>NC_133617.1:62693306-63433306 GCF_048593235.1 Sminthopsis crassicaudata | reverse complement strand
ATCTAAAGGTCCCTGGTTCGATCCCGGGTTTCGGCAATGGTAAAAATTTTAGAACTTAACTTCGTCAAAAGTGTTTCAGAAATCTGTACTGCTTTGTCGTCGCAGTCTAATCTCTATATCACGCGCAGCTTGTTTTCTAAACGAATTAATCCATTACTCTTTTGTATCTTTAAATAGGATTCCCATAGAAGGCGAGTTCACTATTCCATTTTCCAGAGAACCGTCACAGGGCCACGTTTCCCTTGTGTAGAGTGAAAACGTCTTTTCTCTAGGAAATCCGTAGCTTGGAGGGACATTTGCCCGGGGGGAAGGGGAGAGATTGATGGGGAAAATGTCTCTCCGGAGGTACTCGAAGTCTTCAGGGAAATGAAAGCAAGACTTTTTGGAATCACTCCGGACTTTTCTTTTTCCCTTGGGCTAAGAAGGCAATTACAGATCCCCTTCCAATTGGTCCTCATAATCATCCCCCTTCTGGTTTCACTTCATCTCTTGCTCAAGTGATTGATCCAGGTGTTATTTATGGAGGTCACCCTGCAGATCAGTTCCATTCAATCCTATTCAATCCGACCAATCCATCCCAATCCTATCCAATAAAGATTTATCTAGATCTCGTAATCCAGGACTGTAGGAAGACCATGCCCAAACCAAAACAATCCCTGCTCTCAAGACTGATCCATTCTACTGGAGGAGTGAGAAATATAGCACGTAAACAGATAAATATATCCATTAATTTTTTCTTTTTAAAATTTAATTTTTTAATTTAACAATCTTTTTTCTTCTGACCACCTCCTTGCAAAACTTTTACACAGATGTGCATAGCCAAGAAAAATACATTCCCATATATTTAAAAATGTCATTCTCTACCTTGAGTTTCTCCCTATCTTTACCAGAAGGTGGGAAGTATTCTTGATCAATGCTCCTTTGCTATTGTGGCTAATCATTGTGTAGATCAATATTCTTAAGTCTTTCCAAGAAAGAGCTCCCACTTCTTCCGTAGAGCTCCTCGCGAGAATTTCTGGAAAGATATGGGGAAACATCGCACAGTATGAGGTTGTGGTTGGTTGTGATGTACACTAAGAGATAACATACCTACGGGAATAAGATTTGCCTTTAGATCTAGCTTTTTGAGATATTTCTAGATTTGGATTGTCACACAGAACGTTAACTAAGCTGCATCATCCCCAAGAGAACATCTTGAGTACTCTATTAAGAGACTTTCAAGAGCAGTATTTCTTACATAGGCTTTCCAAGCTTGACCTCATTTTCTCCTCAATTCCATATATAGGAGATGGGATAGTTTATCACAGGCTGTTGGAAGGACGTTTTATAGCGAATATATTATCCTTTCGCAGCATTTGACACTAGAGATCTCTGTCTTCTATTTCCTTTTTGAAACCTTTTCTTTTTGGATTCTTTACTCTGCTCTCCCTTATTCTTCTATAGGTTAGGATGAACATAGTACTTAGTTCTGAAGGGCTCTCAAAAGCTCTACCGGGAACAGAAGGTGAGGTCTTCACTTGATTGCGTTGCAAGTGGAATTTAGTTCAGTAGTATTCTGTATATTGATGAAATAATAGGTCTAGTTCAACGCAATCAGTGAAATTTCATGGTGCTTCTCTCACATAGCAGAAGCTTTCCTATAACGCTCAAATAGAATTGGAGTGAAGGCTTGGCAAATTCGGTGTAACCAGAATTGATTCGGAATCAATAATTCGAATCAACAATTTCCCCTGTAGAAACTATTAGATTTGAAAAGATAAAAAAATTGGTGTCTTTAGAGGAGAATAGTATAAGAAAAGGCCTGTAAGCAAGCCGAAATAGCTCAGTTGGGAGAGCGTTAGACTGAAGATCTAAAGGTCCCTGGTTCAATCCCGGGTTTCGGCAATAGTTTTTGCTCTGTGACAAATTGCATCTGCTGCCCTCTGCTATTTTCTTTTTCCTTAATTCCCGGCTGCTTCTACTACTACTCTGCTCAGATATTTTATTTGTCTGACTCTTTGCTCCATTTTTGTTGGAACAGAATCCTTTGACTTTGAACTTGGTCTTCCTCAAAGCTGAACTGCAGTCAGTAAGACCTTAGTTGAAGTTCCCCCTTAAATAAGTCTGTCTCATCGATTGGAGCAGTTGTATTATAGTATTGTACTCAGTACTATATGCTGAGCTATAACTCAGTATTCTTGGAATATATATTTCTGGAAGACTTGTAGCAATGACTGTACTCTCTAGGTCATTTTGCCACTACTCAAGAACCAAACCGGGAGAACGTCAAAAATAAAACAAATATATTTTATGTCTAAGGTTTCCCCAAAAATGGAGACATATATGCAAATATGAAGATATGGGCCATCTTTACAGAAGATCCTGTACAAAAATATAGCTGTAACTCATAGGAACATTTACATTTCCTCCACTTAAAAAAAAATGCTTAAATAATGAAAAGTGGCCAATGATGAAGTATTTCTTAGAGTAGGGCTTCTTAAACTTTTTCCACTGTTAAACCCTTTCAAAAAGAATTTTTTACAAGACTGTGTGTGAGTAGGTATTTAAAATAGGTATGCAAATCCATTCCTTTCAGATAACAAATCATAATCTTGTAACCCTCAGATTCAATAATGTGACTCCATGACCCACAGTTTAAGCTTTGCCTTAAGAACACACGCAATAATCTCTCTCCCAGACTAATACATGTGTAAGTTTAGTAAACCTGATACGGGAAATATTCCTTCTGTACTTTGGAGAATACACAGATAATCTTTAACTGTTTCCTGTTAACTTTTTGAATATTGATAACAAAAAGATTTAATTGGCTGCTTAACTGGAATTGAGTGTATATGAAAAATGCTTGACCAAGTGAACTCTCTCTCCACTTAGTGAACTAAGAACTATTTGTGGACCTTCACGAGAGGGAACTTTGGGATATAGACCGTGTAACATGTGAGGCACTGCAAAGAACTGCCCAGCGTGGCACACGACTTGCAGCAAAGAAGGTGCTGTGTTCTGAGAGAAGCACAATGGTAGTAGCTCAAAAGAAACCTGAGATGTGCAAATTGAGAAGTATCTCGAATTCAATTTTTTATCGTATGCACTATCTGTGCCTGAAAAATGGTATAACTTTCCAGCTAGCATTTTCCTGATCAACCAGTTGGACACCCTGGACCTTGACTTTAACATAGGGCTGTCATTCTGGACCTCTGAGTACAAAGGACAACAATCAGCCCATGGTGCCACTATCTCTTGTGTCTGTGTTTATTTCCTCATTCGTAGCAAAGGAAGATCAGAAATGCAATTCCCCAACTCAATCTGTGATAGAACATTCATGTTGTAAATAATAACGAAGAGGATAGTTTCAGTTAAACCCAGGAAGATTGATATGAATTGGAGCAGAGTGAAGTGAGCAGGAAAAGAAAAATAATGGAAACAACAACAACAACAACACTAATATTGTAAAGGCAAGCGAGTTTGCAAGACTTGGGGACCCTGATCAACAAAAGGAGCAACCACAATTGCGGAGCACCTATGTTGAAAAATGCAGCCTCTTTCTAGATAAAGAGATGATGGATTCAAAATCTATTTATGAAGGCATTGCTCTGCCTCTTCTACATCAACGAGAAGTGTCAAGAGGATTTTACTGCTTTGGTCTCTAAGCTGTGAGTAGGTGGAGACACACAAAGCCCGCCTAGAGGGAGGTTTGTAAAGATCAAGTATCCACTTAATTCCCCTCAAAGGCAAGAATGCAGTGTTGAGAAGTCACTGCTTTTTGCTGCTCCTATGGAATGGGTTCAGTAAAACGCAGCAAAGACACCTAGGAGGGTTTTTGGGTACCCAGTACAACAAGTCAAGTTCACAAATTAGATAGCGCAGATTTCAGAGAGAGAAATGCCATGCCCCTGGGCATTTTCACAATAGAAGAAGAAAGCTTATAGCAGAGGATGGTTTCGATCCATCGACCTCTGGGTTATGGGCCCAGCACGCTTCCGCTGCGCCACTCTGCTGCTGCCCGACCAAGGTCAAAGTCACTTTAAGTCACCTTGACATTCCTTCCACCTTGTCTTTAGATGGACTTCCTTCAAGTTTCTGCACCTTCAGAATTTTCCATGAGACTTAGTTCCCAACCCCCACCCCCACCCCGCCAAACCCTTAGGAAAAGGGTCCCTCTTTGGGGGTGAGGGAGTGCAAAACGACGGGGGAAAAAAATCGAAAGCCACGGCATTTTCCTTGCGATTTATTTATTTATTTTCTCAAAGATGCCTCCTTACAATTAAAGTTTCTTCTTTCCGTTCTTGAAAAGTTCTATGACAGCAGCATGCTGAAGATTAGGGAACCGGGGCGGCGGCAGCTGGGGAAACCAGCGAAAACTCAGAAGGATCTTGAATTATTTTCGCTCTGATTTGTCCACAGATTCTTTTCTCTCTCTCACGTTTCGTCTACACACAAAAAAATCACTGCCGGTCCTCTGGTGGCCTTTGTTGTTGTTGTTTTGTTTGTTTGTTTGTTTTAATCTATCCAAAAGATATAAAAGGGATGAAAAGGCAGTGAAAAATACACTCAAGTGGAAAGTCTAGCCTTGAGAACTGACCGTGGTTCTGAAAGTCAGAGAAGGTGTGAGGCTTATTGGGGAGGAATTCTTAGTGGCCATTCTTCAAAGTGCAGCTCTTTGGAGAGCTCATTTTGCACCTATAACCAGATTCCATGCCAGATATCAGATAATTCTCTTAACTTATGAAAATTTATTTCTCTTCACTTAAGGACGCTTATTCCTCCTTTCCCTGTCAGTCTTTCCGGAAGTGAAGGAGGCTCCTTGGTCAAGCGTGAAGCGAGTGTAAATGGACCTCTCTTTGGTTCCACAGGCGTTTAGTTTTGTCTCTTATATCAAAAGTAGCATCCAGTTTTGTTAGGTAAACTCTGAATCAATCATACATTGTAGATGCACAGAAAAGAAGAGGAAAACACCCCTGCTCTCAAGGAATTGAAGGCTGGAAAAAGGAGATGGTATTAATAACTCCCTAATTCTGTTTCCATATGAGAGAATTCTTTGGGCATCCAAATCCAGTCTTTCATGAGTTCTTCCTGAAACCCACCAGTCTCGATCTCTAGTAACACGGAGAATATGTCTACACCACCAGTCTCAACCAGTTTAGACATCTATAAAGGCAATGTCTAGATCTCAGTGACTATATGCCCTCATTCACGAAAAACAAAAAGGAAAAGGAAACAAACAAACAAAAACAGCCATACAGATGGTTTCTGATTTCTGTCTACAAACCATAGCAACATTTGGTCCTTGCTTGACAAACATAATAGCAGAACAAGAATTGAATTTGGAGTCAGAACACAATTTTACATCCCGCATTTACCATATGCTTCCCGAGATTTTAAGCAAATCATTTTACTTTTCTGGGCCTTCTTCCCTTGTTTGTAAAATGAGGAGGACGGGATAGATGTCATGTTCATTTTATTAGTAATCTTAGTAACCTAAGACTATGTTGCCCAGCAGCCCAACCAAAATAAGAAAATTCTGTCATAAGATCAAAATGTTACATTTTATATGAATTCTGCTGATCTCTACCTAATGGTAGCCTTTTAATGCCTGCCTGATTGCTTATGTCTCTTCCTCTTCCTCTCCCAGGAGTTGGGTAATAGACCGTAAAAAAAAAAAAAAAAAAAAAAAAAAAAGGAACAAACGATTTGAATGCTATTATCGTTTTCTATTACACCTCACCTAAAATACAAATTGACCAATAATGCCATAGCATGCCAACCCAAGAATCAGATGCTTCCCTATGGGAGTGTACAAGTGTTTCATTTCAGTGACATACAGAAAAAGAAAAAAAAAGCAAACAAACAGAGCAACAGCTTGATAAGCCAGTGTTCTGATATAATATGCAAGTAGTGTCTAGTTAAAATCACCATTTACTGAAGTCATGGAATAAGAACAAAGGAAAAAGAACCCAAATAAATGGCGAGATGGAATGCAGTTAATATATATTATCAGCTTCCCTTTAAGACCCCTCCTACTGGAAAAAAAAAAAAGTATTCCTTTTTCTCCTCCCCATCCAAAAGAGGTGAATAGGATCCTCACATGGAAGACAGACATGATTAAAAGAGAAATACATGAGTTGATAAATAACCAACTTCGTCCTTATTTTCCAATATTTATTCAGTAGGATCTTTCCCCATTTCCCCACCCACCCCCAAAAAAGTGAGAGCCGCACACCTATGCAATTTCTGTTTATTTGTTAATGGAAGATTCATATTCTGAAGGTTTCTCAGAGAGCCAGATTTTGTTCCGTCGATTTTGCAACATTATATGAGACTATCTTTTCCCTATTGTGATTGTACAGAAACAGCTAGCTCTAACTTGAATCAAAGTAAAAGTAGGCAGGTTCCATGCACTTGTCATCAGTTGCCCCTAGCAGGAACATATTATTTTCTGTAGCTAGATGTCTTTGATCCACATCCTGTAAAGAATCAAACAAATGAAAAGTCTTTATAATTTTCTTCTTTAACACCACACAAGTCATGTCAGACCAATGTTAAACCCTTACTTAGCTATCACCCATCGTATGATGTTTAAAACTATTTAAAATCGGTTTGATGGCACTTTATGCCCAGATTTTAGTTTCTTGCATTGGTGTTTTCTCTCCTACTCCCATTGCCAATCAGGGATTTTATTCCCTCTATTGCCAAGAACATTTCTTAACAGGGAGCTTCCTCATGTATTTGGGGATCATAGTAAAAGATAAGGTATTCCCAACAATCCAGCTTCTAAGTTGGACCTTCGAACATGTCTTCCGTATGGAGAAAGATGCATCCGGTTCCTAGGTCTGCTTTTAACATACAGTAGCCTACACGTTTAAAATTCTATATAGGCAAAAAACACATAAGTGGCAACGTTATCTTCAGGAACATAAGCCGACTTCTATTTTGACACTTGCTTCTTCCATTAAACACCTTCCCAGTGACACAATTCCTCACAAAGTTTCATTCCTCAGCTTTTTCTAGAAATTTTATGTTAGGTGGGGGCTCAGAACCAATTCAAAGACCAATTTCTTACATCCCACCAGATCTGATATCTACACAAATCACACACCCACCTCTGTGTATGCGATATCTTGGTACCATCCATACCTCTACAGTTTCTGCTTCAGGTCTTATATCCTTGCATTTACGAACTATCTTCCTTTTTAACTTGTCCAATTTAACTGAAGGAAGGAGTCACGTATTAAATCTCTGTGTCATCTTGGCTAAATATGAAAATAGAACACTGATACATTTCTAAGCTGTTAGATAATTAGGTGGTCCACTGGATAGAACACTGGGACTGAAGTTAAGAAAAGCACACTTCACATTTAGCCTAAGACATTGAAAAAGCTCTGTGACTCTGAACAACCCAATTATCCTTGATTTGACTCAGTTGACTCAAATGGAAATAATAGGCCCCTGCCTCTCACACTTGTAATATTTGTAAAAGTACTTAGCCCTTGCCTGGCACATAGTAGGTGGTATATTATCATACTTATATTAGAATATACAAAATATCATATATATATATGTTTATATGTATATATGTAGTATATGAAATACTTATTCTCTTCTCCTTGGCTGTTTTCATTTGCATTAAAGATCCTCTTTCTGTGGAGGTCAGCCCATGGCCTACTCATAGGTCCACCATGTGGTAGTTAAGGTAGTTAAAAGTAGTAACTCAATATCAATCTCAGGTCTCAGAGGAGCCTTCTTAAAAGCCAAAGGGCAGCTTGTCCAAATCAAAGAACTTGGCCCAGATCTTAAACCTGAGCAGAGCTACTTTTCTTTCCTTTTATAAAAATGGTGATATTTTATTGGGGATGGATGTGAGAAGAAGTATCAATGACAGATTTGGAAATGCAAAAGCAAAGTTTTCATTCTGCTGACTTTTAAAATGTGGCAACAATAATTGCATCAGACCCAGCATTTATTAAGTGCTGACTATATGCCAAGCATATGGGCCATCTCCACAGAACATACTGTAGCAAAGAATAGTTGCAAGGCACAGGGACATTTATATTTCCTCCACTATTTAAAAAAAAAATGCTTACATAATGAAGAGTGCCCAATGATGTATTTCTTAGAGCCGGGCTTCTAGAAAATTTTCCACTCTTGATCCTTTTTCACCAAGAAGTTTTTACAAGATCGTGTGTGTGTGTGTGTGTGTGTGTGTGTGTGTGTGTGTGTGTGTGTGTGTATTTAACATGGGTATGCAAATCCAATGCTTTCAGATACCAACCCATAATCTTGTAACCCCCACATTCAATTAGGTGACTCCATGACCCACAGTTTCAGCTTTGCCTGAGGACACATACAATATTCTCTCTCCCCTACTAATACATGTGTAGGCTTAGTAAACCTGATCCTGGAAATGTAAGATAGGATTCTTTCCTTCTGTACTTTGCGGAATGCATAGATATTCTTTGACTGCTTCTTGTTATCTTTTTGCCTAGTGATAACAAACCTTTAAATTGGCTGCTTAACTGGAATTGAGTGTATATGAAAAATGCTTGACCAAGGAACTCTCTCTCTCCACTTAGTGAACTACGAATTATTTGTGGATCTTCACGTGAGGAGGGTCTCTCATCCCCACCATCTGGTCAGAAGAAATGTTTCACAGGCACTCAAGGACTCCTTGAAGAACTTTGGGATATAGACCGTGTAACATGTGAGGCACTGCAAAGAACTGCCCAGCGTGGCAGACTTGCAGCAAAGAAGGTGCTGTGTTCTGAGAGAAGCACAATGGTAGTAGCTCAAAAGAAACCTGAGATGTGCAAATTGAGAAGTATCTCGAATTCAATTTTTTATCGTATGCACTATCTGTGCCTGATTAATGGTATAACCTTCCAGCTAGCATTTTCCTGATCAACCAGTTGGACACCCTGGACCTTGACTTTAACATAGGGCTGTCATTCTGGACCTCTGAGTACAAAGGACAACAATCAGCCCATGGTGCCACTATCTCTTGTGTCTGTGTTTATTTCCTCATTCGTAGCAAAGGAAAATCAGAAATGCAATTCCCCAACTCAATCTGTGATAGAACATTCATGTTGTAAATAATAACGAAGAGGATAGTTTCAGTTAAACCCAGGAAGATTGATATGAATTGGAGCAGAGTGAAGTGAGCAGGAAAAGAAAAATAATGGAAACAACAACAACAACAACACTAATATTGTAAAGGCAAGCGAGTTTGCAAGACTTGGGGACCCTGATCAACAAAAGGAGCAACCACAATTGCGGAGCACCTATGTTGAAAAATGCAGCCTCTTTCTAGATAAAGAGATGATGGATTCAAAATCTATTTATGAAGGCATTGCTCTGCCTCTTCTACATCAACGAGAAGTGTCAAGAGGATTTTACTGCTTTGGTCTCTAAGCTGTGAGTAGGTGGAGACACACAAAGCCCGCCTAGAGGGAGGTTTGTAAAGATCAAGTATCCACTTAATTCCCCTCAAAGGCAAGAATGCAGTGTTGAGAAGTCACTGCTTTTTGCTGCTCCTATGGAATGGGTTCAGTAAAACGCAGCAAAGACACCTAGGAGGGTTTTTGGATACCCAGTACAACAAGTCAAGTTCACAAATTAGATAGCGCAGATTTCAGAGAGAGAAATGCCATGCCCCTGGGCATTTTCACAATAGAAGAAGAAAGCTTATAGCAGAGGATGGTTTCGATCCATCGACCTCTGGGTTATGGGCCCAGCACGCTTCCGCTGCGCCACTCTGCTGCTGCCTGACCAAGGTCAAAGTCACTTTAAGTCACCTTGACATTCCTTCCACCTTGTCTTTAGATGGACTTCCTTCAAGTTTCTGCACCTTCAGAATTTTCCATGAGACTTAGTTCCCAACCCCCACCCCCACCCCGCCAAACCCTTAGGAAAAGGGTCCCTCTTTGGGGGTGAGGGAGTGCAAAACGACGGGGGAAAAAAATCGAAAGCCACGGCATTTTCCTTGCGATTTATTTATTTATTTTCTCAAAGATGCCTCCTTACAATTAAAGTTTCTTCTTTCCGTTCTTGAAAAGTTCTATGACAGCAGCATGCTGAAGATTAGGGAACCGGGGCGGCGGCAGCTGGGGAAACCAGCGAAAACTCAGAAGGATCTTGAATTATTTTCGCTCTGATTTGTCCACAGATTCTTTTCTCTCTCTCACGTTTCGTCTACACACAAAAAAATCACTGCCGGTCCTCTGGTGGCCTTTGTTGTTGTTGTTTTGTTTGTTTGTTTGTTTTAATCTATCCAAAAGATATAAAAGGGATGAAAAGGCAGTGAAAAATACACTCAAGTGGAAAGTCTAGCCTTGAGAACTGACCGTGGTTCTGAAAGTCAGAGAAGGTGTGAGGCTTATTGGGGAGGAATTCTTAGTGGCCATTCTTCAAAGTGCAGCTCTTTGGAGAGCTCATTTTGCACCTATAACCAGATTCCATGCCAGATATCAGATAATTCTCTTAAATTATGAAAATTTATTTCTCTTCACTTAAGGACGCTTATTCCTCCTTTCCCTGTCAGTCTTTCCGGAAGTGAAGGAGGCTCCTTGGTCAAGCGTGAAGCGAGTGTAAATGGACCTCTCTTTGGTTCCACAGGCGTTTAGTTTTGTCTCTTATACCAAAAGTAGCATCCAGTTTTGTTAGGTAAACTCTGAATCAATCATACATTGTAGATGCACAGAAAAGAAGAGGAAAACACCCCTGCTCTCAAGGAATTGAAGGCTGGAAAAAGGAGATGGTATTAATAACTCCCTAATTCTGTTTCCATATGAGAGAATTCTTTGGGCATCCAAATCCAGTCTTTCATGAGTTCTTCCTGAAACCCACCAGTCTCGATCTCTCGTAACACGGAGAATATGTCTACACCACCAGTCTCAACCAGTTTAGACATCTATAAAGGCAATGTCTAGATCTCAGTGACTATATGCCCTCATTCACGAAAAACAAAAAGGAAAAGGAAACAAACAAACAAAAACAGCCATACAGATGGTTTCTGATTTCTGTCTACAAACCATAGCAACATTTGGTCCTTGCTTGACAAACATAATAGCAGAACAAGAATTGAATTTGGAGTCAGAACACAATTTTACATCCCGCATTTACCATATGCTTCCCGAGATTTTAAGCAAATCATTTTACTTTTCTGGGCCTTCTTCCCTTGTTTGTAAAATGAGGAGGACGGGATAGATGTCATGTTCATTTTATTAGTAATCTTAGTAACCTAAGACTATGTTGCCCAGCAGCCCAACCAAAATAAGAAAATTCTGTCATAAGATCAAAATGTTACATTTTATATGAATTCTGCTGATCTCTACCTAATGGTAGCCTTTTAATGCCTGCCTGATTGCTTATGTCTCTTCCTCTTCCTCTCCCAGGAGTTGGGTAATAGACCGTAAAAAAAAAAAAAAAAAAAAAAAAAAAAGGAACAAACGATTTGAATGCTATTATCGTTTTCTATTACACCTCACCTAAAATACAAATTGACCAATAATGCCATAGCATGCCAACCCAAGAATCAGATGCTTCCCTATGGGAGTGTACAAGTGTTTCATTTCAGTGACATACAGAAAAAGAAAAAAAAAGCAAACAAACAGAGCAACAGCTTGATAAGCCAGTGTTCTGATATAATATGCAAGTAGTGTCTAGTTAAAATCACCATTTACTGAAGTCATGGAATAAGAACAAAGGAAAAAGAACCCAAATAAATGGCGAGATGGAATGCAGTTAATATATATTATCAGCTTCCCTTTAAGACCCCTCCTACTGGAAAAAAAAAAAAGTATTCCTTTTTCTCCTCCCCATCCAAAAGAGGTGAATAGGATCCTCACATGGAAGACAGACATGATTAAAAGAGAAATACATGAGTTGATAAATAACCAACTTCGTCCTTATTTTCCAATATTTATTCAGTAGGATCTTTCCCCATTTCCCCACCCACCCCCAAAAAAGTGAGAGCCGCACACCTATGCAATTTCTGTTTATTTGTTAATGGAAGATTCATATTCTGAAGGTTTCTCAGAGAGCCAGATTTTGTTCCGTCGATTTTGCAACATTATATGAGACTATCTTTTCCCTATTGTGATTGTACAGAAACAGCTAGCTCTAACTTGAATCAAAGTAAAAGTAGGCAGGTTCCATGCACTTGTCATCAGTTGCCCCTAGCAGGAACATATTATTTTCTGTAGCTAGATGTCTTTGATCCACATCCTGTAAAGAATCAAACAAATGAAAAGTCTTTATAATTTTCTTCTTTAACACCACACAAGTCATGTCAGACCAATGTTAAACCCTTACTTAGCTATCACCCATCGTATGATGTTTAAAACTATTTAAAATCGGTTTGATGGCACTTTATGCCCAGATTTTAGTTTCTTGCATTGGTGTTTTCTCTCCTACTCCCATTGCCAATCAGGGATTTTATTCCCTCTATTGCCAAGAACATTTCTTAACAGGGAGCTTCCTCATGTATTTGGGGATCATAGTAAAAGATAAGGTATTCCCAACAATCCAGCTTCTAAGTTGGACCTTCGAACATGTCTTCCGTATGGAGAAAGATGCATCCGGTTCCTAGGTCTGCTTTTAACATACAGTAGCCTACACGTTTAAAATTCTATATAGGCAAAAAACACATAAGTGGCAACGTTATCTTCAGGAACATAAGCCGACTTCTATTTTGACACTTGCTTCTTCCATTAAACACCTTCCCAGTGACACAATTCCTCACAAAGTTTCATTCCTCAGCTTTTTCTAGAAATTTTATGTTAGGTGGGGGCTCAGAACCAATTCAAAGACCAATTTCTTACATCCCACCAGATCTGATATCTACACAAATCACACACCCACCTCTGTGTATGCGATATCTTGGTACCATCCATACCTCTACAGTTTCTGCTTCAGGTCTTATATCCTTGCATTTACGAACTATCTTCCTTTTTAACTTGTCCAATTTAACTGAAGGAAGGAGTCACGTATTAAATCTCTGTGTCATCTTGGCTAAATATGAAAATAGAACACTGATACATTTCTAAGCTGTTAGATAATTAGGTGGTCCACTGGATAGAACACTGGGACTGAAGTTAAGAAAAGCACACTTCACATTTAGCCTAAGACATTGAAAAAGCTCTGTGACTCTGAACAACCCAATTATCCTTGATTTGACTCAGTTGACTCAAATGGAAATAATAGGCCCCTGCCTCTCACACTTGTAATATTTGTAAAAGTACTTAGCCCTTGCCTGGCACATAGTAGGTGGTATATTATCATACTTATATTAGAATATACAAAATATCATATATATATATGTTTATATGTATATATGTAGTATATGAAATACTTATTCTCTTCTCCTTGGCTGTTTTCATTTGCATTAAAGATCCTCTTTCTGTGGAGGTCAGCCCATGGCCTACTCATAGGTCCACCATGTGGTAGTTAAGGTAGTTAAAAGTAGTAACTCAATATCAATCTCAGGTCTCAGAGGAGCCTTCTTAAAAGCCAAAGGGCAGCTTGTCCAAATCAAAGAACTTGGCCCAGATCTTAAACCTGAGCAGAGCTACTTTTCTTTCCTTTTATAAAAATGGTGATATTTTATTGGGGATGGATGTGAGAAGAAGTATCAATGACAGATTTGGAAATGCAAAAGCAAAGCTTTCATTCTGCTGACTTTTAAAATGTGGCAACAATAATTGCATCAGACCCAGCATTTATTAAGTGCTGACTATATGCCAAGCATATGGGCCATCTCCACAGAACATACTGTAGCAAAGAATAGTTGCAAGACACAGGGACATTTATATTTCCTCCACTATTTAAAAAAAAAAATGCTTACATAATGAAGAGTGCCCAATGATGTATTTCTTAGAGCCGGGCTTCTAGAAAATTTTCCACTCTTGATCCTTTTTCACCAAGAAGTTTTTACAAGATCGTGTGTGTGTGTGTGTGTGTGTGTGTGTGTGTGTGTGTGTGTGTGTGTGTATTTAACATGGGTATGCAAATCCAATGCTTTCAGATACCAACCCATAATCTTGTAACCCCCACATTCAATTAGGTGACTCCATGACCCACAGTTTCAGCTTTGCCTGAGGACACATACAATATTCTCTCTCCCCTACTAATACATGTGTAGGCTTAGTAAACCTGATCCTGGAAATGTAAGATAGGATTCTTTCCTTCTGTACTTTGCGGAATGCATAGATATTCTTTGACTGCTTCTTGTTATCTTTTTGCCTAGTGATAACAAACCTTTAAATTGGCTGCTTAACTGGAATTGAGTGTATATGAAAAATGCTTGACCAAGGAACTCTCTCTCTCCACTTAGTGAACTACGAATTATTTGTGGATCTTCACGTGAGGAGGGTCTCTCATCCCCACCATCTGGTCAGAAGAAATGTTTCACAGGCACTCAAGGACTCCTTGAAGAACTTTGGGATATAGACCGTGTAACATGTGAGGCACTGCAAAGAACTGCCCAGCGTGGCAGACTTGCAGCAAAGAAGGTGCTGTGTTCTGAGAGAAGCACAATGGTAGTAGCTCAAAAGAAACCTGAGATGTGCAAATTGAGAAGTATCTCGAATTCAATTTTTTATCGTATGCACTATCTGTGCCTGATTAATGGTATAACCTTCCAGCTAGCATTTTCCTGATCAACCAGTTGGACACCCTGGACCTTGACTTTAACATAGGGCTGTCATTCTGGACCTCTGAGTACAAAGGACAACAATCAGCCCATGGTGCCACTATCTCTTGTGTCTGTGTTTATTTCCTCATTCGTAGCAAAGGAAAATCAGAAATGCAATTCCCCAACTCAATCTGTGATAGAACATTCATGTTGTAAATAATAACGAAGAGGATAGTTTCAGTTAAACCCAGGAAGATTGATATGAATTGGAGCAGAGTGAAGTGAGCAGGAAAAGAAAAATAATGGAAACAACAACAACAACAACACTAATATTGTAAAGGCAAGCGAGTTTGCAAGACTTGGGGACCCTGATCAACAAAAGGAGCAACCACAATTGCGGAGCACCTATGTTGAAAAATGCAGCCTCTTTCTAGATAAAGAGATGATGGATTCAAAATCTATTTATGAAGGCATTGCTCTGCCTCTTCTACATCAACGAGAAGTGTCAAGAGGATTTTACTGCTTTGGTCTCTAAGCTGTGAGTAGGTGGAGACACACAAAGCCCGCCTAGAGGGAGGTTTGTAAAGATCAAGTATCCACTTAATTCCCCTCAAAGGCAAGAATGCAGTGTTGAGAAGTCACTGCTTTTTGCTGCTCCTATGGAATGGGTTCAGTAAAACGCAGCAAAGACACCTAGGAGGGTTTTTGGATACCCAGTACAACAAGTCAAGTTCACAAATTAGATAGCGCAGATTTCAGAGAGAGAAATGCCATGCCCCTGGGCATTTTCACAATAGAAGAAGAAAGCTTATAGCAGAGGATGGTTTCGATCCATCGACCTCTGGGTTATGGGCCCAGCACGCTTCCGCTGCGCCACTCTGCTGCTGCCTGACCAAGGTCAAAGTCACTTTAAGTCACCTTGACATTCCTTCCACCTTGTCTTTAGATGGACTTCCTTCAAGTTTCTGCACCTTCAGAATTTTCCATGAGACTTAGTTCCCAACCCCCACCCCCACCCCGCCAAACCCTTAGGAAAAGGGTCCCTCTTTGGGGGTGAGGGAGTGCAAAACGACGGGGGAAAAAAATCGAAAGCCACGGCATTTTCCTTGCGATTTATTTATTTATTTTCTCAAAGATGCCTCCTTACAATTAAAGTTTCTTCTTTCCGTTCTTGAAAAGTTCTATGACAGCAGCATGCTGAAGATTAGGGAACCGGGGCGGCGGCAGCTGGGGAAACCAGCGAAAACTCAGAAGGATCTTGAATTATTTTCGCTCTGATTTGTCCACAGATTCTTTTCTCTCTCTCACGTTTCGTCTACACACAAAAAAATCACTGCCGGTCCTCTGGTGGCCTTTGTTGTTGTTGTTTTGTTTGTTTGTTTGTTTTAATCTATCCAAAAGATATAAAAGGGATGAAAAGGCAGTGAAAAATACACTCAAGTGGAAAGTCTAGCCTTGAGAACTGACCGTGGTTCTGAAAGTCAGAGAAGGTGTGAGGCTTATTGGGGAGGAATTCTTAGTGGCCATTCTTCAAAGTGCAGCTCTTTGGAGAGCTCATTTTGCACCTATAACCAGATTCCATGCCAGATATCAGATAATTCTCTTAACTTATGAAAATTTATTTCTCTTCACTTAAGGACGCTTATTCCTCCTTTCCCTGTCAGTCTTTCCGGAAGTGAAGGAGGCTCCTTGGTCAAGCGTGAAGCGAGTGTAAATGGACCTCTCTTTGGTTCCACAGGCGTTTAGTTTTGTCTCTTATACCAAAAGTAGCATCCAGTTTTGTTAGGTAAACTCTGAATCAATCATACATTGTAGATGCACAGAAAAGAAGAGGAAAACACCCCTGCTCTCAAGGAATTGAAGGCTGGAAAAAGGAGATGGTATTAATAACTCCCTAATTCTGTTTCCATATGAGAGAATTCTTTGGGCATCCAAATCCAGTCTTTCATGAGTTCTTCCTGAAACCCACCAGTCTCGATCTCTCGTAACACGGAGAATATGTCTACACCACCAGTCTCAACCAGTTTAGACATCTATAAAGGCAATGTCTAGATCTCAGTGACTATATGCCCTCATTCACGAAAAACAAAAAGGAAAAGGAAACAAACAAACAAAAACAGCCATACAGATGGTTTCTGATTTCTGTCTACAAACCATAGCAACATTTGGTCCTTGCTTGACAAACATAATAGCAGAACAAGAATTGAATTTGGAGTCAGAACACAATTTTACATCCCGCATTTACCATATGCTTCCCGAGATTTTAAGCAAATCATTTTACTTTTCTGGGCCTTCTTCCCTTGTTTGTAAAATGAGGAGGACGGGATAGATGTCATGTTCATTTTATTAGTAATCTTAGTAACCTAAGACTATGTTGCCCAGCAGCCCAACCAAAATAAGAAAATTCTGTCATAAGATCAAAATGTTACATTTTATATGAATTCTGCTGATCTCTACCTAATGGTAGCCTTTTAATGCCTGCCTGATTGCTTATGTCTCTTCCTCTTCCTCTCCCAGGAGTTGGGTAATAGACCGTAAAAAAAAAAAAAAAAAAAAAAAAAAAAAAAAAAAAAAAGGAACAAACGATTTGAATGCTATTATCGTTTTCTATTACACCTCACCTAAAATACAAATTGACCAATAATGCCATAGCATGCCAACCCAAGAATCAGATGCTTCCCTATGGGAGTGTACAAGTGTTTCATTTCAGTGACATACAGAAAAAGAAAAAAAAAGCAAACAAACAGAGCAACAGCTTGATAAGCCAGTGTTCTGATATAATATGCAAGTAGTGTCTAGTTAAAATCACCATTTACTGAAGTCATGGAATAAGAACAAAGGAAAAAGAACCCAAATAAATGGCGAGATGGAATGCAGTTAATATATATTATCAGCTTCCCTTTAAGACCCCTCCTACTGGAAAAAAAAAAAAAGTATTCCTTTTTCTCCTCCCCATCCAAAAGAGGTGAATAGGATCCTCACATGGAAGACAGACATGATTAAAAGAGAAATACATGAGTTGATAAATAACCAACTTCGTCCTTATTTTCCAATATTTATTCAGTAGGATCTTTCCCCATTTCCCCACCCACCCCCAAAAAAGTGAGCGCCGCACACCTATGCAATTTCTGTTTATTTGTTAATGGAAGATTCATATTCTGAAGGTTTCTCAGAGAGCCAGATTTTGTTCCGTCGATTTTGCAACATTATATGAGACTATCTTTTCCCTATTGTGATTGTACAGAAACAGCTAGCTCTAACTTGAATCAAAGTAAAAGTAGGCAGGTTCCATGCACTTGTCATCAGTTGCCCCTAGCAGGAACATATTATTTTCTGTAGCTAGATGTCTTTGATCCACATCCTGTAAAGAATCAAACAAATGAAAAGTCTTTATAATTTTCTTCTTTAACACCACACCAGTCATGTCAGACCAATGTTAAACCCTTACTTAGCTATCACCCATCGTATGATGTTTAAAACTATTTAAAATCGGTTTGATGGCACTTTATGCCCAGATTTTAGTTTCTTGCATTGGTGTTTTCTCTCCTACTCCCATTGCCAATCAGGGATTTTATTCCCTCTATTGCCAAGAACATTTCTTAACAGGGAGCTTCCTCATGTATTTGGGGATCATAGTAAAAGATAAGGTATTCCCAACAATCCAGCTTCTAAGTTGGACCTTCGAACATGTCTTCCGTATGGAGAAAGATGCATCCGGTTCCTAGGTCTGCTTTTAACATACAGTAGCCTACACGTTTAAAATTCTATATAGGCAAAAAACACATAAGTGGCAACGTTATCTTCAGGAACATAAGCCGACTTCTATTTTGACACTTGCTTCTTCCATTAAACACCTTCCCAGTGACACAATTCCTCACAAAGTTTCATTCCTCAGCTTTTTCTAGAAATTTTATGTTAGGTGGGGGCTCAGAACCAATTCAAAGACCAATTTCTTACATCCCACCAGATCTGATATCTACACAAATCACACACCCACCTCTGTGTATGCGATATCTTGGTACCATCCATACCTCTACAGTTTCTGCTTCAGGTCTTATATCCTTGCATTTACGAACTATCTTCCTTTTTAACTTGTCCAATTTAACTGAAGGAAGGAGTCACGTATTAAATCTCTGTGTCATCTTGGCTAAATATGAAAATAGAACACTGATACATTTCTAAGCTGTTAGATAATTAGGTGGTCCACTGGATAGAACACTGGGACTGAAGTTAAGAAAAGCACACTTCACATTTAGCCTAAGACATTGAAAAAGCTCTGTGACTCTGAACAACCCAATTATCCTTGATTTGACTCAGTTGACTCAAATGGAAATAATAGGCCCCTGCCTCTCACACTTGTAATATTTGTAAAAGTACTTAGCCCTTGCCTGGCACATAGTAGGTGGTATATTATCATACTTATATTAGAATATACAAAATATCATATATATATATGTTTATATGTATATATGTAGTATATGAAATACTTATTCTCTTCTCCTTGGCTGTTTTCATTTGCATTAAAGATCCTCTTTCTGTGGAGGTCAGCCCATGGCCTACTCATAGGTCCACCATGTGGTAGTTAAGGTAGTTAAAAGTAGTAACTCAATATCAATCTCAGGTCTCAGAGGAGCCTTCTTAAAAGCCAAAGGGCAGCTTGTCCAAATCAAAGAACTTGGCCCAGATCTTAAACCTGAGCAGAGCTACTTTTCTTTCCTTTTATAAAAATGGTGATATTTTATTGGGGATGGATGTGAGAAGAAGTATCAATGACAGATTTGGAAATGCAAAAGCAAAGCTTTCATTCTGCTGACTTTTAAAATGTGGCAACAATAATTGCATCAGACCCAGCATTTATTAAGTGCTGACTATATGCCAAGCATATGGGCCATCTCCACAGAACATACTGTAGCAAAGAATAGTTGCAAGACACAGGGACATTTATATTTCCTCCACTATTTAAAAAAAAAAATGCTTACATAATGAAGAGTGCCCAATGATGTATTTCTTAGAGCCGGGCTTCTAGAAAATTTTCCACTCTTGATCCTTTTTCACCAAGAAGTTTTTACAAGATCGTGTGTGTGTGTGTGTGTGTGTGTGTGTGTGTGTGTGTGTGTGTGTGTGTGTATTTAACATGGGTATGCAAATCCAATGCTTTCAGATACCAACCCATAATCTTGTAACCCCCACATTCAATTAGGTGACTCCATGACCCACAGTTTCAGCTTTGCCTGAGGACACATACAATATTCTCTCTCCCCTACTAATACATGTGTAGGCTTAGTAAACCTGATCCTGGAAATGTAAGATAGGATTCTTTCCTTCTGTACTTTGCGGAATGCATAGATATTCTTTGACTGCTTCTTGTTATCTTTTTGCCTAGTGATAACAAACCTTTAAATTGGCTGCTTAACTGGAATTGAGTGTATATGAAAAATGCTTGACCAAGGAACTCTCTCTCTCCACTTAGTGAACTACGAATTATTTGTGGATCTTCACGTGAGGAGGGTCTCTCATCCCCACCATCTGGTCAGAAGAAATGTTTCACAGGCACTCAAGGACTCCTTGAAGAACTTTGGGATATAGACCGTGTAACATGTGAAGCACTGCAAAGAACTGCCCAGCGTGGCAGACTTGCAGCAAAGAAGGTGCTGTGTTCTGAGAGAAGCACAATGGTAGTAGCTCAAAAGAAACCTGAGATGTGCAAATTGAGAAGTATCTCGAATTCAATTTTTTATCGTATGCACTATCTGTGCCTGATTAATGGTATAACCTTCCAGCTAGCATTTTCCTGATCAACCAGTTGGACACCCTGGACCTTGACTTTAACATAGGGCTGTCATTCTGGACCTCTGAGTACAAAGGACAACAATCAGCCCATGGTGCCACTATCTCTTGTGTCTGTGTTTATTTCCTCATTCGTAGCAAAGGAAAATCAGAAATGCAATTCCCCAACTCAATCTGTGATAGAACATTCATGTTGTAAATAATAACGAAGAGGATAGTTTCAGTTAAACCCAGGAAGATTGATATGAATTGGAGCAGAGTGAAGTGAGCAGGAAAAGAAAAATAATGGAAACAACAACAACAACAACACTAATATTGTAAAGGCAAGCGAGTTTGCAAGACTTGGGGACCCTGATCAACAAAAGGAGCAACCACAATTGCGGAGCACCTATGTTGAAAAATGCAGCCTCTTTCTAGATAAAGAGATGATGGATTCAAAATCTATTTATGAAGGCATTGCTCTGCCTCTTCTACATCAACGAGAAGTGTCAAGAGGATTTTACTGCTTTGGTCTCTAAGCTGTGAGTAGGTGGAGACACACAAAGCCCGCCTAGAGGGAGGTTTGTAAAGATCAAGTATCCACTTAATTCCCCTCAAAGGCAAGAATGCAGTGTTGAGAAGTCACTGCTTTTTGCTGCTCCTATGGAATGGGTTCAGTAAAACGCAGCAAAGACACCTAGGAGGGTTTTTGGATACCCAGTACAACAAGTCAAGTTCACAAATTAGATAGCGCAGATTTCAGAGAGAGAAATGCCATGCCCCTGGGCATTTTCACAATAGAAGAAGAAAGCTTATAGCAGAGGATGGTTTCGATCCATCGACCTCTGGGTTATGGGCCCAGCACGCTTCCGCTGCGCCACTCTGCTGCTGCCTGACCAAGGTCAAAGTCACTTTAAGTCACCTTGACATTCCTTCCACCTTGTCTTTAGATGGACTTCCTTCAAGTTTCTGCACCTTCAGAATTTTCCATGAGACTTAGTTCCCAGCCCCCACCCCCACCCCGCCAAACCCTTAGGAAAAGGGTCCCTCTTTGGGGGTGAGGGAGTGCAAAACGACGGGGGAAAAAAATCGAAAGCCACGGCATTTTCCTTGCGATTTATTTATTTATTTTCTCAAAGATGCCTCCTTACAATTAAAGTTTCTTCTTTCCGTTCTTGAAAAGTTCTATGACAACAGCATGCTGAAGATTAGGGAACCGGGGCGGCGGCAGCTGGGGAAACCAGCGAAAACTCAGAAGGATCTTGAATTATTTTCGCTCTGATTTGTCCACAGATTCTTTTCTCTCTCTCACGTTTCGTCTACACACAAAAAAATCACTGCCGGTCCTCTGGTGGCCTTTGTTGTTGTTGTTTTGTTTGTTTGTTTGTTTTAATCTATCCAAAAGATATAAAAGGGATGAAAAGGCAGTGAAAAATACACTCAAGTGGAAAGTCTAGCCTTGAGAACTGACCGTGGTTCTGAAAGTCAGAGAAGGTGTGAGGCTTATTGGGGAGGAATTCTTAGTGGCCATTCTTCAAAGTGCAGCTCTTTGGAGAGCTCATTTTGCACCTATAACCAGATTCCATGCCAGATATCAGATAATTCTCTTAACTTATGAAAATTTATTTCTCTTCACTTAAGGACGCTTATTCCTCCTTTCCCTGTCAGTCTTTCCGGAAGTGAAGGAGGCTCCTTGGTCAAGCGTGAAGCGAGTGTAAATGGACCTCTCTTTGGTTCCACAGGCGTTTAGTTTTGTCTCTTATATCAAAAGTAGCATCCAGTTTTGTTAGGTAAACTCTGAATCAATCATACATTGTAGATGCACAGAAAAGAAGAGGAAAACACCCCTGCTCTCAAGGAATTGAAGGCTGGAAAAAGGAGATGGTATTAATAACTCCCTAATTCTGTTTCCATATGAGAGAATTCTTTGGGCATCCAAATCCAGTCTTTCATGAGTTCTTCCTGAAACCCACCAGTCTCGATCTCTAGTAACACGGAGAATATGTCTACACCACCAGTCTCAACCAGTTTAGACATCTATAAAGGCAATGTCTAGATCTCAGTGACTATATGCCCTCATTCACGAAAAACAAAAAGGAAAAGGAAACAAACAAACAAAAACAGCCATACAGATGGTTTCTGATTTCTGTCTACAAACCATAGCAACATTTGGTCCTTGCTTGACAAACATAATAGCAGAACAAGAATTGAATTTGGAGTCAGAACACAATTTTACATCCCGCATTTACCATATGCTTCCCGAGATTTTAAGCAAATCATTTTACTTTTCTGGGCCTTCTTCCCTTGTTTGTAAAATGAGGAGGACGGGATAGATGTCATGTTCATTTTATTAGTAATCTTAGTAACCTAAGACTATGTTGCCCAGCAGCCCAACCAAAATAAGAAAATTCTGTCATAAGATCAAAATGTTACATTTTATATGAATTCTGCTGATCTCTACCTAATGGTAGCCTTTTAATGCCTGCCTGATTGCTTATGTCTCTTCCTCTTCCTCTCCCAGGAGTTGGGTAATAGACCGTAAAAAAAAAAAAAAAAAAAAAAAAAAAAAGGAACAAACGATTTGAATGCTATTATCGTTTTCTATTACACCTCACCTAAAATACAAATTGACCAATAATGCCATAGCATGCCAACCCAAGAATCAGATGCTTCCCTATGGGAGTGTACAAGTGTTTCATTTCAGTGACATACAGAAAAAGAAAAAAAAAGCAAACAAACAGAGCAACAGCTTGATAAGCCAGTGTTCTGATATAATATGCAAGTAGTGTCTAGTTAAAATCACCATTTACTGAAGTCATGGAATAAGAACAAAGGAAAAAGAACCCAAATAAATGGCGAGATGGAATGCAGTTAATATATATTATCAGCTTCCCTTTAAGACCCCTCCTACTGGAAAAAAAAAAAAAGTATTCCTTTTTCTCCTCCCCATCCAAAAGAGGTGAATAGGATCCTCACATGGAAGACAGACATGATTAAAAGAGAAATACATGAGTTGATAAATAACCAACTTCGTCCTTATTTTCCAATATTTATTCAGTAGGATCTTTCCCCATTTCCCCACCCACCCCCAAAAAAGTGAGCGCCGCACACCTATGCAATTTCTGTTTATTTGTTAATGGAAGATTCATATTCTGAAGGTTTCTCAGAGAGCCAGATTTTGTTCCGTCGATTTTGCAACATTATATGAGACTATCTTTTCCCTATTGTGATTGTACAGAAACAGCTAGCTCTAACTTGAATCAAAGTAAAAGTAGGCAGGTTCCATGCACTTGTCATCAGTTGCCCCTAGCAGGAACATATTATTTTCTGTAGCTAGATGTCTTTGATCCACATCCTGTAAAGAATCAAACAAATGAAAAGTCTTTATAATTTTCTTCTTTAACACCACACCAGTCATGTCAGACCAATGTTAAACCCTTACTTAGCTATCACCCATCGTATGATGTTTAAAACTATTTAAAATCGGTTTGATGGCACTTTATGCCCAGATTTTAGTTTCTTGCATTGGTGTTTTCTCTCCTACTCCCATTGCCAATCAGGGATTTTATTCCCTCTATTGCCAAGAACATTTCTTAACAGGGAGCTTCCTCATGTATTTGGGGATCATAGTAAAAGATAAGGTATTCCCAACAATCCAGCTTCTAAGTTGGACCTTCGAACATGTCTTCCGTATGGAGAAAGATGCATCCGGTTCCTAGGTCTGCTTTTAACATACAGTAGCCTACACGTTTAAAATTCTATATAGGCAAAAAACACATAAGTGGCAACGTTATCTTCAGGAACATAAGCCGACTTCTATTTTGACACTTGCTTCTTCCATTAAACACCTTCCCAGTGACACAATTCCTCACAAAGTTTCATTCCTCAGCTTTTTCTAGAAATTTTATGTTAGGTGGGGGCTCAGAACCAATTCAAAGACCAATTTCTTACATCCCACCAGATCTGATATCTACACAAATCACACACCCACCTCTGTGTATGCGATATCTTGGTACCATCCATACCTCTACAGTTTCTGCTTCAGGTCTTATATCCTTGCATTTACGAACTATCTTCCTTTTTAACTTGTCCAATTTAACTGAAGGAAGGAGTCACGTATTAAATCTCTGTGTCATCTTGGCTAAATATGAAAATAGAACACTGATACATTTCTAAGCTGTTAGATAATTAGGTGGTCCACTGGATAGAACACTGGGACTGAAGTTAAGAAAAGCACACTTCACATTTAGCCTAAGACATTGAAAAAGCTCTGTGACTCTGAACAACCCAATTATCCTTGATTTGACTCAGTTGACTCAAATGGAAATAATAGGCCCCTGCCTCTCACACTTGTAATATTTGTAAAAGTACTTAGCCCTTGCCTGGCACATAGTAGGTGGTATATTATCATACTTATATTAGAATATACAAAATATCATATATATATATGTTTATATGTATATATGTAGTATATGAAATACTTATTCTCTTCTCCTTGGCTGTTTTCATTTGCATTAAAGATCCTCTTTCTGTGGAGGTCAGCCCATGGCCTACTCATAGGTCCACCATGTGGTAGTTAAGGTAGTTAAAAGTAGTAACTCAATATCAATCTCAGGTCTCAGAGGAGCCTTCTTAAAAGCCAAAGGGCAGCTTGTCCAAATCAAAGAACTTGGCCCAGATCTTAAACCTGAGCAGAGCTACTTTTCTTTCCTTTTATAAAAATGGTGATATTTTATTGGGGATGGATGTGAGAAGAAGTATCAATGACAGATTTGGAAATGCAAAAGCAAAGCTTTCATTCTGCTGACTTTTAAAATGTGGCAACAATAATTGCATCAGACCCAGCATTTATTAAGTGCTGACTATATGCCAAGCATATGGGCCATCTCCACAGAACATACTGTAGCAAAGAATAGTTGCAAGACACAGGGACATTTATATTTCCTCCACTATTTAAAAAAAAAAATGCTTACATAATGAAGAGTGCCCAATGATGTATTTCTTAGAGCCGGGCTTCTAGAAAATTTTCCACTCTTGATCCTTTTTCACCAAGAAGTTTTTACAAGATCGTGTGTGTGTGTGTGTGTGTGTGTGTGTGTGTGTGTGTGTGTGTGTGTGTGTATTTAACATGGGTATGCAAATCCAATGCTTTCAGATACCAACCCATAATCTTGTAACCCCCACATTCAATTAGGTGACTCCATGACCCACAGTTTCAGCTTTGCCTGAGGACACATACAATATTCTCTCTCCCCTACTAATACATGTGTAGGCTTAGTAAACCTGATCCTGGAAATGTAAGATAGGATTCTTTCCTTCTGTACTTTGCGGAATGCATAGATATTCTTTGACTGCTTCTTGTTATCTTTTTGCCTAGTGATAACAAACCTTTAAATTGGCTGCTTAACTGGAATTGAGTGTATATGAAAAATGCTTGACCAAGGAACTCTCTCTCTCCACTTAGTGAACTACGAATTATTTGTGGATCTTCACGTGAGGAGGGTCTCTCATCCCCACCATCTGGTCAGAAGAAATGTTTCACAGGCACTCAAGGACTCCTTGAAGAACTTTGGGATATAGACCGTGTAACATGTGAGGCACTGCAAAGAACTGCCCAGCGTGGCAGACTTGCAGCAAAGAAGGTGCTGTGTTCTGAGAGAAGCACAATGGTAGTAGCTCAAAAGAAACCTGAGATGTGCAAATTGAGAAGTATCTCGAATTCAATTTTTTATCGTATGCACTATCTGTGCCTGATTAATGGTATAACCTTCCAGCTAGCATTTTCCTGATCAACCAGTTGGACACCCTGGACCTTGACTTTAACATAGGGCTGTCATTCTGGACCTCTGAGTACAAAGGACAACAATCAGCCCATGGTGCCACTATCTCTTGTGTCTGTGTTTATTTCCTCATTCGTAGCAAAGGAAAATCAGAAATGCAATTCCCCAACTCAATCTGTGATAGAACATTCATGTTGTAAATAATAACGAAGAGGATAGTTTCAGTTAAACCCAGGAAGATTGATATGAATTGGAGCAGAGTGAAGTGAGCAGGAAAAGAAAAATAATGGAAACAACAACAACAACAACACTAATATTGTAAAGGCAAGCGAGTTTGCAAGACTTGGGGACCCTGATCAACAAAAGGAGCAACCACAATTGCGGAGCACCTATGTTGAAAAATGCAGCCTCTTTCTAGATAAAGAGATGATGGATTCAAAATCTATTTATGAAGGCATTGCTCTGCCTCTTCTACATCAACGAGAAGTGTCAAGAGGATTTTACTGCTTTGGTCTCTAAGCTGTGAGTAGGTGGAGACACACAAAGCCCGCCTAGAGGGAGGTTTGTAAAGATCAAGTATCCACTTAATTCCCCTCAAAGGCAAGAATGCAGTGTTGAGAAGTCACTGCTTTTTGCTGCTCCTATGGAATGGGTTCAGTAAAACGCAGCAAAGACACCTAGGAGGGTTTTTGGATACCCAGTACAACAAGTCAAGTTCACAAATTAGATAGCGCAGATTTCAGAGAGAGAAATGCCATGCCCCTGGGCATTTTCACAATAGAAGAAGAAAGCTTATAGCAGAGGATGGTTTCGATCCATCGACCTCTGGGTTATGGGCCCAGCACGCTTCCGCTGCGCCACTCTGCTGCTGCCTGACCAAGGTCAAAGTCACTTTAAGTCACCTTGACATTCCTTCCACCTTGTCTTTAGATGGACTTCCTTCAAGTTTCTGCACCTTCAGAATTTTCCATGAGACTTAGTTCCCAACCCCCACCCCCACCCCGCCAAACCCTTAGGAAAAGGGTCCCTCTTTGGGGGTGAGGGAGTGCAAAACGACGGGGGAAAAAAATCGAAAGCCACGGCATTTTCCTTGCGATTTATTTATTTATTTTCTCAAAGATGCCTCCTTACAATTAAAGTTTCTTCTTTCCGTTCTTGAAAAGTTCTATGACAGCAGCATGCTGAAGATTAGGGAACCGGGGCGGCGGCAGCTGGGGAAACCAGCGAAAACTCAGAAGGATCTTGAATTATTTTCGCTCTGATTTGTCCACAGATTCTTTTCTCTCTCTCACGTTTCGTCTACACACAAAAAAATCACTGCCGGTCCTCTGGTGGCCTTTGTTGTTGTTGTTTTGTTTGTTTGTTTGTTTTAATCTATCCAAAAGATATAAAAGGGATGAAAAGGCAGTGAAAAATACACTCAAGTGGAAAGTCTAGCCTTGAGAACTGACCGTGGTTCTGAAAGTCAGAGAAGGTGTGAGGCTTATTGGGGAGGAATTCTTAGTGGCCATTCTTCAAAGTGCAGCTCTTTGGAGAGCTCATTTTGCACCTATAACCAGATTCCATGCCAGATATCAGATAATTCTCTTAACTTATGAAAATTTATTTCTCTTCACTTAAGGACGCTTATTCCTCCTTTCCCTGTCAGTCTTTCCGGAAGTGAAGGAGGCTCCTTGGTCAAGCGTGAAGCGAGTGTAAATGGACCTCTCTTTGGTTCCACAGGCGTTTAGTTTTGTCTCTTATACCAAAAGTAGCATCCAGTTTTGTTAGGTAAACTCTGAATCAATCATACATTGTAGATGCACAGAAAAGAAGAGGAAAACACCCCTGCTCTCAAGGAATTGAAGGCTGGAAAAAGGAGATGGTATTAATAACTCCCTAATTCTGTTTCCATATGAGAGAATTCTTTGGGCATCCAAATCCAGTCTTTCATGAGTTCTTCCTGAAACCCACCAGTCTCGATCTCTCGTAACACGGAGAATATGTCTACACCACCAGTCTCAACCAGTTTAGACATCTATAAAGGCAATGTCTAGATCTCAGTGACTATATGCCCTCATTCACGAAAAACAAAAAGGAAAAGGAAACAAACAAACAAAAACAGCCATACAGATGGTTTCTGATTTCTGTCTACAAACCATAGCAACATTTGGTCCTTGCTTGACAAACATAATAGCAGAACAAGAATTGAATTTGGAGTCAGAACACAATTTTACATCCCGCATTTACCATATGCTTCCCGAGATTTTAAGCAAATCATTTTACTTTTCTGGGCCTTCTTCCCTTGTTTGTAAAATGAGGAGGACGGGATAGATGTCATGTTCATTTTATTAGTAATCTTAGTAACCTAAGACTATGTTGCCCAGCAGCCCAACCAAAATAAGAAAATTCTGTCATAAGATCAAAATGTTACATTTTATATGAATTCTGCTGATCTCTACCTAATGGTAGCCTTTTAATGCCTGCCTGATTGCTTATGTCTCTTCCTCTTCCTCTCCCAGGAGTTGGGTAATAGACCGTAAAAAAAAAAAAAAAAAAAAAAAAAAAAAAAAAAAAAAAGGAACAAACGATTTGAATGCTATTATCGTTTTCTATTACACCTCACCTAAAATACAAATTGACCAATAATGCCATAGCATGCCAACCCAAGAATCAGATGCTTCCCTATGGGAGTGTACAAGTGTTTCATTTCAGTGACATACAGAAAAAGAAAAAAAAAGCAAACAAACAGAGCAACAGCTTGATAAGCCAGTGTTCTGATATAATATGCAAGTAGTGTCTAGTTAAAATCACCATTTACTGAAGTCATGGAATAAGAACAAAGGAAAAAGAACCCAAATAAATGGCGAGATGGAATGCAGTTAATATATATTATCAGCTTCCCTTTAAGACCCCTCCTACTGGAAAAAAAAAAAAAGTATTCCTTTTTCTCCTCCCCATCCAAAAGAGGTGAATAGGATCCTCACATGGAAGACAGACATGATTAAAAGAGAAATACATGAGTTGATAAATAACCAACTTCGTCCTTATTTTCCAATATTTATTCAGTAGGATCTTTCCCCATTTCCCCACCCACCCCCAAAAAAGTGAGCGCCGCACACCTATGCAATTTCTGTTTATTTGTTAATGGAAGATTCATATTCTGAAGGTTTCTCAGAGAGCCAGATTTTGTTCCGTCGATTTTGCAACATTATATGAGACTATCTTTTCCCTATTGTGATTGTACAGAAACAGCTAGCTCTAACTTGAATCAAAGTAAAAGTAGGCAGGTTCCATGCACTTGTCATCAGTTGCCCCTAGCAGGAACATATTATTTTCTGTAGCTAGATGTCTTTGATCCACATCCTGTAAAGAATCAAACAAATGAAAAGTCTTTATAATTTTCTTCTTTAACACCACACCAGTCATGTCAGACCAATGTTAAACCCTTACTTAGCTATCACCCATCGTATGATGTTTAAAACTATTTAAAATCGGTTTGATGGCACTTTATGCCCAGATTTTAGTTTCTTGCATTGGTGTTTTCTCTCCTACTCCCATTGCCAATCAGGGATTTTATTCCCTCTATTGCCAAGAACATTTCTTAACAGGGAGCTTCCTCATGTATTTGGGGATCATAGTAAAAGATAAGGTATTCCCAACAATCCAGCTTCTAAGTTGGACCTTCGAACATGTCTTCCGTATGGAGAAAGATGCATCCGGTTCCTAGGTCTGCTTTTAACATACAGTAGCCTACACGTTTAAAATTCTATATAGGCAAAAAACACATAAGTGGCAACGTTATCTTCAGGAACATAAGCCGACTTCTATTTTGACACTTGCTTCTTCCATTAAACACCTTCCCAGTGACACAATTCCTCACAAAGTTTCATTCCTCAGCTTTTTCTAGAAATTTTATGTTAGGTGGGGGCTCAGAACCAATTCAAAGACCAATTTCTTACATCCCACCAGATCTGATATCTACACAAATCACACACCCACCTCTGTGTATGCGATATCTTGGTACCATCCATACCTCTACAGTTTCTGCTTCAGGTCTTATATCCTTGCATTTACGAACTATCTTCCTTTTTAACTTGTCCAATTTAACTGAAGGAAGGAGTCACGTATTAAATCTCTGTGTCATCTTGGCTAAATATGAAAATAGAACACTGATACATTTCTAAGCTGTTAGATAATTAGGTGGTCCACTGGATAGAACACTGGGACTGAAGTTAAGAAAAGCACACTTCACATTTAGCCTAAGACATTGAAAAAGCTCTGTGACTCTGAACAACCCAATTATCCTTGATTTGACTCAGTTGACTCAAATGGAAATAATAGGCCCCTGCCTCTCACACTTGTAATATTTGTAAAAGTACTTAGCCCTTGCCTGGCACATAGTAGGTGGTATATTATCATACTTATATTAGAATATACAAAATATCATATATATATATGTTTATATGTATATATGTAGTATATGAAATACTTATTCTCTTCTCCTTGGCTGTTTTCATTTGCATTAAAGATCCTCTTTCTGTGGAGGTCAGCCCATGGCCTACTCATAGGTCCACCATGTGGTAGTTAAGGTAGTTAAAAGTAGTAACTCAATATCAATCTCAGGTCTCAGAGGAGCCTTCTTAAAAGCCAAAGGGCAGCTTGTCCAAATCAAAGAACTTGGCCCAGATCTTAAACCTGAGCAGAGCTACTTTTCTTTCCTTTTATAAAAATGGTGATATTTTATTGGGGATGGATGTGAGAAGAAGTATCAATGACAGATTTGGAAATGCAAAAGCAAAGCTTTCATTCTGCTGACTTTTAAAATGTGGCAACAATAATTGCATCAGACCCAGCATTTATTAAGTGCTGACTATATGCCAAGCATATGGGCCATCTCCACAGAACATACTGTAGCAAAGAATAGTTGCAAGACACAGGGACATTTATATTTCCTCCACTATTTAAAAAAAAAAATGCTTACATAATGAAGAGTGCCCAATGATGTATTTCTTAGAGCCGGGCTTCTAGAAAATTTTCCACTCTTGATCCTTTTTCACCAAGAAGTTTTTACAAGATCGTGTGTGTGTGTGTGTGTGTGTGTGTGTGTGTGTGTGTGTGTGTGTGTGTGTATTTAACATGGGTATGCAAATCCAATGCTTTCAGATACCAACCCATAATCTTGTAACCCCCACATTCAATTAGGTGACTCCATGACCCACAGTTTCAGCTTTGCCTGAGGACACATACAATATTCTCTCTCCCCTACTAATACATGTGTAGGCTTAGTAAACCTGATCCTGGAAATGTAAGATAGGATTCTTTCCTTCTGTACTTTGCGGAATGCATAGATATTCTTTGACTGCTTCTTGTTATCTTTTTGCCTAGTGATAACAAACCTTTAAATTGGCTGCTTAACTGGAATTGAGTGTATATGAAAAATGCTTGACCAAGGAACTCTCTCTCTCCACTTAGTGAACTACGAATTATTTGTGGATCTTCACGTGAGGAGGGTCTCTCATCCCCACCATCTGGTCAGAAGAAATGTTTCACAGGCACTCAAGGACTCCTTGAAGAACTTTGGGATATAGACCGTGTAACATGTGAAGCACTGCAAAGAACTGCCCAGCGTGGCAGACTTGCAGCAAAGAAGGTGCTGTGTTCTGAGAGAAGCACAATGGTAGTAGCTCAAAAGAAACCTGAGATGTGCAAATTGAGAAGTATCTCGAATTCAATTTTTTATCGTATGCACTATCTGTGCCTGATTAATGGTATAACCTTCCAGCTAGCATTTTCCTGATCAACCAGTTGGACACCCTGGACCTTGACTTTAACATAGGGCTGTCATTCTGGACCTCTGAGTACAAAGGACAACAATCAGCCCATGGTGCCACTATCTCTTGTGTCTGTGTTTATTTCCTCATTCGTAGCAAAGGAAAATCAGAAATGCAATTCCCCAACTCAATCTGTGATAGAACATTCATGTTGTAAATAATAACGAAGAGGATAGTTTCAGTTAAACCCAGGAAGATTGATATGAATTGGAGCAGAGTGAAGTGAGCAGGAAAAGAAAAATAATGGAAACAACAACAACAACAACACTAATATTGTAAAGGCAAGCGAGTTTGCAAGACTTGGGGACCCTGATCAACAAAAGGAGCAACCACAATTGCGGAGCACCTATGTTGAAAAATGCAGCCTCTTTCTAGATAAAGAGATGATGGATTCAAAATCTATTTATGAAGGCATTGCTCTGCCTCTTCTACATCAACGAGAAGTGTCAAGAGGATTTTACTGCTTTGGTCTCTAAGCTGTGAGTAGGTGGAGACACACAAAGCCCGCCTAGAGGGAGGTTTGTAAAGATCAAGTATCCACTTAATTCCCCTCAAAGGCAAGAATGCAGTGTTGAGAAGTCACTGCTTTTTGCTGCTCCTATGGAATGGGTTCAGTAAAACGCAGCAAAGACACCTAGGAGGGTTTTTGGATACCCAGTACAACAAGTCAAGTTCACAAATTAGATAGCGCAGATTTCAGAGAGAGAAATGCCATGCCCCTGGGCATTTTCACAATAGAAGAAGAAAGCTTATAGCAGAGGATGGTTTCGATCCATCGACCTCTGGGTTATGGGCCCAGCACGCTTCCGCTGCGCCACTCTGCTGCTGCCTGACCAAGGTCAAAGTCACTTTAAGTCACCTTGACATTCCTTCCACCTTGTCTTTAGATGGACTTCCTTCAAGTTTCTGCACCTTCAGAATTTTCCATGAGACTTAGTTCCCAGCCCCCACCCCCACCCCGCCAAACCCTTAGGAAAAGGGTCCCTCTTTGGGGGTGAGGGAGTGCAAAACGACGGGGGAAAAAAATCGAAAGCCACGGCATTTTCCTTGCGATTTATTTATTTATTTTCTCAAAGATGCCTCCTTACAATTAAAGTTTCTTCTTTCCGTTCTTGAAAAGTTCTATGACAACAGCATGCTGAAGATTAGGGAACCGGGGCGGCGGCAGCTGGGGAAACCAGCGAAAACTCAGAAGGATCTTGAATTATTTTCGCTCTGATTTGTCCACAGATTCTTTTCTCTCTCTCACGTTTCGTCTACACACAAAAAAATCACTGCCGGTCCTCTGGTGGCCTTTGTTGTTGTTGTTTTGTTTGTTTGTTTGTTTTAATCTATCCAAAAGATATAAAAGGGATGAAAAGGCAGTGAAAAATACACTCAAGTGGAAAGTCTAGCCTTGAGAACTGACCGTGGTTCTGAAAGTCAGAGAAGGTGTGAGGCTTATTGGGGAGGAATTCTTAGTGGCCATTCTTCAAAGTGCAGCTCTTTGGAGAGCTCATTTTGCACCTATAACCAGATTCCATGCCAGATATCAGATAATTCTCTTAACTTATGAAAATTTATTTCTCTTCACTTAAGGACGCTTATTCCTCCTTTCCCTGTCAGTCTTTCCGGAAGTGAAGGAGGCTCCTTGGTCAAGCGTGAAGCGAGTGTAAATGGACCTCTCTTTGGTTCCACAGGCGTTTAGTTTTGTCTCTTATATCAAAAGTAGCATCCAGTTTTGTTAGGTAAACTCTGAATCAATCATACATTGTAGATGCACAGAAAAGAAGAGGAAAACACCCCTGCTCTCAAGGAATTGAAGGCTGGAAAAAGGAGATGGTATTAATAACTCCCTAATTCTGTTTCCATATGAGAGAATTCTTTGGGCATCCAAATCCAGTCTTTCATGAGTTCTTCCTGAAACCCACCAGTCTCGATCTCTAGTAACACGGAGAATATGTCTACACCACCAGTCTCAACCAGTTTAGACATCTATAAAGGCAATGTCTAGATCTCAGTGACTATATGCCCTCATTCACGAAAAACAAAAAGGAAAAGGAAACAAACAAACAAAAACAGCCATACAGATGGTTTCTGATTTCTGTCTACAAACCATAGCAACATTTGGTCCTTGCTTGACAAACATAATAGCAGAACAAGAATTGAATTTGGAGTCAGAACACAATTTTACATCCCGCATTTACCATATGCTTCCCGAGATTTTAAGCAAATCATTTTACTTTTCTGGGCCTTCTTCCCTTGTTTGTAAAATGAGGAGGACGGGATAGATGTCATGTTCATTTTATTAGTAATCTTAGTAACCTAAGACTATGTTGCCCAGCAGCCCAACCAAAATAAGAAAATTCTGTCATAAGATCAAAATGTTACATTTTATATGAATTCTGCTGATCTCTACCTAATGGTAGCCTTTTAATGCCTGCCTGATTGCTTATGTCTCTTCCTCTTCCTCTCCCAGGAGTTGGGTAATAGACCGTAAAAAAAAAAAAAAAAAAAAAAAAAAAAAGGAACAAACGATTTGAATGCTATTATCGTTTTCTATTACACCTCACCTAAAATACAAATTGACCAATAATGCCATAGCATGCCAACCCAAGAATCAGATGCTTCCCTATGGGAGTGTACAAGTGTTTCATTTCAGTGACATACAGAAAAAGAAAAAAAAAGCAAACAAACAGAGCAACAGCTTGATAAGCCAGTGTTCTGATATAATATGCAAGTAGTGTCTAGTTAAAATCACCATTTACTGAAGTCATGGAATAAGAACAAAGGAAAAAGAACCCAAATAAATGGCGAGATGGAATGCAGTTAATATATATTATCAGCTTCCCTTTAAGACCCCTCCTACTGGAAAAAAAAAAAAAGTATTCCTTTTTCTCCTCCCCATCCAAAAGAGGTGAATAGGATCCTCACATGGAAGACAGACATGATTAAAAGAGAAATACATGAGTTGATAAATAACCAACTTCGTCCTTATTTTCCAATATTTATTCAGTAGGATCTTTCCCCATTTCCCCACCCACCCCCAAAAAAGTGAGCGCCGCACACCTATGCAATTTCTGTTTATTTGTTAATGGAAGATTCATATTCTGAAGGTTTCTCAGAGAGCCAGATTTTGTTCCGTCGATTTTGCAACATTATATGAGACTATCTTTTCCCTATTGTGATTGTACAGAAACAGCTAGCTCTAACTTGAATCAAAGTAAAAGTAGGCAGGTTCCATGCACTTGTCATCAGTTGCCCCTAGCAGGAACATATTATTTTCTGTAGCTAGATGTCTTTGATCCACATCCTGTAAAGAATCAAACAAATGAAAAGTCTTTATAATTTTCTTCTTTAACACCACACCAGTCATGTCAGACCAATGTTAAACCCTTACTTAGCTATCACCCATCGTATGATGTTTAAAACTATTTAAAATCGGTTTGATGGCACTTTATGCCCAGATTTTAGTTTCTTGCATTGGTGTTTTCTCTCCTACTCCCATTGCCAATCAGGGATTTTATTCCCTCTATTGCCAAGAACATTTCTTAACAGGGAGCTTCCTCATGTATTTGGGGATCATAGTAAAAGATAAGGTATTCCCAACAATCCAGCTTCTAAGTTGGACCTTCGAACATGTCTTCCGTATGGAGAAAGATGCATCCGGTTCCTAGGTCTGCTTTTAACATACAGTAGCCTACACGTTTAAAATTCTATATAGGCAAAAAACACATAAGTGGCAACGTTATCTTCAGGAACATAAGCCGACTTCTATTTTGACACTTGCTTCTTCCATTAAACACCTTCCCAGTGACACAATTCCTCACAAAGTTTCATTCCTCAGCTTTTTCTAGAAATTTTATGTTAGGTGGGGGCTCAGAACCAATTCAAAGACCAATTTCTTACATCCCACCAGATCTGATATCTACACAAATCACACACCCACCTCTGTGTATGCGATATCTTGGTACCATCCATACCTCTACAGTTTCTGCTTCAGGTCTTATATCCTTGCATTTACGAACTATCTTCCTTTTTAACTTGTCCAATTTAACTGAAGGAAGGAGTCACGTATTAAATCTCTGTGTCATCTTGGCTAAATATGAAAATAGAACACTGATACATTTCTAAGCTGTTAGATAATTAGGTGGTCCACTGGATAGAACACTGGGACTGAAGTTAAGAAAAGCACACTTCACATTTAGCCTAAGACATTGAAAAAGCTCTGTGACTCTGAACAACCCAATTATCCTTGATTTGACTCAGTTGACTCAAATGGAAATAATAGGCCCCTGCCTCTCACACTTGTAATATTTGTAAAAGTACTTAGCCCTTGCCTGGCACATAGTAGGTGGTATATTATCATACTTATATTAGAATATACAAAATATCATATATATATATGTTTATATGTATATATGTAGTATATGAAATACTTATTCTCTTCTCCTTGGCTGTTTTCATTTGCATTAAAGATCCTCTTTCTGTGGAGGTCAGCCCATGGCCTACTCATAGGTCCACCATGTGGTAGTTAAGGTAGTTAAAAGTAGTAACTCAATATCAATCTCAGGTCTCAGAGGAGCCTTCTTAAAAGCCAAAGGGCAGCTTGTCCAAATCAAAGAACTTGGCCCAGATCTTAAACCTGAGCAGAGCTACTTTTCTTTCCTTTTATAAAAATGGTGATATTTTATTGGGGATGGATGTGAGAAGAAGTATCAATGACAGATTTGGAAATGCAAAAGCAAAGCTTTCATTCTGCTGACTTTTAAAATGTGGCAACAATAATTGCATCAGACCCAGCATTTATTAAGTGCTGACTATATGCCAAGCATATGGGCCATCTCCACAGAACATACTGTAGCAAAGAATAGTTGCAAGACACAGGGACATTTATATTTCCTCCACTATTTAAAAAAAAAAATGCTTACATAATGAAGAGTGCCCAATGATGTATTTCTTAGAGCCGGGCTTCTAGAAAATTTTCCACTCTTGATCCTTTTTCACCAAGAAGTTTTTACAAGATCGTGTGTGTGTGTGTGTGTGTGTGTGTGTGTGTGTGTGTGTGTGTGTGTGTGTATTTAACATGGGTATGCAAATCCAATGCTTTCAGATACCAACCCATAATCTTGTAACCCCCACATTCAATTAGGTGACTCCATGACCCACAGTTTCAGCTTTGCCTGAGGACACATACAATATTCTCTCTCCCCTACTAATACATGTGTAGGCTTAGTAAACCTGATCCTGGAAATGTAAGATAGGATTCTTTCCTTCTGTACTTTGCGGAATGCATAGATATTCTTTGACTGCTTCTTGTTATCTTTTTGCCTAGTGATAACAAACCTTTAAATTGGCTGCTTAACTGGAATTGAGTGTATATGAAAAATGCTTGACCAAGGAACTCTCTCTCTCCACTTAGTGAACTACGAATTATTTGTGGATCTTCACGTGAGGAGGGTCTCTCATCCCCACCATCTGGTCAGAAGAAATGTTTCACAGGCACTCAAGGACTCCTTGAAGAACTTTGGGATATAGACCGTGTAACATGTGAGGCACTGCAAAGAACTGCCCAGCGTGGCAGACTTGCAGCAAAGAAGGTGCTGTGTTCTGAGAGAAGCACAATGGTAGTAGCTCAAAAGAAACCTGAGATGTGCAAATTGAGAAGTATCTCGAATTCAATTTTTTATCGTATGCACTATCTGTGCCTGATTAATGGTATAACCTTCCAGCTAGCATTTTCCTGATCAACCAGTTGGACACCCTGGACCTTGACTTTAACATAGGGCTGTCATTCTGGACCTCTGAGTACAAAGGACAACAATCAGCCCATGGTGCCACTATCTCTTGTGTCTGTGTTTATTTCCTCATTCGTAGCAAAGGAAAATCAGAAATGCAATTCCCCAACTCAATCTGTGATAGAACATTCATGTTGTAAATAATAACGAAGAGGATAGTTTCAGTTAAACCCAGGAAGATTGATATGAATTGGAGCAGAGTGAAGTGAGCAGGAAAAGAAAAATAATGGAAACAACAACAACAACAACACTAATATTGTAAAGGCAAGCGAGTTTGCAAGACTTGGGGACCCTGATCAACAAAAGGAGCAACCACAATTGCGGAGCACCTATGTTGAAAAATGCAGCCTCTTTCTAGATAAAGAGATGATGGATTCAAAATCTATTTATGAAGGCATTGCTCTGCCTCTTCTACATCAACGAGAAGTGTCAAGAGGATTTTACTGCTTTGGTCTCTAAGCTGTGAGTAGGTGGAGACACACAAAGCCCGCCTAGAGGGAGGTTTGTAAAGATCAAGTATCCACTTAATTCCCCTCAAAGGCAAGAATGCAGTGTTGAGAAGTCACTGCTTTTTGCTGCTCCTATGGAATGGGTTCAGTAAAACGCAGCAAAGACACCTAGGAGGGTTTTTGGATACCCAGTACAACAAGTCAAGTTCACAAATTAGATAGCGCAGATTTCAGAGAGAGAAATGCCATGCCCCTGGGCATTTTCACAATAGAAGAAGAAAGCTTATAGCAGAGGATGGTTTCGATCCATCGACCTCTGGGTTATGGGCCCAGCACGCTTCCGCTGCGCCACTCTGCTGCTGCCTGACCAAGGTCAAAGTCACTTTAAGTCACCTTGACATTCCTTCCACCTTGTCTTTAGATGGACTTCCTTCAAGTTTCTGCACCTTCAGAATTTTCCATGAGACTTAGTTCCCAGCCCCCACCCCCACCCCGCCAAACCCTTAGGAAAAGGGTCCCTCTTTGGGGGTGAGGGAGTGCAAAACGACGGGGGAAAAAAATCGAAAGCCACGGCATTTTCCTTGCGATTTATTTATTTATTTTCTCAAAGATGCCTCCTTACAATTAAAGTTTCTTCTTTCCGTTCTTGAAAAGTTCTATGACAGCAGCATGCTGAAGATTAGGGAACCGGGGCGGCGGCAGCTGGGGAAACCAGCGAAAACTCAGAAGGATCTTGAATTATTTTCGCTCTGATTTGTCCACAGATTCTTTTCTCTCTCTCACGTTTCGTCTACACACAAAAAAATCACTGCCGGTCCTCTGGTGGCCTTTGTTGTTGTTGTTTTGTTTGTTTGTTTGTTTTAATCTATCCAAAAGATATAAAAGGGATGAAAAGGCAGTGAAAAATACACTCAAGTGGAAAGTCTAGCCTTGAGAACTGACCGTGGTTCTGAAAGTCAGAGAAGGTGTGAGGCTTATTGGGGAGGAATTCTTAGTGGCCATTCTTCAAAGTGCAGCTCTTTGGAGAGCTCATTTTGCACCTATAACCAGATTCCATGCCAGATATCAGATAATTCTCTTAACTTATGAAAATTTATTTCTCTTCACTTAAGGACGCTTATTCCTCCTTTCCCTGTCAGTCTTTCCGGAAGTGAAGGAGGCTCCTTGGTCAAGCGTGAAGCGAGTGTAAATGGACCTCTCTTTGGTTCCACAGGCGTTTAGTTTTGTCTCTTATACCAAAAGTAGCATCCAGTTTTGTTAGGTAAACTCTGAATCAATCATACATTGTAGATGCACAGAAAAGAAGAGGAAAACACCCCTGCTCTCAAGGAATTGAAGGCTGGAAAAAGGAGATGGTATTAATAACTCCCTAATTCTGTTTCCATATGAGAGAATTCTTTGGGCATCCAAATCCAGTCTTTCATGAGTTCTTCCTGAAACCCACCAGTCTCGATCTCTCGTAACACGGAGAATATGTCTACACCACCAGTCTCAACCAGTTTAGACATCTATAAAGGCAATGTCTAGATCTCAGTGACTATATGCCCTCATTCACGAAAAACAAAAAGGAAAAGGAAACAAACAAACAAAAACAGCCATACAGATGGTTTCTGATTTCTGTCTACAAACCATAGCAACATTTGGTCCTTGCTTGACAAACATAATAGCAGAACAAGAATTGAATTTGGAGTCAGAACACAATTTTACATCCCGCATTTACCATATGCTTCCCGAGATTTTAAGCAAATCATTTTACTTTTCTGGGCCTTCTTCCCTTGTTTGTAAAATGAGGAGGACGGGATAGATGTCATGTTCATTTTATTAGTAATCTTAGTAACCTAAGACTATGTTGCCCAGCAGCCCAACCAAAATAAGAAAATTCTGTCATAAGATCAAAATGTTACATTTTATATGAATTCTGCTGATCTCTACCTAATGGTAGCCTTTTAATGCCTGCCTGATTGCTTATGTCTCTTCCTCTTCCTCTCCCAGGAGTTGGGTAATAGACCGTAAAAAAAAAAAAAAAAAAAAAAAAAAAAAAAAAAAAAAAAAAAAAAAAAAAAGGAACAAACGATTTGAATGCTATTATCGTTTTCTATTACACCTCACCTAAAATACAAATTGACCAATAATGCCATAGCATGCCAACCCAAGAATCAGATGCTTCCCTATGGGAGTGTACAAGTGTTTCATTTCAGTGACATACAGAAAAAGAAAAAAAAAGCAAACAAACAGAGCAACAGCTTGATAAGCCAGTGTTCTGATATAATATGCAAGTAGTGTCTAGTTAAAATCACCATTTACTGAAGTCATGGAATAAGAACAAAGGAAAAAGAACCCAAATAAATGGCGAGATGGAATGCAGTTAATATATATTATCAGCTTTCCTTTAAGACCCCTCCTACTGGAAAAAAAAAAAAAGTATTCCTTTTTCTCCTCCCCATCCAAAAGAGGTGAATAGGATCCTCACATGGAAGACAGACATGATTAAAAGAGAAATACATGAGTTGATAAATAACCAACTTCGTCCTTATTTTCCAATATTTATTCAGTAGGATCTTTCCCCATTTCCCCACCCACCCCCAAAAAAGTGAGAGCCGCACACCTATGCAATTTCTGTTTATTTGTTAATGGAAGATTCATATTCTGAAGGTTTCTCAGAGAGCCAGATTTTGTTCCGTCGATTTTGCAACATTATATGAGACTATCTTTTCCCTATTGTGATTGTACAGAAACAGCTAGCTCTAACTTGAATCAAAGTAAAAGTAGGCAGGTTCCATGCACTTGTCATCAGTTGCCCCTAGCAGGAACATATTATTTTCTGTAGCTAGATGTCTTTGATCCACATCCTGTAAAGAATCAAACAAATGAAAAGTCTTTATAATTTTCTTCTTTAACACCACACCAGTCATGTCAGACCAATGTTAAACCCTTACTTAGCTATCACCCATCGTATGATGTTTAAAACTATTTAAAATCGGTTTGATGGCACTTTATGCCCAGATTTTAGTTTCTTGCATTGGTGTTTTCTCTCCTACTCCCATTGCCAATCAGGGATTTTATTCCCTCTATTGCCAAGAACATTTCTTAACAGGGAGCTTCCTCATGTATTTGGGGATCATAGTAAAAGATAAGGTATTCCCAACAATCCAGCTTCTAAGTTGGACCTTCGAACATGTCTTCCGTATGGAGAAAGATGCATCCGGTTCCTAGGTCTGCTTTTAACATACAGTAGCCTACACGTTTAAAATTCTATATAGGCAAAAAACACATAAGTGGCAACGTTATCTTCAGGAACATAAGCCGACTTCTATTTTGACACTTGCTTCTTCCATTAAACACCTTCCCAGTGACACAATTCCTCACAAAGTTTCATTCCTCAGCTTTTTCTAGAAATTTTATGTTAGGTGGGGGCTCAGAACCAATTCAAAGACCAATTTCTTACATCCCACCAGATCTGATATCTACACAAATCACACACCCACCTCTGTGTATGCGATATCTTGGTACCATCCATACCTCTACAGTTTCTGCTTCAGGTCTTATATCCTTGCATTTACGAACTATCTTCCTTTTTAACTTGTCCAATTTAACTGAAGGAAGGAGTCACGTATTAAATCTCTGTGTCATCTTGGCTAAATATGAAAATAGAACACTGATACATTTCTAAGCTGTTAGATAATTAGGTGGTCCACTGGATAGAACACTGGGACTGAAGTTAAGAAAAGCACACTTCACATTTAGCCTAAGACATTGAAAAAGCTCTGTGACTCTGAACAACCCAATTATCCTTGATTTGACTCAGTTGACTCAAATGGAAATAATAGGCCCCTGCCTCTCACACTTGTAATATTTGTAAAAGTACTTAGCCCTTGCCTGGCACATAGTAGGTGGTATATTATCATACTTATATTAGAATATACAAAATATCATATATATATATGTTTATATGTATATATGTAGTATATGAAATACTTATTCTCTTCTCCTTGGCTGTTTTCATTTGCATTAAAGATCCTCTTTCTGTGGAGGTCAGCCCATGGCCTACTCATAGGTCCACCATGTGGTAGTTAAGGTAGTTAAAAGTAGTAACTCAATATCAATCTCAGGTCTCAGAGGAGCCTTCTTAAAAGCCAAAGGGCAGCTTGTCCAAATCAAAGAACTTGGCCCAGATCTTAAACCTGAGCAGAGCTACTTTTCTTTCCTTTTATAAAAATGGTGATATTTTATTGGGGATGGATGTGAGAAGAAGTATCAATGACAGATTTGGAAATGCAAAAGCAAAGCTTTCATTCTGCTGACTTTTAAAATGTGGCAACAATAATTGCATCAGACCCAGCATTTATTAAGTGCTGACTATATGCCAAGCATATGGGCCATCTCCACAGAACATACTGTAGCAAAGAATAGTTGCAAGACACAGGGACATTTATATTTCCTCCACTATTTAAAAAAAAAAAATGCTTACATAATGAAGAGTGCCCAATGATGTATTTCTTAGAGCCGGGCTTCTAGAAAATTTTCCACTCTTGATCCTTTTTCACCAAGAAGTTTTTACAAGATCGTGTGTGTGTGTGTGTGTGTGTGTGTGTGTGTGTGTGTGTGTGTGTATTTAACATGGGTATGCAAATCCAATGCTTTCAGATACCAACCCATAATCTTGTAACCCCCACATTCAATTAGGTGACTCCATGACCCACAGTTTCAGCTTTGCCTGAGGACACATACAATATTCTCTCTCCCCTACTAATACATGTGTAGGCTTAGTAAACCTGATCCTGGAAATGTAAGATAGGATTCTTTCCTTCTGTACTTTGCGGAATGCATAGATATTCTTTGACTGCTTCTTGTTATCTTTTTGCCTAGTGATAACAAACCTTTAAATTGGCTGCTTAACTGGAATTGAGTGTATATGAAAAATGCTTGACCAAGGAACTCTCTCTCTCCACTTAGTGAACTACGAATTATTTGTGGATCTTCACGTGAGGAGGGTCTCTCATCCCCACCATCTGGTCAGAAGAAATGTTTCACAGGCACTCAAGGACTCCTTGAAGAACTTTGGGATATAGACCGTGTAACATGTGAGGCACTGCAAAGAACTGCCCAGCGTGGCAGACTTGCAGCAAAGAAGGTGCTGTGTTCTGAGAGAAGCACAATGGTAGTAGCTCAAAAGAAACCTGAGATGTGCAAATTGAGAAGTATCTCGAATTCAATTTTTTATCGTATGCACTATCTGTGCCTGATTAATGGTATAACCTTCCAGCTAGCATTTTCCTGATCAACCAGTTGGACACCCTGGACCTTGACTTTAACATAGGGCTGTCATTCTGGACCTCTGAGTACAAAGGACAACAATCAGCCCATGGTGCCACTATCTCTTGTGTCTGTGTTTATTTCCTCATTCGTAGCAAAGGAAAATCAGAAATGCAATTCCCCAACTCAATCTGTGATAGAACATTCATGTTGTAAATAATAACGAAGAGGATAGTTTCAGTTAAACCCAGGAAGATTGATATGAATTGGAGCAGAGTGAAGTGAGCAGGAAAAGAAAAATAATGGAAACAACAACAACAACAACACTAATATTGTAAAGGCAAGCGAGTTTGCAAGACTTGGGGACCCTGATCAACAAAAGGAGCAACCACAATTGCGGAGCACCTATGTTGAAAAATGCAGCCTCTTTCTAGATAAAGAGATGATGGATTCAAAATCTATTTATGAAGGCATTGCTCTGCCTCTTCTACATCAACGAGAAGTGTCAAGAGGATTTTACTGCTTTGGTCTCTAAGCTGTGAGTAGGTGGAGACACACAAAGCCCGCCTAGAGGGAGGTTTGTAAAGATCAAGTATCCACTTAATTCCCCTCAAAGGCAAGAATGCAGTGTTGAGAAGTCACTGCTTTTTGCTGCTCCTATGGAATGGGTTCAGTAAAACGCAGCAAAGACACCTAGGAGGGTTTTTGGATACCCAGTACAACAAGTCAAGTTCACAAATTAGATAGCGCAGATTTCAGAGAGAGAAATGCCATGCCCCTGGGCATTTTCACAATAGAAGAAGAAAGCTTATAGCAGAGGATGGTTTCGATCCATCGACCTCTGGGTTATGGGCCCAGCACGCTTCCGCTGCGCCACTCTGCTGCTGCCTGACCAAGGTCAAAGTCACTTTAAGTCACCTTGACATTCCTTCCACCTTGTCTTTAGATGGACTTCCTTCAAGTTTCTGCACCTTCAGAATTTTCCATGAGACTTAGTTCCCAGCCCCCACCCCCACCCCGCCAAACCCTTAGGAAAAGGGTCCCTCTTTGGGGGTGAGGGAGTGCAAAACGACGGGGGAAAAAAATCGAAAGCCACGGCATTTTCCTTGCGATTTATTTATTTATTTTCTCAAAGATGCCTCCTTACAATTAAAGTTTCTTCTTTCCGTTCTTGAAAAGTTCTATGACAGCAGCATGCTGAAGATTAGGGAACCGGGGCGGCGGCAGCTGGGGAAACCAGCGAAAACTCAGAAGGATCTTGAATTATTTTCGCTCTGATTTGTCCACAGATTCTTTTCTCTCTCTCACGTTTCGTCTACACACAAAAAAATCACTGCCGGTCCTCTGGTGGCCTTTGTTGTTGTTGTTTTGTTTGTTTGTTTGTTTTAATCTATCCAAAAGATATAAAAGGGATGAAAAGGCAGTGAAAAATACACTCAAGTGGAAAGTCTAGCCTTGAGAACTGACCGTGGTTCTGAAAGTCAGAGAAGGTGTGAGGCTTATTGGGGAGGAATTCTTAGTGGCCATTCTTCAAAGTGCAGCTCTTTGGAGAGCTCATTTTGCACCTATAACCAGATTCCATGCCAGATATCAGATAATTCTCTTAACTTATGAAAATTTATTTCTCTTCACTTAAGGACGCTTATTCCTCCTTTCCCTGTCAGTCTTTCCGGAAGTGAAGGAGGCTCCTTGGTCAAGCGTGAAGCGAGTGTAAATGGACCTCTCTTTGGTTCCACAGGCGTTTAGTTTTGTCTCTTATACCAAAAGTAGCATCCAGTTTTGTTAGGTAAACTCTGAATCAATCATACATTGTAGATGCACAGAAAAGAAGAGGAAAACACCCCTGCTCTCAAGGAATTGAAGGCTGGAAAAAGGAGATGGTATTAATAACTCCCTAATTCTGTTTCCATATGAGAGAATTCTTTGGGCATCCAAATCCAGTCTTTCATGAGTTCTTCCTGAAACCCACCAGTCTCGATCTCTCGTAACACGGAGAATATGTCTACACCACCAGTCTCAACCAGTTTAGACATCTATAAAGGCAATGTCTAGATCTCAGTGACTATATGCCCTCATTCACGAAAAACAAAAAGGAAAAGGAAACAAACAAACAAAAACAGCCATACAGATGGTTTCTGATTTCTGTCTACAAACCATAGCAACATTTGGTCCTTGCTTGACAAACATAATAGCAGAACAAGAATTGAATTTGGAGTCAGAACACAATTTTACATCCCGCATTTACCATATGCTTCCCGAGATTTTAAGCAAATCATTTTACTTTTCTGGGCCTTCTTCCCTTGTTTGTAAAATGAGGAGGACGGGATAGATGTCATGTTCATTTTATTAGTAATCTTAGTAACCTAAGACTATGTTGCCCAGCAGCCCAACCAAAATAAGAAAATTCTGTCATAAGATCAAAATGTTACATTTTATATGAATTCTGCTGATCTCTACCTAATGGTAGCCTTTTAATGCCTGCCTGATTGCTTATGTCTCTTCCTCTTCCTCTCCCAGGAGTTGGGTAATAGACCGTAAAAAAAAAAAAAAAAAAAAAAAAAAAAAAAAAAAAAAAAAAAAAGGAACAAACGATTTGAATGCTATTATCGTTTTCTATTACACCTCACCTAAAATACAAATTGACCAATAATGCCATAGCATGCCAACCCAAGAATCAGATGCTTCCCTATGGGAGTGTACAAGTGTTTCATTTCAGTGACATACAGAAAAAGAAAAAAAAAGCAAACAAACAGAGCAACAGCTTGATAAGCCAGTGTTCTGATATAATATGCAAGTAGTGTCTAGTTAAAATCACCATTTACTGAAGTCATGGAATAAGAACAAAGGAAAAAGAACCCAAATAAATGGCGAGATGGAATGCAGTTAATATATATTATCAGCTTCCCTTTAAGACCCCTCCTACTGGAAAAAAAAAAAAAGTATTCCTTTTTCTCCTCCCCATCCAAAAGAGGTGAATAGGATCCTCACATGGAAGACAGACATGATTAAAAGAGAAATACATGAGTTGATAAATAACCAACTTCGTCCTTATTTTCCAATATTTATTCAGTAGGATCTTTCCCCATTTCCCCACCCACCCCCAAAAAAGTGAGAGCCGCACACCTATGCAATTTCTGTTTATTTGTTAATGGAAGATTCATATTCTGAAGGTTTCTCAGAGAGCCAGATTTTGTTCCGTCGATTTTGCAACATTATATGAGACTATCTTTTCCCTATTGTGATTGTACAGAAACAGCTAGCTCTAACTTGAATCAAAGTAAAAGTAGGCAGGTTCCATGCACTTGTCATCAGTTGCCCCTAGCAGGAACATATTATTTTCTGTAGCTAGATGTCTTTGATCCACATCCTGTAAAGAATCAAACAAATGAAAAGTCTTTATAATTTTCTTCTTTAACACCACACCAGTCATGTCAGACCAATGTTAAACCCTTACTTAGCTATCACCCATCGTATGATGTTTAAAACTATTTAAAATCGGTTTGATGGCACTTTATGCCCAGATTTTAGTTTCTTGCATTGGTGTTTTCTCTCCTACTCCCATTGCCAATCAGGGATTTTATTCCCTCTATTGCCAAGAACATTTCTTAACAGGGAGCTTCCTCATGTATTTGGGGATCATAGTAAAAGATAAGGTATTCCCAACAATCCAGCTTCTAAGTTGGACCTTCGAACATGTCTTCCGTATGGAGAAAGATGCATCCGGTTCCTAGGTCTGCTTTTAACATACAGTAGCCTACACGTTTAAAATTCTATATAGGCAAAAAACACATAAGTGGCAACGTTATCTTCAGGAACATAAGCCGACTTCTATTTTGACACTTGCTTCTTCCATTAAACACCTTCCCAGTGACACAATTCCTCACAAAGTTTCATTCCTCAGCTTTTTCTAGAAATTTTATGTTAGGTGGGGGCTCAGAACCAATTCAAAGACCAATTTCTTACATCCCACCAGATCTGATATCTACACAAATCACACACCCACCTCTGTGTATGCGATATCTTGGTACCATCCATACCTCTACAGTTTCTGCTTCAGGTCTTATATCCTTGCATTTACGAACTATCTTCCTTTTTAACTTGTCCAATTTAACTGAAGGAAGGAGTCACGTATTAAATCTCTGTGTCATCTTGGCTAAATATGAAAATAGAACACTGATACATTTCTAAGCTGTTAGATAATTAGGTGGTCCACTGGATAGAACACTGGGACTGAAGTTAAGAAAAGCACACTTCACATTTAGCCTAAGACATTGAAAAAGCTCTGTGACTCTGAACAACCCAATTATCCTTGATTTGACTCAGTTGACTCAAATGGAAATAATAGGCCCCTGCCTCTCACACTTGTAATATTTGTAAAAGTACTTAGCCCTTGCCTGGCACATAGTAGGTGGTATATTATCATACTTATATTAGAATATACAAAATATCATATATATATATATATGTTTATATGTATATATGTAGTATATGAAATACTTATTCTCTTCTCCTTGGCTGTTTTCATTTGCATTAAAGATCCTCTTTCTGTGGAGGTCAGCCCATGGCCTACTCATAGGTCCACCATGTGGTAGTTAAGGTAGTTAAAAGTAGTAACTCAATATCAATCTCAGGTCTCAGAGGAGCCTTCTTAAAAGCCAAAGGGCAGCTTGTCCAAATCAAAGAACTTGGCCCAGATCTTAAACCTGAGCAGAGCTACTTTTCTTTCCTTTTATAAAAATGGTGATATTTTATTGGGGATGGATGTGAGAAGAAGTATCAATGACAGATTTGGAAATGCAAAAGCAAAGCTTTCATTCTGCTGACTTTTAAAATGTGGCAACAATAATTGCATCAGACCCAGCATTTATTAAGTGCTGACTATATGCCAAGCATATGGGCCATCTCCACAGAACATACTGTAGCAAAGAATAGTTGCAAGGCACAGGGACATTTATATTTCCTCCACTATTTAAAAAAAAAAATGCTTACATAATGAAGAGTGCCCAATGATGTATTTCTTAGAGCCGGGCTTCTAGAAAATTTTCCACTCTTGATCCTTTTTCACCAAGAAGTTTTTACAAGATCGTGTGTGTGTGTGTGTGTGTGTGTGTGTGTGTGTGTGTGTGTGTGTGTGTGTGTATTTAACATGGGTATGCAAATCCAATGCTTTCAGATACCAACCCATAATCTTGTAACCCCCACATTCAATTAGGTGACTCCATGACCCACAGTTTCAGCTTTGCCTGAGGACACATACAATATTCTCTCTCCCCTACTAATACATGTGTAGGCTTAGTAAACCTGATCCTGGAAATGTAAGATAGGATTCTTTCCTTCTGTACTTTGCGGAATGCATAGATATTCTTTGACTGCTTCTTGTTATCTTTTTGCCTAGTGATAACAAACCTTTAAATTGGCTGCTTAACTGGAATTGAGTGTATATGAAAAATGCTTGACCAAGGAACTCTCTCTCTCCACTTAGTGAACTACGAATTATTTGTGGATCTTCACGTGAGGAGGGTCTCTCATCCCCACCATCTGGTCAGAAGAAATGTTTCACAGGCACTCAAGGACTCCTTGAAGAACTTTGGGATATAGACCGTGTAACATGTGAGGCACTGCAAAGAACTGCCCAGCGTGGCAGACTTGCAGCAAAGAAGGTGCTGTGTTCTGAGAGAAGCACAATGGTAGTAGCTCAAAAGAAACCTGAGATGTGCAAATTGAGAAGTATCTCGAATTCAATTTTTTATCGTATGCACTATCTGTGCCTGATTAATGGTATAACCTTCCAGCTAGCATTTTCCTGATCAACCAGTTGGACACCCTGGACCTTGACTTTAACATAGGGCTGTCATTCTGGACCTCTGAGTACAAAGGACAACAATCAGCCCATGGTGCCACTATCTCTTGTGTCTGTGTTTATTTCCTCATTCGTAGCAAAGGAAAATCAGAAATGCAATTCCCCAACTCAATCTGTGATAGAACATTCATGTTGTAAATAATAACGAAGAGGATAGTTTCAGTTAAACCCAGGAAGATTGATATGAATTGGAGCAGAGTGAAGTGAGCAGGAAAAGAAAAATAATGGAAACAACAACAACAACAACACTAATATTGTAAAGGCAAGCGAGTTTGCAAGACTTGGGGACCCTGATCAACAAAAGGAGCAACCACAATTGCGGAGCACCTATGTTGAAAAATGCAGCCTCTTTCTAGATAAAGAGATGATGGATTCAAAATCTATTTATGAAGGCATTGCTCTGCCTCTTCTACATCAACGAGAAGTGTCAAGAGGATTTTACTGCTTTGGTCTCTAAGCTGTGAGTAGGTGGAGACACACAAAGCCCGCCTAGAGGGAGGTTTGTAAAGATCAAGTATCCACTTAATTCCCCTCAAAGGCAAGAATGCAGTGTTGAGAAGTCACTGCTTTTTGCTGCTCCTATGGAATGGGTTCAGTAAAACGCAGCAAAGACACCTAGGAGGGTTTTTGGATACCCAGTACAACAAGTCAAGTTCACAAATTAGATAGCGCAGATTTCAGAGAGAGAAATGCCATGCCCCTGGGCATTTTCACAATAGAAGAAGAAAGCTTATAGCAGAGGATGGTTTCGATCCATCGACCTCTGGGTTATGGGCCCAGCACGCTTCCGCTGCGCCACTCTGCTGCTGCCCGACCAAGGTCAAAGTCACTTTAAGTCACCTTGACATTCCTTCCACCTTGTCTTTAGATGGACTTCCTTCAAGTTTCTGCACCTTCAGAATTTTCCATGAGACTTAGTTCCCAACCCCCACCCCCACCCCGCCAAACCCTTAGGAAAAGGGTCCCTCTTTGGGGGTGAGGGAGTGCAAAACGACGGGGGAAAAAAATCGAAAGCCACGGCATTTTCCTTGCGATTTATTTATTTATTTTCTCAAAGATGCCTCCTTACAATTAAAGTTTCTTCTTTCCGTTCTTGAAAAGTTCTATGACAGCAGCATGCTGAAGATTAGGGAACCGGGGCGGCGGCAGCTGGGGAAACCAGCGAAAACTCAGAAGGATCTTGAATTATTTTCGCTCTGATTTGTCCACAGATTCTTTTCTCTCTCTCACGTTTCGTCTACACACAAAAAAATCACTGCCGGTCCTCTGGTGGCCTTTGTTGTTGTTGTTTTGTTTGTTTGTTTGTTTTAATCTATCCAAAAGATATAAAAGGGATGAAAAGGCAGTGAAAAATACACTCAAGTGGAAAGTCTAGCCTTGAGAACTGACCGTGGTTCTGAAAGTCAGAGAAGGTGTGAGGCTTATTGGGGAGGAATTCTTAGTGGCCATTCTTCAAAGTGCAGCTCTTTGGAGAGCTCATTTTGCACCTATAACCAGATTCCATGCCAGATATCAGATAATTCTCTTAACTTATGAAAATTTATTTCTCTTCACTTAAGGACGCTTATTCCTCCTTTCCCTGTCAGTCTTTCCGGAAGTGAAGGAGGCTCCTTGGTCAAGCGTGAAGCGAGTGTAAATGGACCTCTCTTTGGTTCCACAGGCGTTTAGTTTTGTCTCTTATACCAAAAGTAGCATCCAGTTTTGTTAGGTAAACTCTGAATCAATCATACATTGTAGATGCACAGAAAAGAAGAGGAAAACACCCCTGCTCTCAAGGAATTGAAGGCTGGAAAAAGGAGATGGTATTAATAACTCCCTAATTCTGTTTCCATATGAGAGAATTCTTTGGGCATCCAAATCCAGTCTTTCATGAGTTCTTCCTGAAACCCACCAGTCTCGATCTCTCGTAACACGGAGAATATGTCTACACCACCAGTCTCAACCAGTTTAGACATCTATAAAGGCAATGTCTAGATCTCAGTGACTATATGCCCTCATTCACGAAAAACAAAAAGGAAAAGGAAACAAACAAACAAAAACAGCCATACAGATGGTTTCTGATTTCTGTCTACAAACCATAGCAACATTTGGTCCTTGCTTGACAAACATAATAGCAGAACAAGAATTGAATTTGGAGTCAGAACACAATTTTACATCCCGCATTTACCATATGCTTCCCGAGATTTTAAGCAAATCATTTTACTTTTCTGGGCCTTCTTCCCTTGTTTGTAAAATGAGGAGGACGGGATAGATGTCATGTTCATTTTATTAGTAATCTTAGTAACCTAAGACTATGTTGCCCAGCAGCCCAACCAAAATAAGAAAATTCTGTCATAAGATCAAAATGTTACATTTTATATGAATTCTGCTGATCTCTACCTAATGGTAGCCTTTTAATGCCTGCCTGATTGCTTATGTCTCTTCCTCTTCCTCTCCCAGGAGTTGGGTAATAGACCGTAAAAAAAAAAAAAAAAAAAAAAAAAAAAAAAAAAAAAAGGAACATACGATTTGAATGCTATTATCGTTTTCTATTACACCTCACCTAAAATACAAATTGACCAATAATGCCATAGCATGCCAACCCAAGAATCAGATGCTTCCCTATGGGAGTGTACAAGTGTTTCATTTCAGTGACATACAGAAAAAGAAAAAAAAAGCAAACAAACAGAGCAACAGCTTGATAAGCCAGTGTTCTGATATAATATGCAAGTAGTGTCTAGTTAAAATCACCATTTACTGAAGTCATGGAATAAGAACAAAGGAAAAAGAACCCAAATAAATGGCGAGATGGAATGCAGTTAATATATATTATCAGCTTCCCTTTAAGACCCCTCCTACTGGAAAAAAAAAAAAAAGTATTCCTTTTTCTCCTCCCCATCCAAAAGAGGTGAATAGGATCCTCACATGGAAGACAGACATGATTAAAAGAGAAATACATGAGTTGATAAATAACCAACTTCGTCCTTATTTTCCAATATTTATTCAGTAGGATCTTTCCCCATTTCCCCACCCACCCCCAAAAAAGTGAGAGCCGCACACCTATGCAATTTCTGTTTATTTGTTAATGGAAGATTCATATTCTGAAGGTTTCTCAGAGAGCCAGATTTTGTTCCGTCGATTTTGCAACATTATATGAGACTATCTTTTCCCTATTGTGATTGTACAGAAACAGCTAGCTCTAACTTGAATCAAAGTAAAAGTAGGCAGGTTCCATGCACTTGTCATCAGTTGCCCCTAGCAGGAACATATTATTTTCTGTAGCTAGATGTCTTTGATCCACATCCTGTAAAGAATCAAACAAATGAAAAGTCTTTATAATTTTCTTCTTTAACACCACACCAGTCATGTCAGACCAATGTTAAACCCTTACTTAGCTATCACCCATCGTATGATGTTTAAAACTATTTAAAATCGGTTTGATGGCACTTTATGCCCAGATTTTAGTTTCTTGCATTGGTGTTTTCTCTCCTACTCCCATTGCCAATCAGGGATTTTATTCCCTCTATTGCCAAGAACATTTCTTAACAGGGAGCTTCCTCATGTATTTGGGGATCATAGTAAAAGATAAGGTATTCCCAACAATCCAGCTTCTAAGTTGGACCTTCGAACATGTCTTCCGTATGGAGAAAGATGCATCCGGTTCCTAGGTCTGCTTTTAACATACAGTAGCCTACACGTTTAAAATTCTATATAGGCAAAAAACACATAAGTGGCAACGTTATCTTCAGGAACATAAGCCGACTTCTATTTTGACACTTGCTTCTTCCATTAAACACCTTCCCAGTGACACAATTCCTCACAAAGTTTCATTCCTCAGCTTTTTCTAGAAATTTTATGTTAGGTGGAGGCTCAGAACCAATTCAAAGACCAATTTCTTACATCCCACCATATCTGATATCTACACAAATCACACACCCACCTCTGTGTATGCGATATCTTGGTACCATCCATACCTCTACAGTTTCTGCTTCAGGTCTTATATCCTTGCATTTACGAACTATCTTCCTTTTTAACTTGTCCAATTTAACTGAAGGAAGGAGTCACGTATTAAATCTCTGTGTCATCTTGGCTAAATATGAAAATAGAACACTGATACATTTCTAAGCTGTTAGATAATTAGGTGGTCCACTGGATAGAACACTGGGACTGAAGTTAAGAAAAGCACACTTCACATTTAGCCTAAGACATTGAAAAAGCTCTGTGACTCTGAACAACCCAATTATCCTTGATTTGACTCAGTTGACTCAAATGGAAATAATAGGCCCCTGCCTCTCACACTTGTAATATTTGTAAAAGTACTTAGCCCTTGCCTGGCACATAGTAGGTGGTATATTATCATACTTATATTAGAATATACAAAATATCATATATATATATGTTTATATGTATATATGTAGTATATGAAATACTTATTCTCTTCTCCTTGGCTGTTTTCATTTGCATTAAAGATCCTCTTTCTGTGGAGGTCAGCCCATGGCCTACTCATAGGTCCACCATGTGGTAGTTAAGGTAGTTAAAAGTAGTAACTCAATATCAATCTCAGGTCTCAGAGGAGCCTTCTTAAAAGCCAAAGGGCAGCTTGTCCAAATCAAAGAACTTGGCCCAGATCTTAAACCTGAGCAGAGCTACTTTTCTTTCCTTTTATAAAAATGGTGATATTTTATTGGGGATGGATGTGAGAAGAAGTATCAATGACAGATTTGGAAATGCAAAAGCAAAGCTTTCATTCTGCTGACTTTTAAAATGTGGCAACAATAATTGCATCAGACCCAGCATTTATTAAGTGCTGACTATATGCCAAGCATATGGGCCATCTCCACAGAACATACTGTAGCAAAGAATAGTTGCAAGACACAGGGACATTTATATTTCCTCCACTATTTAAAAAAAAAAATGCTTACATAATGAAGAGTGCCCAATGATGTATTTCTTAGAGCCGGGCTTCTAGAAAATTTTCCACTCTTGATCCTTTTTCACCAAGAAGTTTTTACAAGATCGTGTGTGTGTGTGTGTGTGTGTGTGTGTGTGTGTGTGTGTGTGTATTTAACATGGGTATGCAAATCCAATGCTTTCAGATACCAACCCATAATCTTGTAACCCCCACATTCAATTAGGTGACTCCATGACCCACAGTTTCAGCTTTGCCTGAGGACACATACAATATTCTCTCTCCCCTACTAATACATGTGTAGGCTTAGTAAACCTGATCCTGGAAATGTAAGATAGGATTCTTTCCTTCTGTACTTTGCGGAATGCATAGATATTCTTTGACTGCTTCTTGTTATCTTTTTGCCTAGTGATAACAAACCTTTAAATTGGCTGCTTAACTGGAATTGAGTGTATATGAAAAATGCTTGACCAAGGAACTCTCTCTCTCCACTTAGTGAACTACGAATTATTTGTGGATCTTCACGTGAGGAGGGTCTCTCATCCCCACCATCTGGTCAGAAGAAATGTTTCACAGGCACTCAAGGACTCCTTGAAGAACTTTGGGATATAGACCGTGTAACATGTGAGGCACTGCAAAGAACTGCCCAGCGTGGCAGACTTGCAGCAAAGAAGGTGCTGTGTTCTGAGAGAAGCACAATGGTAGTAGCTCAAAAGAAACCTGAGATGTGCAAATTGAGAAGTATCTCGAATTCAATTTTTTATCGTATGCACTATCTGTGCCTGATTAATGGTATAACCTTCCAGCTAGCATTTTCCTGATCAACCAGTTGGACACCCTGGACCTTGACTTTAACATAGGGCTGTCATTCTGGACCTCTGAGTACAAAGGACAACAATCAGCCCATGGTGCCACTATCTCTTGTGTCTGTGTTTATTTCCTCATTCGTAGCAAAGGAAAATCAGAAATGCAATTCCCCAACTCAATCTGTGATAGAACATTCATGTTGTAAATAATAACGAAGAGGATAGTTTCAGTTAAACCCAGGAAGATTGATATGAATTGGAGCAGAGTGAAGTGAGCAGGAAAAGAAAAATAATGGAAACAACAACAACAACAACACTAATATTGTAAAGGCAAGCGAGTTTGCAAGACTTGGGGACCCTGATCAACAAAAGGAGCAACCACAATTGCGGAGCACCTATGTTGAAAAATGCAGCCTCTTTCTAGATAAAGAGATGATGGATTCAAAATCTATTTATGAAGGCATTGCTCTGCCTCTTCTACATCAACGAGAAGTGTCAAGAGGATTTTACTGCTTTGGTCTCTAAGCTGTGAGTAGGTGGAGACACACAAAGCCCGCCTAGAGGGAGGTTTGTAAAGATCAAGTATCCACTTAATTCCCCTCAAAGGCAAGAATGCAGTGTTGAGAAGTCACTGCTTTTTGCTGCTCCTATGGAATGGGTTCAGTAAAACGCAGCAAAGACACCTAGGAGGGTTTTTGGATACCCAGTACAACAAGTCAAGTTCACAAATTAGATAGCGCAGATTTCAGAGAGAGAAATGCCATGCCCCTGGGCATTTTCACAATAGAAGAAGAAAGCTTATAGCAGAGGATGGTTTCGATCCATCGACCTCTGGGTTATGGGCCCAGCACGCTTCCGCTGCGCCACTCTGCTGCTGCCTGACCAAGGTCAAAGTCACTTTAAGTCACCTTGACATTCCTTCCACCTTGTCTTTAGATGGACTTCCTTCAAGTTTCTGCACCTTCAGAATTTTCCATGAGACTTAGTTCCCAACCCCCACCCCCACCCCGCCAAACCCTTAGGAAAAGGGTCCCTCTTTGGGGGTGAGGGAGTGCAAAACGACGGGGGAAAAAAATCGAAAGCCACGGCATTTTCCTTGCGATTTATTTATTTATTTTCTCAAAGATGCCTCCTTACAATTAAAGTTTCTTCTTTCCGTTCTTGAAAAGTTCTATGACAGCAGCATGCTGAAGATTAGGGAACCGGGGCGGCGGCAGCTGGGGAAACCAGCGAAAACTCAGAAGGATCTTGAATTATTTTCGCTCTGATTTGTCCACAGATTCTTTTCTCTCTCTCACGTTTCGTCTACACACAAAAAAATCACTGCCGGTCCTCTGGTGGCCTTTGTTGTTGTTGTTTTGTTTGTTTGTTTGTTTTAATCTATCCAAAAGATATAAAAGGGATGAAAAGGCAGTGAAAAATACACTCAAGTGGAAAGTCTAGCCTTGAGAACTGACCGTGGTTCTGAAAGTCAGAGAAGGTGTGAGGCTTATTGGGGAGGAATTCTTAGTGGCCATTCTTCAAAGTGCAGCTCTTTGGAGAGCTCATTTTGCACCTATAACCAGATTCCATGCCAGATATCAGATAATTCTCTTAACTTATGAAAATTTATTTCTCTTCACTTAAGGACGCTTATTCCTCCTTTCCCTGTCAGTCTTTCCGGAAGTGAAGGAGGCTCCTTGGTCAAGCGTGAAGCGAGTGTAAATGGACCTCTCTTTGGTTCCACAGGCGTTTAGTTTTGTCTCTTATACCAAAAGTAGCATCCAGTTTTGTTAGGTAAACTCTGAATCAATCATACATTGTAGATGCACAGAAAAGAAGAGGAAAACACCCCTGCTCTCAAGGAATTGAAGGCTGGAAAAAGGAGATGGTATTAATAACTCCCTAATTCTGTTTCCATATGAGAGAATTCTTTGGGCATCCAAATCCAGTCTTTCATGAGTTCTTCCTGAAACCCACCAGTCTCGATCTCTCGTAACACGGAGAATATGTCTACACCACCAGTCTCAACCAGTTTAGACATCTATAAAGGCAATGTCTAGATCTCAGTGACTATATGCCCTCATTCACGAAAAACAAAAAGGAAAAGGAAACAAACAAACAAAAACAGCCATACAGATGGTTTCTGATTTCTGTCTACAAACCATAGCAACATTTGGTCCTTGCTTGACAAACATAATAGCAGAACAAGAATTGAATTTGGAGTCAGAACACAATTTTACATCCCGCATTTACCATATGCTTCCCGAGATTTTAAGCAAATCATTTTACTTTTCTGGGCCTTCTTCCCTTGTTTGTAAAATGAGGAGGACGGGATAGATGTCATGTTCATTTTATTAGTAATCTTAGTAACCTAAGACTATGTTGCCCAGCAGCCCAACCAAAATAAGAAAATTCTGTCATAAGATCAAAATGTTACATTTTATATGAATTCTGCTGATCTCTACCTAATGGTAGCCTTTTAATGCCTGCCTGATTGCTTATGTCTCTTCCTCTTCCTCTCCCAGGAGTTGGGTAATAGACCGTAAAAAAAAAAAAAAAAAAAAAAAAGGAACATACGATTTGAATGCTATTATCGTTTTCTATTACACCTCACCTAAAATACAAATTGACCAATAATGCCATAGCATGCCAACCCAAGAATCAGATGCTTCCCTATGGGAGTGTACAAGTGTTTCATTTCAGTGACATACAGAAAAAGAAAAAAAAAGCAAACAAACAGAGCAACAGCTTGATAAGCCAGTGTTCTGATATAATATGCAAGTAGTGTCTAGTTAAAATCACCATTTACTGAAGTCATGGAATAAGAACAAAGGAAAAAGAACCCAAATAAATGGCGAGATGGAATGCAGTTAATATATATTATCAGCTTCCCTTTAAGACCCCTCCTACTGGAAAAAAAAAAAAAGTATTCCTTTTTCTCCTCCCCATCCAAAAGAGGTGAATAGGATCCTCACATGGAAGACAGACATGATTAAAAGAGAAATACATGAGTTGATAAATAACCAACTTCGTCCTTATTTTCCAATATTTATTCAGTAGGATCTTTCCCCATTTCCCCACCCACCCCCAAAAAAGTGAGAGCCGCACACCTATGCAATTTCTGTTTATTTGTTAATGGAAGATTCATATTCTGAAGGTTTCTCAGAGAGCCAGATTTTGTTCCGTCGATTTTGCAACATTATATGAGACTATCTTTTCCCTATTGTGATTGTACAGAAACAGCTAGCTCTAACTTGAATCAAAGTAAAAGTAGGCAGGTTCCATGCACTTGTCATCAGTTGCCCCTAGCAGGAACATATTATTTTCTGTAGCTAGATGTCTTTGATCCACATCCTGTAAAGAATCAAACAAATGAAAAGTCTTTATAATTTTCTTCTTTAACACCACACCAGTCATGTCAGACCAATGTTAAACCCTTACTTAGCTATCACCCATCGTATGATGTTTAAAACTATTTAAAATCGGTTTGATGGCACTTTATGCCCAGATTTTAGTTTCTTGCATTGGTGTTTTCTCTCCTACTCCCATTGCCAATCAGGGATTTTATTCCCTCTATTGCCAAGAACATTTCTTAACAGGGAGCTTCCTCATGTATTTGGGGATCATAGTAAAAGATAAGGTATTCCCAACAATCCAGCTTCTAAGTTGGACCTTCGAACATGTCTTCCGTATGGAGAAAGATGCATCCGGTTCCTAGGTCTGCTTTTAACATACAGTAGCCTACACGTTTAAAATTCTATATAGGCAAAAAACACATAAGTGGCAACGTTATCTTCAGGAACATAAGCCGACTTCTATTTTGACACTTGCTTCTTCCATTAAACACCTTCCCAGTGACACAATTCCTCACAAAGTTTCATTCCTCAGCTTTTTCTAGAAATTTTATGTTAGGTGGAGGCTCAGAACCAATTCAAAGACCAATTTCTTACATCCCACCATATCTGATATCTACACAAATCACACACCCACCTCTGTGTATGCGATATCTTGGTACCATCCATACCTCTACAGTTTCTGCTTCAGGTCTTATATCCTTGCATTTACGAACTATCTTCCTTTTTAACTTGTCCAATTTAACTGAAGGAAGGAGTCACGTATTAAATCTCTGTGTCATCTTGGCTAAATATGAAAATAGAACACTGATACATTTCTAAGCTGTTAGATAATTAGGTGGTCCACTGGATAGAACACTGGGACTGAAGTTAAGAAAAGCACACTTCACATTTAGCCTAAGACATTGAAAAAGCTCTGTGACTCTGAACAACCCAATTATCCTTGATTTGACTCAGTTGACTCAAATGGAAATAATAGGCCCCTGCCTCTCACACTTGTAATATTTGTAAAAGTACTTAGCCCTTGCCTGGCACATAGTAGGTGGTATATTATCATACTTATATTAGAATATACAAAATATCATATATATATATGTTTATATGTATATATGTAGTATATGAAATACTTATTCTCTTCTCCTTGGCTGTTTTCATTTGCATTAAAGATCCTCTTTCTGTGGAGGTCAGCCCATGGCCTACTCATAGGTCCACCATGTGGTAGTTAAGGTAGTTAAAAGTAGTAACTCAATATCAATCTCAGGTCTCAGAGGAGCCTTCTTAAAAGCCAAAGGGCAGCTTGTCCAAATCAAAGAACTTGGCCCAGATCTTAAACCTGAGCAGAGCTACTTTTCTTTCCTTTTATAAAAATGGTGATATTTTATTGGGGATGGATGTGAGAAGAAGTATCAATGACAGATTTGGAAATGCAAAAGCAAAGCTTTCATTCTGCTGACTTTTAAAATGTGGCAACAATAATTGCATCAGACCCAGCATTTATTAAGTGCTGACTATATGCCAAGCATATGGGCCATCTCCACAGAACATACTGTAGCAAAGAATAGTTGCAAGGCACAGGGACATTTATATTTCCTCCACTATTTAAAAAAAAAAATGCTTACATAATGAAGAGTGCCCAATGATGTATTTCTTAGAGCCGGGCTTCTAGAAAATTTTCCACTCTTGATCCTTTTTCACCAAGAAGTTTTTACAAGATCGTGTGTGTGTGTGTGTGTGTGTGTGTGTGTGTGTGTGTGTGTGTGTGTGTATTTAACATGGGTATGCAAATCCAATGCTTTCAGATACCAACCCATAATCTTGTAACCCCCACATTCAATTAGGTGATTCCATGACCCACAGTTTCAGCTTTGCCTGAGGACACATACAATATTCTCTCTCCCCTACTAATACATGTGTAGGCTTAGTAAACCTGATCCTGGAAATGTAAGATAGGATTCTTTCCTTCTGTACTTTGCGGAATGCATAGATATTCTTTGACTGCTTCTTGTTATCTTTTTGCCTAGTGATAACAAACCTTTAAATTGGCTGCTTAACTGGAATTGAGTGTATATGAAAAATGCTTGACCAAGGAACTCTCTCTCTCCACTTAGTGAACTACGAATTATTTGTGGATCTTCACGTGAGGAGGGTCTCTCATCCCCACCATCTGGTCAGAAGAAATGTTTCACAGGCACTCAAGGACTCCTTGAAGAACTTTGGGATATAGACCGTGTAACATGTGAGGCACTGCAAAGAACTGCCCAGCGTGGCAGACTTGCAGCAAAGAAGGTGCTGTGTTCTGAGAGAAGCACAATGGTAGTAGCTCAAAAGAAACCTGAGATGTGCAAATTGAGAAGTATCTCGAATTCAATTTTTTATCGTATGCACTATCTGTGCCTGATTAATGGTATAACCTTCCAGCTAGCATTTTCCTGATCAACCAGTTGGACACCCTGGACCTTGACTTTAACATAGGGCTGTCATTCTGGACCTCTGAGTACAAAGGACAACAATCAGCCCATGGTGCCACTATCTCTTGTGTCTGTGTTTATTTCCTCATTCGTAGCAAAGGAAAATCAGAAATGCAATTCCCCAACTCAATCTGTGATAGAACATTCATGTTGTAAATAATAACGAAGAGGATAGTTTCAGTTAAACCCAGGAAGATTGATATGAATTGGAGCAGAGTGAAGTGAGCAGGAAAAGAAAAATAATGGAAACAACAACAACAACAACACTAATATTGTAAAGGCAAGCGAGTTTGCAAGACTTGGGGACCCTGATCAACAAAAGGAGCAACCACAATTGCGGAGCACCTATGTTGAAAAATGCAGCCTCTTTCTAGATAAAGAGATGATGGATTCAAAATCTATTTATGAAGGCATTGCTCTGCCTCTTCTACATCAACGAGAAGTGTCAAGAGGATTTTACTGCTTTGGTCTCTAAGCTGTGAGTAGGTGGAGACACACAAAGCCCGCCTAGAGGGAGGTTTGTAAAGATCAAGTATCCACTTAATTCCCCTCAAAGGCAAGAATGCAGTGTTGAGAAGTCACTGCTTTTTGCTGCTCCTATGGAATGGGTTCAGTAAAACGCAGCAAAGACACCTAGGAGGGTTTTTGGATACCCAGTACAACAAGTCAAGTTCACAAATTAGATAGCGCAGATTTCAGAGAGAGAAATGCCATGCCCCTGGGCATTTTCACAATAGAAGAAGAAAGCTTATAGCAGAGGATGGTTTCGATCCATCGACCTCTGGGTTATGGGCCCAGCACGCTTCCGCTGCGCCACTCTGCTGCTGCCTGACCAAGGTCAAAGTCACTTTAAGTCACCTTGACATTCCTTCCACCTTGTCTTTAGATGGACTTCCTTCAAGTTTCTGCACCTTCAGAATTTTCCATGAGACTTAGTTCCCAACCCCCACCCCCACCCCGCCAAACCCTTAGGAAAAGGGTCCCTCTTTGGGGGTGAGGGAGTGCAAAACGACGGGGGAAAAAAATCGAAAGCCACGGCATTTTCCTTGCGATTTATTTATTTATTTTCTCAAAGATGCCTCCTTACAATTAAAGTTTCTTCTTTCCGTTCTTGAAAAGTTCTATGACAGCAGCATGCTGAAGATTAGGGAACCGGGGCGGCGGCAGCTGGGGAAACCAGCGAAAACTCAGAAGGATCTTGAATTATTTTCGCTCTGATTTGTCCACAGATTCTTTTCTCTCTCTCACGTTTCGTCTACACACAAAAAAATCACTGCCGGTCCTCTGGTGGCCTTTGTTGTTGTTGTTTTGTTTGTTTGTTTGTTTTAATCTATCCAAAAGATATAAAAGGGATGAAAAGGCAGTGAAAAATACACTCAAGTGGAAAGTCTAGCCTTGAGAACTGACCGTGGTTCTGAAAGTCAGAGAAGGTGTGAGGCTTATTGGGGAGGAGTTCTTAGTGGCCATTCTTCAAAGTGCAGCTCTTTGGAGAGCTCATTTTGCACCTATAACCAGATTCCATGCCAGATATCAGATAATTCTCTTAACTTATGAAAATTTATTTCTCTTCACTTAAGGACGCTTATTCCTCCTTTCCCTGTCAGTCTTTCCGGAAGTGAAGGAGGCTCCTTGGTCAAGCGTGAAGCGAGTGTAAATGGACCTCTCTTTGGTTCCACAGGCGTTTAGTTTTGTCTCTTATACCAAAAGTAGCATCCAGTTTTGTTAGGTAAACTCTGAATCAATCATACATTGTAGATGCACAGAAAAGAAGAGGAAAACACCCCTGCTCTCAAGGAATTGAAGGCTGGAAAAAGGAGATGGTATTAATAACTCCCTAATTCTGTTTCCATATGAGAGAATTCTTTGGGCATCCAAATCCAGTCTTTCATGAGTTCTTCCTGAAACCCACCAGTCTCGATCTCTCGTAACACGGAGAATATGTCTACACCACCAGTCTCAACCAGTTTAGACATCTATAAAGGCAATGTCTAGATCTCAGTGACTATATGCCCTCATTCACGAAAAACAAAAAGGAAAAGGAAACAAACAAACAAAAACAGCCATACAGATGGTTTCTGATTTCTGTCTACAAACCATAGCAACATTTGGTCCTTGCTTGACAAACATAATAGCAGAACAAGAATTGAATTTGGAGTCAGAACACAATTTTACATCCCGCATTTACCATATGCTTCCCGAGATTTTAAGCAAATCATTTTACTTTTCTGGGCCTTCTTCCCTTGTTTGTAAAATGAGGAGGACGGGATAGATGTCATGTTCATTTTATTAGTAATCTTAGTAACCTAAGACTATGTTGCCCAGCAGCCCAACCAAAATAAGAAAATTCTGTCATAAGATCAAAATGTTACATTTTATATGAATTCTGCTGATCTCTACCTAATGGTAGCCTTTTAATGCCTGCCTGATTGCTTATGTCTCTTCCTCTTCCTCTCCCAGGAGTTGGGTAATAGACCGTAAAAAAAAAAAAAAAAAAAAAAAAGGAACATACGATTTGAATGCTATTATCGTTTTCTATTACACCTCACCTAAAATACAAATTGACCAATAATGCCATAGCATGCCAACCCAAGAATCAGATGCTTCCCTATGGGAGTGTACAAGTGTTTCATTTCAGTGACATACAGAAAAAGAAAAAAAAAGCAAACAAACAGAGCAACAGCTTGATAAGCCAGTGTTCTGATATAATATGCAAGTAGTGTCTAGTTAAAATCACCATTTACTGAAGTCATGGAATAAGAACAAAGGAAAAAGAACCCAAATAAATGGCGAGATGGAATGCAGTTAATATATATTATCAGCTTCCCTTTAAGACCCCTCCTACTGGAAAAAAAAAAAAAGTATTCCTTTTTCTCCTCCCCATCCAAAAGAGGTGAATAGGATCCTCACATGGAAGACAGACATGATTAAAAGAGAAATACATGAGTTGATAAATAACCAACTTCGTCCTTATTTTCCAATATTTATTCAGTAGGATCTTTCCCCATTTCCCCACCCACCCCCAAAAAAGTGAGAGCCGCACACCTATGCAATTTCTGTTTATTTGTTAATGGAAGATTCATATTCTGAAGGTTTCTCAGAGAGCCAGATTTTGTTCCGTCGATTTTGCAACATTATATGAGACTATCTTTTCCCTATTGTGATTGTACAGAAACAGCTAGCTCTAACTTGAATCAAAGTAAAAGTAGGCAGGTTCCATGCACTTGTCATCAGTTGCCCCTAGCAGGAACATATTATTTTCTGTAGCTAGATGTCTTTGATCCACATCCTGTAAAGAATCAAACAAATGAAAAGTCTTTATAATTTTCTTCTTTAACACCACACCAGTCATGTCAGACCAATGTTAAACCCTTACTTAGCTATCACCCATCGTATGATGTTTAAAACTATTTAAAATCGGTTTGATGGCACTTTATGCCCAGATTTTAGTTTCTTGCATTGGTGTTTTCTCTCCTACTCCCATTGCCAATCAGGGATTTTATTCCCTCTATTGCCAAGAACATTTCTTAACAGGGAGCTTCCTCATGTATTTGGGGATCATAGTAAAAGATAAGGTATTCCCAACAATCCAGCTTCTAAGTTGGACCTTCGAACATGTCTTCCGTATGGAGAAAGATGCATCCGGTTCCTAGGTCTGCTTTTAACATACAGTAGCCTACACGTTTAAAATTCTATATAGGCAAAAAACACATAAGTGGCAACGTTATCTTCAGGAACATAAGCCGACTTCTATTTTGACACTTGCTTCTTCCATTAAACACCTTCCCAGTGACACAATTCCTCACAAAGTTTCATTCCTCAGCTTTTTCTAGAAATTTTATGTTAGGTGGAGGCTCAGAACCAATTCAAAGACCAATTTCTTACATCCCACCATATCTGATATCTACACAAATCACACACCCACCTCTGTGTATGCGATATCTTGGTACCATCCATACCTCTACAGTTTCTGCTTCAGGTCTTATATCCTTGCATTTACGAACTATCTTCCTTTTTAACTTGTCCAATTTAACTGAAGGAAGGAGTCACGTATTAAATCTCTGTGTCATCTTGGCTAAATATGAAAATAGAACACTGATACATTTCTAAGCTGTTAGATAATTAGGTGGTCCACTGGATAGAACACTGGGACTGAAGTTAAGAAAAGCACACTTCACATTTAGCCTAAGACATTGAAAAAGCTCTGTGACTCTGAACAACCCAATTATCCTTGATTTGACTCAGTTGACTCAAATGGAAATAATAGGCCCCTGCCTCTCACACTTGTAATATTTGTAAAAGTACTTAGCCCTTGCCTGGCACATAGTAGGTGGTATATTATCATACTTATATTAGAATATACAAAATATCATATATATATATGTTTATATGTATATATGTAGTATATGAAATACTTATTCTCTTCTCCTTGGCTGTTTTCATTTGCATTAAAGATCCTCTTTCTGTGGAGGTCAGCCCATGGCCTACTCATAGGTCCACCATGTGGTAGTTAAGGTAGTTAAAAGTAGTAACTCAATATCAATCTCAGGTCTCAGAGGAGCCTTCTTAAAAGCCAAAGGGCAGCTTGTCCAAATCAAAGAACTTGGCCCAGATCTTAAACCTGAGCAGAGCTACTTTTCTTTCCTTTTATAAAAATGGTGATATTTTATTGGGGATGGATGTGAGAAGAAGTATCAATGACAGATTTGGAAATGCAAAAGCAAAGCTTTCATTCTGCTGACTTTTAAAATGTGGCAACAATAATTGCATCAGACCCAGCATTTATTAAGTGCTGACTATATGCCAAGCATATGGGCCATCTCCACAGAACATACTGTAGCAAAGAATAGTTGCAAGGCACAGGGACATTTATATTTCCTCCACTATTTAAAAAAAAAAATGCTTACATAATGAAGAGTGCCCAATGATGTATTTCTTAGAGCCGGGCTTCTAGAAAATTTTCCACTCTTGATCCTTTTTCACCAAGAAGTTTTTACAAGATCGTGTGTGTGTGTGTGTGTGTGTGTGTGTGTGTGTGTGTGTGTGTGTGTATTTAACATGGGTATGCAAATCCAATGCTTTCAGATACCAACCCATAATCTTGTAACCCCCACATTCAATTAGGTGACTCCATGACCCACAGTTTCAGCTTTGCCTGAGGACACATACAATATTCTCTCTCCCCTACTAATACATGTGTAGGCTTAGTAAACCTGATCCTGGAAATGTAAGATAGGATTCTTTCCTTCTGTACTTTGCGGAATGCATAGATATTCTTTGACTGCTTCTTGTTATCTTTTTGCCTAGTGATAACAAACCTTTAAATTGGCTGCTTAACTGGAATTGAGTGTATATGAAAAATGCTTGACCAAGGAACTCTCTCTCTCCACTTAGTGAACTACGAATTATTTGTGGATCTTCACGTGAGGAGGGTCTCTCATCCCCACCATCTGGTCAGAAGAAATGTTTCACAGGCACTCAAGGACTCCTTGAAGAACTTTGGGATATAGACCGTGTAACATGTGAGGCACTGCAAAGAACTGCCCAGCGTGGCAGACTTGCAGCAAAGAAGGTGCTGTGTTCTGAGAGAAGCACAATGGTAGTAGCTCAAAAGAAACCTGAGATGTGCAAATTGAGAAGTATCTCGAATTCAATTTTTTATCGTATGCACTATCTGTGCCTGATTAATGGTATAACCTTCCAGCTAGCATTTTCCTGATCAACCAGTTGGACACCCTGGACCTTGACTTTAACATAGGGCTGTCATTCTGGACCTCTGAGTACAAAGGACAACAATCAGCCCATGGTGCCACTATCTCTTGTGTCTGTGTTTATTTCCTCATTCGTAGCAAAGGAAAATCAGAAATGCAATTCCCCAACTCAATCTGTGATAGAACATTCATGTTGTAAATAATAACGAAGAGGATAGTTTCAGTTAAACCCAGGAAGATTGATATGAATTGGAGCAGAGTGAAGTGAGCAGGAAAAGAAAAATAATGGAAACAACAACAACAACAACACTAATATTGTAAAGGCAAGCGAGTTTGCAAGACTTGGGGACCCTGATCAACAAAAGGAGCAACCACAATTGCGGAGCACCTATGTTGAAAAATGCAGCCTCTTTCTAGATAAAGAGATGATGGATTCAAAATCTATTTATGAAGGCATTGCTCTGCCTCTTCTACATCAACGAGAAGTGTCAAGAGGATTTTACTGCTTTGGTCTCTAAGCTGTGAGTAGGTGGAGACACACAAAGCCCGCCTAGAGGGAGGTTTGTAAAGATCAAGTATCCACTTAATTCCCCTCAAAGGCAAGAATGCAGTGTTGAGAAGTCACTGCTTTTTGCTGCTCCTATGGAATGGGTTCAGTAAAACGCAGCAAAGACACCTAGGAGGGTTTTTGGATACCCAGTACAACAAGTCAAGTTCACAAATTAGATAGCGCAGATTTCAGAGAGAGAAATGCCATGCCCCTGGGCATTTTCACAATAGAAGAAGAAAGCTTATAGCAGAGGATGGTTTCGATCCATCGACCTCTGGGTTATGGGCCCAGCACGCTTCCGCTGCGCCACTCTGCTGCTGCCTGACCAAGGTCAAAGTCACTTTAAGTCACCTTGACATTCCTTCCACCTTGTCTTTAGATGGACTTCCTTCAAGTTTCTGCACCTTCAGAATTTTCCATGAGACTTAGTTCCCAACCCCCACCCCCACCCCGCCAAACCCTTAGGAAAAGGGTCCCTCTTTGGGGGTGAGGGAGTGCAAAACGACGGGGGAAAAAAATCGAAAGCCACGGCATTTTCCTTGCGATTTATTTATTTATTTTCTCAAAGATGCCTCCTTACAATTAAAGTTTCTTCTTTCCGTTCTTGAAAAGTTCTATGACAGCAGCATGCTGAAGATTAGGGAACCGGGGCGGCGGCAGCTGGGGAAACCAGCGAAAACTCAGAAGGATCTTGAATTATTTTCGCTCTGATTTGTCCACAGATTCTTTTCTCTCTCTCACGTTTCGTCTACACACAAAAAAATCACTGCCGGTCCTCTGGTGGCCTTTGTTGTTGTTGTTTTGTTTGTTTGTTTGTTTTAATCTATCCAAAAGATATAAAAGGGATGAAAAGGCAGTGAAAAATACACTCAAGTGGAAAGTCTAGCCTTGAGAACTGACCGTGGTTCTGAAAGTCAGAGAAGGTGTGAGGCTTATTGGGGAGGAATTCTTAGTGGCCATTCTTCAAAGTGCAGCTCTTTGGAGAGCTCATTTTGCACCTATAACCAGATTCCATGCCAGATATCAGATAATTCTCTTAACTTATGAAAATTTATTTCTCTTCACTTAAGGACGCTTATTCCTCCTTTCCCTGTCAGTCTTTCCGGAAGTGAAGGAGGCTCCTTGGTCAAGCGTGAAGCGAGTGTAAATGGACCTCTCTTTGGTTCCACAGGCGTTTAGTTTTGTCTCTTATACCAAAAGTAGCATCCAGTTTTGTTAGGTAAACTCTGAATCAATCATACATTGTAGATGCACAGAAAAGAAGAGGAAAACACCCCTGCTCTCAAGGAATTGAAGGCTGGAAAAAGGAGATGGTATTAATAACTCCCTAATTCTGTTTCCATATGAGAGAATTCTTTGGGCATCCAAATCCAGTCTTTCATGAGTTCTTCCTGAAACCCACCAGTCTCGATCTCTCGTAACACGGAGAATATGTCTACACCACCAGTCTCAACCAGTTTAGACATCTATAAAGGCAATGTCTAGATCTCAGTGACTATATGCCCTCATTCACGAAAAACAAAAAGGAAAAGGAAACAAACAAACAAAAACAGCCATACAGATGGTTTCTGATTTCTGTCTACAAACCATAGCAACATTTGGTCCTTGCTTGACAAACATAATAGCAGAACAAGAATTGAATTTGGAGTCAGAACACAATTTTACATCCCGCATTTACCATATGCTTCCCGAGATTTTAAGCAAATCATTTTACTTTTCTGGGCCTTCTTCCCTTGTTTGTAAAATGAGGAGGACGGGATAGATGTCATGTTCATTTTATTAGTAATCTTAGTAACCTAAGACTATGTTGCCCAGCAGCCCAACCAAAATAAGAAAATTCTGTCATAAGATCAAAATGTTACATTTTATATGAATTCTGCTGATCTCTACCTAATGGTAGCCTTTTAATGCCTGCCTGATTGCTTATGTCTCTTCCTCTTCCTCTCCCAGGAGTTGGGTAATAGACCGTAAAAAAAAAAAAAAAAAAAAAAAAAAAAAAGGAACATACGATTTGAATGCTATTATCGTTTTCTATTACACCTCACCTAAAATACAAATTGACCAATAATGCCATAGCATGCCAACCCAAGAATCAGATGCTTCCCTATGGGAGTGTACAAGTGTTTCATTTCAGTGACATACAGAAAAAGAAAAAAAAAGCAAACAAACAGAGCAACAGCTTGATAAGCCAGTGTTCTGATATAATATGCAAGTAGTGTCTAGTTAAAATCACCATTTACTGAAGTCATGGAATAAGAACAAAGGAAAAAGAACCCAAATAAATGGCGAGATGGAATGCAGTTAATATATATTATCAGCTTCCCTTTAAGACCCCTCCTACTGGAAAAAAAAAAAAAAGTATTCCTTTTTCTCCTCCCCATCCAAAAGAGGTGAATAGGATCCTCACATGGAAGACAGACATGATTAAAAGAGAAATACATGAGTTGATAAATAACCAACTTCGTCCTTATTTTCCAATATTTATTCAGTAGGATCTTTCCCCATTTCCCCACCCACCCCCAAAAAAGTGAGAGCCGCACACCTATGCAATTTCTGTTTATTTGTTAATGGAAGATTCATATTCTGAAGGTTTCTCAGAGAGCCAGATTTTGTTCCGTCGATTTTGCAACATTATATGAGACTATCTTTTCCCTATTGTGATTGTACAGAAACAGCTAGCTCTAACTTGAATCAAAGTAAAAGTAGGCAGGTTCCATGCACTTGTCATCAGTTGCCCCTAGCAGGAACATATTATTTTCTGTAGCTAGATGTCTTTGATCCACATCCTGTAAAGAATCAAACAAATGAAAAGTCTTTATAATTTTCTTCTTTAACACCACACCAGTCATGTCAGACCAATGTTAAACCCTTACTTAGCTATCACCCATCGTATGATGTTTAAAACTATTTAAAATCGGTTTGATGGCACTTTATGCCCAGATTTTAGTTTCTTGCATTGGTGTTTTCTCTCCTACTCCCATTGCCAATCAGGGATTTTATTCCCTCTATTGCCAAGAACATTTCTTAACAGGGAGCTTCCTCATGTATTTGGGGATCATAGTAAAAGATAAGGTATTCCCAACAATCCAGCTTCTAAGTTGGACCTTCGAACATGTCTTCCGTATGGAGAAAGATGCATCCGGTTCCTAGGTCTGCTTTTAACATACAGTAGCCTACACGTTTAAAATTCTATATAGGCAAAAAACACATAAGTGGCAACGTTATCTTCAGGAACATAAGCCGACTTCTATTTTGACACTTGCTTCTTCCATTAAACACCTTCCCAGTGACACAATTCCTCACAAAGTTTCATTCCTCAGCTTTTTCTAGAAATTTTATGTTAGGTGGGGGCTCAGAACCAATTCAAAGACCAATTTCTTACATCCCACCAGATCTGATATCTACACAAATCACACACCCACCTCTGTGTATGCGATATCTTGGTACCATCCATACCTCTACAGTTTCTGCTTCAGGTCTTATATCCTTGCATTTACGAACTATCTTCCTTTTTAACTTGTCCAATTTAACTGAAGGAAGGAGTCACGTATTAAATCTCTGTGTCATCTTGGCTAAATATGAAAATAGAACACTGATACATTTCTAAGCTGTTAGATAATTAGGTGGTCCACTGGATAGAACACTGGGACTGAAGTTAAGAAAAGCACACTTCACATTTAGCCTAAGACATTGAAAAAGCTCTGTGACTCTGAACAACCCAATTATCCTTGATTTGACTCAGTTGACTCAAATGGAAATAATAGGCCCCTGCCTCTCACACTTGTAATATTTGTAAAAGTACTTAGCCCTTGCCTGGCACATAGTAGGTGGTATATTATCATACTTATATTAGAATATACAAAATATCATATATATATATGTTTATATGTATATATGTAGTATATGAAATACTTATTCTCTTCTCCTTGGCTGTTTTCATTTGCATTAAAGATCCTCTTTCTGTGGAGGTCAGCCCATGGCCTACTCATAGGTCCACCATGTGGTAGTTAAGGTAGTTAAAAGTAGTAACTCAATATCAATCTCAGGTCTCAGAGGAGCCTTCTTAAAAGCCAAAGGGCAGCTTGTCCAAATCAAAGAACTTGGCCCAGATCTTAAACCTGAGCAGAGCTACTTTTCTTTCCTTTTATAAAAATGGTGATATTTTATTGGGGATGGATGTGAGAAGAAGTATCAATGACAGATTTGGAAATGCAAAAGCAAAGCTTTCATTCTGCTGACTTTTAAAATGTGGCAACAATAATTGCATCAGACCCAGCATTTATTAAGTGCTGACTATATGCCAAGCATATGGGCCATCTCCACAGAACATACTGTAGCAAAGAATAGTTGCAAGGCACAGGGACATTTATATTTCCTCCACTATTTAAAAAAAAAAATGCTTACATAATGAAGAGTGCCCAATGATGTATTTCTTAGAGCCGGGCTTCTAGAAAATTTTCCACTCTTGATCCTTTTTCACCAAGAAGTTTTTACAAGATCGTGTGTGTGTGTGTGTGTGTGTGTGTGTGTGTGTGTGTGTGTGTATTTAACATGGGTATGCAAATCCAATGCTTTCAGATACCAACCCATAATCTTGTAACCCCCACATTCAATTAGGTGACTCCATGACCCACAGTTTCAGCTTTGCCTGAGGACACATACAATATTCTCTCTCCCCTACTAATACATGTGTAGGCTTAGTAAACCTGATCCTGGAAATGTAAGATAGGATTCTTTCCTTCTGTACTTTGCGGAATGCATAGATATTCTTTGACTGCTTCTTGTTATCTTTTTGCCTAGTGATAACAAACCTTTAAATTGGCTGCTTAACTGGAATTGAGTGTATATGAAAAATGCTTGACCAAGGAACTCTCTCTCTCCACTTAGTGAACTACGAATTATTTGTGGATCTTCACGTGAGGAGGGTCTCTCATCCCCACCATCTGGTCAGAAGAAATGTTTCACAGGCACTCAAGGACTCCTTGAAGAACTTTGGGATATAGACCGTGTAACATGTGAGGCACTGCAAAGAACTGCCCAGCGTGGCAGACTTGCAGCAAAGAAGGTGCTGTGTTCTGAGAGAAGCACAATGGTAGTAGCTCAAAAGAAACCTGAGATGTGCAAATTGAGAAGTATCTCGAATTCAATTTTTTATCGTATGCACTATCTGTGCCTGATTAATGGTATAACCTTCCAGCTAGCATTTTCCTGATCAACCAGTTGGACACCCTGGACCTTGACTTTAACATAGGGCTGTCATTCTGGACCTCTGAGTACAAAGGACAACAATCAGCCCATGGTGCCACTATCTCTTGTGTCTGTGTTTATTTCCTCATTCGTAGCAAAGGAAAATCAGAAATGCAATTCCCCAACTCAATCTGTGATAGAACATTCATGTTGTAAATAATAACGAAGAGGATAGTTTCAGTTAAACCCAGGAAGATTGATATGAATTGGAGCAGAGTGAAGTGAGCAGGAAAAGAAAAATAATGGAAACAACAACAACAACAACACTAATATTGTAAAGGCAAGCGAGTTTGCAAGACTTGGGGACCCTGATCAACAAAAGGAGCAACCACAATTGCGGAGCACCTATGTTGAAAAATGCAGCCTCTTTCTAGATAAAGAGATGATGGATTCAAAATCTATTTATGAAGGCATTGCTCTGCCTCTTCTACATCGACGAGAAGTGTCAAGAGGATTTTACTGCTTTGGTCTCTAAGCTGTGAGTAGGTGGAGACACACAAAGCCCGCCTAGAGGGAGGTTTGTAAAGATCAAGTATCCACTTAATTCCCCTCAAAGGCAAGAATGCAGTGTTGAGAAGTCACTGCTTTTTGCTGCTCCTATGGAATGGGTTCAGTAAAACGCAGCAAAGACACCTAGGAGGGTTTTTGGATACCCAGTACAACAAGTCAAGTTCACAAATTAGATAGCGCAGATTTCAGAGAGAGAAATGCCATGCCCCTGGGCATTTTCACAATAGAAGAAGAAAGCTTATAGCAGAGGATGGTTTCGATCCATCGACCTCTGGGTTATGGGCCCAGCACGCTTCCGCTGCGCCACTCTGCTGCTGCCTGACCAAGGTCAAAGTCACTTTAAGTCACCTTGACATTCCTTCCACCTTGTCTTTAGATGGACTTCCTTCAAGTTTCTGCACCTTCAGAATTTTCCATGAGACTTAGTTCCCAACCCCCACCCCCACCCCGCCAAACCCTTAGGAAAAGGGTCCCTCTTTGGGGGTGAGGGAGTGCAAAACGACGGGGGAAAAAAATCGAAAGCCACGGCATTTTCCTTGCGATTTATTTATTTATTTTCTCAAAGATGCCTCCTTACAATTAAAGTTTCTTCTTTCCGTTCTTGAAAAGTTCTATGACAGCAGCATGCTGAAGATTAGGGAACCGGGGCGGCGGCAGCTGGGGAAACCAGCGAAAACTCAGAAGGATCTTGAATTATTTTCGCTCTGATTTGTCCACAGATTCTTTTCTCTCTCTCACGTTTCGTCTACACACAAAAAAATCACTGCCGGTCCTCTGGTGGCCTTTGTTGTTGTTGTTTTGTTTGTTTGTTTGTTTTAATCTATCCAAAAGATATAAAAGGGATGAAAAGGCAGTGAAAAATACACTCAAGTGGAAAGTCTAGCCTTGAGAACTGACCGTGGTTCTGAAAGTCAGAGAAGGTGTGAGGCTTATTGGGGAGGAATTCTTAGTGGCCATTCTTCAAAGTGCAGCTCTTTGGAGAGCTCATTTTGCACCTATAACCAGATTCCATGCCAGATATCAGATAATTCTCTTAACTTATGAAAATTTATTTCTCTTCACTTAAGGACGCTTATTCCTCCTTTCCCTGTCAGTCTTTCCGGAAGTGAAGGAGGCTCCTTGGTCAAGCGTGAAGCGAGTGTAAATGGACCTCTCTTTGGTTCCACAGGCGTTTAGTTTTGTCTCTTATACCAAAAGTAGCATCCAGTTTTGTTAGGTAAACTCTGAATCAATCATACATTGTAGATGCACAGAAAAGAAGAGGAAAACACCCCTGCTCTCAAGGAATTGAAGGCTGGAAAAAGGAGATGGTATTAATAACTCCCTAATTCTGTTTCCATATGAGAGAATTCTTTGGGCATCCAAATCCAGTCTTTCATGAGTTCTTCCTGAAACCCACCAGTCTCGATCTCTCGTAACACGGAGAATATGTCTACACCACCAGTCTCAACCAGTTTAGACATCTATAAAGGCAATGTCTAGATCTCAGTGACTATATGCCCTCATTCACGAAAAACAAAAAGGAAAAGGAAACAAACAAACAAAAACAGCCATACAGATGGTTTCTGATTTCTGTCTACAAACCATAGCAACATTTGGTCCTTGCTTGACAAACATAATAGCAGAACAAGAATTGAATTTGGAGTCAGAACACAATTTTACATCCCGCATTTACCATATGCTTCCCGAGATTTTAAGCAAATCATTTTACTTTTCTGGGCCTTCTTCCCTTGTTTGTAAAATGAGGAGGACGGGATAGATGTCATGTTCATTTTATTAGTAATCTTAGTAACCTAAGACTATGTTGCCCAGCAGCCCAACCAAAATAAGAAAATTCTGTCATAAGATCAAAATGTTACATTTTATATGAATTCTGCTGATCTCTACCTAATGGTAGCCTTTTAATGCCTGCCTGATTGCTTATGTCTCTTCCTCTTCCTCTCCCAGGAGTTGGGTAATAGACCGTAAAAAAAAAAAAAAAAAAAAAAAAAAAAAAAGGAACATACGATTTGAATGCTATTATCGTTTTCTATTACACCTCACCTAAAATACAAATTGACCAATAATGCCATAGCATGCCAACCCAAGAATCAGATGCTTCCCTATGGGAGTGTACAAGTGTTTCATTTCAGTGACATACAGAAAAAGAAAAAAAAAGCAAACAAACAGAGCAACAGCTTGATAAGCCAGTGTTCTGATATAATATGCAAGTAGTGTCTAGTTAAAATCACCATTTACTGAAGTCATGGAATAAGAACAAAGGAAAAAGAACCCAAATAAATGGCGAGATGGAATGCAGTTAATATATATTATCAGCTTCCCTTTAAGACCCCTCCTACTGGAAAAAAAAAAAAAAGTATTCCTTTTTCTCCTCCCCATCCAAAAGAGGTGAATAGGATCCTCACATGGAAGACAGACATGATTAAAAGAGAAATACATGAGTTGATAAATAACCAACTTCGTCCTTATTTTCCAATATTTATTCAGTAGGATCTTTCCCCATTTCCCCACCCACCCCCAAAAAAGTGAGAGCCGCACACCTATGCAATTTCTGTTTATTTGTTAATGGAAGATTCATATTCTGAAGGTTTCTCAGAGAGCCAGATTTTGTTCCGTCGATTTTGCAACATTATATGAGACTATCTTTTCCCTATTGTGATTGTACAGAAACAGCTAGCTCTAACTTGAATCAAAGTAAAAGTAGGCAGGTTCCATGCACTTGTCATCAGTTGCCCCTAGCAGGAACATATTATTTTCTGTAGCTAGATGTCTTTGATCCACATCCTGTAAAGAATCAAACAAATGAAAAGTCTTTATAATTTTCTTCTTTAACACCACACAAGTCATGTCAGACCAATGTTAAACCCTTACTTAGCTATCACCCATCGTATGATGTTTAAAACTATTTAAAATCGGTTTGATGGCACTTTATGCCCAGATTTTAGTTTCTTGCATTGGTGTTTTCTCTCCTACTCCCATTGCCAATCAGGGATTTTATTCCCTCTATTGCCAAGAACATTTCTTAACAGGGAGCTTCCTCATGTATTTGGGGATCATAGTAAAAGATAAGGTATTCCCAACAATCCAGCTTCTAAGTTGGACCTTCGAACATGTCTTCCGTATGGAGAAAGATGCATCCGGTTCCTAGGTCTGCTTTTAACATACAGTAGCCTACACGTTTAAAATTCTATATAGGCAAAAAACACATAAGTGGCAACGTTATCTTCAGGAACATAAGCCGACTTCTATTTTGACACTTGCTTCTTCCATTAAACACCTTCCCAGTGACACAATTCCTCACAAAGTTTCATTCCTCAGCTTTTTCTAGAAATTTTATGTTAGGTGGGGGCTCAGAACCAATTCAAAGACCAATTTCTTACATCCCACCAGATCTGATATCTACACAAATCACACACCCACCTCTGTGTATGCGATATCTTGGTACCATCCATACCTCTACAGTTTCTGCTTCAGGTCTTATATCCTTGCATTTACGAACTATCTTCCTTTTTAACTTGTCCAATTTAACTGAAGGAAGGAGTCACGTATTAAATCTCTGTGTCATCTTGGCTAAATATGAAAATAGAACACTGATACATTTCTAAGCTGTTAGATAATTAGGTGGTCCACTGGATAGAACACTGGGACTGAAGTTAAGAAAAGCACACTTCACATTTAGCCTAAGACATTGAAAAAGCTCTGTGACTCTGAACAACCCAATTATCCTTGATTTGACTCAGTTGACTCAAATGGAAATAATAGGCCCCTGCCTCTCACACTTGTAATATTTGTAAAAGTACTTAGCCCTTGCCTGGCACATAGTAGGTGGTATATTATCATACTTATATTAGAATATACAAAATATCATATATATATATATATGTTTATATGTATATATGTAGTATATGAAATACTTATTCTCTTCTCCTTGGCTGTTTTCATTTGCATTAAAGATCCTCTTTCTGTGGAGGTCAGCCCATGGCCTACTCATAGGTCCACCATGTGGTAGTTAAGGTAGTTAAAAGTAGTAACTCAATATCAATCTCAGGTCTCAGAGGAGCCTTCTTAAAAGCCAAAGGGCAGCTTGTCCAAATCAAAGAACTTGGCCCAGATCTTAAACCTGAGCAGAGCTACTTTTCTTTCCTTTTATAAAAATGGTGATATTTTATTGGGGATGGATGTGAGAAGAAGTATCAATGACAGATTTGGAAATGCAAAAGCAAAGCTTTCATTCTGCTGACTTTTAAAATGTGGCAACAATAATTGCATCAGACCCAGCATTTATTAAGTGCTGACTATATGCCAAGCATATGGGCCATCTCCACAGAACATACTGTAGCAAAGAATAGTTGCAAGGCACAGGGACATTTATATTTCCTCCACTATTTAAAAAAAAAAATGCTTACATAATGAAGAGTGCCCAATGATGTATTTCTTAGAGCCGGGCTTCTAGAAAATTTTCCACTCTTGATCCTTTTTCACCAAGAAGTTTTTACAAGATCGTGTGTGTGTGTGTGTGTGTGTGTGTGTGTGTGTGTATTTAACATGGGTATGCAAATCCAATGCTTTCAGATACCAACCCATAATCTTGTAACCCCCACATTCAATTAGGTGACTCCATGACCCACAGTTTCAGCTTTGCCTGAGAACACATACAATATTCTCTCTCCCCTACTAATACATGTGTAGGCTTAGTAAACCTGATCCTGGAAATGTAAGATAGGATTCTTTCCTTCTGTACTTTGCGGAATGCATAGATATTCTTTGACTGCTTCTTGTTATCTTTTTGCCTAGTGATAACAAACCTTTAAATTGGCTGCTTAACTGGAATTGAGTGTATATGAAAAATGCTTGACCAAGGAACTCTCTCTCTCCACTTAGTGAACTACGAATTATTTGTGGATCTTCACGTGAGGAGGGTCTCTCATCCCCACCATCTGGTCAGAAGAAATGTTTCACAGGCACTCAAGGACTCCTTGAAGAACTTTGGGATATAGACCGTGTAACATGTGAGGCACTGCAAAGAACTGCCCAGCGTGGCAGACTTGCAGCAAAGAAGGTGCTGTGTTCTGAGAGAAGCACAATGGTAGTAGCTCAAAAGAAACCTGAGATGTGCAAATTGAGAAGTATCTCGAATTCAATTTTTTATCGTATGCACTATCTGTGCCTGATTAATGGTATAACCTTCCAGCTAGCATTTTCCTGATCAACCAGTTGGACACCCTGGACCTTGACTTTAACATAGGGCTGTCATTCTGGACCTCTGAGTACAAAGGACAACAATCAGCCCATGGTGCCACTATCTCTTGTGTCTGTGTTTATTTCCTCATTCGTAGCAAAGGAAGATCAGAAATGCAATTCCCCAACTCAATCTGTGATAGAACATTCATGTTGTAAATAATAACGAAGAGGATAGTTTCAGTTAAACCCAGGAAGATTGATATGAATTGGAGCAGAGTGAAGTGAGCAGGAAAAGAAAAATAATGGAAACAACAACAACAACAACACTAATATTGTAAAGGCAAGCGAGTTTGCAAGACTTGGGGACCCTGATCAACAAAAGGAGCAACCACAATTGCGGAGCACCTATGTTGAAAAATGCAGCCTCTTTCTAGATAAAGAGATGATGGATTCAAAATCTATTTATGAAGGCATTGCTCTGCCTCTTCTACATCAACGAGAAGTGTCAAGAGGATTTTACTGCTTTGGTCTCTAAGCTGTGAGTAGGTGGAGACACACAAAGCCCGCCTAGAGGGAGGTTTGTAAAGATCAAGTATCCACTTAATTCCCCTCAAAGGCAAGAATGCAGTGTTGAGAAGTCACTGCTTTTTGCTGCTCCTATGGAATGGGTCCAGTAAAACGCAGCAAAGACACCTAGGAGGGTTTTTGGATACCCAGTACAACAAGTCAAGTTCACAAATTAGATAGCGCAGATTTCAGAGAGAGAAATGCCATGCCCCTGGGCATTTTCACAATAGAAGAAGAAAGCTTATAGCAGAGGATGGTTTCGATCCATCGACCTCTGGGTTATGGGCCCAGCACGCTTCCGCTGCGCCACTCTGCTGCTGCCTGACCAAGGTCAAAGTCACTTTAAGTCACCTTGACATTCCTTCCACCTTGTCTTTAGATGGACTTCCTTCAAGTTTCTGCACCTTCAGAATTTTCCATGAGACTTAGTTCCCAGCCCCCACCCCCACCCCGCCAAACCCTTAGGAAAAGGGTCCCTCTTTGGGGGTGAGGGAGTGCAAAACGACGGGGGGAAAAAATCGAAAGCCACGGCATTTTCCTTGCGATTTATTTATTTATTTTCTCAAAGATGCCTCCTTACAATTAAAGTTTCTTCTTTCCGTTCTTGAAAAGTTCTATGACAGCAGCATGCTGAAGATTAGGGAACCGGGGCGGCGGCAGCTGGGGAAACCAGCGAAAACTCAGAAGGATCTTGAATTATTTTCGCTCTGATTTGTCCACAGATTCTTTTCTCTCTCTCACGTTTCGTCTACACACAAAAAAATCACTGCCGGTCCTCTGGTGGCCTTTGTTGTTGTTGTTTTGTTTGTTTGTTTGTTTTAATCTATCCAAAAGATATAAAAGGGATGAAAAGGCAGTGAAAAATACACTCAAGTGGAAAGTCTAGCCTTGAGAACTGACCGTGGTTCTGAAAGTCAGAGAAGGTGTGAGGCTTATTGGGGAGGAATTCTTAGTGGCCATTCTTCAAAGTGCAGCTCTTTGGAGAGCTCATTTTGCACCTATAACCAGATTCCATGCCAGATATCAGATAATTCTCTTAACTTATGAAAATTTATTTCTCTTCACTTAAGGACGCTTATTCCTCCTTTCCCTGTCAGTCTTTCCGGAAGTGAAGGAGGCTCCTTGGTCAAGCGTGAAGCGAGTGTAAATGGACCTCTCTTTGGTTCCACAGGCGTTTAGTTTTGTCTCTTATACCAAAAGTAGCATCCAGTTTTGTTAGGTAAACTCTGAATCAATCATACATTGTAGATGCACAGAAAAGAAGAGGAAAACACCCCTGCTCTCAAGGAATTGAAGGCTGGAAAAAGGAGATGGTATTAATAACTCCCTAATTCTGTTTCCATATGAGAGAATTCTTTTGGGCATCCAAATCCAGTCTTTCATGAGTTCTTCCTGAAACCCACCAGTCTCGATCTCTCGTAACACGGAGAATATGTCTACACCACCAGTCTCAACCAGTTTAGACATCTATAAAGGCAATGTCTAGATCTCAGTGACTATATGCCCTCATTCACGAAAAACAAAAAGGAAAAGGAAACAAACAAACAAAAACAGCCATACAGATGGTTTCTGATTTCTGTCTACAAACCATAGCAACATTTGGTCCTTGCTTGACAAACATAATAGCAGAACAAGAATTGAATTTGGAGTCAGAACACAATTTTACATCCCGCATTTACCATATGCTTCCCGAGATTTTAAGCAAATCATTTTACTTTTCTGGGCCTTCTTCCCTTGTTTGTAAAATGAGGAGGACGGGATAGATGTTATGTTCATTTTATTAGTAATCTTAGTAACCTAAGACTATGTTGCCCAGCAGCCCAACCAAAATAAGAAAATTCTGTCATAAGATCAAAATGTTACATTTTATATGAATTCTGCTGATCTCTACCTAATGGTAGCCTTTTAATGCCTGCCTGATTGCTTATGTCTCTTCCTCTTCCTCTCCCAGGAGTTGGGTAATAGACCGTAAAAAAAAAAAAAAAAAAAAAAAAAAAAAAGGAACATACGATTTGAATGCTATTATCGTTTTCTATTACACCTCACCTAAAATACAAATTGACCAATAATGCCATAGCATGCCAACCCAAGAATCAGATGCTTCCCTATGGGAGTGTACAAGTGTTTCATTTCAGTGACATACAGAAAAAGAAAAAAAAAGCAAACAAACAGAGCAACAGCTTGATAAGCCAGTGTTCTGATATAATATGCAAGTAGTGTCTAGTTAAAATCACCATTTACTGAAGTCATGGAATAAGAACAAAGGGAAAAGAACCCAAATAAATGGCGAGATGGAATGCAGTTAATATATATTATCAGCTTCCCTTTAAGACCCCTCCTACTGGAAAAAAAAAAGTATTCCTTTTTCTTCTCCCCATCCAAAAGAGGTGAATAGGATCCTCACATGGAAGACAGACATGATTAAAAGAGAAATACATGAGTTGATAAATAACCAACTTCGTCCTTATTTTCCAATATTTATTCAGTAGGATCTTTCCCCATTTCCCCACCCACCCCCAAAAAAGTGAGAGCCGCACACCTATGCAATTTCTGTTTATTTGTTAATGGAAGATTCATATTCTGAAGGTTTCTCAGAGAGCCAGATTTTGTTCCGTCGATTTTGCAACATTATATGAGACTATCTTTTCCCTATTGTGATTGTACAGAAACAGCTAGCTCTAACTTGAATCAAAGTAAAAGTAGGCAGGTTCCATGCACTTGTCATCAGTTGCCCCTAGCAGGAACATATTATTTTCTGTAGCTAGATGTCTTTGATCCACATCCTGTAAAGAATCAAACAAATGAAAAGTCTTTATAATTTTCTTCTTTAACACCACACAAGTCATGTCAGACCAATGTTAAACCCTTACTTAGCTATCACCCATCGTATGATGTTTAAAACTATTTAAAATCGGTTTGATGGCACTTTATGCCCAGATTTTAGTTTCTTGCATTGGTGTTTTCTCTCCTACTCCCATTGCCAATCAGGGATTTTATTCCCTCTATTGCCAAGAACATTTCTTAACAGGGAGCTTCCTCATGTATTTGGGGATCATAGTAAAAGATAAGGTATTCCCAACAATCCAGCTTCTAAGTTGGACCTTCGAACATGTCTTCCGTATGGAGAAAGATGCATCCGGTTCCTAGGTCTGCTTTTAACATACAGTAGCCTACACGTTTAAAATTCTATATAGGCAAAAAACACATAAGTGGCAACGTTATCTTCAGGAACATAAACCGACTTCTATTTTGACACTTGCTTCTTCCATTAAACACCTTCCCAGTGACACAATTCCTCACAAAGTTTCATTCCTCAGCTTTTTCTAGAAATTTTATGTTAGGTGGGGGCTCAGAACTAATTCAAAGACCAATTTCTTACATCCCACCAGATCTGATATCTACACAAATCACACACCCACCTCTGTGTATGCGATATCTTGGTACCATCCATACCTCTACAGTTTCTGCTTCAGGTCTTATATCCTTGCATTTACGAACTATCTTCCTTTTTAACTTGTCCAATTTAACTGAAGGAAGGAGTCACGTATTAAATCTCTGTGTCATCTTGGCTAAATATGAAAATAGAACACTGATACATTTCTAAGCTGTTAGATAATTAGGTGGTCCACTGGATAGAACACTGGGACTGAAGTTAAGAAAAGCACACTTCACATTTAGCCTAAGACATTGAAAAAGCTCTGTGACTCTGAACAACCCAATTATCCTTGATTTGACTCAGTTGACTCAAATGGAAATAATAGGCCCCTGCCTCTCACACTTGTAATATTTGTAAAAGTACTTAGCCCTTGCCTGGCACATAGTAGGTGGTATATTATCATACTTATATTAGAATATACAAAATATCATATATATATATATGTTTATATGTATATATGTAGTATATGAAATACTTATTCTCTTCTCCTTGGCTGTTTTCATTTGCATTAAAGATCCTCTTTCTGTGGAGGTCAGCCCATGGCCTACTCATAGGTCCACCATGTGGTAGTTAAGGTAGTTAAAAGTAGTAACTCAATATCAATCTCAGGTCTCAGAGGAGCCTTCTTAAAAGCCAAAGGGCAGCTTGTCCAAATCAAAGAACTTGGCCCAGATCTTAAACCTGAGCAGAGCTACTTTTCTTTCCTTTTATAAAAATGGTGATATTTTATTGGGGATGGATGTGAGAAGAAGTATCAATGACAGATTTGGAAATGCAAAAGCAAAGCTTTCATTCTGCTGACTTTTAAAATGTGGCAACAATAATTGCATCAGACCCAGCATTTATTAAGTGCTGACTATATGCCAAGCATATGGGCCATCTCCACAGAACATACTGTAGCAAAGAATAGTTGCAAGGCACAGGGACATTTATATTTCCTCCACTATTTAAAAAAAAAATGCTTACATAATGAAGAGTGCCCAATGATGTATTTCTTAGAGCCGGGCTTCTAGAAAATTTTCCACTCTTGATCCTTTTTCACCAAGAAGTTTTTACAAGATCGTGTGTGTGTGTGTGTGTGTGTGTGTGTGTGTATTTAACATGGGTATGCAAATCCAATGCTTTCAGATACCAACCCATAATCTTGTAACCCCCACATTCAATTAGGTGACTCCATGACCCACAGTTTCAGCTTTGCCTGAGAACACATACAATATTCTCTCTCCCCTACTAATACATGTGTAGGCTTAGTAAACCTGATCCTGGAAATGTAAGATAGGATTCTTTCCTTCTGTACTTTGCGGAATGCATAGATATTCTTTGACTGCTTCTTGTTATCTTTTTGCCTAGTGATAACAAACCTTTAAATTGGCTGCTTAACTGGAATTGAGTGTATATGAAAAATGCTTGACCAAGGAACTCTCTCTCTCCACTTAGTGAACTACGAATTATTTGTGGATCTTCACGTGAGGAGGGTCTCTCATCCCCACCATCTGGTCAGAAGAAATGTTTCACAGGCACTCAAGGACTCCTTGAAGAACTTTGGGATATAGACCGTGTAACATGTGAGGCACTGCAAAGAACTGCCCAGCGTGGCAGACTTGCAGCAAAGAAGGTGCTGTGTTCTGAGAGAAGCACAATGGTAGTAGCTCAAAAGAAACCTGAGATGTGCAAATTGAGAAGTATCTCGAATTCAATTTTTTATCGTATGCACTATCTGTGCCTGATTAATGGTATAACCTTCCAGCTAGCATTTTCCTGATCAACCAGTTGGACACCCTGGACCTTGACTTTAACATAGGGCTGTCATTCTGGACCTCTGAGTACAAAGGACAACAATCAGCCCATGGTGCCACTATCTCTTGTGTCTGTGTTTATTTCCTCATTCGTAGCAAAGGAAGATCAGAAATGCAATTCCCCAACTCAATCTGTGATAGAACATTCATGTTGTAAATAATAACGAAGAGGATAGTTTCAGTTAAACCCAGGAAGATTGATATGAATTGGAGCAGAGTGAAGTGAGCAGGAAAAGAAAAATAATGGAAACAACAACAACAACAACACTAATATTGTAAAGGCAAGCGAGTTTGCAAGACTTGGGGACCCTGATCAACAAAAGGAGCAACCACAATTGCGGAGCACCTATGTTGAAAAATGCAGCCTCTTTCTAGATAAAGAGATGATGGATTCAAAATCTATTTATGAAGGCATTGCTCTGCCTCTTCTACATCAACGAGAAGTGTCAAGAGGATTTTACTGCTTTGGTCTCTAAGCTGTGAGTAGGTGGAGACACACAAAGCCCGCCTAGAGGGAGGTTTGTAAAGATCAAGTATCCACTTAATTCCCCTCAAAGGCAAGAATGCAGTGTTGAGAAGTCACTGCTTTTTGCTGCTCCTATGGAATGGGTCCAGTAAAACGCAGCAAAGACACCTAGGAGGGTTTTTGGGTACCCAGTACAACAAGTCAAGTTCACAAATTAGATAGCGCAGATTTCAGAGAGAGAAATGCCATGCCCCTGGGCATTTTCACAATAGAAGAAGAAAGCTTATAGCAGAGGATGGTTTCGATCCATCGACCTCTGGGTTATGGGCCCAGCACGCTTCCGCTGCGCCACTCTGCTGCTGCCTGACCAAGGTCAAAGTCACTTTAAGTCACCTTGACATTCCTTCCACCTTGTCTTTAGATGGACTTCCTTCAAGTTTCTGCACCTTCAGAATTTTCCATGAGACTTAGTTCCCAGCCCCCACCCCCACCCCGCCAAACCCTTAGGAAAAGGGTCCCTCTTTGGGGGTGAGGGAGTGCAAAACGACGGGGGAAAAAAATCGAAAGCCACGGCATTTTCCTTGCGATTTATTTATTTATTTTCTCAAAGATGCCTCCTTACAATTAAAGTTTCTTCTTTCCGTTCTTGAAAAGTTCTATGACAGCAGCATGCTGAAGATTAGGGAACCGGGGCGGCGGCAGCTGGGGAAACCAGCGAAAACTCAGAAGGATCTTGAATTATTTTCGCTCTGATTTGTCCACAGATTCTTTTCTCTCTCTCACGTATCGTCTACACACAAAAAAATCACTTCCGGTCCTCTGGTGGCCTTTGTTGTTGTTTTGTTTGTTTGTTTGTTTTAATCTATCCAAAAGATATAAAAGGGATGAAAAGGCAGTGAAAAATATACTCAAGTGGAAAGTCTAGCTTTGAGAACTGACCGTCGTTCTGAAAGTCAGAGAAGGTGTGAGGCTTATTGGGGAGGAATTCTTAGTGGCCATTCTTCAAAGTGCAGCTCTTTGGAGAGCTCATTTTGCACCTATAACCAGATTCCATGCCAGATATCAGATAATTCTCTTAACTTATGAAAATTTATTTCTCTTCACTTAAGGACGCTTATTCCCCCTTTCCCTGTCAGTCTTTCCGGAAGTGAAGGAGGCTCCTTGGTCAAGCGTGAAGCGAGTGTAAATGGACCTCTCTTTGGTTCCACAGGCGTTTAGTTTTGTCTCTTATACCCAAAGCAGCATCCAGTTTTGTTAGGTAAACTCTGAATCAATCATACATTGTAGATGCACAGAAAAGAAGAGGAAAACACCCCTGCTCTCAAGGAATTGAAGGCTGGAAAAAGGAGATGGTATTAATAACTCCCTAATTCTGTTTCCATATGAGAGAATTCTTTGGGCATCCAAATCCAGTCTTTCATGAGTTCTTCCTGAAACCCACCAGTCTCGATCTCTAGTAACACGGAGAATATGTCTACACCACCAGTCTCAACCAGTTTAGACATCTATAAAGGCAATGTCTAGATCTCAGTGACTATATGCCCTCATTCACGAAAAACAAAAAGGAAAAGGAAACAAACAAAAACAGCCATACAGATGGTTTCTGATTTCTGTCTACAAACCATAGCAACACTTGGTCCATGCTTGACAGACATAATAGCAGAACAAGAATTGAATTTGGAGTCAGAACACAATTTTACATCCCGCATTTACCATATGCTTCCCGAGATTTTAAGCAAATCATTTTACTGTTCTGGGCCTTCTTCCCTTGTTTGTAAAATGAGGAGGACGGGATAGATGTCATGTTCATTTTATTAGTAATCTTAGTAACCTAAGACTATGTTGCCCAGCAGCCCAACCAAAATAAGAAAATCCTGTCATAAGATCAAAATGTTATATTTTATATGAATTCTGCTGATCTCTACCTAATGGTAGCCTTTTAATGCCTGCCTGATTGCTTATGCCTCTTCCTCTCCCAGGAGGTGGATAATGGTCCTCGAAAAAAAATGGAACATATGGCTTTAATGCTATTATAGTTTTCTATTACAGCTCACCTAAAATACAAATTGACCAATAATGCCATAGCATGCCAACCCAGGAATCAGATGCCTCTCTATGGAAGTACACAAGTATTTCATTTCAGTGACTTAAAAGAAAACCAGAGCAACAGCAAGTTAAGCCAGTACTTGATATAGTATGCAAGTACTGTCTAAGTAAAATCACCATTTACTGAAGTCATAGAATAATAACAAAAGAAAAGGAACACAAATAAATGGCGAGATGGAATGCAGTTAATATATATTATTAGCTTACCTTTACCCCTACTACTGAAAAAAAAAAAAAACCCTAAAAGTATTCCTTTTTCTCCTCCCCATCTAAAAGAGGTGAATAGAATCCTCACATGGAAGACAGACATGATTAAAAGAGAAATACATGAGCTGATAAATAACCAACTTCGTCCTTATTTTCCAATTATTTATTCAGTAGGATCTTTCCCCATTTCCCCACCCACCCCCAAAAAAGTGAGAGCCGCACACCTATGCAATTTCTGTTTATTTGTTAATGGAAGATTCATATTCTGAAGGTTTCTCAGAGAGCCAGATTTTGTTCCGTCGATTTTGCAACATTATATGAGACTACCTTTTCCTTATTATGATTGTACAGAAACAGCTAGCTCTAACTTGAATCAAAATAAAAGTCGACCAGTTGCATGCACTTGTCATCAGTTGTCCCTAGCAGGAACATATTATTTTCTGTAGCTAGATTTCTTTGATCCATATCCTGTAAAGAATTAAACAAATGAAAAGTCTTTATAAATTTCTTCTTTAACACCACACAAATAATGTCAGACCAATGTTAAATTCTTACTTAGCTATCACCCTTCATTTAAGTTTTTAAACTTTAAAAAATCGGTTTGATGGCTCTATATGCTCAGATTTTATTTTCTTGCATACTTCTTTTCTCTCCTCCTACTCTTATTGCCAATCAGGGATTTTCTTCCCTCTATTGCCATGAACATTTATCAACAGGGAGCTTCCTCATGTATTTGGGGATCATAGTAGAAAATAAGTTATTCCCAATAATCCAGCTTCTAAGTTGGACCTTGGAACATGTCTTCCATATGGAGAAAGATGCATCAGGTTCCTAGGTCTGCTTATAACATACATTTGCCTACACTTTAAAAATTCTATATAGGCAATAGTACTTAAGTACCAATTTTATCTTCAGGAACATAAGGCAACTTCTATTTTGACAGTTGGTTCATCTGTTAAACCCCTTCCCAGTGATACAGTTCCTCATAAAGTTTCATTCCTCAGCTTTTTCTAGAAATTTTATGTTAGGTGGGGACTCAAAAGTAATCAAAGACCAACCTCTTACATCCCACCAGATCTGATATCTACACAAATTAAATACCCACCTCTGTGTATGCTATATCTTGGTACTGTCCATACTTCTACAGTTTCTGCTTCAGGTCTTATATCCTTGCATTTACGAAGTATCTTCCTTTTTAGCCTGTCCAATTTAACTGAAGGAAAGAGTCATATATTAAACCTCTGTGTCATTTGGGTAAATATGAAAATAGAACATTAATATATTTCTAAGCCATTAGGTAGTTTAGTGGATAGAACAATGTGAAAATCTGACTTCACATTTATCTTAAGACATTGAAAAAGCTCTTTGACTCTGAACAACCCAATTATCCTTGATTTGCCTCAGTTGTCTCAAATGGGGATAATAGGCCCCTACCTCTCAGCCTTGTTGTAATATTTTTAAAAGGACTTGCCTGACACATAGTAGGTAGCATATTATACTTATTTTAGAGTATATAAACTATTATATATCTTATTATAGTATATAATTTATATATAATATATTAACTACTTACTCTCTTCTCCTTGGCTATTTTTATTTGCATTAATCATCTGTCTATGTCAGCCCATGGCCTTCTTACAGGCCTACCATCTGGTAGTTAAGTTAGTTAAAAGTAGTTACTCAATATCTATCTCAGATCTTAGAGGATCCTTCTTAAAAGCCTAAGGGCAGATTGTCCAAATCAAAGAGCTTTGCCCACATATTAAACCTGATCAGAGCTACTTCTTTTTCCTTTTATAGAAATGGTGATATTTTATTCAGGATGTGTGTGAGAAGAAGTATCAATGACAGATTCGGAAATGCAAATGCAAAGCTTTCATTTTGCTAACTTTTAAAAAGTGGCAACAATAATTTTATCAAACCCAGCATTTATCAAGTGCTGACTATATTCCAAGTCTATATTCTAAAATCTGAGAATTCAAAGAAAAAGAAAAACTGCTTTCAAGGAGCTTACAGTGTAGTGGTATAAAAAAAGAGAATTATTTTTCAGGTCTCATTAAAATAAAAATTAGGTTGAGTGGAAATTTTTCCTTTGATACTAAATTCTTTCCTACAATACTCTTATTACCTGATTTTTAAGGATGGAGTGTGGGGAGAATGATTGGAATCAGTGTCAACTAGAATTTTCTCATCCCTTTTTATTTATCTGTTCAAAGAGAATATGAGGAAAACTCCACCTAATTTAACCCCAACCAAACCCAAAATAATCACTGTGTGCCCTTAGGGCTATCTCCAGTTCTATTTAAATGTGACATTGGACAAATATTTAAAGTCTGAACTTTACATTCTTTACATTTTAGGTGCAGTTGATAACTTTTTCCAATTAATTCTGATGGATCCCATGAGAAAAGAATGAGATTATGCCTAAATTGATATAGCATTTGATGCTTACAAATCAATGTCATTACATATTTGGTATGGATATTTCTCTTGGAAATTTACATCTTTACCTAGTTTGAATTTCTAAGACAAAAATAAAACCTATAATAGATTACGAGGGATACTTTAATTAAAAAAAAAACTCTGCAGATGGGTGGCTGAAGATATAGTTAAGTAATATTCTGATGATTTGTATTATGTGAGTCTGGTATTTAACAAGATTATCCAGGAACAAGATCATTCAATTATCTCCTGACATTCAAACACTCAAAACTCTGTCAGTAGTACAAAAGTACAAAAATATTTCCAAACCACAATAACACAGTTGTCACATGAACTAAAAAGGGTCATAAATTTATAACTAGTAAGGCCCCTAGGTATCATTTCATTGTATCAATTTTTAAGATGAACAAATGATGAACTCCTAAATGCTATGCACAGTTTTAAATACATCTACTCATATGTCTTTTTTAGTCTAGCATGTTTTCTAATTTACCTTATTCTTTCTGAATTTAACCCATCTTCCAATTCTCACATATCTTAATTCACCTTCTTTTACCACTCCAAACCATGTTAATCTCTCTTGTATATGGTGAATTTATAATTCTACTAAGTATGATTCTACTACCCAACTGAACTGGACACTCCTAGAGGACAAAGATACTTATCTTCTACTCTTACCATACACTTTCTTGGATGTTATGACAGAAAAAAGTCTTAGGAAGCTTGTTGGTTGCATTCCTAAGTTACAGGCAGAGCCATACCTAGCACAGGGTCATTAGGACTTCATCTCAGAATGAGACAATTTAGAGGATACCACAATTAAACATATGTATTCCAGAGTAGCAGATGAGGGGAACAGGAATTCAAATGCTATCTAAGGGGAGAGGAGGAAAAGAAAAGATGCATATAGTCCTTACAGATGTAAAGGCAGCAGACTACAGACTGTTCACTCCCTCCTTTTTGTTTATTTAGGAGTTTCTGCTTATATACAATTCCTCAAATTATTCACCTCTCTTGTCCTATTCCCAGACCTCTTTCCTTCCTTCCTTTCCAAACAGACCAACCTCTTTTCTACCCTCCTTCCATAAACAATAATTTCTCTGTAACAAGGTTCAGATGTAAGGGTAGACCTGGAAGGAGAATGATAATTCCTGATGCTTCTTTTCTTCCCGGAGGCTATATGGGAAAGAACCCAAGGTTTCTCTAAGGAAACCTAACATCATAGAATTAAAACTAGAAAAGACCTTGGAGAGGTGATCTAGTGTAGCTCTTTCATTTTAGAGATGAGAAAACTAAAGTCCAGAAATGACAAATGATATGTATAAATTATAATAGAGATACACATATAAAAAAGCAATAAGTAATATTTGAACCCAGGTCCCCAGAATCTGAACCTGGTATTCTTTCTATTATACTTAATAAACTTCAAATCTCATGGGTTTGATTAAGTCTCTTCAACTGACATTCTATTCCCTGTACTTCAATTTTTCTCTCAAATGTATTTGTGATTACTTCACAAATTGTTTTCATAGGATAAATTAAAAATTGTTTTAAGAATTCTATTTAGGACCACTTAATGCAGGCAGAGATTACTCTGAGTTTTAAAACTGCTAGTTATGGTTCTGCCCATAAGCCAGTTGGAAAGGCTCAAAAAAAAGAACAAAAAAAACCTTTAAAAATTAAAGTTTAAGATGTTATGTATTTTCACTTTCAATTCCTCACTCTTTAACATCACCATCATTAAAAAGTAATTCTAGAATAAAAAAAAAAAAAAAAAAAAAAAAAAAGTAATTCTAGGTATTCCCAATCAAACATTCTGAAAATATTTCCAAGTTTTTATGGGGCTCACCTTTTCTCTTGACCACCATTCGTTTTTTCAGAAGCTTGCCACAAGCAGTTTCATAGTAGTCTTTGTCCTTAAGCTTATGAAGGAAGGCAATACTTTCATAGGCACCACTTTTTGTTTTGACTTTGTTTTTTACCGGCCAAACAATTAGCTGGGACAATGTGGTAGTATGAGGTGGCTTCCCTATTACCTCTTGACCAATATCTTGGTAAAAGTCCCCATTAGAAGGGGTCAGATCTTTCTGTGGGTCAACTGCTTCAAAAATATATTCAACCTCATCTAAATCTTCTTTTCCCCACAAGTCTTCAGAATCAGGATTAAAGAGACACTCTTTTTTCTTGAGCAAACAGGTTTTCTGGGTAGGATAGCTAGGTAGAGCTTCCTGCTCCCTCCCTCTTATAATCTTTTCACTTGGGTTCTCTTCAGTATCATGGACAACTACCCCATCAATTTCACCTACCATCATCACTGCTCCCTCCTTCTCATTATTTCGATCAGCGGGGATCTCAGCCTCCTGTTCAATGCCCTCTCTGCTTTTGAGATATGTGTTCTTCTCAAGTACAAAGTCAGTCATGGGCACATTATGCAGGGAAGACATTTCATTTCTAGAAGATGGGTCCATGGAGCTCACACTTAGACTCTTCCTCTGAGGCAAGGAATGGAGACTGGCATCAATCTTCTCAAAGCAAGCCAGCCAGGCGGGAGAGGACACGAACCTGCCTGATTCATTGCTCCAAAAACCATCTCTTAACTTAGTCCGTCCATTGTGTCTATTTGGGATGGGGGTCTCTTGACTCAGGCCATTAATGGTCTCTCTGTGAGAAGAAACTGATCTTGCTTGCTGGTTCAGTTCTTGAGCAGACTCATTTGGTGTCCTCAACACTGACAGACTTGGACTTGCCATTGAAGGGACTTTTTTACCTGATCTGTTAAGCTCATCAGATTGCCATAGGTTTGCTGTATCTAGGGGTACTGAACATTTTTGAGTGGCTACACTCTCCTTATCTTTATCTAAATTTCCTTCCAGGCTGGGCCCTGATATCTTGACCTCTTTACCCTGTACAGCTTCAAGATACTGTTTATCTTGTTCTGAATAGTCTACAGTTGGCATTTTTTCTTCCTTATGAGGGGCATACAGAACCCCCACTCTTTCACAGGAGCTCACTGAAAATAAATCATATTGTACTATATTCTGTGGTACTGTTTGGCCATCATAAATAGGGATGGTTTCTTTAAAGGATTTCCAGAGCTTTATTGCAGGAGAACCATCTCCATATTCTATTCTTACCTCTTCCTTTTCAAGGGCATAACTTCCCGGGGAGATGCTTCTGTATGCTGTATTTTTAGAAGGGCTTTTACTATGAACCCCTCTCTCTTGCACAAAGGACGACAAAACTGCAGCTTTTTTTCCAGAGGCAACATTAGTCACTCTACCTGTAAAGCTGCCTACATTGTAACCATTAACATCAGATTTTGAATCTTGTTGCTTTTTGGATTTGTTTTCAAGCTGGGGGGGATCAGTCTGGGTCTCTTTGGTTTCTGTTTTTTTTGAAGGGTTGCTGTAATGACAGAAATGTGCAGCATGCTGGAACATAGGAAATGAAGACTGAGGATGATAATAGGGTCTTCTGTTCACTCTGGTAGGCACAGGAGCCTGTGGCAAGAAAAAGCCAGGGTACTCATGTAGAGCAACTGAATAATATGGAATGTATGGATTTCCATTTCTGAATCCTAGGGAAGAAACAAAAGAATGTGAATTTCTGCAGTGAGTTCTTAATCTTAACCTAAATTAAATCTTATGATAACCATGTGTCCTCCCTTATATTTGATAAGATTTACAGACTTGGTAGATTAAAGGAAAGAGATGTATTTTCTCTAGGTTTTTTATTTTATCACAGTAAATCTACTCATTGAGTTGGAACATATGGTCTATATCATGGTTGCCACGTTGTTTTCAATCATATTCACGTCTGTGAGGTTTTCCTAGCAAAAATACTGCAGTTGTTTGCCACTTCCTTCTCCAGTTCATTTTATGGAGGAGGAAACTGAGACAAACCAGGTTAAATACTTGCCCAAGATCACATAGTAAGTGTCTAAGGCTAGATTTGAATTTAGCTGAATGTGTCTTCCCGAGTTCAAGCCTGGCACTCTATCCATATATGGACTATACCTAATATTATTAGAAGTCTGTTTACAAATGACTGTAGTATTAAAATTAGCAGTAACTTAGTAAGAGAAAAGGAGGGTGAATGTCCTTCAGAGTTAAGGACTGGCTTCAAATCTGAATGATTCAAGTTCTGGCCACCTCCCTTCTCCACACCCAGGCCCAATAGAGGATCAAAAGAAGCTGTAATGAAAAGTTGATCATGTTAACAGATGACTGTCCCTTATACAACAGCCAAGAGAAAGGGCCCTAACGAAGAAGTCTTAGACTTGGAGGAAAATTTGATTGATGGATCTGTGATGGATCTCTCCCCCAACTCCTCCTCATCATAAATTAAAAGAATTATTTTCTAATACTCTTCAAAAAAGGGATCTTGCTAGGAGTGAAATATTAGGTTCCAAGGCAAATTATGTAGATAATTTTCTACAAAGGAAATTCTGGTCTAAAATGTGTAGATATATGATCAATATTTATAAAAATTGAACTCATTTTGTCAAACAGGATTACAATTGCCACTCCAGTGATTAATACTGTATTGTAATTGTCACGTAGAACAATAACTTCTTTTTTAAAACAAACTTTCTTAAGCAAAAGCTATTCAGGGATGTGTGGGAAATGATTAAGTACTTAAATTTTAAAATTATAAATTTAAGAGGTACTTCCTGGTGGCTCTAAAATTCTATGAGTGAGTCAAATTAGATGTTTAGACAGAGAGGACCTTAAAGTCATCTTATCTTAATTTCTCATCCAGGAATCCTCTCTCCAACAGGTATCTATTTATTGTTCTTGAATGTTTACAGGGACAGGAATTTAACACTTCTGAGATATTTTGAACTTTTTAAAAAATACTTTTGATAGTTACCCTTATTGGATCACATGTTAGTTCCCTAAGACTGTTGCTCATTGGCTCAGGTTCTGACTTCTAAAAAGATTCAGAAAAATTAGATTTTTTTTCCCCAATTGTGATTATACTTTAAATATTTAAAAGTTATTACTAATTAGTAATTTTGTTACTATTTTGTAGTATTTGTAGTAATTTTGTTACTATTGCCCCTTAATCTTTTCCAGTGTAAAGATTTCCTCAGCAACTTCAACTTAGCCTTAGATATTTCTTCATTCATTCTGGTCACTTTCTAGTCTACCAGGGTCTCTCCAATAACGTAGTAATAAGGACTGAATGTATTTTGCCTATGCTTTGGCCAGCATAGAATACAGTGGAACCATCCTCCTCATTGTTCCGAGTATTATACTTCTATTGCTTTAACCAAAATTTGTAATAGGTGTTATGGCCATTATGTCACATTATGGGCAGTGGACATCTAATTTTCCTGCTTCTTAACCAAGCCACTCTACATATATAATTGCTAAATAAGATATCTCTGTATATTTGTATAGTAAAATGTAACCTCAATGCTTATAAAATTTAAACCCATCCCATGAATCTATCAAATTTAAACTTCTTAGACTTAGCTTGTTTCATTAGAGTATATTTAAGATTACAGAAAGCTTATTCTGGGAAAGAAGATATTAGCACTCCTTCTGAATTTTATTTTATGCACAAAGAATGGCGTCTGTTTTTAATCCAAGCCACTGATGAAATTGTTGAATAAGAGAGCAAAGGGTAGAGATCATTGATGTGGTATTAGAAACTTCCCTCCAATTTGATATCGGTCAATATTCTGAGTATTATGGCTCTCTAACTTTAATATATCCACAGAATTGTTATCCAGATTGTGCTCCTTTTTTTTTTTTTTTTTTTTTTTTACAGGAACAACAATATCAATAACAACAAAACCAGCTTCGGATTTCAACAATCTTCTGATGAAATGGTCTGTTACATTTGCTTCATCTGACAATTTTGATGTATCTCCTTGGGGAAAAAAAATCACTTTACTTTGATGGTCCTATTTCCTCATCAATAAAGTAAGGCTTCTTGACTAGACAATCTCTAGTCCTTTCTAGTTCTTGATGGAAAATCCTTATTTGATAGTCAACAAAGAAACTAGAGTAGATGTTTCCATGTGTATACCCGGTGGTCACAAAATAGCATATGTAGAAATAAAAATTCTCTACTTGCTCACATTTTCTCTTTCTTCCCCATAGCTCTCTGTGTAGCTTTTTCCCCCCTTTAAAATGAGGCATTTTCCTCATTAAAAAAAAAAGGGAGGAAAAAACTCACTACAGCTGCCAGGAATGTTAATGAACTCTCAAAAAGCATGGGATCAGCTGGGGCATGAAGGCCCTCTGTGTATTGCTATTAGGGAAAATAAACAGACACTTAGGTTTTATTTTATGAAGTTTTTTTTTTCCCAAATAGTACCATGGCAAGGCTAAAGAAACTCCCTTCTTGTAGTGGTGCCCTAAGGGCTAGCTAAGGTTCTAAGGGCCAGTACTATCCTGCTTAACTCCTTAACTTCCTTAGCTTTCACTCCACTACCTCTCTGGAATCATTTCCATCTGGTGTTCCAAGTCCAAAGAAAACTTAAATGCAATTTTCTCTTTAAAAAATGCTTCCATATTATTGTTCTGTAAGAAATGACCAGCAGGATGAATATAGAGAGGCTTGGAGAGACTTAACATGAACTGATGCTGAGTGAAATGAGCAGAACTAGGAGATCATTATACACTTCAACAATGATACTGTATGAGGATGCATTCTGATGGAAGTGGATATCTTCAACATAGAGAAGAGCTAATCCAATTCCAATTGATCAGTGATGGACAGAATCAGCTACACCCAGAAAAGGAACACTGGGAAATGAGTGTAAACTGTTAACATTTTTTGTTTTTCTACCCAGATTATTTTTACCTTCTGAATACAATTCTTCCTTTGCAACAACAACAAAATTTATTCCTGCACATATATATTGTACCTAGGATATACTATAAGATATTTAATATATATGGGAATGCCTGCCATCTGGTGAGGGGGTGGAGGGAAGGAGGGGAAAAATTTGGAACAGAAGGGAGTACAAGGGATAATGTTGTAAAAAAATTACCTATGCATATGTATAAAATTAATTTAAAAAACAAAAACAAAAAACAACAAAAAAATAAAATAAAATAAAAATGCTTCCAAACTACTTTCTTTGTATGAACAACTGTTTCTATCGAGATTTTCCTCTTAACATCATCAGTAAGCAAAACAAAACAGCAAAAGAGGTACACAGATCAGGAATCTTAGCTTTCTATTGGATGGAAACTCTAGATGGAGTAAATCAGAGTATTCTTAAGATGGGTTGTTATCAAAGATAGCCATCACAGTCTTTCTGATTTAGAAGAGGCAAGAGGAAAAGGAGGGGCAATGATAGATACTTGTTGGTCTATTGAAATGTTTTAAAAATGTGCACTTCACAAAGCTGCTTTGTAGATTCGTAGTGATCATTTGTCTTACCTGCTGCTGACATACAATAAGGACTATAGGCAGGATTTAGGTACCAAGGATTTGGCAATGGGGGTTGTGCTGTGGGTTGAGCGTAGAAAAAAGGTCTTGCATTGTTGCCTTCAGAACGTGAACCAGGTCCTGAAGCTGGTGAAGCATTCATTTTCTGGGCTAAAACACATTTATGTCATCATTGGGACCAATATTTTGGCGTTTACTACTTTGAAGAGCTATCTCTTCCCCAAGAATGCACTCAATTTCCTTCTGTCTTTCCTTGCTGATCTGTTCCCAGTAACACCTCCAGTTGGGACTACATATGTTTCCCTGCAACCTCTAGGCTTTATTTCAACTAGAAGATAAAGATTAAAGTATGAAGTCCCTGGGGTCATATATTAACTTTACCATTCATTCCCCAGCCCCATCTTTTCTTCCCCTACACTCACACCAGGCAGTTTTATAATACCCAATGTCAAAGGAAACAGTGTCCATCCAACCCACTGACTTCTGAAGCTGGGCACTAAAGAGGCTGAAGAAGAGCCCTACCAATGATTGCCTCAAGGAACACATGTGAGGACATGGAAGAGCACCAACACCTTCGCCTTCCAATAACTGGTCAAAGCCAAGAATATACCTCAAATCCAGGCAATTTAGGCTCTGACCAATCCTAACCCTCTGATTCCAGATTGTGCCTGGGAAGACTTCAAGAGGCACTGTCGCAGAACCCCCCCCCCAACACAATTCTTGTTACCCAGACCCCGAAAAGGGGGCTGAAGGGAGGGCAGTTTTCTCCCCACTTACCTTAGGATCGAGAGGAGAATGAGAAGGCAGGTCAGCGTAGGACCGAGCTCAGCACTCAGCCAGCTGTTCTAGCTGCCTCCCCTAACTCCTCCCTCTTGCCATCCAAGTGGCCTCAGCCCCTTCTTCTAGAGTGCCTCTGGGGGCGGGACCAACGGGCCTCAGGTGCAGCTGCCCAGAGAAGCAATCACTGGGGCAAAGTTCCTGGCTTGCAAGCTCTCTGAGGTCTGGGGGACAGAAGGCTTCTTTTTCTGTTCTGGTCTTCATGTTGTCTGGCACAGTGCTGCGCGCTTAGTAGGAGGATAATAAATGGCTGTGGAATCAAACTCGGGTGCGTTCGTGTATATGTTGTGGGGTAATGTGCAAAGGAAGATGAGTACCTTGAAGGTTGACTGGTCTCAGCTGTGGAACATTTAGGCAGGTTCTCCTGACTTCCTGAGTGAAGCGATGACTAAGTCTGGGTTGAATGAAGAGAAAGGCCTTCTCTGGGAATCCTTCTATTATCAAAACGCCTGTGGAGTGAAAGAAATCTTGGGCTTCTCGAGTTAAACTTTCTACACTGCTCTGGCATTTTCTCTACATTATTCCTGATAACCTTTCTTAGAGTTCCACACACATATGTATGTACACACACAGAAACACACATGTGTGAATGTATATAAACACACAGAGAAATGTTATATGTAACATTTTATTTCCAAACAACTGCAATTTTTAGATGATCCTTTGAGGACCCCTCTCAAAAAAGCTTTTTGTCTGAAGTTTTCTACAAATCTAATCTCTATCTAGGTCTAGCTGAAAGATAGTTAATTTCAGAGCCAGAAAGACCTGGTTTCAAATCCTTCTGATGATATGACTGTGTGACTTAAATTCTAAAAATGAAAACCATTCATGTTCAACTTGAAGGTTCTTAATAATTTTCTATTTTTCTTTCTTTCCTTCCCTTCTTTCCTTTTTTCTCTTTCTCCCTTTCTCCCTCCCTTGCTCTCTTCCAAATTAAGATTAAGTAATTTCCCAGGTCACAGCCATTCAAAATCTGAGGTCGAATTCCTGACTTCAGGGTTAGTACTCCTTATTAGTTTTCTATTCTCTCCTCTCTCCTCCCTTTTTTCTTTTCTAGCTTCATTCCCAGTTCTTTCAATTGTATCTTATGTGATAATGGGGATCACAGGAACTCTGTGTATGTATGACTCTAATGTATGTTTCTTTGTCTCCTTTTCTAATCTGTGGACCTACTAAAAAAAAATATAGTAACCCTTTGACCCAGCATTGCTGTTATTGGGATTATATCCCAAAGAAATACTAAAGAGTGGAAAGGGACCTGTATGTGCCAAAATGTTTGTGGCAGCTCTTTTTGTTGTAGCTAGAAACTGGAAGTTGAATGGATGCCCATCAATTGGAGAATGGTTGGGTAAATTGTGGTATATGAAGGTTATGGAATATTATTGCTCTGTAAGAAATGACCAGCAGGAGGAATACAGAGAGGCTTGGAGAGACTTAAATCAACTGTTGCTGAGTGAAATGAGCAGAACCAGAAGATCACTATACACTTCAACAACAATACTGTATGAGGATATATTCTGATGGAAGTGGAAATCTTCAACATAAAGAAGATCCAACTCACTTCCAGTTGATCAATGATGGACAGAAATAATTATACCCAGAGAAGGAACACTGGGAAGCGAATGTAGATTGTTAGCACTACTGTCTATCTACCCAGGTTACTTATACCTTCGGAAGCTAATAATTAATGTGCAACAAGAAAATGGTATTTACACACATATATTGTATCTAGGTTATATTGTAACACATGTAAAATGTATGGGATTACCTGCCATCAGGGGGAGGGAGTGGAGGGAGGGAGGGGATAATTTGGAAAAATGAATAAATAAAAAAAATGGTATGCTAAATACTTTGGAAAGAGGGATTGTTTAGCCTTTTACAAGGTATGAAGATGTTTCATCAAAACCAATAGAATTAAAGAGCAGCTGGCCAATGGTTAGACAAGCAAGGATAAATCATACCTCTGGTGATTGTGGAAAATAAAATATATTTGTAAAATTTTGTTTCAACAATGGAAAAACTAAATAAATCTTTACTAGTTATAATATTGAGTTAAAAATCATTAGGTGCCATGGTAAGAAAAGAATATCTTAAATCAACAGCGAAGCAAAACAAAGAAAAGTGAAGCAAAATCCTTCAGAACTTGGTTACTGAATGATGTGTCTTTTTTTTTCCCCCCACGTTAGAGTAGTTCATAAAGACTACCACCTATTATATAGTTATATTTATTCTGCTGGAAGAACTCAGTGATGAAACCAGAAAGCATATGTGATATATGCATTTATGTGTATAATATTGTATGTATTGATTGGTATCGATATGCATGTGCATATATTTGTATATACACATATGTTTGTACTTTTTATATTATTAAACCACCACATAAAACATTTTATATTCTAAATAAAAAGATTAATGGAAAAATTTCATTTAAAAAAACCAATAAGGTGCTTCAAGGCAATTCTAATAGACTTGTGATGAAAAGAACCATCCACATTTAGAGAGAAAGATATGGAGATTGAATATTGATAAAACCTTAGTATTTTTATCTTTTGTTGTTGTTTGTTTTCCCTTTCTTTTTTTCCCTTTTGAGTTGATTTTTCTTGTGAAGCATGACAAATATCGAAATACATTTAGAATTGCAACTGTTTAACCTATACTGGTTTACTTGGGGGTCTAGGGAGAGGGGAAGGAGAAGAGAGGGAGAAAAATTTGGAACACAAGGTTTTGTAAACAAAGGTAAGTGCTGAAAGCTATCTTTGCATGTACTAGGGAAAATAAAAAGCTATTTAAAAAATAAAAATTTATCTAAATCATTATTAATTAGAGAAATGCACATGAAAACAACTCTAAGGTACCACTTCACATCTATCAGATTGGCTAAAACGACAGGAAAAGATGATGATGAATGTTGGAGGTGATGTAAGAAAACTGGAAAACTACTACATTGTTGTGAACCTTATCACTGGATAAGTGGAGCTGTGATCTGATCCAACCATTCTGGAGAATAGTTTGGAACTATGACAAAAGGGTTATAAAAACTGTGCACACCCTTTTTTTCTTTTTAATATTTTATTTTTTCAGTTGCATGTAACTTTTTTTTACATTTGTTTTTAACATTTTTGAGTTCCAGATTCTCTCTCTTCCTTCTCCTCCCCCCCCCCACTGAGAAGATACGTGAAGTTATGTAAAACATTTCTATAAAAGTCATGTTGCAAAAGAAAACTTAGATTCTTCTCTGTCCCCACAAAAAACCCTCATGAAAAATCAAGTTTAAAAAAAAGTATGCTTCAATCTGTATTCAGACCCACTCAGTTCTTTCTCTGGGTATGGATAGAATTTTTCATCATAAGTCCCTCAGAGTTGTCTTGGATCATTGGATTATTGAGAATGGCAAAGTCATTCATAACTGATCATCTCCTTTGTGTTATATTATCCTATTTTCTAAACTACAAAGTAGTAGAATTCCTTTCTTTTTTCTTTTCTTTTTCTCAATAGTATTCATTTTTCCTAAATACATAAAAAGATAGTTTTCAATATTAATTTTGTAAGACTTTGTGTTTCTAATTTTTCTCCCTCCCTTTTTTGCCTTTCCCCACAAGACAGCAAGCAATCTGTTATTCCCTTCTTACAATTATTTTTCTTCTTTGCTTTCCCTTCACATCACTTTCAAGAATAACAACAAAAACAACAATAGTAATAGTGCTGATAATGATAATGATGGTGCCTTCTGTTTATCACTTTAAATGTGTAAATCTTTTGTAGATTTTATCTCATTTGAGCCTCATATCTACTGTAATCATTATTCTCACTAGGTTATGATGGGTGTTAAATGCCAGATAAGAATTTCTATTTTAGCCTAAAGCAATGGGGAAACACTGAAGTTTTTTGAACAAAGAAGTGACATGATCACTATTGTGCTTTATTGCTATAATTTTAAAATGGAACTTGGATAGGAGAGGAGAGACCTGAAGCAAACTGATCAATTAGGAAGCTACTGAAAAAGTCCAGATAAGAGACTGAGAAAATCTGAACTAGTGTGATAGTCATATGAATAGAGTAAAGGGTATGGTTGTTTAAAAATATTGTGGAGGTAAAATCAACAGTACTTGGCAACTAATCTAGTATGTGGGGTTAAGAAGAGTTAGGAGTCAAATATGACTACTAGATTGCAAATTTTAGTGATCAAAAGGGTTATAGTGTCATTTGTAATTATAATCAAGCCAAGAATAGGGATGACTTTATGGGGAATATAATGGATTCTGTTTTGGATATGTTTAGTTTGGAATGCCTCAACAACATGGAAATATCCTATAGGCACTTGATGGATACATGTGTGTATGTATATGTATATGTATATGTATATGTATATGTATATGTATATGTATATGTATATATATATATGTATATGTATATAGATGATTTCAGTTATGTATTTTGGAGTTATCTGCATAAGTGTAAGGGTAATAGTTGAACCTATGGGAGATAAGATTAAGAGGAAGAGTGTAATGAGATAAGGAGGGTACAACACAAAGTTCTAGGAGACACCTTTTTATAGGGGTTGGTTTACATGTAATGAAATAGGAAAGGAAACTGAAGAGAAATGGTCATTCAGAAAAGAGAAGAAGTAGGAGAGAGGGGGATCACAAAAATGCAGTGGAGAGAGCATCAAAGAAGGAGAGGTTGATTGACAGTGTTCAAATGCAAGGGATTTGGAAATTAAGAGCTTCTTGGTAACTTGGAAGAGAATCATTTCAAATTTGGATGATGGAGATAGAAGCCAGATTGCAAGGGATAGAGAAGTGAGCAGGATGTAACAAAATAAAGACAAATAGTGTATTCAACTTCTTCCTGGATTTTGGCTGTGATTGGAATGGATCTAATCTGGCATCTCATCAGATCTTGGTCACACCACTGGAATTTCTTGATTGTGGGATTTCCTAAGAGCCTCTGAGCCCAAAGCAGGAGAATATTCTTGTCCTTGTCCTAGATGATAATCCAAGATGTTAATAATGGAGCCAGTTCCTGAGGAAGGAGCTCAGCAAAGGTCTAATGGATGCTAGCTCACACTCTCTGCAGGAGTTTCTAGGTAATCCAAGAATATACAATGGGTAATTCTGGATGTATTTAAATTTAAAGTCTTTTTTTTTTTAATTTTGTGAATGAAACTTATTTACACAGTATATCTAGAAACAGATACATGAGTTCTTACAAAATTGTTTTTCTAAAATGTGAAAGAAATTACTCTAATTTTGTTTACAAACCAAAACACATATTAAAATCAATGGACTTTGGATAATTCTCATTCTTTAGTGTGCTCAGTACAAATAGTACACACCTGTTTTAAAATATACATAAAAATGTAAAGTACAGTAATCTGAATTGCAAGTATTAATTTCATGTCATTCCATTACCACATAAAATTTCTTTAACTCAATATGTATACTTAATACAAAATTCTATAAAATTTTTCATGATCTATAGATGTAGAGTTTGGAGCACTTTTTGGATACAGCAACTACACATCTTAAATTTAAAGTCTTAATATAAAATCAACCAAGTGAGGAAGAGAAAGAAGAAGAGGAAAATTATCCAAATAATCACTGAATCCCCAATTCTAGGAGCTGAAGCTCAGCTTCTCAGTTTCTTTTTTCAAATTAAATAAGGTCCTGGAGCAAGATAGAACCTTGAGACTGTCAGTGGCATATATGGAACTGAACTTATTGATAAAATAAATAGCTTGGGAAGTACAATTTTCTGTCTTAAACATGTGTGCTTTTAAAAATTATCTTAAAGTAAAGCCTATTAAAAAGCCCCCTTCATTACACATTAATCTGTAGCCCAGCCTTTCCTATCTTTCCCATACTTCTCCAGCTGCCTACTGACTTCTTGGATCTCTGAAATCAAGGCCCAGCTAGGTTTACTGATTGCTGAGCTGACCCCATTGCAAAGCTATCAAAATTACATCACTATGTTAGAGTAGAACATTTGGGGTAGCTTCTCCAACTTTGCACATGTTGAGTGATAATAGTGATAGGGGTCAACTCTGAAACTGTCCAAACTTTACTCTGAAAGAGGATATTGTGGCCAGGGACAAGGTCGAACCCTCTATTGAGTTGAAGATTAGTTCAGAACCATTACCAATAGCTCAAACTCCCAAGATAAGTAATCTCTTTTCAATTGGAGATCTAGGCCCCGGGGCATTGTCAACAATGTTAACCTTTGCTATCTTCCTAACAGAACCTTGCCCACTAAGAAGTCTGTCTTCCTAGTGAGTTGGCTCATCAGTGCCAATAAATCTTTTTGCCACACAGATTTCAGGTTTGCAAATTTTTTCTGCATGGGACCTGCAACCTGTGTCTCTGAGCAGAGGGGGATCTCCCACCCCAATTCTTGAACCTCATCACAACTACCACTAACCTCATCAATAGGAAATAGATTCAGGAGATTATAATTATAAAAGAGTATAATATATAATAGAGATTTGGTTCATGACTGGGAGCAACCAAGACAAAATAGCCATCATAGGTTACAAAGATTTGCTATTTATTTTACGTGAATAGCTTCACAGGATTGAACAGAAAACATAAAAGGCAATCATACTTAATGAGTAATTTGCATTTCAGCATAACACAATTTTAAAAAATTTTTTACTAGTTTTTATTTACCAGATATGCATGGGTAAATTTTACAACATTGACAATTGACAAACCTTTTATCTTAATTTTCCCCCTCCTTCCCCACCCCCCGATGGGCAGATTGACCAATATATGTTAAATATGATAGAGTATAAATTAAATACAATATATGTATATACAGTATAACTTTTAAAATTTTCAGGGGAGTGAAGGGGTCAGGGCAGGATTTATGGAGTAAGGGGGAGGAATCAAGGTGACTGGTGGAATCCACCAGAGTCACCAGGTTCCAGAATTGTCTAAAGATAGGTTAATCAAGGTTTCAAAAGTTGTTGTGACTGTCTTTTAAAAATGCTAATTAGGGGGCAGCTAGGTGGTGCAGTGGATAGAGCACCAGCCCTGAATTCAGGAGGACTCTGAGTTCAAATCTAGTCTCAGACACTTAACACTTCCTAGCTGTGTGACCCTGGGCAAGTCACTTAACCCCAGCCTCAGAAAAACAAACAAACAAACAAATAAATAAATAAATAAAAGTGCTAATTAGATAATCTCAGAGATTGGGTGGCTTTAAAATTTTGCTGCACATCACCGAGACAATAGAGGCTGAAAGAAATTATTATACAAAATGGACAGTACTGGAGAATTGATCCAATTATGATTTTTCTTTTAACAATCTCTGAGAACAATCTTCATGATTCACATCATTGAGAGTAAGGTTGTATGGTTGGAGTTTATTATGGTATTAAAGTTGCATGAAGACTGAAGGTTCCCCAGGCACTGAGTTGACCTCAGGGTAGTGATAAAGTGGGTTACCATGATGATTTCCTCTATTATATTGTTGCTGTGGGAAATTGTCTTTTAAAAACATGTTCCAGGATTGGTTCATTCCATAGCTTGGCTGAAAAGTAGTAGGCTCCAAATAAGAATTGGAACAAGCGGGAACAGCCATTGCTTGGTGATAATTATAATTTGGCAACTTAACTGTCTTCTGTTCTTCATGTACATGAGAAAAGTAATTGCAGGATTGACCTTCCATTTTAATTCCGTAAGTGATATTTGTCCTAGAGTTCTGCTGCAAGGTAAGGGTGGGCTGGGCAACAGTAGACTGCATATCCCCTCGAGTGCCACTAGGATGCATTATGGCTGAATCACATGTCTGAAAAATAAAGAGGAGGCATCATTATTTGGTACTTTGACAGAGTTTCTAGCTTTCCTATATCAATAGAAAAAACTGATGTGGTAACAGGGACTACAAATAGCAAAACTGAACAATCATTCCTATTTTCCAGATAAAAAGCTCAGGTCAGAAACATTGTTTTAATTCTATGAGCATTTGTTAAACACTGTGCTTAGAATCAAAGAAATCAGGAAACAGTACTTCCAACAAGTGGGTAAGGACATATTCAGAAATAAAACCATCTCAAAGAACACTAATAACTGGGAGGAATCAGGAAAGATCTCTTGTAAGAGGTAGAAGTTGAACCAAGCTATGGATTTAGGGAGATAAAATTTACCAGACTGACAAATGATTGAATGAATGTAGGAGGAAAAATACATGATACAGTACAAAAGAAGGTCTATACACTTGCAAAGAACATCAAAAAGGAAGAGTTGATAGGTTCAGATAGGAGAAGCCAGAGTGGGCATTGTTACGGAAGTCTTTTTTTGTTTAAGTCACTTGTTTAATGGGTTTTTAAATTTTTATTTAAGTTATACAAGTACATTCATTTTTTACATATTTTCTTGTGAGTCATGTTAAGAGAAAAAAATCAGAACAGATGGAAAAACCACAAGGAAAAAAAAACAAGAAAAAAAGGTGAATAGTATGCTTTGATCCACATTCAGTCTCCATAGTTCTCTCTGGATGTGGCACTTTCCATTAAGGTAGAATTTAATAGACATAAATATAGCATCTCATATTTTGAGGAAATACTAAGTATTCTATAAATACTTGTTTTCTTCTTTCCTTCTACCTTCATAACATTTCTCACAAACATCCCCAGCTCACACCTAGAATAATATAATAGGCTAGTGGCTATTGGTCTTCCTGCCTCAATTTCTCCTTACTCAAATCCATTATTCACTAAGCTGTCAAAGTTATCTTCTTAAAATGCAGGTTTCATCATTTCACCTCTCAGTAAATTCCAGTGGTCCAAGATCAAATAAAAAACCCCCAACTTTGCCTTCTTATACTTTACCACCCCCACCCCCCACAACCTTCATTTCTACTACTATATATTCTACACTCCAGTGACACTAGCTCCTTATCTATTCCTTGCACAAGAAACTACATCTCCTGGCTAAATATTTTTGTAAACTGTTCTCCTTGCCTGGAATTCTCTCCCTCTTCATCCTTGCCTCAGCTTCTCTGGATTCCTTCAAGTCTCAGCTAAAATCCTACCTTCTGCAAGATCCAGTGCTACCAATACGAGATCAATGCTAGTGCTTTCTCTCTGAGATGATCTACAATTTCATTGATCTATTTTTTGTTTACATGCACATAAGATTATAAACTCCTTGAGGGCTTAGCTATTTTTTTATCTGACCTTGTATTCTAAGGGCTTAACACAGTGCCCCAAACATAGTAGGTGCTTAATAAATACTTGTTGACATGTGACTATGATTATGTATCATAAATTGAAGGGGACACTAGGGTACTATCAGGGTCTCATATGTGATTTTCTCCCAGGACCATCTTCTTTCCCAGCCTGGCTTCCTCACCTCAGAAGATGCAACTTTTGAGTTTCATTACATGCTTTCCTAATAAAGCTGAAAATGGTATAGACAAGTCTGAAGCAGTGAGTACAGGTAGGAAAGGGTAGAGGAAGATGCAATGGTCCAGGAAAGGGAGGTCCTGAAAGGGTGAAAGTGGAAAGGGGATAAATACTAGAGACCTTATGGTTAGGTGTAGAAGTGATGATAGTTGGTACCTAATTAGATATGGGAGATAAGAATAAGAAAAGAGTCAAGGATAAACCTAAGAGATCATCAGACTATATTTTTCTTGAGTAATGTCTGGGGAATATACTGACCGTTTCTAAGTGAGATTCCTGGTCTGAAACATTCATCTGTTTTTTCCTCTTCATTCTCATATTCTGGAACCATTTTCTTACCTGCAAAGATGCAAAAGCAGAATTGCTTATTTTAAAATAAAAGGTGACAGAAAAGGTTGAACAAGGTCATAGGGTCAAAAAAGATGGTTAGAAAAGGGATATGATAATCAAACAAAATATACAATTTTCTTTTTTTTTTTTCTCCTGAGGCTGGGGTTAAGTGACTCGCCCAGGGTCATTCAGCTAGGCAGTGTTAAGTGTCTGAGACCAGATTTGAACTTGGGTCCTCCTGAATTCAGGAGTGGTGCTCTATCCACTGTGTCACCTAGCTGCCCCAATATACAATTTTCTAATGGGATTTCTGAGACATCCCTGAAAGAAAAAATACTGAGTCATGAGCCTCAAACAATTTCTATCAACTAAAACCTACATATTTGAGAAGCAAAACTTTTTATAAAGCATTGAAAGTGTGACTAGTAAGGAAGAGAGAAGCAGGAGATGAATTTGAAGAAAAGAATTCTTTAATGGCAAAAATGTGTTGTTTGAAAAGATGAGATGGCCTTTGCTATGGTAACAGATAAGAAGGCAAATGAAGATCAGAGATGCAGGAACCCCTTCTGCAATGGGAGCTTAGGGTCTGTGATGATAATTCAGGTTAGGAATCCAAGAGGCAAGGAAGTAGACAGGGGCTAAGGGATAAAATGCAAATAAGACAAATTTTAAAAGGCATAAAGCAAAGAAGCTAGTGAATCCAGGACTGTGTCCAAGTCTTAGTTTCTTTCCTGGTATACAAATCTGCATATTGGAAACACTCTTTGGCAACATCCAGTCCTTGTATTTTCATTGAGCAAAGCAAAAGCCAAGTGAAAAATCTAGTCACTCAAGTAGGACTAGACTCTTGTATTTCTGGGTAAGGCCACTGTGTTCTTATTACTGCTCCCAGGATATGTTACAAAGGGATACTGGTAAACCTTGCCCTCCATGAAGGTACCTTTAACTTCTCTCAATTTAGAACAAAGCCAAACCAAATCTGAAATATTTTGTCATTCACTGCAAAACTTTGCACCCTGAGCCTTTAAATGTCCCCTACTCACCTGCCTGTGAGAGATACCCAGTTTCTTAGCTATCTGGTCCATTTGTGCGGAAGTAAGATAAGGATTCTGTTTGAAATGAAAATTCAGTTCTTGAAGTTGTGTTTTGCTATAGGCCGTTCTCTTTCTCACTCTGTTTTCCTTGTTGGAAGTGTCATTGGAGGATTTGGATTTGGGTTTCGGTTCCACTGTTGAGTTTTCTACAATACTGTTGGTATCATTACATGTTGATGGGCCTGAAACAGGAAAAGAACAATAATATAAAGTTTTCTGGTCAGCCTTCCAACTACTTCCCAAAAACTAGTTGAATATCTGTGCTGAAGGAACTTATCCACAGTCAAAACTGTCTCTGGTTGAGCAGAAAGGAGACCTTTTCAATGAATGCTGATACAAGAAACACATTTACTAGAAAGACTTAGGAAATGAGGTAGGAGTAAAGTTTCTATAGTTTAATAGATAATATAGATTAATATTTACATGTATTTGATTAATAAAGTTTGATTGCTAGTATTAAGAAGTGTAAACCTAATTGTTTTTCTTGTACTAGTTTGCATATCTAACATGCACAGTGTTACAGCAGTTACATAGGATACTCTGAACCTGTGTTAGTCATTCTCTGAGTTTCCCAGCCTATGAGGAGATAAGGAAAGAATACTCTAAGAGACTTATGTGACTTTTCTCCTGATTAAGGATGGGAATCTATCTTTACTGTATCTAGGTCCAAATATTTCATGGGAATCATGCTTGCCTAGATCAGATTGAGAGGAGGCAAAGTAAACTTGAAATCTGATAGTTCTGGCTTCCAATCACGCCCCAGATGGTTACTAGTTATGTGATCCAATCAACTCCCATAATTTTTCTTGGCTATAAAAAGAAGACGGTAATAACTATAGTATTTGAGATAGTAGATAAGATAATCCATAAAGTACTTCATAAACTTTAAAGTATTATTTAAATGTTATTGTTGTTTTTCTCAGATTAGGGAAATTAACCAGTTATAGAACACAGTAATTTTGGCTTCAGATAGCTCTTTTTGGAAGCTTTAGAAATTTCATGATGTAATTTCATCAATTGACGTAATTTCATCAATAGTGAGGTGGGGAAAGACTCCTGTTGTATAAATCTCCTTCATAGGTGAAGATGATCACCTTATTTATACTTCAGAACTTTAAAAAAGTATCTGGGGCATTGAGAGTTTAAGCGACTTGCTCACTTTGGGTCACACAGATAATATATGTCAGCAGCAAGACCTGAAACCAATTCAAGGTTACCCTAAGCTACATATTAGACTATATTGCCTTTTTCCCCCTCCTTTTTTTGGAGAAGGGGGACTGGGGGGGAGTGACAGCACTATATAAAATATTTTTTACATATTTGTAGATTTGAACCTTGTTCCTTGTGTGATGAGAGCAATAATTTAATCCTTCTTTCCCCCATAAAAGGTAGAATGGTTTTTCCTTTAAAAGAAAAGGAGATATTTCTTGAGGTTTAGTTGGCTCTGGGGACAAAGGACTCTAGACTATTGACATTCCCTCATTACGGGAGAGTACTGAACTGAAATAAGGATTTGGTGAAGGGGGAGGAGGAAAGAGAAAGTTTTATAACTTTAGGTGGCACATCATGATGGGTAACATAAGCAATAGAATCTCACTTATCTGAATTAATCTGAGGTAACTTCACTGTCTTGAATATCCTTCTCCTTCTATGACTAAGTAAATGTCCTTTTGTTAATGTCAAATGATTTAGAAGTGCCCCAATTTATTCCAATATGGAATTAAAAAGCCTCCTTGTTCAAGTGGGGGATGAGCAGTGAAGAGGAAAATGGACTGATTTTGGTCTTTATGCTTTCAAGAATGCTTTTGGAGATGCCTCTAAAAATAATGGCTCCTTACTCTGAAGCATGAGAGAAAAAGACTAAACTGCCTGTGGTCATTCAGCAAGAGAAAATGAGACTAAGGACTGTTTCTTAGAGCTAATTGTGGCAAACTATGCTTTAAGCCCTTCCTTCATCTTTGTTGGCTCAAATTTGATGATTCAAGCCAAATTCTATCGGGGATCTCTTGGAAACTCGATTTGCCTACTTTCCTGATGCTTCCTAAAAATCAATTGGAAATTAAATAATCTAATTCTAAAGAATGAATGTTATCAAACAATAAATCACAGAAACAATCCATAATTTCATCCAAGAAAATGACAAAAATGAGACAAACACCAAAACCTATGGAATGCAACCAAAGCAATTCTCGGGGGAAATTTTATATCTTTAAATAGCTACATAAATAATATGGAGAAAAAGGCAAATAACAAATTAGGCATACAACTAAAAAAGCTAGAAAAAGAACAAATTAAAAACTCCCAATTAAATACCAAATTAGACATTTTTAAACTCAAAGAGATTAATGAAATAGAAACTAAGGACTGTTTCCTAAAGCTAATTATGGCAAACTATACTTTAGGCCCTTTATCTACGTTGGGCTTAAATTTGATGATTTAAGCCTCCAGATTCTACCGGGAGGAATCTCTTGGGAATTTCGGGGACAGTGGTCTTGGAAGTTCTTGCAATACTTGGAAATTCAATCCAATAAACATTAAGCGTGTTAAGTGTTAAGTAAATGCTAAGTACTAGTAATCAAAGAAAGACAATCCCTACCTTCAAGGAGTTTGTAATTTAATCCAGGAAGACAATAAACAAAAGGAGGCAGGGAAAGTAAGGGAAGGGTAGGCCAGAAACACAAACTAAGTGAAAATAGTTCTTCTCACTTTTCTAACTAGTATTTTCACTGTCTGACTCTCAAATCTGGGAGTTTCTCCCTCTGAATCTCTACATGTTGATTTTCCTGGCTTTCTTCCATGCTTCATCTAAAATCCTACAGGAAACCTTTCCTTATCCTCTTTAATTCTAATGCTTTTCTCTTGATTATCATTTCCAAATAATCTCGTGTATATATATTGTTTGGGTATAACTTTGTTTGTCTTTTCTTTGTATCATAAATACTTAGCATAGTGTTTGGCACATAGTAATTACTTAAATATTTGACTGACATATCCCTTAAGTTCTGGCAGAGAGATATGTTTTTAGGAGACATTTAGGAGGATAAGTGTTGACTGAATACTTTACAACTATAACTTAAAATCTAGCCATAAACTTATCTCAGGTGAGGCATTTCCCAAGATCATATAGATAGATAGATAATTTTATTTAACAGAACATATGCATGGGTAATTTTTTTTTACAACATTATCCCTTGCACTCACTTCTGACTTTTCCCTTCCCTCCCTCCACCTCCTCCCCTAGATGGCAGACATGTTAAATATGTTATAGTATATCCTAGATACAATATATGTGTGCAGACCCGTACAATTCTCTTGTTGCACAAGAAGAATTGGATTCAGAAGGTAAAAATAACCTGGAACAAAAATGCAAGTAGTCCACATTCATTTCCCAGTGTTCCTTCTCTGGGTGTAGCTGATTCTGTCCATCATTGCCAAGATCATATATTAATAGATAACTTACAGTCTAATAAATCACCTTTTTACCTCAGTAGCCAGTCCTTCTCTAGCATTCCTCTACCGGTAGATAGAATAGATAGAATATTTTGCTTTCATGACAAAACGAATCGAGTTCCAGGATATGGAGTTAGAAAGATTCGTCTTGAATTCAAATCTGGTTTCAGATCCTGGGCAAATCATTTAACCTTGTTTGCCTAGTTTCCCCATCTGTAAAATGATCTGAAGAAAACAGCAAACCACCAGTATCTTTGCCAAGAAAGCCTCAATTAATATCACAAAGAATTGGACAGGTTTGTTTGTTTTTAAAGACTAAACAAATTAAATTTGCCTGAGGATTCCCACTTATCTCTTTCATTCCCTTCCTAGGCCCAAAGGTGAATGCCTTATACAATTTAGGAAATGTCCCTTAAGTAATATGTAATTCTTTTTTTTTTTTTTTTTTTTCCCCTGAGCCTAGGGTTAAGTGACTTGCCCAGGATCACACAACTAGGAAGTGTTAAGTGTCTGAGATCACATTTGAACTCAGGTCCTCCTGAATTCAAGGCTGGTGCTCTATCCACTTCGCCACCTAGCTTCCCCAATATGTAATTCTTTCTATAATTTAATTGGATTATGCATAATCATCTGAAAGGAAACTCAGGGATCCAAAAGTTGCAGCTTTCATTTACAAAAAAATTTCTAAATAAGGCTCATAGCTTGCCAAAATCACCTTGCCAAAATTATTTTGGGGTTTTGTCATAACTATTCACATGAATAAAAGGTATATTCTGGCTATAAGACCATTGTTGTGATTTTTTTCACATATATATTCAGGTCTCCCACTCAACATCATGATCACTTTCGTCCTATAATTCAGGAGCCTTTTATAAACTGCAAAGTTCCTAAGAAATCTTTGGACCAATTGGACAAGCAATCAGAGCAGCTACATCCTTCAGGCTCTACTGCTTACATTCCATACTACAGTTTGGGTTGGAAAATAAGGATGTAGGAAGAAGAGGTATTAGGTTCTGTATGTGTAGGAAATATAATTCCTTCCCCAGAAGAGCTTGTTTCCTTGAGCAACCAACTGACCATCTCTGTAAGCCTTAATATATATAATAGTAGTTAGCCAAATACTGAGGCAACAAAGTGCAGCAATGGGGGGTTTGGAGTGGGGGAAGGAAGACCTTTAACTAAAATCAGGCAAGTTTGGCTAACAGAGGAGGAAAAAAAAAATCTATTCCTAGCAGGATTTCATAACTTGTACATGAGCAAATTCTGTGCTTTAGCTCCAGCAGAGTTTATCTAGAGGTGAGTGCAAAAGATCGCTGTTATACCAAGCTCACAGCTTCCTCGCTGAACCTCAGTTCTGGAAAACAAGGTGCCTCATAGTAAAAAGAGAGAAGTAAAAATAGAAGGGTGATTTTGGCATGTTGAGCTAAGATCCCTGGTTTAGGTCTCTACTAATTGAAAAATCTAGAGGCACTTACTTACCTGAGTCTGAAGACGTCCCGGAGCAGTCCATGGTTTCCACAGGGAATTAGAATTTTAACGTGCTCTGAGGTTGAGCTTAGAAGAGCCACTCCAAAGAAAAAGAGCAAACTAAGAGAGATCAGCTGGAATCCTTTCTTAAATACCCATTCTAACTTTCTCAATCAAGGTAGGAGAAAGGAGGTAATTAGGTCAGAATAGGTGGGGCAAAAAACCAAAATATACACATTAAGTGTGAACTCCTGACAACAAATTAAGTGTGAACTTGTATTTTATTTCCCTCTTAAATATCCTCAGGTAATAGTAGACTGGTTTTTTTTTTTAACCTTTTCTTATGAGATTTTCTGAAGTAGTGGATAGAAATTGGAAAAACAATAAAAAATTTAAAAATAATCAAGATAGGTGAACCTGGACCAACTACTTAATCCCTTAGGATTCAGTTTCTTCAGCTGTAAAGTGTAAAATGCCTTCTGGGGTGCCTTTCTTTTATATGGAATATATAAAATCCATAAAACCTATAATTTGAATTATTAATTATTAATAACATCATGGTAATAATATAATGATAAATTATTCATAAAAGGACATCTAGTATGTATTAAATAACAAGCTGACCTCTCTGTCAAGAAGAATTAGTCTTAAATAAGTCTATCCTCAGACAACACTTAAGTGACTTTAAGACAATTTCAATTTTAGAGATGTCAACCTGAAACAAGGAGTTAGCTAAAGCAAGTTCCTATTCCTATTGAAGGACAGCATATAAATTGAGATTACATACAAACTAGAAAATTCAAACATACATATCTACTATGTGTGCCCAGGCACTATGGTAAGTTCTAAGAGTATGTCAGAATCCCCAAAACAAGACCAAATCTTCTTTTCTTTTCTTTTTTTCCTTTTTTAATTCTTCTTTTTAAAAAAAAATTATTTTTCTTTTTGCTTTTTTTTCCAGAGCTAAGACCCAGAAAGCAGGCTAATGCCCTGAGCTTGGTATAACCATAATCCTTTGTAGTTATCCTCTGGATAAACTCAGCCATAGCAAAACCTCAGAATTGTTCCATGTTCCATGGTTCCTGAGCTCAGACAAGTACTTGCAGAGGCCATATTCAGGGCATGAAACCTTACTATGAAGCAAATTTGTCTCATAATTGCTATTACATAGTGTCAGGGCTACGGTGTCACCATTAGTAGATGAATTGAGATTTGCCCACACTAAAGTGATCTTCTTGATATCAGAGATATATCTATATGCCCCATATATCTAGTTTCCCTTTTCCAACAAAATAAATTTTTAAAATTATGATCACTGTTAGCTTTTAAATTTTATTTTGTTTTATTTGCCAGAGTTAATTGTGGTTGTGATAATCTGAGTTCTTTGGTATTTTGAGGGTTAACAGTGATTGATTTATCTCTGTGACGCTTTGGTCATTTGTTTTGAGAGTTGACAATTATAAAATGAGGCAGAAGATAGTGCCTGCCTTTAACGAATTCACAATCTAACGGGGACATAACAAGCAAGCAAATATATTTAATCAAGTTTTGTAAAGGAGAAATATGAAATAAAGGCGGGAAGGCACTAAAATTAAGAGGGGTTGGGAAAGGGTTTCTATAGAAGATGAAACTTTATTTGGGATTTAACAGAATTCAGGCAGGTAAATAGGCAAAGCAGAGAAGGCAGAGCAATCTAGGCATGAGGGATAATCAGAAAAAATACCTGAGCCAAGAAATTCAAGTATTTTGTTCAAGGAATGGCCAGGAGGCCAATGACATCATTGAAGAGTATAGAAGGAAGAATAAGATTTTAGAAAATTGGAAGGGATAATGTTGTAAAAAAAAAAAAAAATACCCATGCATATGTACTGTCAAAAAAATTATAATTATAAAATTAATAAAAAAAAGAAGAATAGAAAAAATTGGGAAAATGTGTAGAGGGATGAGGTTATGAGGTGCTTTGAATGCTAAACAGAGTATGTTGTATTTGATACTGGAGGTGACGGGGAGCCTCTGGAGCTTATTAAGTGAGGAGCTTAAATGATCAGATATGTGCTTCAGGAAAATCTTTTTTTTTTTTTTTTTCTTTGTGGTGAATGAAAGATCACACCTAAATTAGTAGTCTGAAGAACTATGAGGAATAATATTACCATCTAATAGAAAACTGAGGATGCTGAGGGGAGAGTTCTTTGCCCTCATTGTCTCACCCACAGTATAAATGTGATGTTTCAGACAAGCAGTAAGGTATATGCCTGTGTAAGAGCACAGAATTTCTGGGAACCTAGGTTTACCCAGGATTTTCAGAAAAAGGGCCTACCATATTGCTAGTGGAACAATGGGACCAGGGAACCAAAGAATATGAACCAATAACAAAAGTGAGTTCTTTAAAGATTAATTAACAGAAAAACCTTTTTATGATGAGAAAGATGGAGTTATAATACTACTACAACTCAAAGGGGAGTTTCAGCAATTAATTCTAATTAGAAATAATTGAGGTTAATTATGCCTTAATTGTAACAGTACTATATAATAAGAGCCAAGCCTAGTACAGTGGGACTATAGACTTCTGGCTATGTAACAACAAAAATTTCTACTATGGACCTAAACATTTTATTTCTCTAATTATGGAGAAATCCATTATGGAGAATCCCTGCAGATGTCATTAGTGGTTTTCATGACAATCTCCTATCACTATGTTGTTCAGAGTTGCCCAATGTTAAGAAAGACTTTTTGAAATACAAATCTTTACAGGATATCTTGCTTTCAAATCCCCCAATTATAGCTCCTTACCCTTTGTCATCACCTGACTCAAAATGACCTTTCCTCAGAGTTGGGTCTGTTTTCAGCTTCTGACTCATTGGAAGATCCTAGCTATTTTGAGGATAGTCTAATAAATCACCCTATAAAAATGTAATGCCCTCTTTCAGAGATGGAGTAAGATTCAGTCATCCTAAACTTTGATAAATCCTTGGAGATTGAGTTCACACTGTTCAAATTAGGATGGATATGATGTTATAGATCTTCCCCAATGAAATGTGTGAACTCAGGTCTTTGTATTTCTAAACAAAGGGAAAATAGTTGTGTAAAGAAATGATCAGAGGGGGCAGCTAGGTGGCAGCTAGGTGGCAGCTAGGTGATAGAGCACCAGCCTTGAATTCAGGAGGAGCCAAGTTCAAATCTGATCTCAGACACTTAACACTTCCCAGCTGTGTGACCCTGGGCAAGTCACTTAACCCCAGCCTCAGAAAAAGGAAAAAAAAAAAAAAAAAGGAACAGAGAGGAATTTCAGAATTAAGGGCTGTTTCAATCCTGGGCCAATGAGGACAATTATTGTCTTTAATCTCTAATAAAAGAGGACATATCCATGATCTACACCCCCTTAGGGGTTTCACAGTTGAAATGCTAGAAAAGAAGCAGCTCTCTATTCATTTCTCCCCCTCTATCAAGTATTGGCTCTCCATCATTTCTGTATTCCTCCTCAAAAGAGATCAATGTGTCCTCTTTTATTAGACATTAAAGACAATAATTGTCCTCATTGGCCCAGGATTGAAACAGCCCTTAATTCTGAAATTCCTCTCTGTTCCTTTTTTTTCTTTTTCTTTTTTCTGAGGCTGGGGCTGACTTGCCCAGGGTCGCACAGCTGGGAAGTGTTATTCCTTCTCAAAAGAGAACCTGGTTAGCTTCCAGCAGTTGTGATCATCTTTGCTGAGCCCTGACTATTCTCTGCAAATTCACCAAAAAATCAGCTACTTCATAAGGGATAGCTCTGTATCAGTCTATTAGTTTCTCTAGCCTCTGAAATTCTTGCCCTGGGATAAGCTGGCTTCATTGGTGTGCAACACAGGGCATGATCATCTAACCTCCTACATCCAGCTTACCCGAAGATCAAATGATGCTTCACATTCCATCCAGATGTCTGCCCAAGCCCAATTGCTACTTTCCACCTAATTCCATATATACCATACCCCTAAACTCTAGTAGCTCCTTGTTTTGTTATTTAGTCATTTTCAGGGAGCTGAGTCATCACCAGTCTTGACTTTTGTCTTGCCACTGGATTTCAACAACTTTGAAGGAAAGAGTGAGTGAAACTGATAAATTTTCACAGCTCTGCCTTATCTAAATCTAATTCACTCTCAAGTCAAGACATCACAAGATGTTACTCTTCTGGAATAAAAAGTGAACAACAATCTCATATATATATATATATATATATATATATATATATATATATATATATATATATATATAGAGAGAGAGAGAGAGAGAGAGAGAGAGAGAGAGAGAGAGAGAGAGAGAGAGAGAGAGAGAGAGAGAGAGAGAGAGAGAGAGAGAGAGAAAGAGACTTCCTTCTATTAAAATGTAAGTTTGTTGAGGGTGGAGACTGTCTTACTCTTATATTTGTATTTCCACTGATTATCACAATGCCTGACATATAGTAAACATCTACTAATTTTTTTATTCATTCATTCAGTATCATATCAAGATTTCATCCTCTGACAAAAGCTCCTGACAGTCAAATCAAATATCACACATGTTTATTTTTCTGACTTTTGAGCTGAAGACAGTGGTTCTAACCTTTCATATGTACTATTGGCAAGTCTCTATATTTTCTCCATCTCCTAAAATATCGTTACTATAGATACTGAGATAGATACGCCAGACAATTTATTTAGCAATACATACAGTTACAGAAACCAATGGGGGTCCAAGGTTCTTGGTAACCAAGAATATTGACTATTGATTTCTGTATAATTAAAAAACTATTTGGAGGGAATGAAAAATAGGGGAAAAAATAGGATTATTGAGCTTGAGACACATGGCTTCTTATTGGCAGAGACACACAGAGATGAGAAGGAGAAGGGGTTTTATGACATTCTTTTAAAAAAAAATGAACTTCAGGAGGGAAAGTGATCATGTGACTTATCTAGAATCCTATAACTTATAAGCAGCTGAAACATCTTCACAAAATGCTAGATCAAGGCAAAATTGAGTCACTAATGCTTATTTTTAATGCGATAACTCCAAAGTATATATCAAGACATAAATGTGACTTTCATCCAGGAAAAAGCAAACAAAAACCATGACTTTATTCTTATATTCTAAGCATGTACTGGGAAAGCCATGGCTTTTTTTGTTTGTTTGTTTTGCTTTTGAGAAAAATCAAGCTGTACATAATAAATTAAGGTTCACAGAAAATTGAGTGAGAATGAACGTACAAAGAATCCTAAAGGGACTTAGAAAGGAAGGAAGGAGGGTGTGAAGAGAGAAATGAAGGAGGGGGAAAAGGTGAGAGGAAAGAAGGGCATTTAAGTATCTACTATATGTCAAGTACTTCGCTATGTATTTACAAAGATTATCTCACCTTGTCCTCACTGCAACCCTGGAAGGCAGGTGCTAATTGTTTATCTCCATTTTACAGTTAAAGAATCTGAAAGGCTTGCCCAGGATCATACAGTTAATTAATATCTGAGGCTAGAACAAATCATCTTTACTCCAGATCTAGTATATATCCAATGAATATTTTATGTTGAAATTAATTTTTTTTTAATAATGGTTACTAAACAAGTTAAGCTAGTAGTATTTCAGGTACATGTGGTTTAAAAAATATATATTTAATACTCTAATAAAATTAGTCTGATTACATAGTTAACTAGTATCAGTGGTACAAGAGATGAATGCATTGATATTATCCTAGCTTTTAATATAAGTAAATCAAATGTTCTTATTACAGAAAAAAACATAGGACTAGAAGAGATTGGGGGTGAGAAAAACTCTTGGGAGTTTTTTATATGTGGTGATACTTTTAAGTCATGTAAGTAGATGAACATTAAGAAGAGAGCATAGAATTGAATGATTTTGAGACTGAACCAATGGATTTGAAAAGACTGATCATCTTTCACAAAGGAAAGCACTATTCCATGATCTCAAATTTAACCTTAAGTTTCTAACAAATGCCTGCCTTTGGGCCTAAGGTAGACTAGTTAGAAATATAATGAATCCCATGTCACCCATTGTCATTATGGAGGGTAAAGTACTTTGAAAAAGATTTTTTTCCTGCTGGTGGATCATTGGTATCACCTCTTCATAAAGTAACACATTATAATTTCAAGAGTTGAGAAGAAGTGAGATGAATATCTCAAAGGTCCTACAGATTTCCTGCAGCAAAGGGAAAGGGATAATCAAGAAAAATCAAATCAAACTTTAGTACTAGGAATAGAAAGGAAATGGTGAACTTTAATCTTTATTATCCCTAATTCATATCTTTCAAAGCATGATTAAAATAACACACTTGGAATCAAAAGATCCCGAATTGAAATATTGCCTGTTTTACTAACTTAATTATTGAGTCTATAAGTCTATAATTTAAGAGGCCTTTCTGGGTGTTACTTTTCTCATCTATAAAATGGAGATAGAAATGCCTATATACCTATATCACAGAGTTTCTGAAAATTCAAATGAGACTATGTACTTTTACACAAACATCATAGGTGTCTCCAAATTCTTAGGGGAGCTTTAAAACATTATAAGGGAAGTAGTTAGGTGGTATAATGGAGTCTTGGAGTCAGGAGGATCTTAGATCAAATCTGGCCAGAGACACTAGCTGTATGAGTCTGGGCAAGTCATCCTGATTGCCTCAAATATAAAAAAAAAAACATTCTATAAGGAAGCTGGCATTTCACAAATCCAATCATGGGGGAAAGGGAGTTAGTAAAGTCTTAAACAAATTGTAAAAAAATTCTCGTCACCAAATGATCTCTTTGTGAGGCTCTGATTTAATTATAGGAAGGAAACAAGTATTTATTAAGCCTTGTTATGTTGCAGTCACTGTGCTAGGTGATTTACAAATATCTCATGTGACTTGAAAGAAAGTAAGTGTAGGAGGAAGAATGGTACCTCCCAACTTTTAGAAGGTTCCTGACCCATTCTAAACCCATTTTAATGAATACAGGATTAGGAATATAGATGGAACTGGGAGAAAGGCAAGACGAAAGACAGAGAATGGATAGCTTCAACTGTTGTTTGAGTTCAGTTTGGGAAATGTGACCTATAACATGTGAAAATGCACCTTTGTGGATCATACATGCCCATAGGCTTTTCTTTCAACTTAATTCAACTTAATTTTGACTGGATATAATTTTTTGGCCACAGGACTAGTTATTTTGATTGTCAATATAAGATATTCTAGAATCTGCAGTCTTTTTGTTGTAGCTGCTGGTAAATTTTGTGCAATTCTAGCTTCAAGTGTGTTTGAATTGGTTTTGGTTGTTGTTGCTGTTTTAAAATTTTTCCTTTGATCAGGGGGTTTTGAAATTTAGCAATAATATTCTTATGTATTTTCCTTGTAGGATCTATTTGGGATGATGTTTGGTGGATTTTTTTTTCTCTTTCTACTTTCCCCTCTTGTTCTACCACTTCAGGACAATTTCTTTGATTGTTTCTTGTATTATTGTGTCAAGGGTCTTTTTTTTGGTCACATGAGTCCTTTTCCCTTTTCATAAATGAATTTTCTGAGAAAAAAAGCACCAGAACTATATGAATTTAGAAGTGAATTTTATCAAACATTTAAAGACCCAACTAATTCCAATATTAAATAAATTATTGGGAATAATAGATAAAGAAGCAGTCCTACTAAACTTCTTTTATGAAGCAAATATGATACTGATACTTAAACCAGGAAAAGTAAAAACAGAGCATAATAATTGCCAAAAATTATTTTACAAAGCTAGAAAAAATAATAACATAATTCATTTGGAAGAACAATAAGTCAGCAACATCCAACACCCCATGCCAAGATAAAGTTGAAATGGGTTCATGATTTAGACATAAAGGGTGCTTTAAGCAAATTAGGAGAATAAGAGATGGTCTACCTCTCAGATATGTGTAGAAAAAAGGAATTTGTGGCCAAAGAAGAATTAGAGAACATTATAAAATGCAAAATGGATAATTTTGATTAGATTAAATTAAAATGTTTTTGTACAAATAAAACAAATGTAGCCAAGATCAGAAGGAAAGCAGAAAACTGGGGAGAAATTTTTATAGACAGTTTTTCATTTAAAGGTCTCATATCTCAAATATGTAAAGAACTTTATCAAATCTATAGGAATATGGGTCATTCCTCAATTGATAAGTGCTACACAACAATAGCAAGATTATATGATGGTCAATTCTGATGGATGTGGCTCTTTTTAACATGAAATGATTCAGGCCAATTTCAATGGTCTTGTGATGAAGAGATCCATCTACACCCAGAGAGAGGACTGTGGGAATTGTGTGATCACAACTTAGCATTTTCACTCTTTTTGTTGTTATTTACTTGCATTTTATTTTCTTTCTCATTTTTTTCTTTTTGATTTGATTTTTTCTTATGGAGGAAGATAATTGTATAAATATGTATGCATATATTGGATTTAACATATTTTTACCATGTTTAACATATATTGGATTACTTGCCATCAGGGGAGGAGATGAGGAGAAGTGGGGGGGGGGGCATTGGAACATGTGATTTTGCAAGGGTTAATGTTGAAAAATTATCCATGGATATGTTATGAAAATAAAAAGCTTTTAAAAAATGAAATGATGAGCTCAATGATTTTAGAAAAGCATGGAGAAAACTTCATGAAATAATGAAGAGTACATACAGTATACTATATGCACAGTAAGATTAGTATTGTTTTGAACCACTTTGAACCTGCCATCTTGGGGAGGGGGTGGAGGAAAGGGGAGAAAAATTTGGAACAGAAAGTTTTGTAAGAGTCAACGTTGAAAAATTACCCATTAACATGTTTTGTAAATATAAAGCTTTAAAAAAAAAAAAAAAAAGAACTTTGAGCAACCAAATCATTCAAATTCTTATAAATACCCAAATTAACTTCAAAGATCCTATGAAAGAAGATGCTATCTGAATCCAGAAAGAAATATTATCATGTTATAGAAATGATGAGTTGATTGATTTAGGAAACTTGTAATGATTTGAACAGGTGAAAGAAAATATTACTTATTTTCAGAGAAACAGATGACAGGATGAAATAAATATAGTATGGTCTTAAGTATGTATGAGTATTTATGTGTATATATGTGTATATGTCTCTCTCTATCTAAAGGAAGGGAGACATCTACTTTTTCCTTTTGCTTCTTTTATCTGTAAGGTCTGTTTATCAAAGGGGGTTGTCTCTTTTATTTTTTTAAAGTGCCATCCATTTTTCTGCTTTTCCTTTTACATTGTCTCCCTTCAAAAGTCCTAAGAAATCCTTGATGAAGTGTTTGACTTTGGTCTGATTGTCTTTGATCTAAAAGAGATGGTCAACCATCTTTTTAAATTTAATAATCTTTTGGCCATATTAATAAAATAACTAAATCCCCCTCCCAAAAAAAGGAAAAAAGAAAGAAAACGGTTACTGTGAATTTGTCACATGTTTATTTTGAACTAGGAATTGTTATCCTGACTTCATCATATCCATGCTTAATTATAGTCTTGTTTAGGAAAATGGGGAGGGAAGAAGAAAAAAATATGAAGTAAAAAGTACACAGCAGAAAACAAAAGAAAACCAACAGGGAAGCCCCCCCCTCTCCCAAAAAAGATAAAGTTGGGTGGTTTTGAAAACAACATGCTTCTTGAAATGGAAATTTATTGTTTTATATTGACTGCTGTCTTAGGGTCTGCTGTGCGTGGTTTTTTTTGTTTTTTTTTTTTCTCATTTTGTACTTACATGCAAAATTTAAAAAAAAAAATGAACTGAATGTCTATCACTACACAGCAAAAGAAAGAAAATGCAATCAGATCATCTAAAATCTTCTTCTAATGATTTCTATTAGATGATATAAATCTTTTTCTCTGTCTGATCTCTTTATCTAGAGACCTAACAGCCTTAGGTCTAAGGAATTCAAGAGCAATGAGAGATCAATTTAATACTTGAAAAGACATAACCAATTTAATGATGACGTTGCTCTCCCCAAGTTAAAGGCACTCATAGAAGTAGCTAATAAGTCAGCTCCAGTAAAATTGGGAATATGCCACATTGCAGAAATGCCCTTGTTGAGCAAAGAGCAGTGATGTGTGGCATGGAAATGGGTTAGGCTTGAGAGGCACAACGTAGTTGATCATAAGCAAGGGTGCCTTGACAAAGCTCATGCCTGTGAGCAGGTTGCTAGAATTGCTGCATTGGTTCTCCTCCCATTGGCAGATACCATGCCTATGCAAAGCACTCGAGCTGCTTCTCTGAATGGTGATTGGGAATTGTCTACTGTTCACAAGCTGATCACACTTGCAAAAATGTATATCAACAAGGCTGTAGGGTATAATAACCTGGAGCTCATTTCACACTCTATGAATCTCTTGCTTCATTCATCTCACCTCTGAGATCAAAGGGCTTATATATTTTGAGTTCTCAATCAAGATTCCCACAACAAGGACCCCAATAATCCTGATGATTATGGGAGAATGTAGCAGATCAGATCATTTTTGCTTAAGGATATGGGTACTTGTTCAGCTTCCTCAGCAAACAAGAGTGGGTTTTAGGAAAAGAAAAGCATGAGAATCCTACCCATTTTTACAATAGGCTATGCAAAAGTGCTAAATTATATGGGAGACTAGACTCTTCTGTTCTGAGAGAGATGCCTGAATCATTTGCAACCATTTAAATTTTTTTAAAAATATTTTTCCCAGTTACATGTAAAAACATTTTTGGGGGGAGGGGGTTACACATATACATTTTTTTTTTACATATTTCCTTATGAATCATGTTGGGAGAGAAAAATCAGAATAAAAGGGAAAAACCATGAGAGAAAAAAATAGAAGAAAAAGAAAAAGGTGAGCATAGCTTGTGTTGATTTATATTCAGTCTCCATAGTTCTCTGGATATGAATGGCATTTTCCATCCAAAGTTTGCCTTGGATCACTGAACTTGAGAAAAATCAAGTCTGTCATTGTTTGTAACTATTTTATTACAAATGCCCCAAGATTTGAAAGTATTTATCCAAGAGATGCTCAGGTTGGCATGGAAGCAGATTAAGGTCATCGTTCTTTGTGTCACAAAGGAAAAGAATCAGAAGCAACACAAAGAAAGAGGAAAGCTGGGGTGGGGGTGGGGTGGGAGAGAAGACCAGATTGCTACGTAGACTGTTTTGGCTCAAACCATTCTTTCAGAAATTACTATGAGATCATTAGAAAAATTATTGTATAGGCTATGTTGAAGATTACATCTGAACAACCCTGGACATTTCAAAAATGTTCTTAGTGTAGCAGTGATGAGGTCCTAAATGGTGGGTGTGTTGGGCAGAAAAACTGAAGAATTGATAAAAATTGGTCCTGGGGCAGGCAAAGAGATCAGATAGAGAGAGATCAGTTTAGATCAGGGTGTGGTTCCACCCTCTGGGAAGGTTGTCAGAAATCCTAGTTATGTCGAAACCCTAAGGTTCACCCTTTGTATGGGTCTTGGCTAGCTTTAACTTATTATGTATACTATCAGAAATCCTAGTCATGAACCTAAGGTTAAATTTTCCCTATAAAATCTACTTATGTATGTTTACAAATATTGGATTTAACATATATTTTAACATGTTTAACATATATTGAATTGCTTGCCATCTAGGGGAGGGGGTAGAGGAAGGAGGGGAAAATTTGGAACACAAGGCTATGCAAGTGTCAATGTTGTCAAATTATCCATGCATATGTTTTGAAGATTAAAAAGTTGTCAGAGTCCAGCTCCTGTAGTGAGATGAAGAGTGTGATAATCAGGAGGCCAGGCAAAAGATTCAGTTAGAACTCTTCAATTTTATTGATCAATATATATATATATATATTAAATGTTTGTAGGTTTGATACAAAGTGCACTCTATTAAAATTCTTATAGTCTAACAAAATCTACTATGATGTAAATGATTAAATCCCTTAAGCCCCATATCTTGATTACTTAGAAAAGTAAATAGTTGAGATACACATCAGTGTAAATTTTATTATACCATTATCTCAGGAATCCTTTTCCCAAAAGCTTTTAGTCTCCTTGTGGACATTCCTGTCCTAAATTCAAAGTTTATCTTTAGTCTGTTAAGTAGTATTTGCATTTTGTTTCACTCACTAGAATCCCAATTTATAGTATTATCAAGCATGTTTCTGCTATTAAGAAAAGAGATATTGGTAAGCCAAGTTATGATAAGATTTAAGACCTGGAATGGATTCTTACATCTTGGCCTTTTGCAAAAAGCTTTAAAAATTAATAAATAAATAAAATCGACTTTTGGCCAATGCCATACTTTGAGTCAGTCTGCCACACTCTACCTCATGATATCTTTCCCCTTATCCCTCTCCCATGTCACATGGTCTGCTTCCAAAGCTTTGTGGTGTCTCTCCTGACCCCACTTCTCTTTATAGCTAACTTTTTTATGGTGCTAACTCTCCTTCAGGATTTAACCTGCCACCTAAGAGCATGCCCTAACCTCATGGGATATTTCCTTTCTCTTGGTAAATGGCAAATCTCACTAGGGAACTTGCCCCTCCCATCATTAACTATTAAAACCCCTTTCTATGCTCACCCAATTCTACTTCATATTTATCATTTCTGGTGTTTATTGTCTCCCACTATTTTCCCTAAATAAACCTGTTTTTACAGGGAAAATTTAACCTCAGGGTCATGACTTGGATTTCTGACTGGGCATGGGGAGGTGAGATTGCTCAAGACCTCTGCAGAGGGTGGGTCTCAGGGATTTGACATAACTTGGATTTCAGAGGGTGGGACCCTGGAGTTAAACTGATCACTATCAGAGACTTCACCCTGCCTGCCTCAGGGATTAATTTTTATCAATTCCTCTACTAACCACACCTAATATTGAAGACCTCATCACCATCACCTGGTGTCTATATCAGCCACATCAGAATGAGACAAAGGAATTTTAGAAATCAAAAGAGAAAGGTTAGTAAGGGTTCCCAAAGATCAATAATACATGAAGAGAGAGAGCTAAGAGTTGTGGATTTCAAAAATTTTTCTTTCTTTCCCCCCCCCCCCAAATCTAAGATCTCCGCTCCAGTTTTTCTTCAAGGGTTTCCTTCACACCATCTTTTTTTTTTGTCCTTTATTTTTATTTGTTGAATAATCTTTCTATTGATAAGTTATTCAATAGAAACTTAACAAATGCAAACTAACTGAAGCTGAATGTGAAAACGAATTTTGTTGTAACTCAAAGAAGCACCAGCTAGTAGTTAAGTTTATTTTCTGCTTCCTTTTTATTTCTAAAATCTACTTGTGAACTATCAAGGACGAGATCAATTTGCCAGATTTTAGAATTCTTTGCTCTCTGATGGTATTCTGTTCCTTCAGAAAAAAGAAAAGAGTATTTTAAATTTGGAAAACTGCTTTGAATTGATTTTTGTTGTCAGATCTCTATTGTTAATTGGGCAACCAACCCTTTTGTAAGCCATTAAAAGGGTTGAGACTCAGCGAGGGAAACAAGACAAACAGTTTTATTCTGTTTTCTAGGTGGGGTTGGTTCAGTCCTGAGCAAAAGAATTCCAACCTTATTGAATTAAAGAAACTCATTCAATTCTATTCAAATTCCAGCTCAAGCTGAAACCCAGCTTGTAAATGAGCCAACTAAGACCCAATATAATAGCTTCCTTCAAGGAAGGTCTTTTGCAGATGGACCTTGGTAGTTTACTCAGCTACCAGGACTTTCTGTCCACTGAGAAGTGCATTCTCTCAGTGCAAAACTCCATTTTCTCATAGGTCTGCCACTATAGAAGTCAGTCTCTTGGTAAACTGATTTCTATCTAACAATAAACTTTCATTTTGCAACTAATAATTTAGGAATTTGTGAATTCTTTCACTCCTAAAACCTGCGACCAATTTAAAGGGGATTCTTAACAACTCTCTTATAGATCTAGGCCACTCAAACAGCATCATATTTATGGTTCCCTGACTGGGAACCAAACCCGGGCTGCCTCGCTTGAATCCTAGCCACTAGACTACCAGGGAAGTGCCAAAGTTATGAAGGAAATATTCTGTAGAATCAAGACAATTAGAGATATGATTGAAATGTAAAGGAAAATTGGGTAGTTTTGGAGTGAGTCCCAGCAGGGCCTTTGTTAATTTCCCATGGACAGTTGACCAGAGGGAACAAAAAGTAGGATGTGCTGACTGTCCAGGTTCAGGGGATTTGAGGTGCAGTATATAGGATGCAGTTGCCAAATCTGGGGTTCCAGCAGAGCCTTGTTAATTTTAAGTCCCAATCAATGATTGAAGAGTAACCTCCACTGGGAGGAGAAATAAATACTCATAACAAGATATTTTCTTAGACCAATAAGTTCACAGCTGCTACTTGGTTCTGTTCTGCTTTTATAATAACAAAGTCTCTTCCTTTGAGAATCCAGTGCAGGTTTCTTGGTAATTCCTACCTATTGAACCTTCTCCCTCATTATAGTCAGTAATGAACTTGGAAAGAGAAATGATGGCTTGAAGGCAAATATGGAAGATAAGACAAAATGATCACCTATAAGAGAAAGATAGTTTTTTTAAAAATGAAAAGATGCTTTCCATGAGAATAGAGGAGAAAACCCTAGATCTTTGAAAGTTGCCCTTGATAGCAGAAAGTGACACTATGAAGACAGTATAAATTTTATAGTCCAAACTCCTCCCAGAGGCAAGTAGAGAAGAGCACTGATTATCTTAATTGGATATTTTGTTTTTAATTGGACCTTTACTATAGTTCCAAGTTGAATTCTTAACATTGACAAAACCGTAATAACTCCATAGTTACTATATCCAATAAGAAAGTCAAGATTTGATGCCAAACCTGGAGAATATTTTTCCCTTATAAAAACTTCTGTCTACCCATTTCCTTGCTATTAGCAAGGACTAATTAGCAAACTGTTAAACACTATTAACAGACTAATAAAATCTTTGCCTCTTGATTTGGAAAAGGTCCAAGTTACAGATTCTTTTAAAATACCTTGAAACACCAGCCAGTCACTTGAATTTACTTTTGGTTTCCAGTACTCTGGAACTCCAACATTTTTAGCATGTTGAAGAAACTTTGAGGATGTTTGACTTTGTAGAAAGATTAAAAGCTGTAGTAATACTCAATATTTTACACCTTGTTTGGTAATATAGACAATAGTGAATTAGGAGAAATTGGATAGTAAAGTGTACCTATGTGTGATAACTGGAGTAGATTACTGTCACTTTTAAAATGTTTGGCAGTAGATTAGCTAGAAATAGTGAATCTCATAATATGAAATATTTAGAATAAATAGCTCTTGTATAAAGCATAATACTAGATAAATGAAATTATAAATTTGAGATTCTGTAGGATAACATTTGGAAGAGAGATCCAGGTATAATTTGGTCTGATTTGTAATCTGATCTCATTTTAAATGAAATATGTTCCTCCTAGAATTTATCATATCATAAGGATCAGTAAATTTAATAGCTGTATGATTTTAAGCCAAGTTATCCCAGTTATGTGATTTATAATGTGTATAAAAATAATGTCTAACATTAATTTGATCATTCGTTGTATTAGAAATTGTAGCAACTGTCTTTTAAGAGCTCTTTGATCTCAGAGGTGAGATGAATGAGGTGGGAGACTCATAGAGTGTGAAAAGAGCTCCAGTTTATTATGCCATACAACCTTGTTAATACACATCTTTACAAGCATGATCAGCCCATGAATAGTAAACAATCCCCAAACACCATTCAGAGAAGCAACTTGTGGGCATTTTGTATACATGGTATCTACCAATGGGAGGAGAGCCAATCCAGCAATTCAGCAGCTCACTCACAGGTGAGAGGCCCTGTTCAGGTATCCCTGTTCACGTAGCCACTGGCTGTGACCCTCAGCTTATACTTGTTCCCACGATCACAAATCAATGCTCCTTGCTCAACAAGGGTGTCTGTGATGTGGCAGAAAACTGTGCATCAAAGGTCAAGGTGGCCTTGGTACTCCCTCTCAGAAGAATCCCATATTCTTATAATTTACTCTTTTTTATCTTTTAGATAAAAAGTCCTTTCTTGAGCTGCAACTCTGAAAAGATGGTGGATACAGATCTATAAAAGCATCCTAATATTACAGCTCAACAGCAAAGCAGTAACAATATAACACACAGGGCAATGCATGATTCTAATTTTAACCACCATGAAGGAGGTATTATCAAACCAATGTTTGATTTTTTCAGCAGTTTTATCTGGATTCACATTGTAATTGAGCCTGGAGTTTCAATAACTCTACTTGTACTCCTATTTCCAAAGATAATTCTCTTTTTTGTAATAAGATTAAGATCTGTTTTTCACTTTTGACAGGAAGCATTGATATGTGAGCTCTAGTGATCACAAATGCAGTCTGATTTTCAATTTCAGTATATAATTTCAACAAGTAACACTGTAAAAATTTAATGTTTCTTTGGTAACAGTTACAGAGTCTCCCAACAAAAATGCATATTTCCCTCCCAGACAGGCTTTAGTATAAAACTGGTATTCAATTATTATGCCATTTGTCCAAGAATCAGGGCCCAAGATGTTTTTCCATGTGCCAGACTGATGGCCTAATTCTTGAGTGACAAAAATGGGTCCCATGGAAGCTTGTGTTTTATAAAGAGCCAACCTGATGATCCATTATGTAGACACACTGCTGCAACCCTCCCGCAGATGAGGATATCTCTATAACAGGGCATCCCTGTATGTCCAGCATGTGTCACATGATACCCCACTCCCCATGAGACAATCCTAGGCCATGGTGGGTCCATCACCCACCTTTTGGTTTGTGTTGCCAGTCCTGATTGTGTGTAACACAAACCCACATATACAAAAAAATCTATCTAGTGGTCTTGGGGGCACGTTTTCTTCTCCTTTTGGATAGTCTTCTCTTCTTCCTTCTTTACCACTTCAGTTCTATGGACAACTTTGAGATGTCTAGTGGGGATCCCTGCTGAAGGTTTTCTCCTGTGGAAATACAAGCATCTCCTGGCCCTCACATTCCCTCCATCCTTCAGGACCCTTTTTCATTACCATGGTCTTGTTCTTTGGGGGCCTTTTTAATGAAGATGGGATAGTATTTTTGAGTGATTATATATATTCACCAGAGAGTATTTCATAGCTGAACTTAAATCATTTGAATCAAATTTTTAGTAATTTATTGTGTATACTGCTTTATCTATATATTTCTGAGTGACCCTATCTCCATCTCCCTGTTTTTGTTTTTTGACAAATCTCTTGAAGGTCTGATTAGTCCTTTCTACAATTGCCTATCCCATAGGGTTGGAAGGAATCCCAAAAATATAATGTATAGGGGCATCTAGGTGGCACAGTGGATAGAGCACCAGCCTTGAATTCAGAAGGACCCAAGTTCAAATCTGGTTTCAGACACTTAACACTAACTAGCTGTGTGACTCTGGGCAAGTCACTTAACCCCAGCCTCAGGGGGAAAAAAAATATAATGTATAGAGAATTCCTGTAAGAACTGTTTTAATATTTTTGAGGCATATGAGGCATATTATCAATCTTAATGTTGTGTGAGATATCCATAGAGGCAAAACAATGGAAGAGATGATTTACATGTGAAGCAGCTTCCCCTCATTGAGAGGATACAGATACAAAGCCTGAATGAGTGTCAACTGTAACATGAATGCAAGTTTTTCCCATATGGGTAACATCCATTTGCCATATATTGTCCCGTCCCGCAGGACTCAGTCATTCGTGGGGAACCGATGAGAACCCAGCCTGAAAGAGAACGGGCGAGAAAGAAGAGGGAGACCAAGCAGATTCTTGTCAAGGTCTCCTTTATTGTTGGAAACAGCTCAAGTTATATAGGGTAGGGCTACGTGCGAACATGGGTATGGGGGGGCAGCAGGGGAGAAGGGACCTTCAAAGAGGGGGAGAAGAAACATCTGTGGTTTATTGTTCTTCCTGGGGCCCCAAGGCCGTTATGCTTCAAGATGTCCTTCAAAGAGGGGGAGGAGAAACATCCTGCTTTCGGGGCCCCAAGGCCGTTCACAAGAACAATGTGTTGGTAGGAATGTGTTGATGGCTTCTGACAATATATCATTTGGCCCTTCACCTCTGGGGTGAGTCCCCAGCCCTACAGATCTTTGAGAATATAGATCTCACATCTTTTTTAAAAATGCTTGCTTCTTCTTGCCAGGACACCCCATACAATCTCCAAAGAGACATAGCAGACAGAAATACCATTCCCTGGATGATGTTTGGTGATAGCAAACCTGCCTGTAAAGAACCCATATCTTTCAAAACTAAGTTTACTTGTCTCAAATCTGTCAACATTCTCCATTTTTTCTTTATAACAAATACAGGGGAGTTCCATGGGTTATTTGTTTCCTCAATATGTCCTAATTCTAATTGTTCTTGTACTAATTGATATAGACTGGCTGTTTTCTCTTTGGACAGGGTCCATTGCTCCACTCATACCGATGTGTCAGTAGTCATTTTGAGAGTGGTGGAAGATGCAGCAGCAATGACCCCTCCTAAAAATCTGTGATGATTGTCATCCCTAATTGATGTAATATATCCCTACCTTATAAGTTAATATGTAAGCCATCTATTATTAAAGAAAAAATGGTTTCTGTCTTTCCATCTTTTTGGCAATTTACCAGTTCAGCGGAGATCAAAGCCTCTTTATTGCTTCCTACCACTGCCACCCTATTGTTAAAGTCATAGGCCACCAAGGGGGCCATTGAGAAGTAGCCACCACAGTCCTTTCAGCTCCAGTGTCTATTAATCCATTCAAAATCATCCTGCTCAGGCTCAGGAGAGGGACATCTATTGCTAAGAGATGGGTCTGTCCGTGCTCCAACTGTAAATTTCCTGACCTCCTTTTCTGGTTCTAGTTTCAGACTTTATTTAATGAGATTAACATATAGTAAAATCAGTTTTTGTATTTCTCCTGGGCATTGCTTATCATAAGTGGTAAGCTGTCCACCAAAAACAATCCACCTATCACAATTGTAACAGCCCTCCTCAGGTAACCATGGAGAAACTTTGTAAGCAATGTCCAGGAATTTCCTAATATCTCCTAATTGAATTGTGCACCCCTGTTCTTTTATACATTTATATATACCTCTTACATATGCATCTTTGTCTGAAAGGAGTAAGGTGCGTATTTGCTGCAACATCAGGTTATTTAACAGTCTCCCTCGAACTTTGCCTGGTCTAGAAACAGTGCAGTTTGGCGGGCTATCCCTCTGGAGTCCTCATAGAAGTTGTCTTGACTACGTAGCAGTGCTTGACCGAGTAGTTGCTCTAAAACCCTTCCAGGTTCCTGTCCCTGTTCACCAGGAGCCAATTGTTGCAGCTGTCTTTTAAGAGCTTATGGCATATGAACCCTTTGATCTCAGAGGTGAGATGAATGAGGTGGGAGACTTGCAGAGTGTGAAAAGAGCTCCAGTTTATTATTCTGTACAGCCTTGTTGATATACATTTTTGCAAGTGTGATCAATGCCTGAACAGTAGACAGTCCCCAGTCACTATTCAGAGAAGCAGCCCATGGGTTTTGTGTATGCATGGTATCTACCAATGGGAGGAGAGTCAATCCAGCAATTCAACAGCTCACTCACAGGTGAGAGGCCCTGTTCAGGCATCCCTGTTCATGTGGCCACTGGCTGTGACCCTGGGCTTACACTCATTCCCATGATCACAAATCAATGCTCCTTGTTTAACAAGGGCATTTCTGCAATGTGGCAGAAAACTTATTGTGCATCAAAGGGGGTGGCCTTGATACTCTCGCTTATCAGGGTCCCATAATTCAGCAAGAAATATTGTGTATGGGGGAGGATTCTAGGAAGATGGCAGAGTAAGTTAGTAAATTTCAAGCTCTCCCAATTTCCCCCACAAATAGAACAAATTTGCATCACAGGATGAACATAGATAGACTAGTGAAAACTCTAGAAGACTTGGAGCAGAATTGGGGTCTACCTGATACAATTTGAGAAGATCTTAAGAAAGGCCCCAGGCTGGGGATTAAAATGTCTGAAGTGCAAACACCTTTAGGGCTAGCTCCACAGAAACATGAAATGAGGAGCCCTCAAGCTACTTGGGTGTGGCTGTAGCCTCAGCTAGAATAACCAAGAGTTTCACCTCCGGCACTATTTGTGTAGTCAGCGTTTGAGTCTGGGAAGCCTGAGGGAACTGTGGCTGATTGGGAATGCCAGATCCAGCTGTGCTGCTGAGACACAGCTCTGAGCAAGAAGGAACCAACACTTGGTGAATGCAGAGGCAAAGGGGCAGGGGCACTGATGACTGTGAGCACTTGCAGGAGAGTGGAGCTCTTGGTTTGGGATTCCTGTTCAATGTAGAGAGCTGAAGGGAAGCTTAAGGCACCATCCTCCCCCCCTCCCCCATTAAAGGTGCTTACACTAATACCTCTTATTTAAAAAAAAAAAAAAAAATGAACTGGCAAAGAAGAAAGAATCCCACCATTGAAATATTATGGGAACAGGGAATACCAGAATTCATTCATATGCAGAGGAGGACACTTTAGTCAAAAAACGAAACAAAACAAACAAACAAAAAAAAAACCCTTCTACCCCAAAGAGTAACATGAAATGGCTCCCTGCCCCGAGAGAATTTATAAAAGAACTAAAAAAATAATTCAAAAGTCAAATGAGACATATTGAGGAAAAGCTAAAGAAAAAATTAAGACCATCCAAGAAAAACAAGAAGCTTATGAAAAAAAAAAAGTTAACCAATTAGAAAAAGAAATACAGAGTCTCAAAGATGAAAATAATGCTCTGAAATTTAAAATTGGGCAAGGGGAAGCCAGTGGAGCTATAAGAGGCCATGAAAAAACAAAATATATTATAAAGAATGAGAAAATAAAAAATAATGTGAAACATAAGAAAAACAACAGATCTGGAGAATAGATCAAGAAGAGAAAATATAAGAATAATTGGCCTGATAGAAAGTTGTGACCAAAAAGAGAACCTTGACATAATAATACAGGAAATAATTGTCCTCAAGGGATAAAACATGAAGGGAAGATAGAAATAGAAAAAATCCAACGATCTACCTCTTCTAAGAGATCCTGTATGGAAAACATACAGTAATATAATTGTCAATTTTTGAAACCCCCAGATCAAAGAGAAAAGTTTGCAAGAAACAAGGAAAAAACAAATATGCTGAAGCTACAATTAGAATTGTACAAGACTTATCAGCAGCTACAATAAAGACTACAGATCCTGGTATTATATCTACCAGCAATTAAAAGAACTAATCCTGTGGCTAAAACTATCATATTTTTATAGCAAAATTATCTATAATTTTGAATGAGAAAAAAATGAATACTCAGCAAACTTGAAGATTTCCAGGACTTTCTATCAATCATATCTGAACTTAACAGAAAACCTAACATATAAGAGCTAATATGAAATAAGAAATTTAACATGGATAAACTGTTTAAACATGGACAAATGATTTATTTATATATATATATGTATATATATATGTACATATATATACATATATGTATATAAGATTCACATCAGTAGTAGGGTAGTTCAAAATAAAGACTGGCAGAGTTAAGGTAAACATAGCAATCATGTTATACAAATGAGATGCAGAGGAAGAATAGACACAAAGGCATTAAAAGGGGGAGGAGTACTTATAGTTCTGAAAACCTACTCATATCGAAAATGGGTAATAGATAACACTACACACACACACAACACATGAAGGGTATAGCATCCTCCAAAATCTATAAAGAAGAAGAAAAAAATTTAAAAATTTAAAATTTAAAAAATATATATATATAAAATATGGAAATATTGTGAAAAAAGTGAACCCTTCGTTCATTCTTTTGAGTTATGGACTTCATTAAGACTGATGTAGGTGATAGTAATAATGTAATATAGGTGATAGTAATAATGTTGTTTTAAATTAGCATAGCCAATTGCATTGAGCCAGGCTTAAATGATAGAATGCTTTCCATTCAAGAGGAAATGTCAAACTATATAGAGTATAAACAGAATCCAGTCTAGATGAGTTCCTGACTCAAAGAGAACAGCCATATCCTTGTATCCCTCCATTAGAATTTAGGGTGATCAATTTCATGAAGAAGAAAACCAACCAGAGTAGTCTGAATGGAGATGGATTCTGCTTTCTAGATTTTTAGAAATGGCCTTACTAGACATAGTACAGGAACAACTTGACCAAGGACACTTACAACCTTCTCTAAGTCCTTGGAATTCCCCAGTATTTGTTGTAAAAAAGAAATCTGGAAAATGGAGGATGTTGACTGATTTAAGAAAGGTAAATGAACAAATGGAAACTATGGGAACTCTTCAACCTGGACTTCCATCTCCTACTCAGTTGCCTAGAGAATGGCCTTTGTGGGTTATAGACATTAAGGATTGTTTTTATTCTATCCCTCTAGATAAGGAGGATGTGAAAAGATTTGCCTTTTCAGTGCCCAGCGTTAACTTAGCTGAGCCTTCTAAAAGATATGAATGGACAGTTTTGCCACAGGGAATGAAAAACAGCCCTACTATGTGTCAAATACATGTTGCTGCTGCTCTTACTCCAGTAAGAAAAGCATTTCCAAAAATAATGTTATTACATTACATGGATGATATATTGGGACGTGCATCTGAGGAACAAATGTTAGTAGCATGTCTACAAAAATCATAGAAATACTAAGGAATTATAAATTGCACATAGCTTCAGAAAAGATTCAAAGACATGCTCCTTTTCAATATTTAGGATATGAAGTATATCCTAAGGTGCTTACAGTACAAAAACTCTCCTTAAGAACAGAGAAGCTAAACACCTTAAATGACTTCCAGAAATTGATAGGAGATATCCAATGGATGCGTCCCGTGCTAGGCTTGACTACCTGTCAATTGCAACCATTATATGACATTTTAAGGGGAGACAGTGCTTTAAATTCACCACGCCAGCTTACAAAAGAAGCTCAAGAGTCTTTGAGACAAGTTGAACTGGCTTTATCCAATGTGGTTGAAAGACTCACTCAAAAACCCTTGGAAATATCAGTTTTTGCTACACAAGAGGTACCCAAAGCAGTCCTTCATCAAGGAGACAGTGTGATAGAGTGGGTGAACCTCCCAGCACAATCAGAAGAAAGCCTTATTCCTTACCCAGTGCTTGTGACTAGAATTTTATTAAAGGCCATTAAGGGAGCACTACAATTATCTGGGATAAGACCTGACAAGATATACACCTTTTATACTAATGCACAAGTTAATGTGTGCTGTGAAACCATCCCAGAGTGGCAAATTTTATTAGCCATGGCTCCAAATTTTACACATGGGTCTCCATTAAAGATAACCAGACTATTACATAATTGGCGATGGATTCTTGAAGAAAAGGTTTCTAAAGTTCCTCTTAAAGGACCAACTATCTTTACAGATGCATCCAAACATAATATTTGCTCTGTATACTCTTGTGACTTAACTATAAAGAGAGTAATCAGAACTCCTTTTCAGTCCACTCAGCAGAATGAATTGTATGCAATCATTCTAGCTCTTGCTTATTATCTGGGAAACATAAATATAATATCTGATTCGGCCTATTCAGTAGGTATGGTACAAAGAATTGCCACAGCTCAAATAAAATTGGTAGCCTCCAATTATATCAGCTCTTTAAGGAACTTCAAGAGCAAGTGAGAAAGCATCCAGGTAAGATTGATATTTTGCATGTCCACTCCCATAGTGACTTCCAGATCCTATTTTTTATGTTAATTCCAAGGCAGATAGCCTTTTAATCATGATGGCCAGTACCCCTTTATCTCAAGAAGCCCAAGAATCTCATTCTAAATATCATCAGGCTTCCCGAGCTTTATGTTTACAATTTGGAATAACAAGAGAAGAAGCTAGGAGCATAGTAAAAGCCTGTACAGCTTGCCTTCCTTTCCAAGCTTCTACACTCCCTCCAGGGAAGAACCCTCGTGATTTGAGACCTAATGAAATTTGGCAAATGGATGTGACCCATTATAAATCTTTTGGTCATCTATCTTTTATCCATGTTGTGGTAAACGCCTTTTCAGGATTCACATTTGCAATGCCAGCAGCAAAAGAGACAGCCCGAGTGGTCACTGAATTCCTTATACAAGCATTTGCAATTATGGGTGTGCCACAAGCAATAAAAACAGACAATGGACCTGCATATACTTCTAAACATTTTACACACTTTTGTGCACAGTATAAGATTTTGCATACCACTGGCATACCTTTTAATCCTCAAGGGCAGGCAATAGTAGAGAAAAGAAACAGAGATATTAAGACACTCCTCCAAAAACAAAAGAAAGGGGGAGCCACGGGTAACCCTAGAGAACTTCTAAATTTAGTTCTCTATACCATTTTTAAATTTTTGACAAAGATGCACTGGCTCCGGCAGACAGGTTTTATAAACCACCAGGACAGTGTCTAGTGCGAGCAGCTCCACTGTCTTTAGATAATCACCAGGTCATGTGGAGAGACCCAGAAAGTGGTGAATGGAAGGGACCAGATAGGTTAACCGCTTGGAGGAGAGGGTTTGCTTGTATCTCCACAGATGGAGAAGGAATCAAATGGGTGCCAATGAGCTGTATTCGCCTTGTCCATTGGAGAGAGATGGAGCAGACCCTTGAAACGAAGGAGAAGACCCAAGAAACATCAGGGAGGTTCCATTGCTGATTGTGCCCACCACTGAAAGAACCTGGCAGTTATGGCGTTTGACCCATGGACATCAAAAATTGTAGGACTTGAAAGTCCTCAGGAATCATTGGATTCCCTAACATATAAAAAGACTGTTGCGGGACTTCAAAAACTTGTGGGGATCATTGGATTCCCTAACATGTGAAGCAATGGACAATAGATTGGTTTTGGACTATCTCTTGGTTGCTGAAGAAGGCGTGTATGTGTGACTGATGTTTACATACCCTCTTTCTAGGACTTCTGGAAATCTCTTACAATACCATGTTGATTTATATTGTTTGTTATATCACTACTTGTATGTACAATTCCTGTTTGTTACACCACATCGAGTCTGCACTGACTGTGGGGAGAGTCACCACTAATAGCCTCTGCGTTATTGCTATGTGCTTGTGTAATAACTCCCATGCTGATGGGTTTGTGCATACTTGTCTCTAATAAGGCCCTTCAACCCAGAAACCTACTAGCAATCCCCACTTCCCTTTGGTGCTTTTCATCTCCCTTCCTGAGATGTCAGGGAGGGCGTGATTATCTCCTTTTTAGTGCTTTCATCTCCCCTCCTGAGAAGTTGGGGGGGGCCATGATCACCTCCTTTTTGGGGTTCTCACCTCCCTGAGAAGTCAGGGATAGCGTGACCACCTGTGTTCTAAAACAAAAGAAAACGGGAGATGTAAAGAACTAGAACTGAGCAAATGCACTTGGATAATGGAGCACGTGAGACTAATTGCCAATTGGACAATTCTCTATTAACATGTTTGAAGAACGACCCTCCTCAATTATTCTGTGCTGGCTTGATTGGTGGGACAAAGAGGGGGAAGTGACTTGTGTGGGTGGAGTAGGAGGAGGAAATTGAGGCATTCTCCTGGCAGTGGAGAGAGAGGAAGGTGGTGTGGAGATTACTAGATCTAATCTCCTGACTGGGACTGTAAAAGACCAAGAATAAAGACTTTTGATTAGCCTGACTCTGGCTGATTTCTGGTAAGACAGAGTTCCAGCATTTTCCTGTCATTCTTATCCAATCTGACAGGTGTGTAGTGGTGCCTCAGAGTTGTTTTAATTTGCATTTCTCTGATCAATAGTAATTTAGAGTATTTTTTCACGTGACTACAAAATAGTTTCAATTTCTTCATCTGAAAATTGTATCCTTTGACCATTTATCAAATGGAGAATGGCTAGAAGTTCAACATTTCTAATCTTATCATCGGCTTGTTAACTCAAGTCTAAAGGCACACCACCTCCCTCAGCCTCCTCTCCCCTCTGATTGGGGGGTGGAAGGTGAAGTGCCAAAATTTCTCCAATTCGTTCCTTCAATAAACATTTATCATGTACCAATTATGTGGAGGCACTATGTTAAGTACCTTCCTGCCCCCTGCCTTTATAGAGGGTAGAAATTGTTCTCTCAGCCCACTCTACTTTCTGCTGCTCTGGCTAGTTTCAACTTCAACTAATAAGATATCTAATACCAATTCCCCACTTCTATACTCACTACAAATCCTGATTTCTTTTGCATGTTGTCTCCTCCATTAGAGTGCAAGCTTTTTAAAGGCAGGGACCATGGTTGTTTTTGTTTGTTTGTTTGTTTGTTTTTAATCAATTGAATTTCCAATGCTCAGCACAAAAAGTGGAAACATAATGTTTATGAGATTTTATTTTGTTGGATTAGGTTATGAAGAATTATCAAAGAAAGTAAAAGAGAGTCACTGGAGTTTATTGAAAAGATTTGTGACAAGATCTTGTCACCTATGGATCAAAAAACACCAGTTTGGAACTTGTATTACTATTTTCCTGGTTCATGTATATGGGTAATTTACTTACTGCGAGACAATATTTATCTCCTGCAGATTTGAATCATTATGTAAAGTGTCCAAAAAAATCAGCACTCAACTAGAGAGAAGAGATAACTTCCTTTCCAAGGAATTGACCTTAAATGAGATTTACTCTATCATGGCTCTTTCCTTCATTCTCTTCACAGTTGTTGACATTTTTGTGAAGATCAACACCCCCATAATCAATCAATATCAGGCTCTGTTACATCCTCCTAATCTCCATTTGTTTTGTTTTATTTTGCTTCTTGGTTTTTTAATAGCAGCCCAGCTTTCTAGACTCACCCCTTAAAATATTTGCAATTTTTTCACTCTAATTTCCTCTATTCTGGCCAAAACAATTACTAGCTCAAACAAAGCAGAATCAAAAAATGGGCTCAATCTAAAATATCCAATTTCTTTATTCTTATTTGCTCTATGACATAAGTGATTCTCAGCAGCATCTATCTGGGAAACTTTCTTCCTTCCCTGACAGACCCACACTCTGAGCCTGGTCACAATGTCATTGAATTTAAGGAGCTGTCTACTCTTGCCGTCTGCTATGTCCTGAGCTATATAGGCTTCCCAGCTCTGACACCTCCAAGTTTGTCATGCAGTATATGATGTTTTTCAGGAGTGGGATCTCCCCACTTCTCATTTACCAGCACATTGAGGGAAAGACCATGGTAATTGCAAAGATCTTTGCCATTTGGGTTACTAGGACATTTCTTTATCCCCAAGTTCTATGTGACCATATTGAGGTCAGATAGGAACATCCAGGAAAGGTTAAAGAATACAACAGATTCCAGAAATTTTGCATCATAAGTCCTTCTAGAAATATCTATTTTCAGTACTCAACATATCCATAAGCCTGGTGTTGTCAGCTGTATAATCTTTGGGTCCTGAGCTCTCATGTCTTATCTTAACACCAAGTCCTGAAAGTTGATTCCCAGATGCTATTTTTTTTCTATTGCTTCAACCATTACAATCATCAAGATCCATATGTAATACCTTGCACAGATTATTGAAACTCCACTTTCACCCCAATCTGGTCTCCATTTCTCCAAGCAACAATTCAATTGACAGACAACTTTTATTAGGTCCAGAATTCCAAGGAACATAGACAAAGTATCATACTACATTGATTAAGTAGGATTTATCGATAGTATACAAATAAAAAGGACACATATTTCACTATGTAGAGAGAGTAAAACGTGTATTCTGCTTTGTTTTGATTTGAGGGATATGTACCTTCAACTCAAGCAGTGAGCTATATGAAGATAACATATTCATTCTGGAAGGGCTGTTGATGTTATAGGTTATATATTTTTGTCTTGGAATAAACAAAATGTACAAAAGATAGCTTTGAATTCTCCAAACATAAATCCATCAGAAAGGACTAAACATGAAGCTGATAAAATTCCTTTGGTATCAGAAACTGTTTTCATGGGTGAAAAAGTCAGGGACCATGTAACTCATCCATATCACAATTTAAGGATTTATCTCCATCAATAACTCTTCTACCCATTCTCTGCCCAATAACCCAAAGTATCTTTTTTTTTTTTTTTTTTTTTTAAGATAGGGGGAGAATTTAATTAAAACTAATTTCAAATTGAAGCTTTTTATTTTCAAAACACATGCAAAGATAATTTTTCACCACTGACCCTTGCAAAACCTTATGTTCCAATTTCTCCCCTTTTCTTCCGTACCCTCTCCTAGATGGCAAGTAATCAAATGTATGTTAAACATGGTAAAAATATATGTAAATTCAGTATAGGAATACATATTTTTACATTAATTAAAACTCTTTTTTAGAGCTCAAGATATATCATCATTAATTAATCAGTGTGGGCTGTAGTATATAATTTGGTTACTAGATAGTGCTCTAAAAACATATAAGTGGTCTATTTCCACTCTTTCATAGTGGTCTTCCAGAAGCTCTCAGTCTTTAAACTTTGTGTGTGTATGTGTGTGTGTGTGTGTGTGTGTGTGTGTGTGTGTATGCAAGGCATCAGAACAATGATTTTGCTAAAGACGTATATGTATACAAACACATGTATCTATGGACCTCGAGTTAGATTCCTTCCAGTCACCCAGACTTACAAATTAAGAATTCAACTGTCAACTTTTTCATTCCCCTATATTTAATCAATAGCCAAGTTCATCTCTGGCCTACTCCCAATTATCATCTTTGACCCTTTTTTTGTCCTGATGCAGGCCATCACATCCAACCTATTAATAGATCTCCTTGCCTCGTCTTCACAACAATGCATTCTCCACTCAGCTGTCAAGTTGATATTCCTTAATCACAAATATCTCTTATGCAATAAACTCCAGTAACTTCCTATTACTTCCAGGATCAACTATAAAATCCTTTGTTTTTCAAAGCCTGCATTCTCCCTGCATCCCTCACTACATTGAAGTGATGTGAATGTCTTTACTAGCTTTTCCACTGGCAGACTCCTAAGCCTGGAATGCTTTCTCCACTCCCCCTTTTTTCCCTTCCTACTCTATTTCCATTCTTGGCTTCAAGTGTCATCTAAAATATAATACAAGGTGGCTTTCTTGATCCTCTTCATGCTCCTGCCTTTGCTCCAAGATTATTCCCAATTTATCTTCTCTATACTATAGCTTATTTGTATATGTAGTCTCCCTGCTTTAGAATGAGCTCCTTGAGAGTAAGAAGTATCTTTTCCTTTATATCCCCAGATCTTGGTGCAGGGCCTAGCACAGCCTTCAATAAGGCTGAGAATGAGAGTCAGATGCAGCAAGCTTCTAGTAGGCTTGAGAGAGGAAAAGTGGAATCAGGCCATTTTTGTGGTCAGATCACCCTCTGGTGGCCAAGCTATATGCTACAGCCCATTTTGGTGACGAGTCGGAGTTGGGGGGGGAGGAAATGGGGAGAGAAACAAGAGTAGGAAAACCTCACATCTTTGCCCTCAATATTTCTTTTCAATATTTGGAAACTTTCTTATTCATATCCCTACATTCACAGCAACCAACGATTTACTTCAATCCTTAATGACCATGTAATTTATCAAGACACTGTTAAGGGAACTTTTAGAGTACTAACACAAAACTAAAAACCCATAACTGGTTTGTGATTGCTTGAATGGCTCCTCTTCCTCTTAGACCTACTAGCTGGCAGAAAGGGGAGAAGGGAAGGACTTGGCCAGTTTTACAATTCACTGCAGTTTGCTTCTGAGGGTAAGAGGATGTGAAGGGGTAGATCTGGCTGCTTATGTGATATCTGACAAGTTACTTTTAACTTTCATGGGTCACCGTCAGCTCCAGATCTATGATGCTAGGTTTATTTGTATGTGTACCTATTGGTCTTTTGTTAAGGGATGGGTTAATTCTCTGAGTGCCTCCACAGCTGTGGATCATAACATCTGAGGGAGTTGCAGGGCAGCCTTTGCTGACACAAGTGTTTGTGGATTGGGAATGAAATTGGAGGCACGAGGAAAGAGGTCAGACAATGCAACGGCTTCTTAGTGGAGAGGTCAGAGAACAACTGCCTCTCAGTCTCGTATCAAATCCTCCTCCTCTCACATGAAGGGATCTATTCTGCTGGTCTGAATTGGATCCCCAGCAACCATAGATGGTTCCCATAACATCCAGCAGCCACTGGCAAGTGGCTCCCGTATCACAACAGTCTGTGTCCAGCAATTTGATTCTAAGGATAAGAGGAGTAACTTTAATATAATCCCAAGTTATTTTTCAAAATGGCTAAAATGGGTAACTCAAAGTCTTTTAATTTTTTTCCCCTAATAATTATATAGGATGTTCCACTGATTTGAAGTTTTTAAGTTTTCAATCTAGAAATTCCCTTCTCCCCTCCTTCCCACTATTTCCCTTGATTCTAAACATTTCTCCAAATCAATTTTGTCCTACAAAAGTCCTTTGTTCTACAAAGTAGTTTGATAGTACACTACAAAATTTAGGAAATATTTTCGTTTTTGTATTAGTTCATTCCAACTATGAACAATTAATATCCCATCAATTATATTTTTGCTAAGTAGGTTTTGTAATCACTTGGGAAGTCTTGAAATTGTTATCAGTGCATTTCCAGTTTTGTGCATCATGCAGTCATTTTAGTGTTTTTCCTTCTATCATTCTCTCCTGGCTTTTATTGTTACATAGAATTACTAACAATTATTCTGTACCCTGTTATGGGACTGAAGGCCTTAGTTATTTCAATTAGCTTATTTGGGGGCATAAGTATGCATATACATGCCCCTGTGATATGCACTATAAATAAGGAATGTGCCATATTGGTAAAGCAAAAAAGTACCCTTCCCCCACCGGTAAAAAATAACCCAGACTTCCTTTGGTAAACTTCAGGCTTATGTCAATTCTCACCTCATGATCTGTCAAAGAAATCAGAATTAAGAATAATTCAAGAACAATTTATTGTAATGTTTACAAAGCCTTGTGCAAAGAACAGGGAATACAAAAATGGAAAAACAGCATGCGACGAATTCACAACATAAAGGAGCTAAGACAACATGTATATCAATATATAAAATAGAATGTGGTGGAGGCAAAGGCAGGATCTGGACAGAGGCTGGGAAGCCACTTTCAGATGGGGCAGATTAGGATGGGGGCGGGGCAAGTTACTGCCCCTTTTTGTGATCGATTAGGTGATGGCACCTGATAGAGGCCTTTAAGGAAAAGGCATTTTTAAAAGGAATACAGAGGGTGTTTCAGGCATGCAGAGCAGTCTACAGAAAAATGCTCAGAGGTGTGAAAGAACGGACAGACCGTCAGTAGGAAAAATCTGGCAATAATTTTCTATGCAAAAGTTAAGTAGCAGGAAATATGGCTGGAAATGGAGTCAGATTGAAGAGTTCTGAATCTTGTAGAAATAATGGAAAGCCAAGCCAAGGACACTATTTTGGTCAGATTTGTGCATGAGAAAGGTCAAAGTAATTGCATGAAGGACAGATTGGCAAAAAGTTATTTCAGAAACAGACGCCAGATAGAAGACTAGTTAGTCTAGCCAAGGGATGAGGATAATTTCCTAATAATATGAGAAGCAAAGGCAGGCTTCATGGAGCTCATCACTCCAACCTGGTTGCAGCAGAGAAAGATCTGTTCCAGGGAGGGGGGAGTCAAGACCCTATGCATCCTGGAGAAATGGGGTGAATTTTAATGGCAGCCACAGCAGCCAAGGTTTGTTTCAAGTGATGAGAAATAAAATTAAGAGTGGTCATTATCTTGTTGATAATGTATTGAGACTAGTCAGGGTAGTCATTTTCCCCAAATCTAAACATTTGTAGAAATTATGAATTATATGGGAAAAGGAAAATAGAATAATGAAGCCCCATGCAATCAGGACTACTAAATGGGAAGTGTATAGAAATGTGGGGAAAAAACCACAGAGATCAAGCAGCTGAAAAGGCAAAGAAAATGTATTAGCAAGTGAAGCATCTTTAGGAAGATAGGCAAGATCTCGTCTGAAGAGGCATAATGCATCTATCTGGTGGAAAGGGGAGGACTATACAGAGTGAGATTTGAAGAAACCCCAAGGGTTCTTGGGGAGGCATACATAAGCCTAGCGAGTCCCAGTCAGCACATATATGCCATAGACACGAGACACATGCCAACAGCACACTTTGGATCCTTCCCCTCCAAGGGTTTTTCCTGAAATCTGCTAAGAGATGATCCCAGTACCTTTCCAATTTACATGAGGGGCTGATAGAATAAAGGGGAAAAGCTTCATAAAATCATAGATTTAGAGCTGGAAGGGAGCTTGAGTCCAGCTATACCAACCCCCTCATATTACTTAAGGGGAAACTGAGGCCTATTAAGGTAAAGTATCCTAGCCAAGGTCATAAATAGCAGGGGTGGGATTCAAAGAAGACCTCTAGTGCTCAGGATTAAAGTAATATTCACTTCCAGAGACTGGTTTCGCTTCTTGCTCCTGGCCTGCTTTATTATGGAGTCGCAAACCCAAGGTGGAATGATGTGGCTTTTTTTGTATTTTGATTACTGCTGAGGGGGTGGGGATCTACGTACTGGGAGCTAGAGTGCTATTGTGGTGGTGTTGTGAGGCTCATGTGAGATGATTGTGTGCAAAGCTCTCTCTGAACATTTGAGAGCATGACAAACATCAGTTATTACTATTACTATTGCCCTGGATATTCAGAGGTATAAGAAAAAAAGGGAAAATGGAGCAAAGGTGTTATTTGGGCATGGGGACTATTTCTAAGATCAAGACATTGTGCTTTATTTCAAGATGAACCAAAAAGTACAAGGCTGTAATGGAGCACATAGGGATGGGTGATTGGGTGGGAATATAGAGTATTTTAGGGAGGAACTTAAGGAAAAATCAAGAGGAAGAGTAAGTGGATAGCAGAATAAAATTCTCTAATAAGGCTTTGCTTCTGCTGCAGATTTGCAAGCCCATCAAAGCCTATCAGGCACCAGAACCCCGTGTACAGGTGACTAATAAAAATCTTGTGCCCACCAAAAACTGAACCTAATAATAATCTATGCCTTGACATCATTTAGAGTGGCCTTGAACACATGCAGATTAACTGCAGACCCAGGGTCATTCCAATAACTCCTAATCATAGATCCTATTAGTTATGCTTAAAGCTCCTAGATTCTCTCTCATACCGGTTTCTCCTTGAAACTTCCATCTCTTCTAGCTTCAGGAAGTAGTATACAAGACACTCCTTTGTTCTCAGCCCCATTCTTAATTACCACTGGTAACAGTGATCTAATTTAAAGGCCTTCCCAGTTCTGACTCTAGATGCTTCAGGGCAGGACAATTAAACCAGACCCATGTAGGCCCGGGGGAAAATATTTTCATCTCCCATATATAAGCAGTATCTAAGCAATTTCTCCCCACACATATACACACATACATACAAACACAAAAGTGAACACATACAAAGACACCCCCCAAGCAGGGAAGCCAGCTAAGGTTATTTCTCTTCTGTTCTAACAAGTTATTACAAGATAAACCAGTTTGCTAAAGAACACTGTAATGGCTTAGGCACGACTGCAGCTCCTGAACTAGCCTACATGCTGGGTTCACCACAGTTGACTCTGCAGTTACCCAATGGCAAGTAATGTGGCTAACAGAAGAGAGGAGACAGAAAAGATGGATGACCAACAAATTATAGATGGTCACAAACCATAGATCTTTACCCTCCCTGTGTGGTGTAGTGTAAAGATGAATGCTGGCTGGAAACCAGGAAGACCTGGATTCTGGTTCCCCCCAGATACACACTGGCTTTGTGACCCCAGGTGAGCCCCCCAACCTTGCAGGGCCCCAAGAAACCAGCAAACACTGTGAGTTGCAGAGGAGGGGCTGACTTGTACGAGTCGAGGAGCGAACTCATTCAGGCGCTCATCATACCAATGAAATCACAGATCCAGTCCCTATCCTCTACTAATTCTTCAAGCTTTCCTTGTAGCATCCCTACATGGAAGGAAGCTCCAGCACGCAGTCTCTGATGCGTGATCCTAAAGGTTTTCCCATGGTCGACACGTTCACAGGGCTCTCTCTTTAGTATGAATTATCAGAGGTTAGAAATGGCCTGATAGCTGATGCCGATGACCCTCATTCAATCATTTCACTGAGGTTCTTCACGGGTGTGACTTCTCCAGAGCTTAGTAACTTCTCACTTCATGACTGAAGGCTTTCTCACCCCCAGGACACTAAAGGGATTTTCCTCCCAAATGAGTTCTCATATGTTCAGTAAGATTTCCCCTCTGCCTAAAGGCTTTTCCACATTCATTACATTCAAAGGGTTTCTCTCCAGTATGAATTCTATAATGTAGAGTGAGGGATGAATTCTGGCTAAAGGCTTTCCCACATTCATTACATTCATATGGTTTCTCACCAGTGTGAATTCTCTGATGATAAGTAAAGGATGATCCATGGCTGAAAGATTTCCCACATTCACTGCATTCAAAGAGTTTTTCTCCAGTGTGAATTCTCCTATGTTGTGTAAGATGTCCTTTTTGGCTGAAGGCTTTTCCACATTCATTACACTCAAAAGGTCTCTCTCCAGTATGAATTCTCCGATGTAGAATGAGAGATGAGTTCTGGCTAAAAGCTTTTCTACATTGACTGCACTGATAAGGTTTTTCACCAGTATGAATTCTCAGATGTTCAGTAAGATGTGCCTTCTGGCCAAAGGCCTTCCCACATTCGTTACACTTGTAAGGTTTCTCTCCAGAATGAATTCTCTGATGTTCAGTGAGGTGTCCCCTCTGACTGAAGTTTTTCCCACATTCATTACATTTATGAGGTTTCTTTCCAGTATGAACATTCTGATGTTGATTAAGGTAGGAGTGTTTGCTGAACGCTTTCCCACATTCATTACATTTATAGGGCTTCTCTAAAGTATGGATTCTCTGATGCTCAGTAAGGTGTGTAATCCAGTTGAAGGCTTTCCCACATTCATTACATTCGTAAAGTTTCTCTCCAATATGTACTCCATCATACTGAACCAAATCTAAGTGGTAACCTCTGGGCTTCCTACATTTATTATACTTAAAAAGCTTTTTCCCTAAGGAAATTCTATTCCACTTAATTAGTTCTGAAAACTGTTTGAAGCTTTTTTCAAGCATATCGCATTGATGTAGATTTTTCCCTGTAGCAAACAGCTGTTGTGGATCAAGAATTGACCCTAGACTGAAACCATAAGCATTACCTTCATTAACATTCACCTTACTAGAACCTTTTCTGGGAATGAATACCACTTGTCTAGGCTGTCCTTCCTGGTTGTCTGAATCCCCCTCTAATCTAACATCGTATTCCCAAGATGATCCCAATTTGAAATCCCAGTATCCATCTTGAGGGAGCTGAAATTCCTTATATGGCTCTCCTATACAAAACTCAGGTTTTGGAGTTGAGTCTTTGTTTTCCCATTTAGTCTCCTGACTAAAGGAACCTGAAACAAAAAGAAAAATATCAATGGCCCCTATTCTCTCTGAGAAAGTAGATTGCTTAATGATACTTTCTAGTTTCCAGAGTTCTAGGTTAAGAAGAAGGGTCATAATTTTAAGAAGGGTAAAACAAGCATTATTAAAAGACAACTAGAGTCCAAAATAGAAGGGAAGATAGAATCAGCACACAGAGCTGCCCAATACTAACTTACACTGAGAGAACTCGTTGATATCACTGGAAAAGCAGAGTTGGTAATCTTTAGAGAAATGTCTACCCTTTTTAGAAAAGGAAAGCAGGTTATTTCTGTAAATGACAGATATATAAATCTAATGTCAAACCCTGAGAAAATTATGAAACTTATATTATCAAGCTGTGTTTCTTTAAAAAAAAAAGGGGGGGGGGAGAAAAAAGAAAGTAAGTTTTATCTTGGACTAGAAGAAAATATGAGTAAAGAAACTAAAAGTAGGAAAGTGATATATTTAAAGGAAAGATGAAGGGGCATAAGAAATATGGTGGGCAGCCACAGTTTTCTCCCCAGGTTTTTATGAGTTTCTGAGAACTGCCCATTCAACGCTTCAAAGATGCTGCCCACTAAATAGTCAAATGAAGTATTTCTTACCAATTACTCCCTGATTTTCACTGTCTCACCTGAACAAGTGCTTCTTGGGACTTCTGGAGTCCATGGTGCTTCTCCTCTCTCCAGCTGAGAGATCACATCTGGTTTAAAAACTGGAAGTCCTGTTTATGGAAAAAGAAATGAAAACGTTTTGGAGACAGAGAGCCATGTGAGAATTCAATCCTATCCTGTTTCTCTTGAGAGAAAAGATTTACTAAGAAATCCCAAAGGGTGATACAACTCAGAATGGATCTTTGAAGGATCAAATTACATTCAATTTAATGTAACGAGAATTTTTTTTTTTTTTTTTTTTTTTTTTTTATGAGACTTCAGTATTCCAAGCACTGTACTGGTACTAGGAAATATGAGGATAATGTGATCCAGAATTGATTGGAGCTCAGAAAGACAATGATGGATATGACATGCTACCTGCTACAAGGATGGAAACATTTTGTCTCCAGAGATTGTACTAGAATGTTAGGGGAGACTACTTGAGCCAGATTAACGAAGAATGGGGAATGTATAGTTTCCTCAGGGGCAGCATAATGAAGCTATGCTATCCAGTTATAAAAAACAAAGATCTTACATTTGCAACAGGGAACATAAGCATCTTTTCCCTGTGTAATGAATAGACTGTTCAGGGAACTAGTGGGCTCCACCTTACTGGAGGGCCTTCCAGCAAAGGTTGGACAGCCACTGGTCAAGTATGATGGAAAGGGATTCTTGTTCAGGTACAGGTTGGACTAGATGACTTCTAAGATCTTTTGAAACTGAAAATTTGTGCTTTACAAGATCATAGTATTCACTCATTTCACAACTACAGGTTCACAATTCAGAGCAAGAAGAAGTTATCAAATGCAGGCAGAGACGTTAGTGGCTTATCTGGGTTCACACAGCCAGGGAGCTTCTGAGACCAGATTTGACCACACCATGCTGGATTTCCCCACATGCCAAGTTCCTGCTGAATATTTCTGAACCTCAAGCCAAAACCCGGTAAATATCTCAAATCACAACTCATCAATCATCCCAGTAGGCAAATGCTGAGTCCTTACCCAGTGAGACCAGGTTTCTATAATTCTCCAGCATCACATCCCGGTATAAGTCCCTCTGGGAAGGGTCTAGCTGCTTCCATTCCTCCTGGGTGAAGTCCACAGCGACATCCTTGAATGTCACCGACTCCTGAAACACCAAGCACGTTGCTGCTTAGTTTGGGACAACCCTGAATGAGGACCCAGAGGAGATATGAAATGGACACGAGCACAATAGAGGGAGTTGTTCCCATATGCTGTAAGCCTCCTTTTCTCATTTTCTATTAGATACTGAGGGCACAAGGATAGATAAAATTTCATCCATTGCTCAAAAATCTAGTCAAAATTAAATTCCAAAAACTCCCTCAAGCACTTTCCTTTCTACCCCCAACCACACCATTAATATAATTATTTACAATCCTAGAATTTAGAGCCAGAAGGGACCCTGCACCAGGGATGAACTAGCTTAGCCCAGTTTTTTCACAGATGAGGAAACCAAGACCAAAGAAGTTCCCCAGCTTGCCCAAGACCAAACAGGGTTAGTGAGTAATAGAACCTGAAATCAAAGTCAGATCTTCTCTCTTCCAAACCTCCGATTCACTCATTCCAGATCTCCACAGTTATTTCAAAGTGCTATGCCAGGTATTGGATGGAAAACAAGAACTAAATAAAATGGCCTTTGTCCTTATATGGTCACAACTGGGGGGCAGGGAGGAGCAAGAAAAGACATATCTAAATAATTGTAATACAAAGATAGATGATAAACATGTAAAAGGAAAGTAAAACAAGTACTCTGGAGGTCAAAGATAGAGAAAAGACCCACACTAACTGGAGGGTAAAGGGTAAATGAGAGAGGAAGAGGTTGTATTTCTGAGCCTTAATGGATAGGCAGGGTTTCAATCCGAAGAAGTAGGAATAGGAAGGTCATTACAAAGTCAAGTGGGCAGTACAATGTGAGGTAAACTGTGAGAGTGAGGTAGAAAGGGAGGGTTGTGCCAAATTATGGACTGAATAACAAGTTATAGAGTTAGAACTTTTGAGAGGCAGTTGATGGTACAGTGGATCTGCTCTGGGTCTAGAATCAAGAAGACTCAAGTTCAAATCCAGCCTCAGATATTTTCTTAATGTGAGACCTGGGTAAGACATTTTGCCTCAGTTCTTCATGCATTTACCTTCCCAAAGCTTTTTGTGAGGATCAAATGAGATAATATTTACAAAATGGATTATCACAATATCTGGAACATCATAGGTGCTCTCTCTATATATACATACTTATACTCTTCCCTTTCCCCCTTTTCAAAGCAGAGCAGGCAGTAGAAAGCCATTAGAGTAAGGAATAGGGAACCAATGAAGGTTTTTCAAGCAGGAATAAGATATTATCACAAGACAGATGAATCTGGGAGCAATTTAAAGGACAAGTTAGATTAGAAAAGTTAGAGAAAGTCCAAGGAAATGGGAATGAGAGACTGCACACAGCTATTGAGCCAGTTGTAACAGAGTCCCTGTCTGATGTACACCTGCTTCCCCCATCATCCTTTGTACTGTTAACACCTTAGGGAACCCCCGGATCTACTAGCGGAAACTTCATCCTGAATCTTCGTGCCATCCCTCCTGTAACTCCTCACCATGACAAAACTTGCCTCTCCTAGAACCTCACCTCATATCTGGTACCTTCTTCTCTGTAAGATTCACCTCCCCCCCTTGAAAAGGAGGGAATGGTCAGCAGGGGATCCTTCATCAGGTATGGGTTGGACTGGAACTCTTTTAATTCAGAGGTTCTGTGACTCTGAGCTATCAACTTCTCACTAATTCTTTTCATTCCAACGAAGTAGAAGCAAAGACTGTCTTCACTTTAAGTATCTCTGCTCTTTACAGATTTTTGCTATTATCTACTACCTTGCTAGGATGCTGCTTTTCCATCCTGTTGCTGCTATCACCTTTGATGTTCATAAGAACTCTCATGATAACATCTACTAAGAGAGAAAGGAATTGGTCAATGATGAAATCACAGATCTTTGAAATGTAGTTATATTGCACTCTCTTACATGTTTACATAGGGATAAGCAGAATATACCTATAATCTCACCAGTAAAGAGCTTTCCCTTGTGAGGAAATCCCCTTTACCAATGCAAGTTGGCACCTTCTCTACATCTCATAGATTTTACAAGTTGCTTATAAGTAATATGCCCAAGATCACACCTAACAGTAGGTTTCACAAATAGACTTGAACTTAGGTCTTCCTGGTTCTGAAGCTGGCAAGAAAAGCCGGAAAGAGAGCTGAATTCTGATGCTAATTAAACTCTTGGTCCCTGGTGGCTTTCTACTGCCCACTCTGCTTTGGAAAGGAGGAATGGGAAAAAAAAGACAGCTTTTGCTTTCATAATCACTCCAGCATTGCTCTATATTACCTGTGATTTTATCATTATTTTTGACTTTACCTTACAATTAAGTAATTATTTTATATTTAAGAGTTAATAGTATGACTAATTTTGTATAAATGGGAAGCACGAGGGTGACGTTTCAGGAATTGAAAAAGTAGTGAGAGTACATCCTTCCCTACAACAAGGTTATTTCTAGGATCCTAAAAGATTCTGAATTGTAGTCATGACATGGTAGTCCTGATTTAGAAACTCCAGACCTGCTGGTTCAAGGAAAGATGGGGTGAGAGAGAAAGAAAAGTAGCTGCATCCCATACAGGAGCTACATACACCCATGTAACTATATACATAAATATATATAACAACTAACTGCATTTTGTCTTCATTTTATCTTATTATATACTACCTTTTATATATTGCCAGAGATAAGAGATATGATTACTCTATATTGATGTAGTATATAAGATAAAATGAACACCATGTACAAAAAGAAGAAAATCTTAACAGATCCTCTCTGATCCAATCAGATTCTGTCTTTGAATTGACTCCATCTTGTGATCACATACATTCCCCTTTTTTATTCATCCATGGGAAATTAGATCATATAAGTCATATATTGTTTCAAAAATGCAGGTAGATAATAGTTAATTAACATTTTTTTCATTTTATGAACAGAAGACTCTAAAGTGTACTCCCCTCTCCCAACTTGGAAAGACCCAAAACTTTCTTCCAATTAGAATACTTAATTTTATATGCTGGTTAAGTTTTTATTATAATTAACTAGATTTTGGGGATTTTTTTTTTTAGTATAAAAATCTGCTTTACTCTGTATTCAGGATCTTTGGGCTAACTGGGGAATTCATTATTTTTGAATGCCTCACCATCAAATCACCTATGCTCAGTTTTTTTTTAAGTTATTAATTAATATAAATTATTATAATTTAGTAATTAATTTAGTTATTATTAATTAGTTATTAATTACACATAGTATATAAATGCATATTTATATCAATATAAACAGGGACACATTTTGATTCCCCTGATAGACTATTAGCTTCTTGAAAACAAAGACTGTTTCACCTTTGTCTCTGTATTGCTTGGCAAAAAGGCACTTATTATTAATACTTACTGATTGCTTAATGGGTCATTATTTGTTATTTTAGTGAGTTTATCATAAAAATTAGATCACATTCAAAACATGAATGACCAGAGAAACCAGATATATAGCCTGATGTACTTAAACTGACTTTAGACTTGATAAACCCAATGACTAAAAAATAGTAAACAAAAAAGCAAAAAAAAAATCATTCAATGAAAGTTTTGGGAAAATTTTACAGCTATACGGGGGATAGGTATAGCTTTATATCCTGTGCCACATTTTTTTTTTAATTGGCTTATCTATTTTTAATAATTTAAAAATTAAAAACAAGAGAAATCATATATTTAACACAATTGTTTGGATTATATTTTTTATTGTAAAACTTGTTATATATAAAAGGAAAGAGGGACAGGTAGTGGCGCAGTGGATAGAGCACCAGCTCTGAAATCAGGAAGACGCGAGTTCAAATTTGATCTCAGACACTTAACACTTCCTAGCTGTGTGACCCTGGGCAAGTCACAATCCCAATTGCCTCAGCAAAAAAAAAAGAAGAAAAGAAAAGAAAAGAGAATGACTTGGACCCTCCCAATTATTCCACTAAAGCCATTCAAAAAGGAAAACAAATAAATAATAAATTTGATGTGAGCAGCCTATCTTATTTAGCATTTGTCTCAGTGACAAGCAGAGAAAAATAAAAGATTATTTGTGAAGAGTTACTATAAGCAGTAGATCTTAGATAAAATTGATAATAGAGTTGGATTGTATTTCGATGTTCTGTGTGCACATTTTAGAGGATACTGGGGCTTTGAGAGATCAGTTCTGAGCTTTGGGATCAGCTGAACAAAACCAGCTTCTAATGACACTGGACTTTTCGCCTTCCACCACTTTCCTCACACATCAGTAATTACAGAACTTCAGACTCAAAGCACCTGAGACTTTCCTTGGTTCTAGCAATTAGTTACTCTGTCCTTCCTCTTCTGCCACTACCATATAATTGATATCCAATTCTAGCTTCTATTTCCCTTCTTTTGATTCTTACCTTATCTCTGTACATTATAGACAAACATATTTTCCACAAGAAAAAAGATAAAATTTCAAAAATTATACACCCAGTTGAGGGTAGTTAATAGGAAGGAAGAAAGGAAGAATTAAGAGCCTATTATGTTCCAGGCATAGTATTAAGGAGTTCACAAATATTTTCTCATTTGAGCCTTATAACATTCATGGCAGATAGGTGCTATTATTATCCCCATTCTACAACTGAGGAAACTGAAGCAGAAAAAATGTTAAAAGACTTGCTCAGGGTTCTACAAGTAGAAATCATCCAAAGCTGTATTTAAACCCAGGTCTTCCTGACTTCAGGCCCAGTGCTCATTCCACTGTGCCATCTAGTTACCTGTATTCATAAGAAATATACATAAAATAAATATAACTGGTCCCAGACTGCTTAGCATAGAAATAATCACACTAGGACAAGATAGGCCTGGAGAACTGTAGCTAGGCAAAATATATTAAGCAGTTTAAAGGCTTAATCTGGGACTGAATAGGAAAATAATAGGTAATAAGAGACAGGGCAGTTCGGTGGTGCAGTGGATATAATGTTGGGGCAGAAGCTAAGAACACTACTTTTCCCTAGTTCAATTTGGCCTCAGACATTTACTAGCAAGGTTTCCCTGGGCAAGTCATTTAACCCTATTTGTCTCAGTTCCCTATCATAAAATTGGCTAGAGAAGGAAATGGCAAACCACTCTAGTATTCCTGCCAAGAAAATCCCAAATGGGTTGTGAAGAGTTGGACATGATTGAAAAACAACTAATCAGCAATAAGAGATAAGGTACAACTAGTCTTTGAAATTTGTGATTCCTTTCTGATTTCCTCATGTGGAAAACGAAGTCATTGATACAAAGAAGGGATGTTTAGTCAGGTGGCATTTATGATTTAAATGCAATTTATCTGCATGTCATGGCAGCACTTCCCTGATGTCATGGTCCTCTTCGAGAATGAAGTACAAATAACAATGAACCCCTTTTAGAATAATGTTTTCAAATGCACAAAATAAAATACACAGGACATAATACACAGAAATTCATTCCACTGGAATATGGAAAACATTAAAATATTTAAGAAAAAAAAAACCAAAACAAATCCATAAGCCACAAGATCTGTTGGATCCAAATGATTCCTAAGCTTCATTGCCCTGCTCAAATAATAGCTCTACATCCAACAGGAGAGGGTGAAAAAAAGTAATCACTGCTCAGGCACATCTACAGACCTTACATGAAAGAAGGGATGATGAGCAAAGGAAGAAAATGGGGTCATCCTGAAAAACTGAAATGTCACTTCAAAAGAGAGGGAGCCCTAACTCACCTGCATCCTGGCTGCCAGAAACCCAGAAGTCATTACTGCTGCTGCTTCTTCTAGACTCCTTTCTTGAGAAAAAGCAGAACCTTCAGAAAGCAGAGCTGGGGAAGGAGAAAGGATTCATGAGACCCCAAATCTGCCTTTTGGCCCCCAAACTTACCAGGACAAATTGTCCACACACCTCCAGGAAGAATCTACAGAGTAAGAGATCAAAAGGGGCACAGAAGTAAGTGGCCCCCTTAGTTCCAAAGAGAGATATCGAGGACATTCCTCCCCAAGACCTAATACGATCTCTGTGGCCTGAGGAGGTTTCAGATGTTGCCCAGACCTATATCTGGGAACTAGGACACAGGCTGAACTCAGAACTGTGTCCTTTATGTGCTATGTGATAAAGGGCGTGCAATTCAGCTTCTCTGTGCTCATGGGGAAAATGTCCACAGTCATAAGGAACAGCTCAATGGTGTCACGGGGAGAATGCAAAGTCCATGGAAATGGACTTGAAGCGTCACTACCTATGACCCAGACTATGTAGTGATGTGCACAGCTCACCATGAGTGAACAGGGAGGTCATGTGAGATTAGGAATGAAAGAATGTGTGAAAAAAGTATTAAGCATTTACCATGTGCAAAGCACTGGGCTAAGTGCTAGGGACACAATGGAAAAGGAAGATCGTTCCTGCCCTCAAGCAGTTCACATTGCAGTGGAGGGAAGATTTTCATTGGAAGTCTGATGGAAGGATTCCATGGTCTTTAGGTGAAACAGCAAAGCAGATGGGAGGACTTCTTTAATGCCATTTCCACTGCTAAAATTCCTGTCAGTGTCAGACTGCGAACCACTGGGCAGAGCCAAGATGGCACTTTCTTGTGCAGGACCTGCAGCAACAGTAGCTAGGCTGCACCTCGGCAGGATTTCCTTCCTAGGATGGTGGCACAAGGACTGCCATTGCCCAGGCTCTTGGGTTCCGGACGCTAGGCTGTTTCCAGGTAGCCTGACCTGCCAGCACACACTGCATCCAGCCTGGCCTTCAGAGGTCTGCTTCGTAAGGCTGGCTGGCTTGGCAAACCTTTCTTTTTCTCCCATAGTGTGCCCCACTATTACCAGCCTGCCCTGGGAGTCAAGTAGTCACTGCTCCCTCGTGTCTTCATTACGGTGAGTTAGAAATGCCCCCAGGACTCTGTATTGGTCAATGTGATTCTGGCAGACACTCTGGAAAAGCAAGTAATTGAAAAGCTAAAGTCCATCCTAGAGCCCCATCTGAACTACGCCAGCTGTCTTCCCCTCTGTCCTCACAGGAGAGAGGGTTGAGAGTGGGCACCAAGAAGAAACTCTACTCAAGGACATCTGATGAGTCAGTGCAATAAGGGCTTTTGTCAAAATCAGATTTTAAAAAGATAACTGGATCCACTGGCCCTTCTACTTATGTCATCTCTTATGAGAAAATAGTTAACTTATCACCCAATTAAACTGCTGTCCAGAAAATGTGGAACAAGATTAAAAGATGGCATCCAACATTAGCAGAAATTAACAAACGCCTTTTTTTAGATTCAGAATCTTCAGAGGATGGATTATAAAGCTTGAATTCACTTATTAGGAAAATTCTATAATACATTCCTTTACATCAGACCTGTGATTTCATCAAAGTAGAGCAAAAAAAAAAAAAAAAAAAAGAATTCTATCAATACTGACTGGTACCTATTATATAACTTAAGTCTTAACTTGCCTACATCACTAAAAATTCTATAGAAGAAGGAATCAATCATTTATTAATTATCTACTATGTGCCAAGCACTATGCTAACCTTTTTTACTGAAGCAATTCAAGTTGTCACTTGCCCAAGGTCACACAGCTAGGAAGTGTTAAGTGTTAAGTGTCTGAGGCCAGATTTGAATTCAGGTCCTCCCGACTTCAGGGCTGGTGCTCTATTAGGCTTGTGCTAACCATTTTATAAATATTGTCTCATTTGATCCTGATAATAATGCTATTATCCCCACTTTACAGATGAGGAACTGAGGCAGACAGAGGTTAAATGATTTGACCAGGGTCATACAGCTAGTAAATATCCTAAAGCCAAATTTGAACTTACTCTCCACCACATTGCTTAGCTTTGCCCATTAAATGATACTGCTTCACATTATAGAAAGGACTGTCTCTGTGCATTTATAAAGATAAAAGGCAGAGATAGATTACAAGAAGTCACACCAGACTAAAATTATTCCCTTTTTGATAGGCTAAGTAAACTAGATCAATACAGGCAATGCTGTGAACATAGGATAACTGAATTATAACAAAATACCTGACAGTCTTTTGTGATATTCTTATGACCAAATGGAGACACATCAGCTGAAAGGTTTTAGTGTTGGATGCTTTAATAATTGAAGTAATGGACTCAAAGGACAGAGATTAATGGAGCAATGTCAACCTAAAAGACTGTAGTACTATAGTACAATGGAAACCCTGTCTATTTATTAGCCACTATCTTGGATGGAAGCAGAGAAAGCAAGCTTATCAGATCTGGGATATAAAATTGAGCAGGATGGCCAATACTGGATTAGAGAACCAAAAGGTTTTGAAAGTTAAGACTAATAGGCCAAACCTCATAAATCATTCCAATGGGTCCATGAGCTCTTCCTGCCATGTAAACTGAAACTGACCTACCCCTTTATATCCATGTCTTCTTATAATTTCTACATAAACTAGTCAATAAGCTACAGGCCTTCCTCAAATTTTGTTTTTAATATTTCATGGTTATTAATGCAATACTTGGGAAGGAGAGGGAAAGGAAAAGGAGTCTGTTATGCCGCTCATTTAGCAGTCCTTTTCCAAACATGCATGTCCTTGAAGCCTTCTGAATCCCTTTTCTCACACAAGTCATCTGTTGATATAAATTGGAAATTTATAACTTAATTATAAATTTTAAAATATTGGAAATATATTCATGTTTTTACAATAGACTTTGGATCACAAATAAATTTTATTCTACTTTAAGATAGCATTATTCCGGGGCAGCTAGGTGGCGCAGTGGATAGAGCACAACCTTGAATTCTGGAGGACCCGAGTTCAGATCTGATCTCAGACACTTAACACTTCCTAGCTGTGTGACCCTGGGCAAGTCACTTAACCCCAGCCTCAGGAGGAAAAAAAGGAAAAAAAAAAGTATTTTTCCATGATTTATACTCCCTATAGTACCACAAGGAAATTATGGGTGTCAAATAATGGGTTTTCATATCAAGTAATTTAGGATCCCAGAGAGCATTATACAATTTCCAAAATGCAATATATCACATTCTTTAGTCTCCAATTCAATTCAAGGACAAGCTCATTGTCCATGACAAATCCTTTTGTAATATCCTAATTCATCACTAATCTCTTCCCTCAGATCTCACATTTTTAACTGAGTTTGTGTCTTCTTCATAAATATAGCAAATTTAGAGAGGGCATACTCAGCACAGTGCAGGAGACAGTAAATAAAAGTTTTAACAGAACTTGTGGTCCACTAAAACCTATAGATCTTTTTCAGAGAAAACACAAATTTGCAAGCCTTCCTCACTTGTATTCAGAATATTGACAAGCAGCATATAGTCTCAAAGAGTTGAATTTGGAGTCAAAGGACATGGGTTCAAACCTCAGCATTGTCACTTGCCCCATGTGTAAACCCAGGCAAGTTATTTAAGTTGAGCTTCAATTCTCATACATGTAAAATATAAAGTGTATTAAGAAATCTCTACAATCCTTTTCAAATCTAAATATGTGATACCATATGTTATGACTTTTTTTGAACCCGTGTTTTTTACATTTTTGCCTATTTTATTTCATCACCTTAGATTTAGTTCGTCTAGGCTGCAGTCTGCCTACATCACAAAACTGTTATCCATCTCTTAAAATTCTGTGTCACTTACAAGAATATTGCTTATAATCTTTAGCCATTTGCAGAACTTTCTGTAAATGAAGTGGAACTGGTTTGGCCTTTGGCTTTCATGTCTAGCCATTTGACAAGCATGTTCTCCAGCTGAGGCAGGTCCTGAGCTCCTTCAGTCTCCACATTTGGGCACTGACTTTATTAAACTTCTCTAAGAAATAATCAAACTCTATGTCTTTTATCCTTTTCTCACTTTTCAGAGTCAGCAGTTTTTAAATATTCATATTGGAAATCTCATCATTGTCTTCTCACATTTATCCTTTATTCTAATTTGGTACTGATTTTAACATTTAATGATAGCTATTGCTTAATTGATACCATGGATTTATATATTACCTGGTAAAATAGTCAATTTCATTGTATGCTTAGTGTTCTCTATATCGAATTAGCCTTCTGACTCTCTTTTTGAAGACATATTTATGATATTAAGGTATGAAACTTCTGAGTAATCTACAAGCCATTGGCTTGTTTTATGTTTCAATCACAAACCATATTTTCCAGTGGGTTTTTTTTTTTTTTTTTCTGTCCTTACCTGAGCCCACATCTCACTGAAATCACCAATATCAAATATGTGCTTGACTTGGTTTGGAGGGTCTTACCAAGTTATTAGAATTTTTCTACATTCTCATATTCTGCAACAGATATTGGCATATAAGCTCTATCATGATGGTCCCTCCCTTACAAATGTGTTCATCATTAGCACTGAACAGTAAGATAAATTGTTCCATAAAACCATGCACAAGTTAACCAACTCCACCAACACTTTCATTCTCTCTCCCAAGGGAGACTCCTAGCCATCTTTCTGTTTAGATGCCTTCTAGTCTCAGGATACCAATAATTATATGATTTGTCTAACATTGGTATGCTCCTTAGCACCCTCTGCCACTTTTTCTTACAGTGGGAGGGGGAAGGGTAGCACAGAACTAGAGCCTTTGTGTCTGCTTCATAGATTGTTGATACCAAAGAATTCATCACCAAGTCACCAATATCCTATTAGGGAGGCTCTCCATACTTAATTAGGCTGATCCTTAAACAGCAGGAACAAGCCTTTCTCTTGGATGGTATTCCCCATTAGAGTTAAAGTTACCTCCATGCCATAAACTTTATGGAAGGAGATGAAATTCAGTAAGAGAAAGGTATGAAATCATGTTGTCATCGTTGTTCAGTCATTTCAGTCTTGTCCAACTCTTCGTGATCCCATTTGGGGTTTTCTCAGCAAAGATACTAGCAGTTTGCAATTTCCTTCCCCAGCTCATTTTATAGATGAGGAAACGGAGGTGAGCAGGGTGAAGTGACTCGCCCAGGGTCACATGCCTAATAAGTGTCTGAGGCCAGATTTGAACTCAGTAAGATGACTCTTTACTCCAGGACATCACTCTGTCCACTGTACCACCTAACTTGTGAAATCATGTCATCTGGTTAAAAAAAACCACCACCCAAGTTGGAGGTGATATACCTGACAGTTCATGGGAGAAAGATCTAAGGTCTGAACGAATGGCAAACTCAGCAATGTAACCTGGCATCCAAAGAAGCTACAAAGTCCATGTTTCTATTTGGATCATAACAAAGGTTAATTTTTTTCTTGATTTCTAAGCACAAATAAACCCCTTGAAAAACTAATCTTGTCTCAGATTAAGAAAAAAGAGGATGTTTCCATACCTTGGGCATGACAAAAACTAGATGGTTATGACTGTGGGGTCCAACCAGAAGTCACAGGTCACGCTGGGATATACAAGGACACGTGTGCTGGCGAGGGGAGAGTAGGAAGGGAAAGAGTCCGTCAGCTCTCTATATTGCTCTTTCACCTACCCTGGCCTCTGCTCTTTTTCTCTGCCATACTGGACAGATTCATACCCACCTCATCCTGTCTCTAATTCTCATCTCTCCTCCAGCAAGAAAACCTCAGCCTCCATAGTCAGCCAAATGCTCCAATTTTGCCCAAGAACTATTTCCCAAACAAGGCAAACAAACTTGTGGCAGCCCCAACAGCTCCAGTATCTGCTCCTACATCCGTCTCTGCTAGGAAGCTCAGAAAGTTTGAGGTGGATCTTCTTGGCTCCAGTCTTGCTCCCCTGGGAATCTTCTTCCACCTTCCTGCAGGGCTTAAGCTGGGAGGAAAGGCAGGATGGGGGCAGGAAATATAAGATCACTTTAACTGGGACCTTTGTCCTGGTGCTCAGCTGTCTCCCCCACACCAACAATCTCCTTGTCTCTGGTGCCCCCAGCCCAAGTCACTACAGAGTCCACCAAAGGCTAGCATCAGCAGGAGGGGCCCAGCAGTACCATTATACATCCCAAACCTGGGCCCTGCAGAGACAGGCAGACATCCTAGACATACAAAAGAGCACAAGATGAGTTTGGTTTGGTAATACATCTTTTACAGCATCACAGCATTTGAAGATGAGTAAAGGGAAGCCCTGGAAGGTCAGGGCTAAGACTGACCATCTCAGGGGGCCTAGGATGACTTGTGTGTGAATGACAACACCACTTTCGGTAGAACTGTATTCAATTCTGGGCACAACATTTTAGGTACAACACTCCATTAAACTGGAGAACATCCATAGACGGGATGACAGGCAGGCCAGGCCTGCCACAGGATTAAGGGAAGGAGCTGGAGTGTATTTAGCCCAAGGCTCAGCAGACACGAGGTTTTCCAAGAATCTGAAGGATTTCACGGGAAAGAGGGTCAGCCTGCTTAGTTTGGCCCCCGAGGGCAGAAGCATTTACATAGTCCTCACTAGGAATCACTATTTATACAAATAATCTCATTTGATCTTTGCCACAACTCTGCAGCAGAACTGCATTACCAGCCCCATTTTACAGTTGAGAAACATGAGGCAAACAGGTGAAGTTACTTGCCCAGGTTGTCACCGAGCTAGTAAGGGCTACAAGTGGTGAAAGCTGTAGAGCAAGACTTGGTGTGAGGGAAAAGACCTCCTAACAACTAAAACTTGGACTGAATAACTTTCTGTGAGGTAAGTGGGTCTGTGCCCCATTACCACCACCACTCACTAGTCACATCTTTAGGCCACAGCTGCATGACTTTTCCTTGTCATGTTGCAGAACAAGGTTTCTCATCTATTTTTGTGCCAAGGATCCCTTTGGGGACCTGATGAAACCTATGGACCCTTTCTCAGAACGGTTTAAACACACAGGATGAAATGCAGAGGGCTACAAAGAAAGCCAACTGAACTACATCATCAAAATTCAAATAAAAAAGTTTACAGGTCCCAAGTTGTTGTAGAAAAAAATTCTTTTTCAGGTTGAGGCCAAATTTGGTAGACTGTAAAATCTTTCCCACCTCTGAGACTGTGATTCTATGGTGAGATTTGTTCTAAGTCAGAAGCAAAGGCAAGACTCAAACCCTTGCACTTTAACTCTAAATCCAGTATCCTTATCATATCATCCAACAGACATACAAAATGGTAAATTGCCTATTGAGTAGTGGAAGCCTGACCAGGGTAATAATGCTTGTAAATTATCAACAACCACATGAAAGTATGCTCCAGATTACTAATAATAGGAGAAATGCAAATCACTCCCCCAAACTGGCCAAGATGATTAAAAAATCTGAGATATGGGGGTGAGCAATGGGAGGATAAGCACACTGCTATACTTCTGGTTGAGATGTAAGCTGGTCCTATTATTCTTGAACACAATTTAGAATTTTAGTTTAGTGGCAAGAAAAGCCAGTATTACCTATTGATCTGGTGATACCAATCTTAGACAGAGAGATGTAACTCAATGGGCTCTAAAGTAGAAAGGCTCAGAGAGATGAGAAGATATTTCCCCCTGCTCTTCTGCAAAAGCAGGAGAATAACAAATGTGGTACATTATATATAATAAATGTCATTTGTTAAGTATATTAATCAGCTTTGCTGAAATTTTACTTTTTTCTTTCTTTTTTTAAAAAATTCTTTATTACAAGGATATAGCTCTCTGGGAAAGGAAAAAGAAGGGCTGCGGGGAGAACTTTAAGTGATTTAAAAAAACAATGACATTTACAAATATTTATTTTTACAAGTGTACTAATTTGTGGAAGAGCTGAAAACATGGTGGAAGGCCATTAAATGGAGAAGGGGTGAACACCCTGTGTTATAGGAATATAATGGGATACTTGTGCAGTTAGAACAATGAATAGTACTATTCCTAGATTCAGAGGTCCTGGGTTCAAATTCTGTCTCTGATGCATTCTTGGTTACCAATAAGGCCTTTGGCAAATCAATATTCATAGGCCTCAGGTTCTTCATCCTTAAAATATGAGGCCTGGGATAGATATCTAAGTACCTCCAATAAGCCCCTTGGGTCCCTTCTAGATCTAGTTCTATGATCTTATGAATATGAAAATTCAGAGAAACATGGGAAGGTTTCCATAAATTATGCAAGTTAAATAAGCAGGACCAGGAGAATAATATACATAATGTCTACAACAATATAAATACAGCACTAAAAAGGAAGCCATTTTTTGAAGAGCTGAATATATTCCTCCTGATAGAGGTAGCAAGGAAACCACAAGAGCTAGACTGTAGAGATTATTTTTGTTTATCTTTTTCTTCCAGGTGATATGAGAGAAAAAAGAAGAGCATATACAAATGACTGATTGTGTGATATAAAAACATAAAACTACAGTAAAATGTCTAAAAAAGTTTTGTTCAAAGAACATTACAAACAACTGTGATATGGTAGAAACAGTATGGGGGATGGGGATCCGAGATCTTGTGTGAATGCCAATTCTGCTGTTTACAATCTGGGAATGGCACTTAAATTTTCTGGGTCTCAGTTCCTCATCTATAAAATGAGGGGTTTGGTCCTCAAATCCTAGAACTATAATCCTATGATTCAATAAAGAAGTCATCTCTTTTAGCAGAGACCACATGGCATGGTGGATAGAGAACCATTCTTGAAGCCAGAGACTTGGATTCTAATTCTTGCCTGGCTGTGCCTGTGGACAAATAATTTATCCTCTTATGGAATAAATTACAGAGAAGATGCCAACCTACCATGGCACATAGATTCTTCAGCTAGGAGTTCCCTATATCAATGAAATAGTAAGTCTAGTCCCTTTCCTTCTTTAATAGGTTGGGGACCTTGACAAGTTGAACAGCACAAATCAAGTTCCTGAAATGAGTTCAGATTCACAGAGCTGAAAGAAACCTCAAGGATCACTTCGTCTAATCCATACTTGAAGAAGATTGAAGGTGGTACAAGGGAAGGAACACGAAATGGAGTTAGGGGACCTGAATCAAAAACTGCCTCTGACACAGACCTATGACACTGGCTAAGCCATTTAACTTCTCTTCAATTTCCTCATCTATAAAATGAGGGGGTTGGATGAAATGGCTTCTGATGGCCATTTAAGATCAATGTTCTAAAAGGTAATCCAATGTTTGAAGAACTCTGGGGAAAGGGAACCCACAATCAGCTGAGACACTTTCACTTTTGGACAATTCTAAATATTAGAAAATATTTTCTGCCAATCACATCCAGAGAGCAAGCTATGGAGACTAAACATGGATTGAAGCATAGGATTTTCACTTTTTTATTTGTTTTCTCCTTTCTTGTGTTTCTTTTTCTTTTGTCAGATTTCTCTTATAAAACATGACAAATATGGAAATATACTTAAAAGGATTGCACATATTTAACCTATATCAGACTACTTGGTGTGTTGGGAGAGGAGGAATTAAGGAGAAAAATTTAAATACAAAAAGTTTTACAAAAATGAATGGTGAAAACTATCTTTACATGTATTTGAAAAAATACAATACTATTGAAAATCCTCCCTTCAAAAAAATGAAATTATTTTCCCCACTAAATGAAATTGCCCTATATGAGTTCTACCCCAGAGTCCATGCAGAAAACATCTAATCCCTAGTAAATTAGCAGGCATTTATTTAACACTTATTTACCTGATAGCTGATATGTTAGGTGCTGGAGATATAACAACCAAAACAAAACAAGAAGCTTACATTCTATCAAAGAAACAACATTTAAGTAGGGATATTTATGTAGTGCCAAGAGCAGAGTTCTGAGCTTGAAGTCAGAAATATGTGAATTTAAATATGACTTCAGACATTAGCTGTATGCTGATGATATCAGAATGCAAATCATTTTACCTATTTTTCTGTCACTTTCTTTATCTGTAAAATGGGTGTAACAATAGTACCTATCCCTCTGAATTGTTGTGAGGATCAAATGAGGTAACTGTAATACATTTAGCACAATAATTAGCACACAGTAAGTAGTCTATAAATGTTAGTTATTATTATTGTTAACAATAATACATACAAACATAAAACATATACAAAATTATCATGATATTCTGATTACATTATGTTTTACTTAGGAAACCCCAGATTAGCAGAAAACTAATCAATGGTTAATGGCTTGAGTAAAGTAATAGAAATACAAAATAAATCTATGAAAATTATCCATATTTTTATAAAATTTATAAATATCTGAGAATAATCAGATGGAAGCAGATAGAAATAGATGGGTGAATGAATAGCTAGATAGCTAGATAGAGGCATAGATAGAGATTGAATAAACAGGCAAGCATTGTTAAATGCTTATGCCAAGGGCTTATCAGGCTTAGGAGGCAACAGTGAGAGAAGTTCTATTCAACTACTTCAAAATATATACATCATCTAAGGGTGAATTCATAATTAGGTACTATCCTCAACTCTTTTCTCTGTTTTACCCCTCATCTCCGATTTGTTGCCAAGTCTTGTTGTTTCTCCCTAGACACTATTTCTCAGTATTTCCTCTCCTCTGACATGGCCACTTTTCTAGTGCAGACCCTCATCACCTCCCACCTGGATTACTGCAGTAGCCTGTGGGCCTCTCGGACTTAAGCTTTCCCTGCTGATCCAGTCCAGCCTCCACTCAGCTGTTGATGTGGCTTCTTATTACCTCCAGCATCAAATATAAATCTTCTGATTTTTACTTGGTCCCCTCCAGTGTTCCTGTTCCTCCTCTCCACATACCTCCTGTCTTCTTCCATGCAGCGACACTGGTCTCCTTGCTGTTCTGCACATGAGGAGGAACATCTTCCAACTGCAGGCGTTTTCTTCCTCATCTCTGTCTTCTGGTTTTCCTGGCTTCCTTCAAGTCCCAGAAAAAAATCTCACCTTCCAAAAGAAGCCTTTCCTAAGCTTCTTTAATGTTTGTATCTTCCCTCTAAGATTATGTTGTTTTTGGCATTCAAAGGCTCCATTCCTAGCCCCTTTATTTTTTTAGTCCTCTTACATCCCATCAGTTATTTCATCCAGTGACTTGGGTCTCCTAGTTGTCCTTAAAGACACTCCATCTCCCAGCATTTTTTCTCACCGTGCCCTCATGCCTAGAACAGTCCCCATTCTCTGCTCTGGATGCCTTCCCTAACCCCTCTTCTCATGCTTTCCCTCTGTCAGCCATTTCCTATTTATCCTGTACATCCCTGGCTTTGGATAGATTTGTTTGCCTGTTGACTTGCCCTGTTGGATTGTAAACTCCTAGGGGCCAGGAGTTGTCTTTTTTTGTATCACCACCATTTAGCACTGTGTCTGACACAGAAAAAGCTCTGGATCAGTGTTCATTGACTGAATCCTCCAATTATCTTTAGCCTTGAACATTGTTTATATTCTATTAGATTGTGTGGGCTCTGTGAGGGCGTCCCCCCCCCCACTGCCCAGTATTATTACTGCCACTAGTAAGCACTTAGAAAATGCTTGTGGGTGGATTAGGAAACTATGCATAATATATAAATTAATAGAAAATATATGCAAAGTAAATACAAAATAACTGGAAGTGGCTATCAGCGGCTGTAGGCGTCTGTAAAAATTTATTGTAGATGCGATGAGCTAAGTTTTGAAAGCAACTTAAAGGTCCTAAGAGGCTTTCCTAAGTAGTATCAGTCAATAAGTATTAAGTACCTTAAGGGCAAAACAGGAAAAAAATCTTGCCCTCTAATCGATGACGCAAAAAACGAAGAACAGACAAGCTCTTTTCAGACAAGTAGGAGATAATCAATAGCAGGAAGGTCAGCGACAAGTCTTGTGGACAGGATAGGAAAAGTTTCTGCCCTCTAATGGAGGAGAAAAATGATGCAAAAAAATTGTGTACAAACAAGCTATTTACAAATAAACAGGAGATAATACAAGGAAGGTTATCAGACTGAGGAGGAGCAGAAAAGGCTTCCTGTAGAAGGCGAGATTTTAGCTGGGACTGGAACGAAACAAGGGAAGCTACGAGACGGACTCAGGGGCAGAGCCGGTGAAAACGCAGGGAGGAGCCGAGGGCCCCGTAGGAGAACAAACAAGGAGGCTGGACCGAAAAGCCGGCGGGTGAAGAAGATGGGGGCTAAATTAGGGAGGGCTTTGAATGCCAACTCTTCAAATGATCAGCTCTAACCATTTCCCTTTTCTTCTCAGGGCAAAACATTCCCATCCCACAAACCGCGGGTCTGACGGCGCGATCCCCACACTGGCACGGGCGCCCCTGCTTTGGCCCCACTGCAGTTTATCAACGCCCTTCATAAAATATGGCGGCAAGAACCCAGCCCAGAACTCCTGATAAAAGATGCAGTCAAGTACGCGCTGTCACATGGGTCCAGGGCGCTTACACTCCGTCCCAGACGTAGAAGCAGCTCCTCCCAACGCCCATCCCGGCTCCGACAAGCACACAGGAGAAACTCGGGGTCCAGCGTCCCTTCCCGGCCCGGTCTCTGACGTCAGGCCCTCCCAGCTCCGCAGGCCCCGCCCTTCTCCGAAGTCTCTTCACAGCGGGAGGGCTGACGTCAGATCTCCCCTGCCCAAACGTCCCCTAACCCCCGGGAATGCCCCTCCACACCCACCCATCCCTGAGGAACCGCCGCATCCAAAAACTTCCCGATCCATCTCTGTCTCCAAGCCGGTACCTCCTGAGCTGGGATACCAGGAGCAAGCCAGCCAGGGGAGCCAGGATTTATCTGGGACAAGACTCACCTTCCAGTCGCCAGAAGAACAAAGCCGAGCTCTGGATCCAAGGACTACTGCGCCTGTGCGGACTAAGCCGTTGAACTATGATTCCCAGAACCCATCGCGCTCTAAAACGACCAGAGCAAACTGACATTTGCGGAGGGCTTCTAGAAAACGAGATTGGTACGAGTGACGGGAGCAGAACCGTATCAGAATGTTCTGGGAAATGGGAGTCCAGAGATTACTGTGAGCAAGCGCTCTCCCTAATAGCTCAAGCAATTGACGCTGATTAATTAATTGAGCGCTTATTGCATATCCTGCCCTGAGCAGCAAGAGGAACCCATCTTCTACCTGCCCTCGAATCCAGTCTCCGACTCCATTTCCCATAAGTCTTTGCGGCTCTCCTTCCCAAATACCTGCAATAATGTCATTTCACTTAACACTAAGCACAGGGCATACATAGCAGGTCAAAATGAATCCCTTCGCAGGGTACTTAAGTTTTGCTAGGAGAAAATAACAAAATAATTGGGAAAATAGGAAGCAATGAAATGGAAGGAGTGATAACAATTGGGGCAAGAGGTCTTAAAGCAGTTGACACTTCAACTGAAGCTTGTAGGGAGCTAGGGATTTCATAGTGAAGGTGGTAAACTAGGGCATTCCAGACAGGGAAACAGCTTAAAGAAGAGACGAAGCAGATCTTAGCTCAGGGCTTTCCTTACTGTCAGGAAGAAACAAAGTAATGGGTTATGTACATGTGGACATTATAGTCAGTGCAGCCCTGTGTGTAGGTAGCCCTGTAGTCAGGGCTGAGGGTCCACACCTTGCAATAAGTGGGTTAGAAGTGATAGTGACAGGGGACTCAAAATAGGCCTTTTATTTGAGCTGTTTTGAGGAAGCTAAGGAATCTAAAACATTAAGTTAAAGACAGAGTAATTTCCAGGTATGGGGGAAGAGAAAATGGACCAGTTTAGTTGGAAAGTAAAGGGTAGGAAGAGGAAAAAATGCAAAAAACCTAAAAGTATCTTTCACATGGATTTCAGAATACTTTCTAGGTCCAAATCTATTAAGAACTGTAACTCAAGTCCTCCCAGATATATTTCCTTTACCTCGTGTCAGCCAAAGAACACAAATACTTCAAAGGCATTTAATAAAATAGCATTTTAGAACATTTCCCTCAAAACTAGATCATACTCTCCCAAAAATATATCCTCTATTGATGGGGAAAATAATTGTTGTCCTTCATTCTCTGAGTACCAAAATGACATCACTATGTTTGAGTCAGGTTAGTGTGCCTGATGGCTGATGAGATCAATAGGAGCTTAGGATGCTCTGCCACAAGTTAGACACAAATAGTCCCTATGACTATTTGAGGTGGATTTTCTAACTTTGCACTTGAGAAATATGAGAGGTGACATGGGGGAAATGACCAGGCATAGGGATTATACATAAGGAAAATTATATGTAAGGAATACATAAGACTAAGGCAGCTAGGTGGCATGGTGGATGGAATACTGAATTTGAAATCAGGAAGACTTATTATAACTCTTGAGTTCAAATCTGATTTTACTGGCTGTGTAACCCTGAACAAGTTACTTAGCCCTGTTTGCCTAAGTTTACTCATCTGTAAAATAAGATAGGGAAGGAAATGGCAAACCACTCCAGGATCCTTGCCAAGAACATCCCAGACATGACTGAAATCACTCAACAACGTGAAAGGACAGCCCGTGCTTTTGATTATAGCTATGACCTCATGGCTTTGCTCTCACTTAAGTTTGCTCAGCGATGACTGGGGCATCTCCAACCTCGCTCTCGCTCGCCAGGGGTTGCTGCAGGTGTTGGTAGTCAGTGGCAGCTGGCTATCTGCTCCCCGTTGGCTGCCGATTCCTAGTCTTGCAGATTTGGAGTTTCTCTTCATTGGCTACCTTAGTTCCAATCTCCCACAGTTCAGTGACTGACCCAGCTAACAACGGAAGGCAGGACCCTAAAGCTAAGATAATTGAGTCTATTTTTCCTCCCACACTGTTTACTCGGGTCAGAGTTCTCCTAGCATTCCCAGTGTAACTCTTTGGCTTTACTTCAAGCGTAGGAAAACAGAAGTTTAAGGAGACAAGGTATGGTGCACCGACCACATTGTCGTCTGGTGGCCACTGGGCCTGGAATCAGCAAGGCGGGTCTAACTCCTAAATCAGGTACTTCCCAGATGTGATGCAGGGCCGGCCTCCGTTCCCTCAACTGTACAATGGGGCTAGCCATAGCACCTACTTCCCAAGATCGTTGTAAGAACCCAATGAGATATTTGTAATAGTAAAACGTAGTACGTGCTTAATATATGCTTGTTCCCTCCTTCCCTTACTCCCCCTATTCCGTCCTTCCTCCCCCCTATTCCGTCCCTCCTCCCCCCAATAGTTTTGGGGTCCTATATTTTTACCAGCAGAAAACCTACGTTTGGCAGAAAACTGATTGTCATGCATTTTAAATGTCAAACGGAGAGACCTCCACCTCCTTTTAGTTTTGTTTAACCATCAGTTTCCGAGATCGCCTGATTCAAACGCAGTGTCACTCTCCGAGTAGAGGAAACGATAATAACAACTGCTGCCGTATTCTCACCTTAGCCCCAAGCAGAGCGCCTGCGCAGTCGGAGTTCCTCCCCACCTCCCAACCCCGGAATTCTTCCCAGTGAATTCCATTTCCCACAATCCCACTTCCACCCTTCTGAGCAGGGCGCAGGCGCAATCTCCTCGGCTTTCGGGAAATGTAGGCTGGTCGCTCCTCTGGCGCATGCGTACTTGCTCTTGGGCCTGACTGATGGACCAGGGCTTTGTCCCGCTACCTGGGAGCCGCTGCGAGTGTAGGCACGGGTGAGACGTCTGGGAAACGGAGCTGAGGGGAGTGGGAGCGGGCTAGAGAGACGGAACTGGGCTCTGGGAGGGGGAGTGAGAGGAACCGGAGGAGGGGCTGTGCGGTGAGTGGGAAAGGGGCGGGAGTGTTAATTAAATAACATCACCAGCAATAACGGGACTAATCGGGATTGGAACATCACTGCGGGAAACTCCCGTGGGAGGGCCCTCCCTCTACTATGCAAATTGTCACCACTGCTGCAGTTTAAGAGCCCGAAGTGCGCAGAACGTCGGGAGATTCGGTGATGTCATTGCGCACGCGTGTCAGAGGCAGCACTTGAACTCGGGTCTCCTCTCCCAGTGAGTGGGTGCGTTCAGGAGGGGAGAATACCTACATCTCCCTTTGTAAGCAAGATACCGCTAAGGAAATAGCACAGACAGTATTTGAACAGGGGTTTGACGCCAAGTTTTCTGACTCCCCCTGCAGTATTTAATTTAATTTTATTTTTCCCCTGTTACATCAGATTGCCTACTAATATTAATGTTAAACTACTGTCCGAGAATCCCTCACCTCTTTTACTGTCATTACCTGTGCACTTTTCTTCTTCTGTTCCATCCAGGATTGTTAAAATTCTCCAGTTTAGCTGATTTCAACCTCTATAAATCGGTGCAATGTTCTATAATACAGTGAGGGGCGATGTGATTTGGTGAATGGAGGGCAAGCATCTAGTGTATAGATTTAAGTTCCAGGCCTGCCTCTGGCAGAGCCTAGTTCTGTGGCTTTGGATAAATGTCCCCAGACAGCCCTAAACAATATGTTAGAAAAGACTTCACAATCTGCATCTGCGGAAGGACTTTCCCTGTACAAAGTTTCCCATAGGTCCCTCAGACAAATCACTTCTGTCTGAAGATTGTCTTAAATGATCTCTGAGATCTTTCAGCCCTAACATTTCATGAATCTATAGTCACATCTTGCAAACACATGAGAAGTCAATTAATAATGCAGATGTCAATCAACAATTCTAACTGGAATCTTAAATTCAGAAATGGCCCAGAGCCACAATAATCCAATCTTTGCTGGAAAGTTACCCGCTACAATGTATCTGACAATGGCTCTTTTGTAGACATCTATAAAGAGGGAATAAAGCAATACATTTCACCTTTGGACACTTCTAATTGTTAGAATATAGATACAACCTGATGAGAAATCTGAAGTTTAGAGAAGAAACTAGCTCGGTGTGACAATGCTTTGTAAAAACAGCTAAGCTGTCTAGTCCAGCCTTGTTTTGCAGTGGGCCAGGAGAAGAAAGCCTGAGTGAAAGTATATTACTTAATACTGCACAGCTAAATCAGCAGCAGCAGGCTAGGGCTTTTCCCACTCCACAGTACCGTGTTACCTTGTGGAGGTTTTTGCTTTTTTTGTTTTGTTTTGTTTTGTTTGTTCCAGGGTTTCAGCCTTCTTCCAAGAACACTGGGCATTGGTCTGCAGGACAGATACATGACTCCTCAAGTTGATTCCATCCTCTCTCTGCCTCCTAGCAGCCTCCAGTTCTCTAGGGCACAGCCTGAAACTTCTGAGAGAGGACTTCCTCAGATTCCAGTTCAAGACCCACTGCCACAGAGGCCCCACATCCTGGGCCCACAGATCAGTTCAGATTCCTCAGAAATTAGAATTGAAATGGAGAAGAGAATAGAATGGAACTGGAAGAGAAAGCCTCCGGGAAGCCAGGAGAAAGCATGCTGCTCCCCAGAACCACTTTTTCGAACTATAGTAGCACAAGGAGGAGAAAATCCAGGAACCACTGGTGCTGAAGAAGTTCCTGTCGAAGGGGATCAGGACTTCAGCAATGTCAGGAGATCAGATGAAGGTCAGACAGGAATCACTGTGGAGGATAAGACTCATATTCTTCAGGAAAGAGGTGAGAATTACAAGTATAGGAAAAGGAAAATATACTCATTCTAGGTGGGGAATCCATGAGGGAAGGTGAAGCTCTCCACACTCTTGTGGATATGGTCGGCTCAATAACAAAAAGATTTGGTAGATTTTACCGGTTCCTCTCTTCCTGCATCTTGTAGACCTTCCCATTCAGCTATATTATATGCAGCAAAATAGGTATAAAGTCTCCTATGCTGGAAGTCCCCAAGGTGCCCTGAAAAGACTACTGCATGGAATCAGGAATCTCTGACCATCTCTGACTCACTTAAACACATGGTATACATTTCCCATGTTAAAAAGTAAAACAAAACAATTTGTCCATGTTAAATTCCTTGAAATTGATCTTTGATTTTAATTCTTATATGTTAAATTTTCTATTGATTTTGGATTTGGTTAATAAAGTCCTGAAAATCTACAAGTTCATTGAATGTCTACTTTTTCTCATTTAATATTATGGATAATTTTGCTGGATATGATATTTTTGACTATATGCCAAATTCTTTTGGTTTTTGATAAATATGATTCCAGGATCTGCAGGTCATTTATTGGGGCTGTTAATAAGTCCTGTACAATTCTAATTGTAGCTTCAGTGTATTTGGATTTGTTTTTTTGTTTGTTTGTTTGTTTCTTTCTTTCTTGTAAATTTTTCTATTTGTTCTGGGTGTTTTGAAATTTGGCAATAATATTTCAATGTTTTTTCCACAAATGATGTCTTTTGAGGTGGTAATTGGTGGATTTTTTTTTTTCTATTTCTATTTTCCTCTCATGTTCTATCATTCAAGGACAATTTTCTTGGATTATTTCATGCATTATTGTGTCAAGGTTCTTTTTTTTTGGTTTTCATACCATGATCCTAGCCAAAGGACAGAACCTCTCAGAGTTCTTAAAGAAGAGATTTGCTAGCAGAGGTCTTTATTCTGGGTGAAGGGGCCAAGTGGACTCTATGTACCTCTCTTGTTCTTTTAGTCTCCATTCTTCATAACCTCTTTCTTCCCTTTCCCCAGATACATACAATCTTCTCACAACTCTTCCTTTCCTTTTCTCTTTTGTTGTTCTTTTACCTAAGGAGAGGGTGGGAACTCAGGGAAGAGAAAGAAGGAAGGGATGAGGACCCCAGGGTGGATGCCTTGATGCCTTCTTGGCTTCTGATCTTTTTGTGATCCAGGGCTGTCAATTCTTTGTGTAGATCTTTACAAAATTTTGTTTTGTTATATGACTGTATTTGCTAATGAGTTTGTATTTGTGAATATGTGTCTTTGTGTATGATTTGTATAGATGTCAGTATTTGTGTATTTCTTGTATGTTTTTTTATATCTGTGAAACTGTCTTACATTAATATAGATTTAGGTAAAGAATTTAAAGCATGAATTATTACTATTTTAAGCTTTTGTCTAGAATGGAAGCACCTTGACAATAGGGATTATTTCATTCTATGAACTTTTATCCCAAGTGACTAAAGCACTGTAGGGACTTAATAAATGCTTGTTTATTTATTCAGGAGACATTGTTGCTACTCTGTATTCAGGGCCTAAATGTGTTTGTGTATATACCTTTCTGAAAAAAATGTATTTAGGAAATGTGCCTAATGTTTTGGGAAATATGGGAACTCTAAATGTTTTTATCGACAAGATAAATCTAGCTATTTTGTGGGTAGTAAAAGTGATATTGAAAGAAAATATTCCTAGATCAGAAGTTAGGTGACTTGAGTTCCAGGTTAGATTTTGCCATTAACTTGCTCTAAGTGCTAAAGCAAATTACTTCTTTATTGGCCTTGCTTTTCCTTTCTGTTAAATGAAAGTTGTATAATATCTAGTTTCTTCTAGCTCCAAGTCTATGATTCTAGCTTTAATCATACTTTATATCATTAATTACTTCACTAATGCTCTCAATACAGTGACTGTTATTTTATCTTCCTGACCCTCCACACTAGTTAACTCTCAGCATTTACCTCCTATCCAAAAGTTGTAAAACTTCCCAAGAAGAAATTCTGATCAATTGGCTGATTCCTTTTGTAAAATGTGGGAATTGGACCAAATGGCTTCTTCAGTCCCTTTAGAATTCATAAACATATGAAATAGTTCTTGGGGAGGTCACTAATGACATCCTTGTCACTAAAGGGTGATAGTTTTTTTCTATTTGCATTTTTGTGATCCCTTTGTATATTGTTTTACTGGCTTCCTTTACTTCACTTTGCATCAATTCACATAAAATTCCATACTTCCTTGTATTCATCATGTCCTTTTCTTCTTACAGCATAGTAATAATCTATCACACATATATTATAATTTATTTAGCCTTTCCCTATTCTATTTTCATTTCCTTTGTTTCTAGTTCTTTGCCATCACACTACAAAAATACTACTCTAAATATCCTAGGGTTTGTTGTTGTTTTTATTATTGTTCAGGCATTTTCAACTCTTCATGATCCTGTTTGGGGTTTTCTTGGCCAAGATACTGAGATGGTTTGCTATTTCTTTCTCCAGCTCATTTTATGGGTGAGAAAACCGTGAGAAAACCCGGTTAAATGACTTACTCAGAGTCACACAGTTCAGTAAGTGTCTGAGGCCAGATTTGAACTCAGGTTTTCCTGACTAGACCTATCACTCTATCCTCTATGTCATGTAGATGTCCATATTTTAGTGTACATGAAGTCTTTCTTTTTGTCAGTGGACTTCTTGAAATATATGCCTAACAGTAGAATCTCTAGGAACAAAAACATCCACATTTAGTTAGTCATTTGTTTATTTATTTATTTATTTTTGCTGAGGCACTTGGAGTTAAGTGACTTGCCCAGGGTCATACAGACAGGAAGTAGTAAGTGTCTGAGGCCAGATTTGAACTCAGGTCCTCCTGACTTCAGGGGAGGTACTCTATCCACTGCATCCCCTAGCTGCCCCGAAATATTGACATTTTGACCATTTTGTTTACATAATTACAAATTGCTTTATAAAGTGCTTGTACTGATTTACAGTTCCACCAACAATGTATTAGTGGATCTGTCTTTCCACAACCCCTCAGATTTGATTATTCCCATCTTTCATCTTGGCAAATGTAGCGAGCTGTTGTCTCCAGAAGCTGCCGGATCACTCTCTGGGAAGAGATCTGCTGTGTCTTCTACTCAAATCTCTCCGACAGATTCTTCTTCCTGTAACGAACCGTTGTCTCCAGGCAGTTGCTGTTAACTCTTGTCCAGAGAAGTGACTTCCCTTCCTGCAGGGAGCCCCGTCAAGCCTGATGCAATGCAGAGTCTTCTTCTATCTCTGGGAGTCCTCTCTTTTATTCTCCCAGAGAATGGGCATGGGATAATGCAAGGGCTTCTGGGAAGAACCACCTCAGCCAATGAGCCTGCTCCTTCCATCAAGTCAACCTGAGTTCTCACCTTGTAATTGTCCAACCTGAATTCTCACCTTGTCACTATCCAGACAACCTGAGTTCTCACTTAGTAATCCTAACAGGCAAATTTAAGAAGCACAAAATAAAACTCTCTTGTTGGTCACCCTCTTCTGAATACTTTCAGGAATACTGTCTTTGTGACATTTCTCTCTCCTAATTCTCCTTGTAACTGTCTGACCATTCCATTTCATCTTTATCTTCATGGAGATCATTTCCATTACCCATAGAGAATCTCCTTCAAGAATCTGTTCTGGTCTCTCTCTCTTTTTTTTTTTTTTCTTTTTCTTTTTTCTATATTATCTTACCTAATGATCTCATAATTTCCTCTGGGTTCTATTATCATCTCTATGCAGATCTATATAATCAGATATCTAAATTTAGATCTATATATTCAGCCCTTGTCTTTTCCCTGAGCTAGTCTCCCATAACCAGCTATCTTTTGAATATCTTGAACTGGATATCCCATAGGCATCTCAAACTCAATATTTTCAAAGCAGAAATCCATGTTTTCTCCCCAGCCCAGACCTACCCCTCTTTCTATCTTTTTTGTTATTGCCAAAAATACTTTCTACTATCCTCTTCACCCAGACTTCCAACCTAAATGTTATTCTCAATTCCTCTTGCACTTACCCTGAATAGCCATTCTGTTGTGAAGTTTTTTCTACCTTCACCATCTCTTTTGTAGGTCCCTTTCTTTCCAGTCACACAATCACAGTCCTATGTCAAGCCATCATCACCTCTCTTTTTAGACTATTGCAATAGCCTTCTGTTTCAAGTTTCTCCCTATTTTATCCATCCTTCACTTCATTAATAAAGTGATTTTTCTAAAGGACATATATTCTGTGTTATCCCTTCCCATTCAACTTCAGTAACTCCCTATTATCTCTAGGATCAAATATAAAATCCCTTTTTGATCTATAATGGTCTTTACAGCCTAGCCCCTTAATACCTTTCCAGTACTTTATCTCTATACTTCACAATCCAGGACAGGGGCCTTGATGTTCCTTAGATGAAACAAGACATCTGTTGGTCAGTGCTTTTTAAGTGTCTGTCTCCTGTGCCTGTAATGCCTTTTCAACATCATTTCCTGTTTTCCTTGGCTTCCTTTAAGATTTTACTCTTTCCCTTCTTATTCTAGATATGTTGATTTTGTTTTTGCAAAAGCTTTTGAATTTCATGTACTTGTAATGTCTACTTTATCTTTTTTTCTTCCCTCTGACTCTTCTTTCATTAAGAATTCATTTGCTATTCATACCTCTGAAAAAATATGACCTTATAATTTTGTGTATTATATTATTTTAAGTTTTCAGGTTATATATCCATTTTGAATTTATTATGAAATATGGTTTAAGATACTGTTCTAGGCCTAATTTCTGCAAGTTCATTTTCCAATTATCCCTGCAACTTTTATCAAATAAAGAGGTCTTTCATAAGTATTTTATGTTTTGGGTTCTATTGAATATTGAGTTTTAAAAATTGTTATCTTTGTCTAGTTTTTTCCATTGGTCTTCTTTAATATTTTGTAACTATTACCAAATAGATCCTACTGCATTGATGACCATTCATTTTCTCCATCCTTTGCTGATACTTCTCCCTGTTAGTCTACAGTTTTCCTGAATCATTATTAATAGTATTTTATTTTTCCAATTACATGTAAGGATAATTTTCAGCATTCATTTTTGTAAGATTTTGAGTTCCAATTTTTTTCTCCCTTAGATAACAAACAATCTGATTTGTAGGATATATGTGTTTTTAAAAATATACTTGCTTGTTCTCTTTTACCTTCCTACCTTTATTATCATCACTCACTATGCATTGAATACCTTCTTTTCTCCCTCAATGTCCACCAACTGTTGGAGTCTTTTATTTCTTTTCATAGTTTGGATACTGCCATTTTTAGGAGGCCTTAAATGGGGTTTCTCTCCTAATTATTTCATATGTATTTGACTTCTATGTATTTTTCATATTCTGGTTTCTAGGCAATCAGAAATTTCTTTTCCTGTCTTGTCTCTCTTATTAGATTGTGATGTATAATACACTGCTTTTCATGCCATAATCCATTTCATGACGCCAAGGACAGAATCCAAATCCCAAGTCACATTTCTGAAGCGCCTAAGTTTGGTTACAAACATGTTTGAGGGTATTTCTGCCCTGGGGAATCTGAAGGCACAAGACTACAGTGCTCTCCCTTATTATAACTTTTCTCTGCAATAGCTCCATGGTTTCTGAAGCCCTCTCTTCCCCCAAAGTGGAATACAGAAGAAGAGGCAATGGTTGCTAAGTCTGTCACTTCCTGGGTAAGATGGGTTCTCTATCACTTCACCTGCATGTCCCAGATACCCAAGCATGGATGTGTTTCCCATCTTTATTCTTGAATGTCTCTTTTCCAGCACAATCCCAAAGAGAGCCCAAGTCCCAAATCTCTTATATCTCCAAAGAAGTCAGCATATTTTGATGAAAAAACATCTAGAACTTGGGAGTCAGGAGATCAGAGTTCAGGGCTGTGTGACCTCTTGAGTAACACTTTTTCTCTCTCTGGACTATAATTTCCAATTTGTAAAAATAAGAGCAGTTGAATTATAGTAAATGATCCCTGAGAGCCAGTCTAAGTCTAAAATATAGAGTTTATATTATACATTATATGTCTGGGGGTGTTAGGCGGGAACAGAAGACAAGAGAGTACTCTGGTATATTAGCTTCTTTGAGCAGAGGCCTCTGATAAGATTGGGTTCACACTCCCTGCCTCAATGCCTGAGAATGTGGCTCTGAGCCCTGCTTCTATTTCTATTAGAGAAGAAAGAAAAGGTTCTGTTATGAAGCAGAACTTGAAACAAGGTACTAAGTGGAATTGAGGAGACAATGGTTAAATCTAGTTTAGCATTGATTTAATCCTTCAACAAATAATGCTTTCCTAGGATATAATGATTGGTGTATGCTCAGTGTGGGGCATATAAGCTAGGAACCTTAGCCAGGATGGACATTCGGAGAGAGCTAGAGGCAGAAGCTAGCAGAGGCAAAGGACTGGTGGCAGGAGCTCAGCTCTCAGAACCAAGGAGAGAGATAGGCCTCTAAGAAAATTAACTGGGCCTCAGGAAAGGAGACAAGCCTTTGAAAGAGATAATAAAGGATTTGGATTTTAACACCTGGCTGTACTTGTGGTGATTACTGAACTGAAATGAATCCTGCCTCTGGAGACCCCAAGAAAACCTCAACAGAGAACATTACATTTTAGAGAAGAATATTAAAGGTTCTAGCTCAACATCCTTATTTTATCAATGAGTTAACTAAGGCAGAGTAAGTCAAATGACTTGCTGAAGTTTACCCAGTAAGTTAATGGCAGAACTTGATTGTTTTGAAAGAGATGCCAATAATAATCTGCCTCAGGTCACTTTTCCCTTCTAAACACTTTTAGATGTAGCAGAAATCCATCCAGAAGAAATAATAATGACTAGTGCTTACATCAGACTGTGAGATTTGCAGAGCATTTTAATAGTTCATTTCAGTTGAAACAATATGAAATGGGCATTTGAGATATTATCACCACCATTTTACAACTAAGTCAGAGAGATTAAATACTAGCCCATGGTCACACATGTAGTCTGTATCAGAGGTAGAATTCAAAACTAGATGTCTCTGACTCCAAGCCCCAGCACTCTTTCCACTATGCCATACTATATTATATCTACCTTCCTTGCCCCGGGTTTTATTAATTCCAGCCTAACCCTCTAAGGACATTTTGGGGGATGGCCCCTGAGCCAGCAGAAATCTGTGTTTCAGGAAGCAGTGACATTCAAGGAGGTAACTGTGAATTTCACCCAAGAGGAATGGGAACACCTGGACCCTCTTCAGAGGGACCTCTACAAGGATGTGATGTTGGAGAACTATAGGAACTTGGTCCTCCTCGGTAAGGTTACTTTCCCCTTGTAAATTAGTTTACCTTTGAGGCACCAGTTACTAAATGCTTTTTGGCTTCCACTATGCTTAGATAAAGCAGTTCAGTCTTCCAGGAATCCTAATCTCTTTAGTCAGAAACAGTGATATCTGATCCTTGTTATCAAGTAAAAGGAGTCCCAAAATACTCTTGGAAACTTCAACTCATTTTGGTCCTTTCTCAGGCCAACAAGAGACTTTCTGGCAAAATTCCATTGCAGAAATCTTTGTATGATAGAAAATCCTAACATTATGGCTGGGAAAGACAAGCTAAATGTATTTGTACTCTTTTATCAGTCATAGAATCTTAGAATTAGAAAGGCATTTTGAAATAATTTAATCTGATGTGAAAGTTGAGGCCCAAAGGTAGAAGAAGGATAGAAGAAAAAAAGGGTAGAAGAGTACAATGATACTCAAACCTATATCTCACGCCAATATCCCTTTTACTACATTATGCCTGTTGTAAATATGAGGTTATAGTCTCTGAGCCCATTTCAACTTTCCTATTATTTTGAGTCTAAATAGAAGGTAGATTAATCATTTGTGATACATGGTTAGGGGAAATTCATGTTTCAGGGCAAGTTTGAATGAATGAACTATTGTTACTCCTTCTACTTTGTAAAGACTGAATGATTCTTTGATTTGTCTAGGTAACATGTTGAGCTGGTAACAAAACCAGACTCAAACCCAGATTTTCTAAAATTGAGAGCAGAGTACACTTCATTGTATATCACTGCCACAAGAATCATTCCACCACCCCACTTTGAAAAATAATCCTGAATCCTTTTATTTTCTATTTATAAAATAAACAGGGTTCTCTTGTTTCTTTTCCTACAAACAGGACTTGTGGATTCCAAACCAGTCATAATCTCCTGGTTGGAGCAGGGGGAAGAACTGCAGATGCCTTATCCTCAAGAAACTGAAAAAGGAGTGATCTTAGAAAGCTCCTGTTTAGGTGAATGTGTTCCATTTACAGATGAGTCATTGCAACTACCAGCCTACCTATTCATTGAAATGTGACCATTTTTAATATATTGGATATGCTTGATGTGCAAAAGTTTGGATTTAGGCATTTCCAAATCAAGAATACTATTTATGTAAGATTCTGTGACTTTTGTGTCAGGGGAGAAAGACAAATATTTCCCCAATAGGTTCTTCCCTACCAAAATACACAAAGTAACTCATTGTGTGGCCTTAAGTAAATCCTTTGAGCCTCAGTTTTCTCTTTGTAAAATCCTAATCTCTTTAGTCAGAAACAGTGATATCTCATACCTTTTTTTTTTTTTTTTTTTTCAAGTAAAAGAAATCCCAAAATACTCTTGGAAACCTGCAACTCATTCTGGCCCTTCAACAGGCTAGCAAGAGAGTTTCTGACAAAATTCCCTTGCAGAAATCTTTGTAGAATAAAAATCCTATCCTTATGACTGGGAAAGGCAAGTTAAATTTCTTTGTACTCCCTTACCAGTCATAGAATTTTACAATTAGAATTGTGTATAGTGCCTTATTTTAGGCACTATTTGATTTAAATAACCATGGATATATCTGTACTATTTTAATTAAATAATCTCTAAAAGCTTTTCCCATTCAAATGACATATGAATTCCATGTTACAAATGAAGGATTACTTCTTCCCATAATGGTTGGATTAAATTTCTGAAGTCTTTCCTTCTGTTCATTCCAACATCAGAATTCTTAATGATTCTTAATTTTTTTCCAGATTGGGAGACCAAGGGCCAGACCCAAAAATCACCTCAAAATCATGAAGAAGTAGTTCAACCAGAGACACTCAACAGAGAAGTTTTCTGCCAGGATTATATGTTTGGAAAAGCTCTTAAACAGGGGAGCAAATCTTTGAGCCAAAAGGAGAATATTGCAGAGACTCAAAGAAAACATTATACCCAGGAAAATTATTTCCTACAACTGACTAACAAAAAAAATTTCACTGCACAGAAAGGCCATAAATGCAATGAATTTGATAGAATCTTCAATCAGGACATCTGCAAACAGACAAAATATTGGAATCATAGTGAATGCGAGAATTTCTTCAGTTATCATACAACCCTTACACAGCCTCAGACACTAAATGGAAAAGAGAAACCCTGCCAATGTGAGAAATGTGGGAAAGCCTTCAGTATTAATGTTGCACTTAATGAACATTATCAAATAAATGCTAGAGAGAAATCTTATGAATGCAATGAATATGGGAAGGACTTTAGCCACAGCTTATTCCCTATAAGACCACAAAGAATTAATACTGGAGAGAAACACTGTGATTATAAAGAATATGGGAAAGTGTTCAGTCAGAAAGCAAATATTACTGTACATCAGAGAATTCACACTAGGGAAAAATCTCATGAATGTCATGAATGTTGGAAGTCTTTTAATCAGAGGTCTGGTCTTATTCACCACCAGAAAATTCATCATAGAGGAAGACCATATAAATGTAATGAATGTGGAAAGGCCTTCAATACTGATGGAAGCCTCATTGAACATCACCGAAAACATACTGGAGAAAAGCCCTATGAATGCCCTGAATGTGGAAAAGCATTTAGCCACAAACCATATCTTATTCAACATCAGAAAATTCATACAGGTGAGAAACCTCATAAATGTAATGAGTGTGGAAAGGCTTTCAGGACCCGAACGCAACTTAATAGACATGAAAGATTTCATACTGGAGAAAAACCCTATGAATGTAGAGAATGTGGGAAGGCCTTGAGTGATAGCTCATCCCTAGTTGAACATCAAAGAATTCATACTGGAGAAAAACCCTATAAATGTACAGATTGTGGAAAATCTTTCAGTAAGAGAGCCCGTCTTACTCCACATCGGAGAATTCATACTGGTGAGAAGCCCTATGAATGTAATGAATGTGAGAAAGCCTTTCGGGATAGCTCATCCCTTATTAACCATCAGAGAATTCATACTGGAGAAAAGCCTTTTGAATGTAAGGAATGTAGGAAAGCCTTCAGTCGAAAAACAAACCTTACTGTTCATGAGCGAATTCATACTGGAGAGAGACCCTATGAATGCCATGAATGTGGGAAGACATTCAGTCAGAGATCTAGCCTTATTCACCATCAAGTCATCCACCATGGAGAGAATGGCTACAAATGTAATGAATGTGGAAAAGCCTTCAGTATTGAAGCACACTTGATTGAACACTGTCGAATACATACTGGAGAAAAACCCTATGCATGCCGTGAATGTGGGAAAACTTTTAGTCGAAGTTCATCACTTACTCAACATCAGAGAATTCATACTGGAGAAAAACCCTATAAATGTACAGAATGTGGGAAAGCCTTCTGTAGGCGCACCCATCTTACTCAACATCTAAGAATCCACACAGGAGAGAAGCCTTATGAATGTAACAAATGTGAGAAATCCTTCAGTGACAGATCATCCCTTAGCCAACATCAGAGAATTCATACTGGAGAAAAACCCTATGAATGTAAGGAGTGTGGGAAGGCCTTCAGTCAGAGAACTCAACTTAATAAACACCAGAGAATTCACACTGGAGAGAAGCCTTATGAATGTCATGAATGCAGGAAGGCCTTCATTCAGAAATCTGGTCTGTCTTACCACCAACGAATGCATCCAGAAGGGAACAATTATATATGTAATGAATGTGGCAAAGCCTTCAGTAGGAATTCTTGCCTTATTTATCATCAGTTTATTCATGATAGAAAGAAATCTTATGAATGTAAAGTATGTGGGAAGATCTTCCCTCATAACTCATCTCTTATTGAACATCAGTTCATTCATATGGGAAAAAAATCTTTTGTATGCAATGAATGTGGAAAATCCTTTTTCTTGAGCAAAAGCCTTAAAAAACATGAGAGACTTCACATGGGAAAAAAGATTTTATGAATGTGATTCATGCAGAAAATGTTCAGTTATACATATTTCCTTATTTAAGGAGAATAAATGGTAAAAAGAATCAGGCTGGTGCAATGGAGATGGATGGGTTCTCCTGTTATAATTTAATGGCTTGTAATAGGAAGAACATTGGATATGGAGTCAGAAGACCTGAATTTATGCCCTGACTTTAACATTTTGTGTGTTCTTGTGCTCAGGTTTTTGATTTTTGGTTGTTGTTTTTTTTTTTTTTTTTCTTCCCATCTTTCGAATGGAACTAAATTGAAGAAAGGGTGTCTCTGAGAATTAGATTCATTTTGATAAATTTGTCTACTATATGTGGCAGAAGACATATTTGTCTATATAGATATAAACTCTAGGCATAGACAATACAAAGATAAACACTACTGTCAAAAAGCTCATAATTGAATGGAATGAAGGACAATCTAAATGCAAATAAGAGTAGTGTAAGGCAGAGTGAGTGCAAAAGAGAGTTCTGTGTAAGTGGGAAGTTTGAGGAGAGCTGACAGGGGTTTTAGGGAAGTCTTCCTGGAAGTTTGGAAGGTAGAATGGAATTAATTCTTGAAGAAAAAAAAAGACTTCAACAATCAAAGGTAGCAAGTAAAGCGGGCTTTTGGAAAGGACTTCCGGCCAAGATGGTGGAGAGGAGACAGACAGCTGCTTGAGCTCCGCGTTTTCTCTCAGGACTTACTTCATGACAAGCCTCGGAGTCAATGCTTGACCGGAAAAGAAACCCACAAATAATCATCAACAGAAGACATCCTTGAAATTCGACAGAGAAGGTCTGTGTTTGCTTGGGGGAGGGTCGAACAGACTGGGTGCAAGACTGAGGGCAGACAGCCAGAGGGAGACAGGCAACTCACATAACCCAGACTGGAGGGGGGAGGGGTACGATCTCTTCCGTTTCTGCCAAAAGACTTTTGCCCCAGAGTGGATACTCTGTCTTGGCAGCAAGCCAGGAGCAGCAGAGAATGTGTAAACACCAGAGGTGAAGAATAAAACCCCGGGAAAGCCAGTGTCTCTTGGAATTAATTCTTGAAGAAAAAAAAAAAAAGACTCCAACAATCAAAGGTAGCAAGTAAAGAGGGCTTTTGGAAAGGCATAGACAAGGACAGAAGAGGATAGTATGAGATTGGGGAATAGTGAATAATACAGCTTGGATGATGAAATATTTGAAAGAGAGAATTGTGAAACAAGATGCCAGCTTGACTCACTAGGCTATAGATAACCACTGAAAGTTTTTGAGTGGAAGAATAGTAAGAGAAATCCATTAATAAAATTATAAATCAGAGTTTTAGAGCTAGAAGGGATCATAGAATCCATCAAATGCAATCCTCTCCTTTTATAAATGAGGAATCTATAGCCCAAAGTGTCTTGCTCAGGGTTCACACATCTAGCAAGAGTTTGAATTGGGATTTGATGTGAAATATATTACTGAAGAAATGAAAGATTCTCATTTGGAGAAATGAGAAACTAGATAGATCATTACAATAATCAGAGGAAAAGAGATGAGGAACTGAACTATGATCATTGCAGTGGGAGAGAATGGATGAGAGTTATTGGGAATATAGAACCTACAGAACTTGAAAACAGATTAGATTATGGTGAATGAGGGAGAAGGAAGAGTAAAATTGATCCCAACTGAAACTAGGAGAATAATAGTGTTATTTAAAATGACAATTCCTTAAGGGACAGTTTTTCAGGAAAGATAATGAGTTCAGTTTGGGACATATTGAGTTTGAAGTCTAAGCAGGTTACCTAGATAATAAATTTCCACCTCCATGACTTTCTTAAGAAACATCATGGTGATAAATGAAAGTTGACTTTGGATTCAGGAAAACCTGCATTCAGATTCTGCCTCTCACACATTAGCAATATAAAATGAATAAATCACATCTCAGAGCTGCCAAGCAACTTATTAATACTACTTTCTATACCAGAAGTTCTTCACATTTGTGAAATCACAGATTTGACTAACAAAATAAGACTTCTTGCACAATTTCCTTTGCCCCTTTTCAAATATCTTCATGCTCTCAGTAAGGAATAGCTTGCAACTACCATTCCTTGATTCAATCATGGGTTTAGGAGCAGCAGATTACATCCATAATCCAGCCATGTCTTCTATCAGAAAGCAGTATCTGACATTTGTGTATGGCAGTGCTGTTGATTTCCAGCTCTTGTTGATTCTGATTGCCCCTTTCTCATTCCCTTGTTTCTGAGAAATTAAGAGGAAGGGTACTTTGAATAGAGCAAGAGAATCCAGGTAGGACCTAGTACCTTAAAGAGCCTCCAGCTCTGTCTTGTCTGCTTGTTAGCTAAAATTGATCCTTATGTATTAATGTATTTCCAAAAAGCACTTCTCTTAGGAACTGATCCTAGGAAGGTGAGCTTTATCTTCCTGATAGTCTTTGTATGGAATAATTACATAGAATTTAGAGGTAAAAGGAATACTATCTGGCCCACCTTGATGAGTTTACAAAGAAAAAAAAAAAAAAAAAACCAAACAGGTCCAGAGGTTGAGTGATTCCAACTCAAGAGCTGGAGCTATGCTTTTTAACTCAAGTGTAGGTAGAAGTTTCCCTTCACCTTTGTTAAATGTAGTCTTACTTGATTTATCCTATGATTCTAATCTATTGGTATCTTTTTGAATCCTTATTCGGTTACCCAGAATTTGCTTCTAGCTTTGTGTCCTTTACAGATTTCATAAGTATACTTACCAGTCTTTTATCCAAGACATTGATAAAATGTTGAACACTATAAGATCAAATTACTAAGACACTAAATTAGATGTTTCCTTCCATACTGACTTGAAGGAAGTGAACCAAGTAAAAATCTGAACCAGCTAAGTAATTTGGGAAAGAAAAAAAGGAATTGATACTTATCTTAGAATTAAGGTTAGAGAATCAGGCCAGACTAGCCTAGATAGTTAGACACATGAGAGAGTGGTTCTTTCTCCAATTACTGTCAACTTATTTAGTTTCATAAATGGAAAACAAGTTGACTTACCTCTCTTTCTTTCAATTTCCCAATCTATAAAAACAAAATTGGTTTAGTGCATTAAGAGCACAAGAGTGAATTAGGAAAAAAGTTTGAGCCTCACTTCCATCATTTACTGTGTGATTTAGCAAGCAGATTAGATAGCATATGTCTACTTGTGTATGTAGATATGTTTGTAGTTTTTTAATATGACTCTGTAGATATGTGTAGTTTTTACAGCAGATTACTATTTATGTATAGAATATAAGAATATAGATTCTGATTGAGTAGATTGATTTTATCTGAGTGGGGAGATTGTGTCTTTTGCAGGTAGATTTGTGTGTATAAATTGTATGTGTATTAAAATTAGTGCAAGTGTAGATTGTGAGATTTATTGATTTTGTGCATATAATATAGATTGAGTTTTTTTGGGGAAATTACACACACACATATTATATATATACACATATGCATTTGTAAGGTCATGAAAATTGTGTATATATGTGTACAGGTCATACCTATGTGCTAGCATGTTTAGATGGACACTAGATTCTCCATCTCCAACCTCCTTCATTACGTATTATTTCATCTTTTGTTAATAAACACATGCCATTAAAAAAAAACAGTGTGTTTAATGTCATTATGTCCAAGAAGAATAAAAAACCTTAAGTTTTTCTTTGAACCCTAATCTTTCCTGGGGGCAGAATGACAGGACTTCTAACTGAGAGCTTTTAATTTATATACATCATCAAGGATTTAAGGGATCTTTCATATATACCAGAATATTAGACATAGGGCATGCCCTTTTAAATTTTTTATTTTTAAAAAATTCATTTATTTATTTTTACTAAATAGTATTTTATTTTTCCAATTACATGTAAGGATAGTTTTCAATATTCATTTTTGTAAGATTCTGAATTTCAATTTTTTTCTTCCTCTTTCTATACCTAAATCCCTCCCCAAGACAGCAAGCAATCTGATATAGGTTATATATATAGTCATTTTAAACATTTCCATATTGTTCATGTTGTGAAAGAAAGCTCAAAACAAAAGGGAAAAACTATTAGAAAAAAAATAAATAAATAAAAAGGTGAAAATTGTATGCTTTCTTCCACATTCATTCTCCATAGTGCTCTTTCTAGATGCAGTGGCATTTTCCATCACAAGTCCATAGGAATTGTCTTGGATCACTATATTGCTGAGAAAAGCTAAGTCTATCATAGTTGATCATCACACAATCTTGCTGTCACTCTATACAGTTTTCTGGTTCTACTCACTTCACTCAGCAGCAGTTTATTTATATAAGTGCTTCCAGAGCTTGAATTCTCAGTAGAGCACTAAATTTTACCAGTTCCCCTTTTGGGGATCCAGTTCCAAGAGTTTGATATATACTTTAGAAGTCCTTTTCAATTACTTTAACTCAGTTGACACTAATTCACTTTTACCTCTTCACTACAAGAACATCAATCAATTCAACATCAACTCTGATGAGAGACTGCGTCCCACACTGACAGACAGATGCATAGAAGTAGTTCCAAGCTCCCACTCAGGTGTTCTTCCTGACTCACTAGACATGCCAGAACTGCCTCATCTTCTCACATTTTCACATTTCCTCCAGCTCTCTAATGAAAACAGCCTAACCAGAGCCAAAACTAGGGTGGGATCATTGGGGCTTCCTTAATTCACAAACATCAATAGAATTTGTACTCTTTGAACAACTTAGAAAACCCTGAGTTTAGCATCTTAGGAAAATTAAAATTGAAAGGTACTAGATTTTTCAGCTTCTATCCCAACTGGTAACTAGTTCCTACTACTGTCTTAGCTCCGTCATTACATTGTATCAGATTCCCTGCTCTCTTAATCAAATTAATGTTTTATAAAAGTTCATTTCAGGGTACATTTTATATTGCTTGCTTTGGGGTTCAAATTTTCTATTTAATCCTCTGATCCTAACACTATTTTTCCCCCCCTGAGGCTGGGATTAAGTGACTTGCCCAGGGTCACACAGCTAGGAAATGTTAAGTGTCTGAGACCAGATTTGAACTCGGGTCCTCCTAAATTCAGGAGTGGTGCTCTATCCACTGTACCACCTACCTGCCCCTGATCCTAACACTATTAAGAGGACAGAGGGAGCAGTACAAAACTGTTCACATAATTAATGAAACTCTTCAGCTTAGTTCTCAAAGCTCAGGTGACAGCAGGCAGAAAATATCCATTTCTAATTCTATATTCAGCAGATATTTTATCTGGGAATATGAAATAATTATACTCTATCTCTGGGCCCAAAATAATATAGATTTAAAACTGAAAGGATCTAAGAGCCAAACTATTCCAACCTCTTCATTTTATACATGAGAAAACTTAAGCTTATAGAACTTATTTGCTCAATATCATAAAACCAGTAAATGACAATCAGGGTTTAAAATTAGATGTTTTGGTTCCCAATGCAAAATTATTTTTTCTGTATTATGCTGACTTCTAATTATTAAATTTCTGGAGCCTAGTTACTTGAAGCAACAAGGGACTTCAGAATCAAACCATCAATGTGTTATAATGGATAGAGCCATCAGATTCCTGGACATGAAGTCAGAAGGAACTGGATGCAAATGCCACTTCTGACACTAGGTATATGAGTGTAATTCACATCTTCTAATATGCCTTAATCATCTCTCTAGGATTTATCTATTAAGTCATATATAGATGGTTATACTCTGCATTAGTAGGTGAAATTATTGCATTGTGTTCCCTATGCTAATGAAGTTACAGCTTACTTGGCAGATTCTGACCAACAGATCTATCTCAAGGAGACAAGCATTTAAAAAAAATATTTTTTTAGGTGCCAGTCACTGTGCTAAACACTTCACAAATATTTTGTTTGATTTTCCCACACAACCCTGTGAGATAAGTACTATTTATTAGCCCATTTTACATTTGAGGAAACTGAGACAGAGATTAAATGACTGGCCTAGAGTTACACAGCTTCTGTTTGAGACCAGATATGAATTCATGTCTTCCTGACTCCAGGAAATATGGTTCTGAGAATTCTTCAATATCACATTCCTGTCAAGGTTCTAAGTAGTCATTGAGTCAAAAAACATTTATTAGGCATCTACCTTGTCAGAAACTATTCCAAGTGCTGAGGATACAAAGAAAATGAAAATACAATCCTGCTGAAAGACCTCACAGTCTAATGAAGGATACAACATGCAAAGAACTATATACGGGGGAAAAACAAGATATATATATATATAGGATAAATTGGAAACAAAAGAGGCACTAATTTTGGGGAGAATCAGGAAATGCTCCTTATAGAAGATGGGATTTTATCTGGAACCTGATGGAAGCCAAGGAAACCAGGAGACAGAAATAAAGGAGAGAAAATTCCAGGTAAGGGACAGAGCTGATCAGCCTTAGATGTTAGGGAAAGGGGTAGAGGGCTGTCTACGTAAACAATTTGATTTAAGAATGTATTATACATTGTTGGTGGAACTGTGAACGGATCCAACCATTCTGGAGAGCAATGTGGAACTATGATCAAAAAGTTATCAAACTGTGCATACCCTTTGATCTAGCAGTGTTTCTACTGGGATTATATCCCAAAGAGATCATAAATGAGGGAAAGGGACTCACATATGCAAAAATGGTTATGGCAGCCCTCTTTGTAGTGGCAAGAAACTGGAAACTGAATGAATGCTCATCAATTGGAGAATGGCTGAATAAGTTATAGTATATGAATGTCATGGATCAGCAGGATGATTTCAGAAAGGCTGGACTTACATGAACTGATACTAAGTGAAATGAGCTGAACCAGGAGATCATTGTATATGGCAACAACAAGATTATACGATGATCAATTCTGATGGATGTGGCTCTTTCCAACAATGAGATGATTCAGACCAGTTGCAATAATCTTGTGATGAAGAACTGAGTGTGGATCACAACATAGCATTTTCATTCTTTCTGATGTTGTTTGTATTTTGTTTTCTTTTTCAGTATTTTTTTCTTTCTTGATCTGATTTTTCTTGTGCATCAAGATAACTATATATATATATATATATATATAACACACACACACACACATATATATATATATATATATACATATATTGGATTTAACATATATTTTAACAATATAAGATGTATTGGATTATCTGCCATCTAGGGGAGGGAGTGGGGAAAAAAGAGAGGAAATTTTGGAACACAAGGTTTTGAAAGGACCAACATTGAAAAAATTACCCATGCATATGTTTTGTAAATGAGAAGTTTTAATTAAAAAAAAGAAAAGAATATATTATAAAATTCATGGGCCCAAGTAAAGATTACTGATTTCATCAATGGAGATTTGGAATGCAACATTCATAATTTCACACATTTTATAATTTAATATTGAATTTTAAAAGAGGGAAAAATGATTAAACAATAGTTCAGAAACCATTCAATTTACAGTTCTATGCAGCATGTATTGTTGAATCATTTCAATCATGTTCAACTTTTTAGGATCCCATTTGGAGTTTTCTTGGCAAAGATATTAGAGTCATTTGTTATTTCTTTCTCCAGTTCATTTTACAGGTAAGAAAATTGAGGTAAACCTGGTTAAGGTACTTACCAAGTGTCACCTAGCTAGTAAATGTCTGAGGCCATAGGTGAACTCAGGTTTTCCTGACTCTAGACTTGGTGATCTATCCACTGCACCCTTAGTTGCCATCTGTAACCAATGGTTATAGTAAATACCCACCCACCCATCTGCCAAGATATTCTCAACACTATTCATAAGATATTCCAGAAAAATGGTTGCTCTCATTCCTGCACCATGCAATGTCTCAACATGCCACAGATGTCATAGCTTTTTTTTTTCTTTTTAACTTGAATACATTTGTATTTATTAATTTAAATATCTCCTAATTACATTTAAAAACTTTTTTTGAGTTCCAAATTCTTTCCCTCCCTTTTGCTCCCTCCCCCTTGAGAAGGCCAGTAATATGATGTTGATTATGCATTTGATGTCATGCAAAACTTTTCCATGTTAGCCATGTTGCAAAAGAAAAAAAAATCAAGAAAAATAAAGGTACAAAAAAGGAAGTTTTAATCTGCATCAGTTCCCTCTCTGGAAGTAGACAGCATTTTTTTTTTTTTTTCATTCTGGGTTCTTTGGAATTATAATGAATCTTGATCAAAGTAGCATGGCTTTATTTTTAAAAAGGATTTTCAGCAACAATCAAAAGCTGATACTCAAAAAGTTATAATATATCAGCCATTACTTCTCCCCAATAATATACATTCTAATAAAAAACTGAAAATGTTGCCCTTTTAGCAACAAATTGAGTCAAAGTATAAAACTCAAAGAATAAAACTGTTGTAGATCAGAAATGTTTCTGCATGTTTCAAGGAGGGAAAGACCTACTAAAGGCTCTAATAATATTTGTTTTCATGTAGATAATTTTAAAGATAATCTTTGTTGTGTCCTTAATTGCAATGCCTGAATAATTGCAATAGTTTCCCAATGAGTCTATCAGCTTTCAAATACTCTTTCCCTCCAATCTTCTTTGTTGCAAGCTAAACTTTGTTGTTCTTTTGTTGTTGTTCAATTATTCAGTCCTGTTTGACTCTTTGTGACCCCCTGTATCATAGAATTCCAGGCCCTTCTGGCTCTGCTCTCTCCCAAAGTCTGTCCAAGTTCATTTTTTCCATGACCCTTTTAAATTGTGGTGCTGGCGAAGACTTTAGAGAGTCCTTTGGATAGCAAGGAGATCCAAATAGTCAATACTTAAAGAAATGAATTCAGGCTATTGTTTGTAAGGTCAAAAACTGAAGCTGAAGTTTAAATATTTTGGCCACATGATGAGAAGATGGGACTCATAGTGAAAGCCCCTGATGTTGGAAATGATTGAAGACAAAAGGAAAAAGGAAACGGTCAGCACCACTGATTTTGCAGTGCTCGGCTTACCCCATAGTCCAAGTCTCATAGCCATACACTGCTACTGGAAAAGCTATAACTTGCACTAAATGAACTTTTGTTGGCAAGGTGATATCTCTGCATTTTAGTATGTGTTGCCAAGGAGCAAGCATCTCTTAATTTCAAGGTTACAATCACTGTCTTCAGTGATCTTTAAGTCCAAAAGCATAAAATCTAACACTCTTTCTACTTTTTATCCCTGTATTTGCCAGGAAGTGATGGGACCAGTTGCCAAAATCTTAGGTTTGTTTGTTCGTTGTTTTGATGTTAAGCTTCAAGCCAAGCTTCCACACTTTCACTCTCATCAAGGGGCTTCTTAATTCTGCTTCACTTTCTGCCATCAGAGTACTATGATCTACCTAGATTGTTGATATTTCTCTTGGCAATATACATATATATATGCATTATGAATATATATAAGTATGTATATATGGATGTATTTTTATATGTATATTTGTTTGTGTCTCATGTAGCCCTGGGAGAGAAGGAAAACAAAAAAAAAAGAAATTTATATGATAATTGTATTACATATTGAAAAGCAATAGCAAGTTGTACATAATAGATTTGTGGTTTCTTGTACAATCATCTTTTTTATTATACTATTATGGAAATGTTTCTTTTATTCCATAAATTAAAAATAAAACAAACTTTTAAAAACAAAGAATAGCTAGGAGGCTTGCCTGGGGATACTCCAAGAATTTTCTTCAATCACCCAATCACTCCACAGTTGTCAGTTTGCCTTTGATCTCCCCCCCATAATTCTCCAGCTACACATTCCTCCTTGACTCCTGGTACAATTCTACTCCCACGCTGAATTAATTTGGATAGTAATAACCTACCTGAACGTATTTCTCAATGACTAACGTGCCCTCCCTATTCCCTCTCTTTATCAAGGATTCTGAATCCCTTCCCTGGCCTCCCACTGTACTTTTCCTTATTTCCGTCCCTCAATCCAGTCCTTTCAACATCCTATTCTAAAACTATCCACCTCTTCCACTATACTCTCTGAAATGTCTCTGCTCTAGAAGAACAACTTAACATCTTTTCCTTTCCTGTTGCTTCCATCTTTTGACACTCTTTTGAGAGCTAGCTCTCTCCTGATGGCAAAGCTTCCCTAATCACTCTTTATACCACTGATTGCATTTTTATCCATATACCTTAACTCACTAATCTAATCATGGTGGGGGAATTAGAATACTCCTACCTCCCCATTGCCACTTCCAACTGTGTCCCTCTATTACTAATATTTAGTAACTTTTCTTATTTTTGAGGTTGATAGAATCCATATTTTTCTCCCAACCAAGATTCTGGTAGATGTTGTCTATTGACCTCCACAAAACTCCTTCGAAACCCCATAGAGATATTCTCTCAAACACATTTACCCCCTAGTTCACCAACTTACTTATTTCCCATAACTACTCTTCCATTTCAACTCAGCTACACATAGACATAGTCATATCATTGGCTTTTGCCATCACCAATAAATACATCACTTTCATGTTCATGAACTTCCAAATTCCTTAATCTTATTGCAATCTGTTACTATTCTACCTGTCTGAATGCCTCACACCCCCAAATTCTGTTCTTCCTCCTTACCATGGCCTCCAATCCCTCAACTCCTTAATTCTTTTCCAGAACATCATCTTTATATAAATGACATTCTCTCCCTTCTCCATCTTTATTCTTTGGTGAATGAATTCAACTCTGCAATTTCTCATTTATTTTCAATCTCTCCCATTCTACTGGCTATTTTCCTAGTCTACAAACATGTCTGTATCTTCTCTATTTAAAAAAAAAAAAAACCTCATTTGATCCTTTCATCCCTGCAAGCTATTTTCCTTTATTTCTTCTCCCTTTTCTAGTTAAACTCTTTGAGAAAACCACCTACAATTGGTGCTGCTAAATCCTTTCCTCTCACTCCTTTCTTAATTCTTTGCAACCAAATTTCTGACCTCATTCCTCAACTGAAATAACTCAATCTAAAGTTATTAATGACTTCTTAAATACTAAATCTAATGGTCTTCTCTCACTCTTCATCGTTCTAGAGCTTTCTACAGCCTTTAGCACTGGCTTCTTCTTCTTCTCCTTGATATTCTCTGCTCTCTAGGTTTTCAGGTCAATACTCTCTCCTAGTTCTGTTCCTATGTGACCATTCCTTCTCAGTCTACTTTGGTAAAGCTTTCATCCAGGTCACACTTGTTAACTATTAGTATTTCTCAAGGGTCTGTCCTGTGCCCTCTTCTCTTCTCCCTCTATGCTATTTCACTTGGTGATCTTGTCAGCTCTCAGGCTTTCAACTATGATCTTTGTGAAAATTATTCTCAGATCTATTTTTCTAGCCCTAATCCCTCTACTGATCTCCTGTTTCATGGTGTCTATTGGATATTTGGAGTTTTTTATTAAAGATTTTTATTTTCGAAACATATGCACGGATAATTTTTCAACATTGATCCTTGCAAGCATAGCTTTGTGTTCCAAATTTTCTCCTCCTTAACCCCACCTCCTCCTCTAGATGGCTAACAATCCAATATATGTTATACATGTTAAAATATATGTTAAATCCAATATATGTAAATATATTTATACAATTATCTTGTTGCACAAGAAAAATCATATCAAAAAGGAAAGAAAATGAATAAGAAAACTAAATGCAAGCAAACAACAACAAAAAGAACGAGAATGTTATGTTATGTTGTGACCTACTGGATATTTTAAACTAGATTCCATAAATTCATCACATCTAAAAATGAACTCACTGTCTTTCTCTCAAAACCCTCTTCTCTTCCTAATTTCCTTATTACTAATGAGAGTACCACCTTCCTCCCAGTCTCCCTAAGTCCCAACTTCTATTAATTTTACTTGACTCTTTTCCCCTCTAACATTGCCTTCCCTCCAATGTAGGTCCTTATCACCCCACACCTGAAGTATTAAAATAGATTGATTGGTTTTCCTGCCTCAAGTTTCTCCCATCTGGAGTCATCCTCCATTTAGCTGTTAAACTGGTCTTCCTAAAATATGACCTCAACCTCTAATCAATTTCAATGGGTTGCTGCCAGAGTCAAATATAAAATTCCAGTTTGGCTTTTAAAGTCCTGAACAACTTGGTCCCTTCCTATTTTTTCTTTTTTCTTACACAGTCTCTCCCCCATTTCCTTTCCCTCCCAATCTCCCCATTGTTCAATTCAATGACACTGGCCTTCTTGGTGATCATCTCTTGAGATAGTCTATCTCCAACTCTAGACTGTTTCTCATGCCTGAATTTCTCTCCTTCCTCACCTCCACTATCTGGTTTCCCTAATTTCCTTCAAGACCTAGCTAAAAATTCAATCTTTTTAGCAGTATCAAAACCATTTGGTACTGGCTAAGAAATAGAGTAGTTGATCAGTGGAATAGATTAGGTTCACAGGACAAGACAGTGAATAAAAATAGCAATCTAGTGTTTCACAAACCTAAAAACTCCAGCTTTTGGGATAAAAACTGACTATTTGACAAAAACTGCTGGGAAAGTTGGAAACTAATATGACAGAAACTAGGCATTGATCCACACCTAACATTGTATACCAAGATAAGGTCGAAATGAGTTCATGATTTAGACATAAAGAGTGATATTATAAGCAAATTAGAAGAATAAAAGCTAGTTTAGCTCTCAGATTTGTGGAGAAGGCAGAAATTTGTGATCAATGAAGAACTGGAGCTCATTATTGAACAAAAAATAGATAATTTTATTATATTAAGTTAAAAAGTTTTTGTATCCACCAAACTTATGCAGACAAGATTAGAAGGGAAGCAATAAACTGGGAAAACATTTTTATACTCAAAGGATAAAGGTCTCATTTCTAAAATATATAGAGAACTGATTCAAATTTGTAAGAATTCAAGATATTCTTCAACTGACAAATGGTCAAAGGATATGAACAGACAATTTTCAGATGAAGAAATTAAAACCATTTCTACTCATATGAAAAGGTGCTCTATGTTGCTATTGATCAGAGAAATGCAAATCAAGACAACTCTGATACCACTACATACCTCTCAGTTGGCTAAGATGACAGGAAAAGATAATGATGAGTGTTGGAGGGGATGTGGGAAAACTGGGACACTGATACATTGTTGGTAGAGTTGTGAACTGATCCACCTGGGCCTATATCCCAAAGAGATCTTAAAGGAGGGAAAGGGACTCGTATGTGCAAAAATGTTTGTGGCAGCCCTTTTTGTAGTGGCAAAAAACTGAAAACTGAGTGGATGCCCATCAGTTGGAGAATGGCTGAATAAATTATGGTACATGAATGTTATGGAATATTATTATTCTATGAGAAATAATCAGAAGGATGATTTCAGAGAGGCTTAGAGAGACTTACATGAACTGATGCTGAGTGAAGTGAGCAGAACCAGGAGATCATTATGCATGGCAACAAGAAGACTATACAATGATCAATTCTGATGGACCTGGTTTTCTTCAACAAGGAGATAATTCAGACCAGTTCCAATGATCTTGTGTATGAAGAGAGACGTCTACACCCAGAGAGAGGACTGTGGGAATTGAGTGTGTATCACAACATAGTGATCTAGTTCACTATTGAATATTGAACATATTTGTTGTTGTTTGCTTGCATTTCATTTTCTTTCTCATTTTTTCCTTTTTGATTTGATTTTTCTTGTGCAGCAAAATAATTATATAAATATGTTTGCATACATTGGATTTAACATATATTTTTACCATGCTTGACATATATTGGATTGCTTGCCATCTAGAGGAGGGAGTGGGGGAAGGAGGGAGAAATTGGAATACAAGGTTTTGCAAGGGTTAATGTTGAAGAATTATCCATGCATATATTTTGAAAATAAAAAGTTTTAATGAAACAAAAAATAAAAATCTTTTGGGAGAGGCTTTTCCTGATGCTAGTGCCTACCCTCTGTTAATTATCTTTTGATAATCTTCCATTCAAAAATCTTTCAGATTCATAATCGTCTCTGTGTTGTCTCTTCCATTAGACTAGAAGCTCCTTGAAAGCAACTATTTTTTGCCTTTTTTTTTTTATAAACCTAGTGTTTGGCACAGTGCCTGGCATAGAACAGGCCCAAATAAATGCTTTTTGACTGACTAAACGATTGACTGAAGTTTGGTTAGAATATAAAGGGTATGAGGAGGAATAACATGAAATCATTCCAGAATAGGGATCTCAAACCTTTCTTGTATCACAGATACTTCTGGCAAGAGGTGCAGTCTTTGGAACTCTTCTCAGAATAAGGTTTTTAAATATATAAAATAAAATACATACGCTTACAAAAAGTTTAGTCAAGATAAAACTATAATTTTATTTCATTTAAATTAATGTATTTCCTGAAATCAATAATAAAATAATAATAATTTATGATGCTAATTTTATAATATGAGAATAATAAATACATAATAGTAATGTAAAAAATAACAAGAATACCTAGCATTTGCAAATTGTTTCACAAATCACATATCATTTTATCTTCACAACAACCCTGAAACACAGGTGCTATTTTTATGTCCATTTTACAGATGAGGAAACTGAGGCAGCAGAGGCTAAGTAACTTGCTTAGGAACACATAGCTGGTAAGTATCTGAGGTTGAATTTGAATTTAAGTACTTTATCTACTGGGTCATTTAGCTGCCTGTCATCTGCCTGTTCTTCTTTGGGGATCCCCAGAAACCTTGGCCTAGAATGATAGATTGGAACCCACCTATGGAAAATATTAAATACCACAGGACTTCAAATTTTACGCATGAGACAATCAAATAGGCAGGGAGATGGTGCAATGGAACCAGGAGAATCCGAACTCAAATCTGGTCTCAAACACTAGCTGTGTAACTCTTGGCAAATCACTTAACACAACTGCCTTTCAAGAAAAAGGAAAAAGAGGCAATAGAGAGCCAATTACCTTTTTTTTTTTTTTAGCTCAAAAGTTTTATTTACTATTATTTTGAGTCAAACACTGTGTATTTATTGAACTTGAAGATAACTAAAGCTGTGAATAATATCTAACAGACTGAAAGACAATCAGGATCCAACAACATCTTAAAGGGCTATAATTTTGGATCAAACCTGAAAAGATGAAATTTAACAGATGAATACAAAAGTCTTACACTTGCATTCAAAAAGTCAACTTAAAAGTTTAAGATAGAGTAAGTATGTCCAGACAGGAATTCATCTGAAAAAAAAATTTGGAAAGTTTAATGGCTTGTTAACTCAATATAAATCAACATAGGAATTAGCAGCTCCAAAAGTTAAGCTGATATTTGTCTGTATTTAAAGAGCTATAGAGTCCAGAACTGGACTTTGTCCTGGTAAGAACACATTAGTATTATAGAATTATAGTAATTTTAGAGTACTTCATTTTAAGAAAGGCACTGATAAGTTGGAAAGTGTCCAGAGGAGGGCAAGCAGAATTGGGAAGGCCCTTAAGACCATGATTTACGGGGATTAGTTGAAGGGACTAGAATTGTTCAGTTTGGAAAAGAGAAGACAGGAGAAACATGATTGCTGTCTTTAAGCATTTAAAGGGTTGTCATGCAGAGTTGTTCTGCTTAACTATAGGGGATAGAACTAGGAGCAAAGAAGGGGACACTGGAAAGGGAAAAATGTATTAGGTCTATTCAAAAGTAGAATAGCTGGCTTAGGAAATATTTAGTCTGTCCTCACTGGAGATCTTCAGGGAAAGCCTGGATCTACATTTGCCCATCATATTGTAGAAGTCATTCTTAGTAGCAAAAACAGTAAGGTTCTGTCTGGATTTGATAGCTTCTGGAGGTTCTGTCTGAAATTCTAATCTATGTTTCTTTATTTGCCCCCTTCCATCAAGACTGCTCAGGTTCACTTTGTCTTTAAAAAGGCCTATTACTGACCCTGCCATGCCTTTAAATTACTATTTTATGTCTCTTCCCTTTCCAAGTCAAACTCAGAAAGAATCATCTCCACTTACCCACTCCACAATCCTTTGCAATCTGACTTCTGGACCAACTTCCCCCACTTAATATTTAGACACACACTGAGTCTTAGAATCTCTGACAAAAAGTCATAAGATCATAGTCTTAGAGCTGGAAAGCACATTAGAGATAGTGTAACTTACTTCCAAATGAAGAAACTGGAGTCTAAAGAAGTGATCAAAAGTCCAAAATTCAGAATAGCAGAGCTGAGTGAGATTCAGGCTTCTCTTGATTCCAAATCCAGGATTTTTGTTACAGCACAACAGTAGAAGAGGTACACTTTGAACAGAATTCTTCATCTGAGGTCCATGCGAAGAAGGTGTGATACAAGGCAGAGATGGGTCTGTGGTTCGTTCTCCCTCCCCTCTCCTCCCCTCCCTTCCCTTCCCCTCCCCTCCCCTTCCTTCCGCTCCCCTCCCCCCTCTCCTCCCCTCCCCCCCTCTCCTCCCCTTCCTTCCCCTCCCCTCCCCCCTCCCCTCCCTTCCCTTTCCCTCCCCTCCCCCCCCTCCCCTCCCCCTCTCTCTCTCTCTCTCTCTCTCTCTCTCTCTCTCTCTCTCTCTCTCTCTCTCTCTCTCTCTCTCTCTCTCTCTCTCTCTCTCTCTCTCTCTCTCTCTCTCTCTCTCTCTCTCTCTCTCTCTCTCTCTCTCTCTCTCTCTCTCTCTCTCTCTCTCTCTCTCTCTCTCTCTCTCTCTCTCTCTCTCTCTCTATATATATATATATATATATATATATATATATATATATATATATATCTTGGCCGGCAATATCAGCTTCAAGAGATAAGCAATATTGCAAAAAAAAACTTGAAAACTTTATTTTATACAAAACAGAATAATAGATCAGGATTTGTATCAATTTTTCTTTGTAATCCTATGTATTTTTAAAAATACATTTACAAACATGCTTCTGAGAAAAGTTCCATGGGCTGTAAAGGGCTAGAACTGAGCAATGCACTTGGATAATGAAGCACGTGAGACTAATTGCTAATTGGACAGTTCCCTATTAACTTGTTTGAAGGTTGACCCTCCCCAGCTGTTCTGTGCTGACTTGATTGGTGGGACAAAGAGGGGGAAGTGACGTGTGTAGGAGGAGTAGGAGGAAGAAAAGGAATTGAGACGCAGAAGCTGACTCAGTCTCTCCTGGCATTTGAGGGAGGAAGGTGTGTATGAGGTAGCTAGGCCTAACCCCCTGACCTTGACCGTAAAAGACAAGAATAAAGACGTTTAGTGATCCTGACTCCAGCTGATTTCTGGAAGACAGAGTTCCAGCAGTGGGCTTCACCAGATTGGCTGCCAAGGGGTCCAGGGTATTTACAACTGTTAAGAAGCCCTGGGAGGATGGAGATTGAAGACCAGACTACAGGCTCTTTAAACTCTGTTCTAAAATGAAGCAAAAGTCAAATGACTGCAAAATATGGTTGTCCTAACTAATTTGCTTTATGCAAAGCCTCAGGTTCTAAAAGCAGTTTGGAGGGTGATATTAAAGGCCTGAAGATCTAGAGTAATATGGATGCTAGGAAAAGGGGATTTGCTTCCCAGGATTGCAAAGAAAGATTGCCTCCTTTTTTTTTTTTATTATTAATTTTATGATTATAACTTTTTTTTTTTGACAGTACATATGCATGGGTAATTTTTTTTACAACATTATCCCTTGTACTCACTTCTTTTCTGAATTTTCCCTTCCCTCCCTCTACCCCCTTCCCATAGATGACAGACACTCCCATACATGTTATATGTGTTACAGTATATCCTAGATACAATATATGTCTGTAAAACCGAATTTCTTGTTGCACGTTAAGAATTGGATTCAGAAGGTAAAAGTAACCTGGGTAGAAAAACAATAGTGTAAACAGTTTACATTCAATTCCCAATATTCCTTCTCTGGGTGTAGCTGTTTCTGTCCATCATTGATATTCTCTATGTTGAAGATATCCACTTCCATCAGAATATATCTTCACACAGTATCCTTGTTGAAGTGTATAGTGATCTCCTGGTTCTGCTCATTTCATTCAGCATCAGTTCATGTAAGTTTCTCCAAGCCTCTCTGTATTCCTCCTGCTGGTCATTTCTTACAGAGCAATAATATTCCATAACCTTCATATACCACAATTTACCCAACCATTCTCCAATTGATGGACATCCATTCATCTTCCAGTTTCTAGCCACTACAAAAAGGGCTGCCACAAACATTTTGGCACATACGAGTCCCTTTCCCTTCTTTAGTATTTCTTTGGGATATAAGCCCAGTACTAGCACTGCTGGATCAAAGGGTATGCACAGTTTGATAACTTTTTGGGCATAGTTCCAAATTGTTCTCCAGAATGGTTGGATTCTTTCACAACTCCACCAACAATGCATCAGTATCTCAGTTTTCCCACAGCCCCTCAACATTCATCATTATTTTTTCCTGTCATCTTAGTCAATCTGACAGGTGTGTAGTGGTACTCAGAGTTGTCTTAATTTGGATTCCCAAATATTTTATACTCTCGACAGTTGTTTTGAATGGAATTTCTCTTTATATCTCTTGCTGTTGGATTTTGCTGGTGATGTATAAAAATGCTGAGGATTTATGTGGATTTATTTTGTATCTAGCAACTTTGCTAAAGTTGTAAAGTTTTTATTAGAATCTCTGGGGTTCTCTAAGTATACCATCATATCATCTGCAAAGAAGGATTGTCTCTTTTATGTAACAGCTGAAGAAGCCTGACACAACAGAATAAGTATCACAACTATGCTTTGCATCTCCTTTCTTTTTTAAATCTCCTTTTTTTTCCCTCTTTGAGATGGCAATGCCACAAAGGCAGCAAGAATGAGCTGAAAACATGAGTGAGATATTATTTAAGTAATCAATACGTATTAAACATCTACCATATGCTAGGCACTGTGGATACAAAAAGAGGCAAAAGTCCATGCTTTAAGGAGCTGACCATCTACTAGAATATGCATGCTGACCCACACAGCAAAGATCCAAGCAAAAAATTGCATTACCCAGAATCAGCTAAGGTACAGCAGACTCCTTACCTGCAGACTGGTGAGCTGGGAAATGTCATCATCCCAACTTTCTGTTGTAATCTGTGAATCTGAGATTTATAGGGTTGAGAGGGAGAGAGTACTACAGCTTCTTTTCAGGAGCTGTAGGTATGTGTGAGAAGAATATTTTTCTTCCACACTAAAAAATCTGGGAGTTTGGAAAAAGGTTATATATTTCTTTTGCATTTTATTTCAACCTATTAAAGATATAACATAGTGCTAGATTTATGAGTACCATTCAAAGTGATCTAAGATGTAGTAGCTTATAAGAGATAAATAGCATCTTTTGCATTTTAATATTTAGTAAATATATTTCATTTCATCTCATAGATTAAATTGGAACCCAACCAGAAATATCTATAGAGCAAAAGCCAGGCATTGGCAGGCTTGAGTGCTCTCCAGTGGCCAGGAAGAATATTGCAGTCTGCTTAAAAGTAACAAAATTACATTGAAAGATTACTGCAACAAATTTACATAATCCTCCCAATTTAACTATTTCCAAACCTTCTGGAAAACAATTGGAATAAAATGTCCAAACATTTTAAACCAGAAACTCATTGGTTAATTAGATATGCTAAGGACCTCATTAAAGACAGAAAGAAAATTTCAGTATACATTAAAATATTTATAATACACTATTTGTTGTGGCAAAGAATTGGAAACAAAGTGGACATCCACCGATTGAAGAATGGCTAAATAAAGTGTGGTAGGTAAATATAATAGAATATTATTGTACTGTAACAAACAATGACTATAAAGGATTCATAGAACCATAAGACTTGTAAGAATGGATGCTAAGGAAAGTAAACAGTCAGGAGCCTAATATGACAACAACAACATAAGTAGAATGAACAATCAGATAAAATTAAGTACTGTAGCTTTACAATGATCAATCTTGACCCCAAGAAAAAATGGAAAAAGATACTTTTCTCTTTTCATTCAAAGTTATGGATATAAAATGCTGTATATGCTGTTATATATATTGGTTGGTTTTACTGAGATTTTGTTGTTTTTTAATCTTTTGGGGACAGCTAGGTGACTCAATGGATAGAATGCTGGTCCTAGAATCAGGAAGATGAGTTAAATCTGGCCTCAGACACTTCCTATTCTGTGACCCTATTTACCTCAGTTTCCTCATCTGTAAAATGATCTGGAAATGGAAATGGCAAATGACTTTGCCAAGAAAACCCCAAAAGGGATCAGAAAGAGCTATATACAACTGAAAAACAACTGAACCGCCCCCCAAAAAAATCTTTTTTCTTTCTTAGGCAAAGCCTACTGGATAGAGAAGGTGAAAGATTATTTCCAGAAATAATTGTGACAAATAGGAAAAGATATCAAGAAAACATTTTTTAAATTAAAAATAAAAATAAAAAAGTGACTATCATATGCAATGCACCCAAGAGAGATTGAAAAGATCTCTGAAGATAGCTCCATAAGAATATTATCTGGTGGTTAAATTATACATTTCACTTTTAACTAATTTTAAACTTTTGAAACATAGAGCTTAGCTGTCCTTGATGAGTTCACGTTTCCTGGTCCACATAAATTACTACCTTTTGTATTGGAAGAATGGGCAAATATGATTAAAAAACATCCTTAGTGATCTCTGGAAGACTATAAAGAATGGTTAAGGTGTCATAAAACTATAGAAAGAAAAACATCTTTATTTTCAAAGGAAGGAAGACAAGCGTCTACACAGTACATCAGTGAGATGTCTTGGGAAAATTCTAGAATGTATTGTTTAAGAAATGAAAAAAAATTAAAGGGAACATTTAGAATTGAAGGTAATAATCATAAAGAGCCAGAATAGCTTTCAGCAAAAGTTAGCAAATTTCAATTCAAGAAGCTTAATAAAAAGCACATTTTAGATGTTCTTTGTGCTGAGGTTACAAAGCAAAAAAGGAAATAGCAGGACTTCATAGAACTTACATTCTTCTAGGAACTTAAAAGCAGGTAAGTAAATACAAACTACATTTTTAAAAAGTAATAATTCAATTGGTAGGATTACTAAATAATTGATCAGGAAAATAAATCTCATTACTAATGAGCATTTAACAAAGCTTTATGCCATTCTTGTGGAAAATAAGGAGAGGTTTTGGATCAATAGTAGTTTAATATATAGAGTCAGATCTGATTGGTTAGTCACAGTCAAAGAATAATTGTTAATAATTCAATATCTATTTGAAAGGTCTCTAGAGGAGAGCCCGAGGGGCTATGCTTGGCTTAGTGTTTTTATAACTTCTTATCATTAATTTGTTCAAAGAAATAGATGACACACTTAGTAATTATGCAGATGACACAAAGTAGGAAGAAATAACTCATCAAGTCAAGCAAGAACTTTAGGGCCAATTTAATAGGATGATATTTAACAAGAAAACGTAAAGTCTAACACAGGTTCAAATCATCAATTTCATAGGTAAAAGTTGGTAGAGATATGGCCAGACTAATTCATCTGAACCTTTTCAGATTTCTGGATTTCTTACTAGATTTCAGGTTCAATTTGAATTACCACTGACTGTATGGCAACCAAGAAAGATAATGAAATCTTAGGTTTCCTTAAGGAAGGTATAGTAACCACAACTAGGGAGGTTATTATTCCAATTTGCCTTACCCTGAAAATTCCACATTTGAAGTATTATTTTTAGTTCTGGGCCCTACATCTTTTTAAGCATCCATTTAATTTATATATTAAGCCAGACACTTTGATAGGTATTGAAGAAAAAAATCAACAACAAATTAACAATCTCCATCTGCAAATAATATATTTTCTTTTTTTTCAGATCATAAATTTTTTGTTGTTTTTTAAACTATTTTAATAATATTTTATTTTTCCAAATATTTGCAAAGATTGTTTTCAACATTCATCTTTGCAAAACCTTGTGTTCCAAAATTTTCTCCCTCTTTCCCCTCCTCCCCCTCTCCTAGACAGTGAGCAAACCAAAACAGGTTAAACATGTGCAGTTCTTCTAAACACATTTCAGTATTTGTCATACTGCACAAGAAAAATCAGATCAAAAGATGAGAGAAAAAAAAACAACAAGATGAAAACACTGTGTTTTGATCTCTATTCAGTCTCCATAGTTCTCTTTCTGGATGAGAATGGCTCTTCATAAGTCTATTGAAATTGCTTTGAATCATCTCACTGCTGAAAAGAATCAAGTTCATCACAGTTAATCATCACATAATTTTGTTGCTGTGTACAATGTTCTCTTGGTTCTACTTGTTTCATAGCATCCAGTTCATGCAAGCCTTTCCAGATTTTTCTGAAATTATCTTGCTCCTTATTTCCCATAAAACAATAACATTCTATCACATTCATATACCATAACTGATTCAGCTATTTCCCAATTGATATGCATCCACTCAATTTCCAGTTCTTTAACATTCTAAAAAGAGCTAATACATACATTTTTTTTGCACATGTTGGGTTCTCTTCTTTTTTTTCTGATCCCTTTTTGCCTACAGACCAGTAGAGACACTGCTGGATCAAATGGGTATACATAGTTTGACAATCCAAATTGCTTTCCAGAATGATTGGATCATTTCACAATTCCACCAACAATACATTAGTATTCCAGTTTTCCCATATCCCCTCCAACATTTAAAATCATCTTTTCTTGTTATCTTAGCCAATATGAAAGTTGCCTTAATTTGCATTTCTCTAATAATAGTGACTTAAAGAATTTTCTATCTGACTAGAAGTGACTCTAATTCCATCATCTGAAAATTGTCTGTTCATATCCTTTGCCCTTTTATCAGTTGGAGAATGGCATGTATTCTTACAAATTTGAGTCAGTTCTTTATATGTTTTAGAAATGAGACTTTTATCTCATTTACACTGGGTGTAAATTTTTCCCCCCAGTTTTCTACTTCCCTTCTAATATTGACTGCATTGATTTTGTTTATACAAAACCTTTTTAATTTAATGTAATCCAAATTATCTGTTTTGCATTTTATAATGCTCTCTAGTTCTTTTTTGGCCATAAATTTCTTCCTTCTTCACAAACTAAGAGATAAACCATCCCTTGTTCTCTTAATTTGTTATACTATCACCCTTCATGTCTAAATCATGAATCCATTTTGACCTTATCTTGATATAGGGTATTAGATGTTGGTCAATGCCTAGTTTCTGCCATACTATTTTCCAGTTTTCCCAGCATTTTTGGTCAAAGAGTGAATTCTTATCCCAGAAGTTGGGGTCTTTGGATTTATCAAACACTAGATTATTATAGTCATTGACTATTGTGTCTTGTGAATCTAAACTATTTCATTGATCTATTATTCTATTTCTTGGCTAGTACCAAATGGTTCTTATGACCATTGCTTTATAATATAGTTGTAGGTCAGGTACAACCTAGGCCACCTTTCTTTGCATTTTTTCATTAATTATGAAATTCTTGACATTTTGTTCTTCCAGATGAATTTTGTTATTTTTTTTCTAATTTTATAAAGTGATTTCTTGGCAGTTTGATTGGAATGGCACTGGATAAGTAGATTAATTTAGACAGAATTGTCATTTTTATTAAATTAGCTTAGCCTATCCATGACTACTTGGTACTCCAATTGTTTAGATCTGACTTTGTGTGAAAAGTATTTTTCCTGGTTTTGTCTTGGCAGATAGACTCCCAATATTTTATATTACCTACAGTTATTTTACATGGGATTTCTCTACCTCTTGCTGCTGGACTTTGTTGGTAACATATAGAAATGCTGATGATTTATGTGGATTTATTTTATATCCTGTAACTTTGCTAAAGTTGTTCTTTGTTTCTAGTAGTTTTTTAGTTGATTCTCTAAGTAAGTATACCATCATATCATCTATAAAGAGTGATAATTTTATTTCTTCATTATCTATTCTAATTCCTTTAATTCTTTTTCTTCTCTTATTGCTAAAGCTAACATGTCTAGTACAATATTGAATAGTAGTGGGCAACCTTGTTTTACTTCTGATCTTATTAGGAATGCTTCTAATTTATCCCCATTATATGCAATGTTTGCTTATGGTTTTAGATAGATGCTACTTATAATTTTAAGGAAAACTTCATTTATTCCTTTGCTTTCTAGTGTTTTAAATAGGAATGGGTATTGAATCTTGTCACATGCTTTTTCTGCATCAATTAAGGTAATCACATGACTTCAGTTAGTTTGGTTATCGATCTGGTCCATTATGCTGATAGTTTTCCTGATATTGAATCAGCCCTGCATGCCTGGCATAAATCTTATTCAGTCATATTATATTATCCTGCTGATAAGTTGCTGTATATCTTTGCTAATATTTTATGTAAAATTTTTGAATCAATATTCATTAAGGAAATTGGTCTATAATTTTCTTTCGTTGTTTTGACCCTTTCTGGTTTAGGTATCATCACTATATCTGTGTCATGAAAAGAATTTGATAAGACTCCTTCTTTCCCTATTTTTCTGAATAATTTGTACATTATTGGAATTAATTATTCCTTTTGTTTTTATTCCAAACTTAACAATCACTAAATAAAATAAGCATTTCCATATACAAAGTAAAACAGAAAATGCAAGTTGTATATGAAATCACCTCTATTATGTATAGTTTGCTTTTTTAAAAATACATAGATGTTCTCACTTTATGTAAGTAGACAGTTTGACAAAATTCTACAAAAAGTGATTTTTATATAATGCAAATGTGCCCCTACCCACACATTTCACTTAGCCACATAACAAAGACAAATAAAATATCTTTATACAAATCATAAGAGGTACTAAAATTTTTGTTGTTCAGTTGTGTCTGACTCTTTGAAATCCCTCTTGGGATTTTCTTGACAAAAGTAATGAAGTACTTTGGCATTTTCTTCTCCAGTTCATTTTACAGATGAGGGACTTAAAGCAAATAGTTAAGTTATTTACAAAGATTATATAAATAGTAAGTTTCTAGGGCCAAATTTGAACTTAGGAAGATGAGTCTTCCTGAATCCAGGCCCAGCACCCCAATAAACTGTGCTGTCTTGCTGTCTGCACTAAAATGCAAGAATTTTAAACACTGTATCATAATTTTAAAAAATTATGGAATGAAAAGTAAACTAAGTGATAAAATATGCACAGTACTATACCATAAAGTTAACATAGGTATACAACATATTGTTCCTTCCTCACCCACCATATTTAGCCTTTATCACTGGTAGTTGGTTGTTCAACTTTTATGAAGTTACAGAAAGATACTTGGACAATAGCTTTCTTTTTTTCCTCATATATCTGATGATAGCAAGAAATGTTGTCCTCAACTAGTTTTTGAACTTTCAAAAAATTTGAAACATTTGGATCCATTTTTTCAATATATGAAAAAAAATACTCAGATGTTGAAATGCTTCTACCAATTTTTATTGTAAATAAAACCAAATCTTTTTGGTTTAACCTCTGAAGCTTCCTTTCTCTTAAAATCATCTAAAAGGGAAGGTAATCTCAGGTATTATTCAAAACAAGTAGAATTTTGAAAGGAATGCCGTAATCATTATAAAACTTCTCAACTCTGAAAATTAAGCAGTACATAACTGACTGTTCCATAGATTATGATATGGGTCATCCATGCCTAAAGGTTAAAATAATGCACAGGAAGCATAGTTTTTCCCCTTTATCAAGATCTAAGTTTGAGATGATATTCTTTGATGAAATAGGTTGATTTCATCTACATTAAAGATTTGCTTTGGCAAGTAGGAATTTTCATCTATTATTTTTTTGCAGGAACTCTGAAAACTTCTTTGCTGCTTCAATATCTGCACTAGCAGCCTCTCCTTACTTAACATTCTGAAATCCAGCACAATCTTTAAATCAAAATTGGAATGCAGATTTCTTTTACAATTCTTTATGTAAAATCAAATTTGCATAATGCAAATTACATAAAACTCAAACATATAATAAAATCAGCATATAACTTTTCAAAACTAGTTTGCTTGTCTATTTTTCTTTTTGGCCCCTTTTCTTGTTCTATGTTTTTTTTCCTTTTTTAATATGTGTCAATTACGATATTTTCTTTTCCTTTTTTTTTGGCAACCCTATTTCTAACACCTCACCTGTTCCCAAATTAAAAAAAGAAAACCAAAACCTTTGTGATACATATGCTATCAAGAAAAACAAATTTTCACATTGGCTATGTCTAAAAATACAGTTTTCATTCTGCATCTCTGTCAGGAGACTGATAGTATGCTTCACAAATGACTCTGTGAAATCACAGTTGGTCATTGCAGTACCATCTGCTTTGTCACTGCACCCTACGAACTTGGTTCCTTTCCATCTGACTTCTACTCAAGACTTCCATATGTGAATAATCTGAGTTGATCTAGACAGTTCCAAATTTTCAAAAAGAAAGAACATTTAAGTAGGCTTCCTAAGCAAGCTCAGACATCCTAAGATGCAGTCATTCTTTCCCTACCACTTTCATCGCCTGCTAACTGGAATAGGCTGCTTCTTTCACCTGTGCTTTCTGACTCATCCAGAGAGTGAAAATCTCCACCCATGAATAATGCGAACCAGAGAGAAGGGAAGGATTTCTTTCCCTTGCACACCTGCTTTTTTTACCCTTCTTCCAAAAATGTACCTAAGATATGTGTTATCTTCTTCTGTGTTATTTGTCCTCAGTTTCTAGGCAATTCTTCCCTTTTTTGCTTTAATTAATTAATTTTTTTTAGGTTTTATACATATATTCACTTTTTTACATATTACCATACAAATCATATTAGGAGAAAAAAATCAGAACAAAAAGGAAAAACCATAAGAAAGGGAAAAAAAGGTGAAAATAGTATATTTCAATCCGCATTCAATCTCCATAGTTTTCTTTCTGGATGCAGATGGCATTTTCTATCCAAAGTTAATCAGAATTGGCTTTGGATCTCTTTGGAACACTGAATTGTTGAAAAGAGTTGTCTATCTATGATAGATTGATCATCATGCAATCTTGCCATTGCTATGTATCATGTTTTCCTGGTTCTGCTCATGTCATTCAGCATCAGTTCATCTAAGTCTTTCCAGGCTTTTCTGAAATCAGCCTGAAATAATTTCTTATAGACAATAATAGTTCATTACTTTCATATACCATAATTTATGTAGTCATTCCCCAATGGATGGGCATTCACTCATTTTCTAATTTTTTGCCACAACAAATAGAACTGTTACAAACTTTTTTTGTATATGTGGATCCTTTTTTTCTTTTTTATACCTCTTTGGGATATAGATCCAGTGGCCCTGCTAGATCAAAGGGTATGCAGTTTTATAACCCTTTAGACATAGTTTTCAGGTGTTTCTTTCTTTCATTTATATATCATACTTTGTTCATTCACTCCTCAAAAATGTCATTTATTTACATATTCCCAAGTAATTTTACTGCTTTTCTGTAACAATGAGCTTCTATAAATATTTTTGTTCCTATGGGTCTTTTTACTTTTTTTTTCTTTTTTTTTGTATTTCTATTTATTTCTTTTATTTACTCTTTTATTTCCTAAGCCAAGTAGTTATATCACTAGGTCAAAGAATATGTATAGTTTAATGAATTTATGATAATAGTTTGATTATTTTGCAAAAATGCTGTCCCAATTTTGATTCCAGGAATATTGCATTAGCTTGCCTGTTTTCTTGTATCTGCATAACTCCACTTCAACAATTTTCACTATTTGTTTTTGTTATCTTTGACAATTTAGTCAATATGAAATAGAACTTTAGGTTGTTTTAATTTTCCTTATTCTAATTGTTAATGATTTGGAGCATTTTTCATATGGCTGTTTATAATTTGTATTTCTTCCTTTTAGAGTTTCTTGTTCATATCTTTTTACCATTTATCTACTGGGCAATGATTCTTTTCCCTATATATTTGAATTAGTTATATCTTGGACATAAGACCTTATCAGAGAAACTTGCCACATTAAGATATTTCCCCCCAATTATCTATTTCCCTATTAAATTTATTTTGGAAAAAAACCCATTTATTTTACAAATTTAAAATTGTCCCCTTTGTCTTCTATGATTCTTTCTATCCCTTTCTTGATCATGGACTCTTTTATTAATAATAGTTGTCAAAGATATTTCCTTCTTTGTTTCTCTGAGTTGTTTATGATGCAGTTTGGTATATCTAAATCACGTATTAATATGTATCTTATCTTGACCTATGGTGATATTGTTCTAAACCTAATTTCTGTCAAACTACTTTTCATTTTTTTCATCAAAAAATGAATGCTTCCTCCAGTGGCTGGGGTCTTTGGATTTGTCAAATACTCTGATATTATATTTGTATGTTGTGTACCTAAACTATTAACCAACTTTTCTATTTTTTAGCCAATACCAAATATTTGATAACTGCTTTGCAGTATGATTCAAAACATGATAATGCTAGGATCCCTTTCTTGTCACTTTAAAATTTTATTTCTCAAGATTTTTGACTTTTTATTCTTCCAGATAAATGTAGTTTTTCCAACCTAGCTCTAAAAAATAATCCCTTGGGAGTAGTATAGAATTGAATAAATAAATTAATTTAGGTATTATTACCATTTTTCTTATATTGTCATAGCCTAACCAAGCAATAAATATTTCTATAACTATTTAGGTTTCTTTATTTCTATAAAGTATATATGTACATCCTGGTTATGAAGAGGTTAAAAGGAGATAGCCCAAGATACAAATGATTAACAGAGAAATTCCTGTCTTAGAGGAGGTTAAAGGAGATAACCTGAGACACAAATGATTAATATAATTTAAATCCTTAAGAGAAATTCTTGTCTTATGCAAACTTCAAAAGAATTTACAAAGGTCTCCAGGAATCTTTTTGATATACAAACATCTCTATATCTGAAGAAAGTAGAAAAGTCCTTTTCAAATACAAACTTTGTTTTATGACCCTGATTGTGTATAAAATGAATCTCCAAAAGCCTACTCCTTGCACTTGGCTTTTCCCTGCCTTGTGCCCGCCAACTTTGCTTTGGAGTCCCCTTTCAGGCAGTTTGGCCTTTCTCCCTGGAGGCCAATTGCCTGTCTATCCCTTTCCTAATCAATAAAGACTTTGTTTTAACCCAGCATTGAGTAGTGAATTCATTCGCTAAATGGATGCGGCTTTGGTATTTAGGAGGAAAAGGAAACATTGAACCATCTTTCCCTTTGAGCCTCAGTTTCATCCTCATCATTTTATAGTTATTTTGAATGAAATTTTTCTACTTCTTCCTGTTATGATTTGTTGGTAATATACAGAATTGCTAATGAATTATGCAGATTTCATATTCTGTAACTTTGCTGAAGTTAATTATTTTAATTAATTTTAGTTGACTCTCTAGAGCTTTATAAATAAACTATCATATGATATACAAAGTGATAGGTTTTTTTCCACATTCCCAATTCATATTCTTTCAATTTATTTTTCTTGTCTTACTGCTATGGCTAGGATTATTTGTATTACATAAAATAGTAGTAGTAGTAATGAATATTTGTGTTTTACCTCTTATTTTATTGAAATAGTTTCTAGATTTTTTTATTATATAAGATATTAACTCTAGGTTTTTATAGCTACTGTTTACCATGTTAAAGAAAAGTTTATTTATCTCTAGGGACAGCTAGGAGGCACAAAGGATAGAATGTTTGGATTAGAATGATGAAGACTCTTCTGAGTTCAAATATGGCCTAAGATATTTACTAAATGTATGGCCTTAGGCAAGTCACTTAACCCTATTTGTCTCATCTATAAAATGAGCTAGAGAAGTAAATGGCAAACCACTCAAAAGTCTTTGACAAGAGAACACCAAATGGTATCACAGAGTCAGACCAACTAAACAACTAAACAACAAAAATTTCTTCTTAAGGATTTTTATTAGAAATGTTGAATTTTGTCAAAAGCTTTTTCTTAAAACATCTTTTTGGTGTAGTATTGTGGTTTTTATTATTTTTATTTTTAAAATGGTCTATGTTATAGTTTTGTTTATATTGAACCAACATTGAGTTTCTGTCATACATTCAACCTGGTTATAATGTATGATATATTTATTATGCTATTGTGACCTTGTTGCTAACATTTTAATTATTTTTGTATCATACTTGTTAAAAAATCTTATGCTATGATTTTCTTTCTCTGCTTTGTCTCACCCTGATTGAGATATTGAGACCATATTTGTGTCATAGAAGAATTTGGCAGGGGCAATTAGGTGGCGTAGTGGATGGAGCACTAGACCTGAAGTCCGGAGAACCTGAGTTTAAGTCTGATTTCAAACACTTAACACTTCCTAGTTGTGTGACCCTGGGCAGTCACTTAACCCCAATTTGCTCAGCAAAATAAATAAATAAAAGAACTTGGTAGGATCCCTTCTCCTATATTTGCAAATAATTTATATAATATTGAAATTATTCTTTAAATTTGATAGAATTTACTTGTAAATGTATCTGGGCCTGTATGGGGGGTGATTTATGGTTTGTTTAATTTATTTTTCTATAATTGGGTTTTAAAGGTGTAAACTCCTTTCAGAAGTCTAAAGGTGTAAACTCCTTTTAAAGGTGTGAACTCTGAACTAGAGAATTGTTAAGTATCAGACAACTGACTTAGCACCTAGTAAAATCCTAACAGTGGTCAGCAGAGGGAAGTCACTAGCATTAATGGAAATCAGGAAAGTTTTCTCACAGAAGTTGGGGGTTTTAGGTAGGTCTTGTAGGAAGTCAGAAGGCAAAGATAAGAAGGGAGAGAAGGCATTGAAGACAGCTCCACAAAATGCTCAAAGTTAGGAAATGGAATGTCTAATTTGAGAAACATCAAATTCCAGAATCCCCAGATCACAGCATATAGGGAAGACAGTAATTTGAAGAATATTAGAAAGATTGGGGAAAGGAGTTGGCAGATTATTAAGGGTTTTGAATACAAGACAGAGGATTTTATATTTTATATTTCATCCTGAAAGTGAGATTATATAGAATGGGAGGAGTTTACTTTGCTAGCTCATTTTGTTGCATGTAATTAAGCAAAATATTCTCTTAGAATTTTCCTTCTTTCATCTTAAACTGTTGCAAATTCTATACATTTTTTGCTGACAATTTGTCTTAGTCAGAGCTATACTTCAAGAATAATTTGACAGCTGAATGAAAGACTGACTGATGCCAAAAGAGATTTGATGAATGGATGGCAACCAAAAGGCTATTACAATAATCCAGATGAAAAATGATGAAAGTTGGCAACAAGTTGATGGCTGTGTAAGAAGTTGGGTACTTGAGTGTCTGAGAAAATAGTAGTACCCTTGACATTAATAAGGAAATTGAGGAATTTGGGGGAAATTTTTAATGAGTGCAATTTTAGACATTTTTAGACAATTTTAGAGTTTAAGATATCTACAAAGCATCCAGTTAGAGATGTCTAATATGTGAGTCTGGTGGTTAAAAGAGAGGTTAGAAACTAACAAACAGGTGGAAGAATCATCTGCTATAGATGATAAATGAATCTATGAGATGATGAGATCACTATGTCAAAAAAGTAGAGAGCAGAAAAGAACCTGGAGTGGGGATAGGGGGAACCATACCATTAGCAGAAGTCGGGGAAGACCTATATAAATTGATAAAGAGTGAAGTGAGCAGAACTAGGGAACAATTTATACAATGAGAAAAACAGTACAAATTAAAGTGATTTTGAAAGACATGTGAATAATAGTAGCTATGATTTATATAGTGCTTTCTATATGCTACGTTTGTGCTAAGCACTTTACAAATACTATTACAACTGATTCTCGTACAAATCCAGATGTGAAGGAAGGAAGGAAGAAAGGTAGGAAGGAAGGTAGGAAGGAAAGAAGGAAAGAAGGAAGGAAGGAAGGAAGGAAATGATGAGAGTTAGGGAAGGGTTAATCCCTTTTGGGTTGGTGCAAAGATAGTCTTGTGACGGTGCAGAGTCTCTTGTAAAAGGAATTTACAGGCCCGAAAACCTAGATTGATAAAAAGGTTTATTGTAGGGATTTGGAAATAAAATTAAAGGGTCAGAGGTGGTCGATGGGCGGGCAGGAATCCTTACATGGCCAGAAGGATACCATGTTTGGGGGGAAGGGCTGCTGCAAAGAGAGAGCTCCAGTTTGGCTCTTTTATACCCAAAGGTGCTTGTGGGTGGAGTCCCAGGCTCCTGGTGGGCTTTCAGCCAGGGTCAGCATTGAATAGAATTCAATGGGTTTAAACTTTGGGAATTGGGAAAACTCAAGTTAGTGTAGATCCGGTGGGGGATGGGGAAAACCCACTGACCAAGATTTGTAAATCAAAGATCAGTCATGGGGGGGGAGGCTTCTTAAAGGGATCTCAACCCCCATCAGAAGGAAGGAAGGAGGGAGGGAGGAAGGAAGGAAGGGAGGGAGGGAAGAAGGAAAGAAAGGAAGGAAGGAAAAAAGGGAGGAAGGAAGGGAGAGAGGGAAGGAGGAAAGAAAGGAAGGAAGGGAGGGAAGAAAGGAAGAAAGAAAGGAAGAAAGGAAGGAAGGAAGAAAGGAAAGAAGGGAGGAAAGGAGGGAGGGAAGAAGAAAAGAAGGAAAGAAGGGAGGAAGGGAGGGAGGGAGGAAAGAAGGGAGAGAGGAAGGGAGGAAGAGAGGGAAGGAGAGAGAGAAGAGGAAAGGGGTTTTTTTTGGAGGGGAAGAAGAGAGGTAGGGATGAGGAGAGGAAAAGATTAAAAGAAAAGAAAAGAAATTTTTAATGGGGAAAAAAAAAGAACAGAAGACCAAAAAAAATGATCAGACAAGCACTACAATTTTTATAATTACAAGTTAATCTTCTCCTACATTTAAAATAACAGCAAACTGCCCACAACAGACATCTGCAGTTTAAGAGACAATCCTCTTTTTCTGTTTCAATCTATATGTAAATATCTATTCTATATAGTGTTTCTTAAGTTCAGGACAAAAATTTAAAAATTTTTAAAAAGGAAAAATACATGTATCTGTGAACTCTCATTGATTATGAGTTTTGAGTAGATGTGAAACCACAGAGAGTCTTGAATCTGTGCTAATTGTGTCTGGGGAGCTTACATTCAAGTTAGGGGATGCCCCTGGGTATATTGGAAACGTCAATGACCTACTCGTCTAATAAGAATAGGGGATAACAAATGACCAGCAAGTGCTGAAGTATCATTACCTATTCCTCTTTGGGGATCTAAGAGGATTAAATGAGATAATGGATGTGAAAGCCCATTTTAAAGCCTTTAGACCTGGGGCTTTTTAACTTTTTGTGTCCTGGACTCCTTTGTCTGTTTGTCTAAGCAAGCCATTGGACCCTCCTCTCAGAATAATATTTTAAATGCATGAAACAAAATACTTAGGATTATAAATTAAGTCCAAATGTATTAAAATACAATAAAAAATTTTAAAATATAACTTCATGGACCCAGGCTGAAAATCCCTGCCTTAGAAAATGATAGAATTTCAGAGCTAGAAGGAAATTTAGAAGAAATAATACCAAAGTTAGACCCGAATTTTAGACATCATCTAGTCTTATTCCCTAAAATTTTTAGTGGAGAAAATTGAGGCACTGAAAGGGGAAGTGACTTATACAAAGTTACCTAGCATAGAACCAGGCTTGATACCTAGATCTCTTCACTCATAATTTAGGAAGATTTTTTCTTTCTTCCTACTGCTTCTCTACAGCACCTGGTAAATAAATTTGCAGCTATGTACTAATATATGGAATTCACTACAACTCTTCAAATAATTGTCTTTTTTATTATCTTTACTAATCTGATGGTGTGAGGTAGAATATCAGAGTTATTTTCATTTGCATTTCTCTAGTTTTTAGTGACAGATTTGTTTTCATGATTGTTGATAGCCTGGATTTTTTTTTTTTAAAGATTTCTTCATAAAATCACTTTTTATGGTAGTAAAAAGCTGGAAACAAAGTAGATGCCCATTAATGAGGTAATGACTAATTGAATTGTGATACATGATTGTACATGAACATTACTGCACTTTAAGAAATGGTGACTATGAGAAATTTGAAGCTTAGAAAAACTTCTGTTAAATGATGTAAAATCACACACACACACACACACACACACACACACACACACACACACACACACACACAGAGTAACTCCATAGAAGGAGGGAAGGGAACACTTAGGTGGTGCAATGGGTAGAGAGTTGGACCTGGAAAGAGCTGAATTAAAATCCTGTCTTGGGCCCTTGCTATCTGTGTGACCCCCAGGATGTCATTTAACCTCTCTCAGCTTTAGTTTTCTCATCTATAAAATAGGGATAATAGCAATTGTCTCCCAGAGTTGTTACAAGGATAAAATAAGACTATATTTGTAAAGGTTTTTGCAAGCTTTAAAGCTTTATATAAATGGCAGCTATTATTAAAAAGGAAATTGAATATTATATAATTGCAATGACAAAACTTGTCCCCAGAGAAGATGAGAAAATATGCCTCCTTTCCTTCATTGAGGAGGTAGGAGACTATGATTACTGAATATGACATATGCAGTTAGACAGAGTTGACATATTGACTACTTTTGGTTCAACTGATTTTTTTTGTCTGTTTAACTTTATTAAAAGTTAAATTATCTGAATATGGACAAAGATAATTCACTGGATGGGGGTGAAGAATGTATTCAGAAATGAAGTGATATGAAACAAAAATTCAAGGAAATGAAATTTATATTAAAAAATAACCTACTTGGTCATATAATTTGATCATTTTGTACTGGGGAATAATTCATATTTTTGAATAACTTCATTACATATTTTGGATATGAGTCCTTTGTCAGTGAAATATTCTGAAAAAGTTGGGTCCCCCCCCCACCCCGCATCCAGGTATCTGTTTCCTTTCTAATTTTAATTCTAATTTAGTTTTTTGGAGGAAATTTAAAATTTATTTAATAAAAAATTTCCATTTTATTTTCTGTGATCTTCTCTATCCTTTGTTTTGGTCATGAACTCTTCCTATATCCACAGAACAGAAAGGTAATTAACTTCTTTCTTGCTCCTCTAATTTATGACATCACTTACTACATCTTGTATTCATTTGGAGCCTATCATGGTAGAGAGTATGAGATGTTATAAACCTGATTTGTACCAGAATATTCCAAGGTCTCCTCTTTTTTTACAATGACAGCTGCCAAACCAAATTTTATGTAATCTTGTATCTGGCTCACTGGTACCTGAACTCTTTATTTTTGATTGCTTGCTGTATTTTTTAGATTTTGGATCTATTTTTGGCTATACCATTCCTAGGCATTTTCATTTGAAGGTTTCTTTAAAGAGGTAACTAGTGGATTTATTTTCTATTTTTACCTTACCTTCTCATTATAATGGATCTAGGCAACTGGAATTCACAGCTGAGGAGCTATCTCATCCTCATGAATGTCCTGTGTAATGTGCTCTCCTGGCAGTTACAATTACTAGTCTGTCCTAGACCCACCAGAGTACCTTTGACCACTGTCCTTTGCAGTGTGAACTCTACCCAGCTCGCCGGGTAGAGTTCACACTGAGAAGGTCTCAGAGGAGGCGAGCCGGGTAGAATTACATTGCAAAGGACAGTGGTCAAAGGTACTCTGGTGGGTCTAGGACAGACTAGTAAGCCTTATAAAAGATATGAATGGACAGTTTTGCCACAGGGAATGAAAAACAGCCCTACTATGTGTCAAATGTATGTTGCTGCTGCTCTTAGTCCAGTAAGAAAAGCATTTCCAAAAGTAATGTTATTACATTACATGGATGATATATTGGGATGTGCACCTGAGGAACAAATGTTAGAAGCATGTCTACAAAAAACCATAGAAACACTAAGGAATTATAAATTGCACATAGCTTCAGAAAAGATTCAAAGACATGCTCCTTTTCAATATTTAGGATATGAAGTATATCCTAAGGTGCTTACAGTACAAAAACTCTCCTTAAGAACAGAGAAGCTAAACACCTTAAATGACTTCCAGAAATTGATAGGAGATATCTAATGGATGCGTCCCATGCTAGGCTTGACTACCTGTCAATTGCAACCATTATATGACATTTTAAGGGGAAACAGTGCTTTAAATTCACCACGCCAGCTTACAAAAGAAGCTCAAGAGGCTTTGAGAGAAGTTGAACTGGCTTTATCCAATGTGGTTGAAAGAGTCACTCAAAAACCCTTGGAAATATCAGTTTTTGCTACACAAGAGGCACCCACAGCAGTCCTTCATCAAGGAGACAGTGTGATAGAGTGGGTGAACCTCCCAGCACAACCAGAAGAAAGCCTTATTCCTTACCCAGTGCTTGTGACTAGAATTTTATTAAAGGCCATTAAACGAGCAGTACAATTATCTGGGACAAGACCTGACAAGATATACACCTTTTATACTAATGCACAAGTTAATGTGTGCTGTGAAACCATCCCAGAGTGGCAAATTTTATTAGCCATGGCTCCAAATTTTACACACAGGTCTCCATTAAAGATAACCAGACTGTTACATAATTGGCAATGGATTCTTGAAGAAAAGGTTTCTAAAGTTCCTCTTAAAGGACCAACTATCTTTACAGATGCATCCAAACATAATATTTGCTCTGTATACTCTTGTGACTTAACTATAAAGAGAGTAATCAGAACTCCTTTTCAGTCCACTCAGCAGAATGAATTGTATGCAATCATTCTAGCTCTTGCTTATTATCTGGGAGACATAAATATAATATCTGATTCGGCCTATTCAGTAGGTGTGGTACAAAGAATTGCCACAGCTCAAATAAAATTGGTAGCCTCCAATTATATCAGCTCTTTAAGGAACTTCAAGAGCAAGTGAGAAAGCATCCAGGTAAGATTGATATTTTGCATGTCCATTCCCATAGTGACTTCCAGATCCTATTTTTTATGTTAATTCCAAGGCAGATAGCCTTTTAACCATGATGGCCAGTACTCCTTTATCTCAAGAAGCCCAAGAATCTCATTCTAAATATCATCAGGCTTCCTGAGCTTTATGTTTACAATTTGGAATAACAAGAGAAGAAGCTAGGAGCATAGTAAAAGCCTGTACAGCTTGCCTTCCTTTCCATGCGCCTAAACTCCCTCCAGGGAAGAACCCTCGTGATTTGAGACCTAATGAAATTTGGCAAATGGATGTGACCCATTATAAATCTTTTGGTCGTCTATCTTTTATCCATGTCATGGTAGACACCTTTTCAGGATTCACTTTTGCAATGCCAGCAGCAAAAGAGACAGCCCGAGTGGTCACTGAATTCCTTATACAAGCATTTGCAATTATGGGTGTGCCACAAGCAATAAAAACAGACAATGGACCTGCATAGACTTCTAAACATTTTACACACTTTTGTGCACAGTATAAGATTTTACATACCACAGGCATACCCTTTAATCCTCAAGGGCAGGCAATAGTAGAGAGAAGAAACAGAGATATTAAGACACTCCTCCAAAAACAAAAGAAAGGGGGAGCCACGGGTAACCCTAGAGAACTTCTAGATTTAGCTCTCTATACCATTAATTTTTTAATTTTTGACAAAGATGCACTGGCTCCGGCAGACAGGTTTTATAACCCACTGGAAGGGCAGTGTCCAGTGCGAGCAGCTCCACTGTCTTTAGATAATCGCCAAGTGATGTGGAGAGACCCAGAAAGTGGTGAATGGAAGGGACCAGATAGGTTAACTGCTTGGGGGAGAGGGTTTGCTTGTATCTCTACAGATGGAGAAGGAATCAGATGGGTGCCAACGAGCAGTATTCACCTTGTACATTGGAGAGAGACAGAGCAGACCCTTGAAACGAAGGAGAAGACCCAAGAAACATCAGGTGATTCCATTGCTGACTTTGCCCTCCACTGAAAGAACCTGGCAGTTATGGCGTTTGACCCATGGACATCAAAAACTGTTGGGTTTGAAAATCCTCAGGAATCATTGGATTCTCTGAGACATCATAAGACTATTGTAGGACTGAAATCCTCAGGAATCATTGGATTCTCTGAGACATCATAAGACTATTGTAGGACTGAAAGTCCTCAGGAATCATTGGATTCTCTGAGACATCATAAGACTATTGTAGGACTGAAATCCTCAGGAATCATTGGATTCTCTGAGACATCATAAGACTATTGTAGGACTGAAAGTCCTCAGGAATCATTGGATTCTCTGAGACATCATAAGACTATTGTAGGACTGAAATCCTCAGGAATCATTGGATTCTCTGAGACATCATAAGACTATTGTAGGACTGAAATCCTCAGGAATCATTGGATTCTCTGAGACATCATAAGACTATTGTAGGACTGAAACTCCTCAGGAATCATTGGATTCTCTGAGACATCATAAGACTATTGTAGGACTGAAATCCTCAGGAATCATTGGATTCTCTGAGACATCATAAGACTATTGTAGGACTGAAATCCTCAGGAATCATTGGATTCTCTGAGACATAATAAGACTATTGTAGGACTTGAAAATCCTCAGGAATCATTGGATTCTCTGAGACATCATAAGACTATTGTAGGACTGAAATCCTCAGGAATCATTGGATTCTCTGAGACATCATAAGACTATTGTAGGACTGAAAGTCCTCAGGAATCATTGGATTCTCTGAGACATCATAAGACTATTGTAGGACTGAAATCCTCAGGAATCATTGGATTCTCTGAGACATCATAAGACTATTGTAGGACTTGAAAATCCTCAGGAATCATTGGATTCTCTGAGACATCATAAGACTATTGTAGGACTTGAAAATCCTCAGGAATCATTGGATTCTCTGAGGCATCATAAGACTGTTGCTGGACTTCAAAACCTTGTGGGGATCATTGGATTCCCTAACATATAAAAAGACTGATGTGGGACTTCAAAAACTTGTGGGGATCATTGGATTCCCTAACACGTGAAGCAATGGACAATAGATTGGTTTTGGACTATCTCTTGGTTGCTGAAGAAGGGGTATGTGTGTCTGGTGTTTACATGCCCTCCTTCTAGGACTTCTGGAAATCTCTTACAATACCATGTTGATTTATATTGTTTGTTACATCACTACTTGTATGTACAATTCCTGTTTGTTACACCACATCGAATCTGCACTGACTGTGGGGAGAGTCACCACTAATAGCCTCTGCGTTATTGCTATGTGCTTGTGTAATAACTCCCATGCTGATGGGTTTGTGCATACTTGTCTCTAATAAGGCCCTTCAATCCAGAAACCCCACTTCTCTTTGGTGCTTTTCATCTCCCTTCCTGAGATGTCAGGGGGGGCATGATCACCTCCTTTTTAGTGCTTTCATCTCCCCTCCTGAGAAGTCAGGGGGGGCGTGATCACCTCCTTTTTGGGGTTCTCATCTCCCTGAAAAGTCAGGGATGGCGCGACCTCCTGTGGTCTAAAACAAAAGAAAGCGGGAGATGTAAAGGGCTAGAACTGAGCAATGCACTTGGATAATGAAGCACATGAGACTAATTGCCAAATGGACGGTTCCCTATTAACTTGTTTGAAGGTTGACCCTCCCCAGCTGTTCTGTGCTGACTTGATTGGTGGGACAAAGAGGGGGAAGTGACTTGTGTGGGAGGAGTAAGAGAAACTTGGGTGGTGGAACTCACGCTCACTTGCACTGGTGACCTGGCTTTGGAGGCAATGGTAAAGATCTAGAATAAAGACATTTAGTGGTCCTGACTCCTGCTGATTTCTGGGAAGATAGAGTTCCAGCAGTCCTGTATAATTGTTCTTCTTCCAGTTTAAAGTACTAAAGCTACTTGCTTCAATTGTCTAATAAAGCCATAGTCTCAATAGACTTACAATTCAAGAAAAACCTTCAGCAGTTTTCCTCCCAGAGAGTTTATCAGTTCTCAGAGTCTTGGCTAGGATGGATGTTTTGTTGTTTTTTTCTCGAAGAAGCTTTCTTTTTTTTTTTTTTAATTAATTTTATAATTATAACATTTTTTACAACATTATCCGTTATACTCCCTTCTGTTCTGAATTTTCCCCTATTTCCCTCCACCCCCTCCCCTAGATGGCAGGCATTCCCATACATATTAAATATGTTATAGTATATCCTAGGTACAATACATATGTGCAGAACCGAATTTTGTTGTTTTTGTTGCAAAGGAAGAATTGGATTCGGAAGGTAAAAATAACCTGGGGAGAAAAACAAAAAAATGCTAACAGTTTACATTCATTTCCCAGTGTTCCTTTTCTGGGTATAGCTGATTCTATCCATCATTGATCAATTGGAATTGGATTAGCTCTTCTCTATGTTGAAGATATCCACTTCCCTCAGAATACATCCTCATACAGTATCATTGTTGAAGTGTATAATGATCCCCTAGTTCTGCTCGTTTCACTCAGCATCAGTTGATGTAAGTCTCTCCAAGTCTCTCTGTATTCCTCCTGCTGGTCATTTCTTACAGAATAATAATATTCCATAACATTCATATACCATAATTTACCAACCATTCTCCAATTGATGGGCATCTGTTCATTTTCCAGTTTCTAGCCACTATAAAAAGGGCTGCCACAAACATTTTGGCGCATACGGGTCCCTTTCCCTTCTTTAGTATTTCCTTGGGATATAAGCCCAGTAGTAGCACTACTGGATCAAAGGATTTGCACAGTTTGATAACTTTTGGGGCATAATTCCAAATTGCTCTCCAGAATGGTTGGATTCTTTCACAACTCCATCAACAATGTATCAGTGTCCCAGTTTTTCCACATCCCCTCCAACATTCATCATTATTTGTTCCTGTCATCTTAGCCAATCTGACAGGTGGGTAGTGGCATCTCAGAGTTGTCTTAATTTGCATTTCTCTGATCAATAGTGATTTGGAACACTCTTTCATATGAGTGGAAATAATTTTAATTTCATCATCTGAAAATTGTCTGTTCATATCCTTTGACCATTATCAATTGGAGAATGGCTTGATTTCTTATAAATTAAAAGTCAATTCTCTGTATATTTTGGAGATGAGGCCTTTATCAGAACCTTTAACTGTAAAAAATGTTTTCCCAATTTGTTACTTCCCTTCTAATCTTGTTTGCATTAGTTTTGTTTGTGTAAAAGCTTTTTATTTTGATGTAATCAAAATTTTCTATTTTGTGATCAATAATGGTCTCTAGTTCTCCTTTGGACACAAATTCCTTCCTGAAGAAGAAGCTTTCTTGCCCCAGAAGCCAAGTGTTTAGAAGACAAAACAGTTCTAGCTAATGGGGCATCTTCAGATTTAGTCTTTAACCTCTATTTAGTCCTCAGTTCAAGATCTTAATCTGATACTTCACTGATTTGGGGTTAGAAATTCCTCGGACTCACTGTTTAATTCCCTACTGCTAAACTTCATCTAGTTAACATTAGTTTAGAGCAGAAGTTAACCTTTTTGTGTGCAATCCTTGTACAATTAATCCAATGAAGCCCAAGAGGCACTTTAAAAAATATTTTAAAAGCATAAAATGCATAAGTTTACTATGAAACAACTAAATTGAAATACAACTATCAGCATTTTTTAAAGAGCTTTTTATTTACAAGATATATGCATGGATAATTTTTCAGCTTTGACAATTGCAAAACCTTTTGTTCCAATTTTTCCCCTCCCCCTCATCCCCTCCCCCAGATGTAAACCAATACATATTAAAAATGTTAAAGTATATGTTAAATACAATATATGTACACATATCCATACAGCTATTTAGCAAACTTTTTTAAGTTTACAGATTTCAAGTTTAAAATCCTTGATTAGAATTATCTTTCCAACCAAAAGTCAAGGGCTCTCTGGGTTACTTCCCAATCCCAACTACTCAACTGCAAGATTCTTTTTGGTCTCCCACAAAAATGAATGAGAGAAAAATCATAGAAACAAAATCAAATTCAGAGGGCAAGGTCATTGTCCTTTTCTCACCTACTATGTCTGTAGCTGGCTTCTAACCTTCCCTCTCAACTTAAATTTTGCATAAGTAAGATATTATGGATTATATCCCTTACTCTACTTTTTGCAAGAAGCATAGCAATACATGGAGTAGTAATAGTGTGTCTTGGACCTAAAGTCAAGATTCAAATTCCACCTAGATTTAAATCCTACCTTTAACACTTACCAATTACTTGAAGTAGTCATTTAACCTTTCTAAACTAAACACAAGTTTAGTTATGTGACTAATATGGAAATAAAATGGAATAATAATACTTGCAGTCAGCTCACAGGGTGTGAAGATAAAATGAGATAATGCATGGAAAGAAAGTTTTGAAGGTTAAAGCATTATATAAATGTGTTATTATTGGCACCAACTTCTCAGTGTTGTGGGAATTAAATAAGCCAACATGTAAAGCACTTTGCAAATCTTAAAACTGCTCTATAAACAATGGCTATCATAATCATTGGACAAATTTTATGGTGTATAGCTGTAAGTCACAACTTGGATTCTTTAGAAACTGTGGATCTCCCAAATTCCCATTACAAGGAAAATTATCTCCAATTTATGAGGAAATAGAGGGTCAAGATGCATGTGATTTTCCCCAAGGTCAAACAGCCAGACCACAGCTGCTAATGAAACTTGTATCTCTTGCCTTTTAGTCCACTGCTTTCAGAGCATTCCATAAAGTGCCGTCAAACCCCAAATCAATCAAAGTAGTTATGAAGCTGCTAGTATGTGCCATGGGCTGAGGGCAAAAAATACAGAAATGGAACTATAGGCTGGGTTTTAAAGAAAATAAGAGATTCCAAGAGGCAGAGGTGAGGCATGGGACCAGCCATTTCCAAAAACATAGAAATGGGAGATGGAGTGCTCTGAGAAAGAGCAAAAAGACTAGTTTGGCCAGATAGAGTGCAAAAGGAATAAAGTCTAATAAAGCTAGAAAGGCAGGTTTGGGACCAGACTGTGAAGGGCTTTAAAAGCAAGTCAGTCAGTAAATATTCACTAAGCACCTACTATATGTTAGGCAGTGTGCTAAATTTTGGGGATGCAAAGAAAAAGTCTCTGCTCTTTGGGGCTCACAGTTTAATGGGGAGGAGGGAGGACCACATATAAATAATTCAAACAAGCTATATTCAGGCTAAATAGTAAATAATCCACTGAAAGAAAGGCACTAGAATAAGAGGGATTGAGAAAGGCTTCCTGTAAAAAGTAAAGTTTTAATGCAAACTGAAAAAATCCTGGGAAATCAGGGATTGGAGATGAGGGAGAGTGTTTCATGCATGGTAGGCACTAGAGGAGATAAGAAGCCTCTGAAATTTATTAAGGAGGGGATTGGCATGGTCAGACAGACCTGAACTTTAGGACAATCACTGAGTGGAGGACCCATTGGCATGAGGAGAGACATGAAGTGGAGAAACCAATTGGGAAGTTATTACAATAATTCAGATGAAAGCTTGAATAAATAAGGGTAGTGTCTATGTGGGCAGGCATATGAGCAACACTGTAAAGATGAAAATGACAAGATTTGATAACTAACTGGAAAGTTGTCCCTTCAAGTTATGATAGACATAATGAAAAGATACATAACCAACACTGGCTTTCTAATAAATCAGCAGATACATGCTTGTTAAAATATACATTTGGGTGAGTTTTCTCCCAGCAGGGTGAGGGATAATGAAAAGTGAAAGATAATGCCAAAATTATAAATCTGAATACCCTCAACAAAAATAAATTCATTATAATGTTGACTAATGAGGGAGCTACAAATATTTGAGTTTTCTAACTTTAAAAACAAAATCGTAAGAATTGTAAAAGTTTTCAGTAGTATTCTAAAATCTCCCTAAGTAGCCAAGGTCTCCCTAGGAGGTCTCTCTCGCACCTCATGAAGACCATTGTGGGGACAGCTGTTAGACAATTCTTATATGGAACTGAAATCTGTCTCTGTTTTACCCACTTCAAGTCTAATTGTTCTTTTACACAGTCCCCTCAGCTATTTTAAGATGAGGCTGTTTCATCAATCTTAAATCCTGCCTTCCCCTTGTACTCTGTGATTATGTGGATCAGTCTGGTCTCTCATGTCTCATACCAGTCATTTGCTCAGTTCCTCCAGAAACTCTTAAGTTATATCAATAAAGCAGTCTCACATGCTAAGAGTTTTCTAGATGTTTAACTGGACTATAACCCTTCTCTCTCCCCTTCAATTCAAGAGGAGAACCAAAAGGATTTGAGATCTTTTTTCCCACTGCCATTAGCAGTTCCCTAGCCACCAACTGTGTTTCTCCATTGTAAGAGACTTTTTATCCCAGTTCCATTTAAACATGTAAACTGGGCATTTTTTACAAAAGGATATTTAATTCAGACATAGAGCAAGAAAAAAATGTGCATACATTGCCCTCACTCCAATACTTGGAGGATAAGGGCATACTTTTCCTAATATTACCCTGGTCTGTACATTCAGTTCGCAACTTAGTTCTAACATTAAGCAAATAAACTTGTCAATAAGCATTTTTATCACTTACTATGTGTCAGGCCCCGTGCTAACAACTAGAGGTACAAGAAAAGAAAAACAGTCCTTGGTCTCAGAGAGGTCACAATCTAGTAGTGGGAAAATTATATATATGTATATATATGATAAATTGGAGATAAATCAACAAAGGGGAAGTATAAGTATATATAGGCATTCAGCAGAAGCTTTTTGCAGAAGATGGAGGTTTAGCTGCCTTGAAAGAAGCCAAGAAAGCCAGGAGAGAGAAATGAGGAAGGAGAGAGTTCTAAACATGGTGGACAGCTAATAAAAAGGCTAAGTCAGGAGATGGAGTGTCTTGAGGAATAGGAGGAAATCTGTCTTCCTGAATTGCAGAGTATGTGGAGAATAACGTTTTAAAAAACTGAAAAAAAAGGAAGGTGATAGGCAGACATTTAATATTTGATCCTGGTACAGATGAACCATTGGATTTATTGAATAAGGGTAAAAGGAATGATATGATCAGATTTGCCCTTAAACATGATCAATTAGATATAGGGAACTGAGCCAAATTTATAAAAATAAAAGTCATTACCCAATAGTCAAAGAACATGAAGTTTTTTTTTTCCAGAAGAAAACAAAGCTATCAATAATCATATGAAAAAAATGTTCAAAATCATTGGTGACTAGAGAAATGCAAATTAAAACTGAAGTACCCTCTTATACCTATCAGATTAACTAACAGAAAATACAAAAGAAAAATGACAAATGCTGAAGGGGAAGTGGATTGGTATAATTATTCTAGAGAGCAATATGGAGATATGAACAAAGGGCTCTAAAACTATGGATACCTTTTGACTGAGCAATTCCGTTATGTCTATATCCCAAAGAGAACAAAGAAAAGCAGAAAAAACCTATATACACAAAATATTTCTACCAACTTTTTTTTTTTTTTTTTGTGGTGGCAAAGAATTGGAGAGGATGCCCATCAAATGGGAAATGGTTGTACACGTTTTAGTATTGTTGTGCTACAAGAAATGATAAGCAGGAAGCTTTCAGAAAAACCTGGGGAAACTTACATGAGCTGATACAAAATAAAAGGAGCAGAACCCAGAGAATATGATACACAGGAATATCAATATTGTAACTAATGTGACTTAGCTACTTTGATCAATACAATAATCCAAGATAATTTCAAAGGATTCATGATGAAAAATGCTGTTCACCTCCAGAAAAGGATCTGTTGAACGCTGAGTACAGATTGAATACTTTTTTTTTCACTTTGGTTTCTTCCTTTTCATTAATTTTTAATTTAAAAAAATGAATATTAGGGTTAGAGATTGATTTGACAGCTGGATGATGAATTGAAATAGGGAGAGATTTGAGGTAGAAAGAATAACCACAAGGTTATTTCAGTAGTCTAGTCAGTATCAGAAGGTAGTTGCAGGTAGGACTTAAGGGATGTTGAATTGCATTGTGCTACTCTCCTAGATCAGTCCTTGTTCCTTAGAACATGACACTGCATCTGGCTGTAAAACCTGGCCTGAATTCAGACTCCTGAATTCGGGTGGCTTCCTCTCCAGACCTTTTGAATCTCCCAGTCTTGGGAGTTTTCCTTGTTTCACCAGATTCAATGCGTGGAGTCATTCCAGAGCAGAGTTGCCAAAAGCAGAGAGCTGACTAAAGCTGCCTAAGGCTTTTTAAATGCCTGTGCAACCAGTCAAATAGCCTTCCATTCATTCACTGAGGGGTTAGCAGACCAGAACTAGTTATGGGAGCAAACAGGAGCCAGAGTCCCTCCAGGGCACTTCCATATAAGTCATCAGGCATCTCCCCAGCATAGTCCACATGGACTGCCAAGCAATGTCCATGAAATGTGCCAGACCCTGGTTACATACACACCCATAAGATCTAGGCTGGAGGGATCCTCAATGATCACGCCATCCCAACTAGTGCCAGAGATCAGAGAGCTAACAACAGGGTAAGATTTCAGCCCATCTGTGCCTAGCCCCAGGTTGTTCTTTTTTTTCCATGACTTAAAGACACGGATGGCATACTTCTCAACCTTATAGACTATACAAAGCTGAGATGGATAACACATCGGATGATTTCAAAATCCAGAAAGATTTTGCTGGGCCACAATGCTAAACGGAATCTAATTGCTTCTTGATCTTGGTATGTCCTACTAGAACTTTTCCCAGAGGTCTTTTTAAAATTTTTTGTTCATCTTGTTTCTTTTATTGGCTTAACCAAGTAACTGTGCTTCCTGCGTAGGCCTTCATTGACCACCTATATATGATCAAAGCCGTCTGTGGAGATGTCTCCTGCTTCTTTGTTTGGCATTCATTCTCCTTGGAGGCTCTCTGAGATGTTCTTTACTTTACCTCTCAGCCATGATCTTTTCCTCCATTTTTTAAAGAAGTCTAACTGAAAAATGTTAGCCAGTTTCTCTTCATGCCTCATTTTTGAGGTAAATTGTTTATTTTATCCAGAACATGGTCTCAATAATTCTAGATTTCTTTAAAAAAAAACATACATGGAATTTTTATTACTTTAATTTCAGGAATTTTTTCTTTTCTTCTTTCACTTATTTTTTAGAATCTAGCCCAAATGATTACTGCTTTCCCCCTTTGCCCAATTTTTCCCCATAATATTAGAATTCCTTTTATGGTGCTCACAAATTAAACTATGCCTAATTCTTTTATATTTTTTCTTCTTTATTCTGCTTCCTTTAAAAAGTGCTATTTCATTTATTTATAGTTCTACCAATGACTATATAAGTATACATATATATGTATGTACATCTACACGCCAATGTACAATGCAGAGATAAGATTAAGTTAGGCAATATGGTTTTTGTTGGACAAAGGTAAAGCTAGACTGGACTATGGCCACTGATAGGAATAGTATGTCTTTTTTTAGGGGCAAGGCAAAAAGTCAGTGTTAATCAGTTGTGGAAAAAGTAATAGAGTTCAGAAATTTGTATGATTTCGAGTTAAATTCTCTAAATTCAGGTAAACAAACATTCATAAAGGGATATTAATATTAGAGGACAATAATTTTAATATTCTAGAATTGTTTAGGAATAATCTGAGAAGTAGTTTAAGAATACAATTGAAAAGATGATTCCCTAAATGTCAATGTCAAGTCATATGCTTGCATTTTTAAAAATAATCTTCTCAGGGAGGCGTAGTTAGAAATACATCTGAAAAAGGATGGGGAGAAGAGGGTTCCGTTCATTGAGAGCTCCATCTGTGAAAAGAGCTAGCTGTCACAGGGATGAGAGAGGGAGGCTTGCTCTCCTTGGCTCGTGGGGAGGAGCCTGGATGGAGTCTGGAAAGAAGACAGGAAAACCTCCCAACACCAGAGGAAAGGAATAAGACGCCCCTGGAAGTCTTAGAACCAAAGCAGGATCTGGAGATAGGAAGCCTCACGTTCGGACTCGGCTCCCGACAGAGACGAGCTGAGCGCCACAGGGCATATCGCCTCAGTTTCCTCTTCTGTAAAATGGGCCGCAGTGTGGATAAAAACGAGGCACTTGCAACTGTAAAGCACTATCGAGTAATAAGCATAACTAGAATGCACCTCTTAAAGTAGTTTAAAACTCCATCAAGGCTTTTGGATCACTCTGCAGAAATACTAGCCATCATCGTCACCATCACCATTAATATCGTGATTAGCCGGCAATTCTAAGCTTCTGCACGCCTGCTTCCAGCACCAACAGGGTCACTCCGCACGACCCTGTGACTGCACTTCCACCAGCTCGCCCCGGGGAGGCGCTCTCCCGCCCTCGGCGTGAGGACGTCAATCCGTCCCCTCCCCACTCCCAATCTCTTTCCCGGTTGGCAGGGAGAGAGGGCGCGTGACGAGGCACGACCGTGGCCCCGCCCCCTCCGTCCCCGCTCCCTCTCTCCCTCCCCGTCCCCTCCCTCCCTCCCCCTTCCCCCCTCCTCCCTCCCTCTCCCCTTGTCAGCCCGGACTCTCCCTCCCGGCGGTTGTTGTTCCGCGGCGGCAGTGGCAGGAGCAGCAGCGGCGGCGGCGGCGGCGGTAGCAGCTCCCTTCCCTCCGCCGAGGAGCCGGCTGGGCCTGGCGGGGCTTCCCCCCCCGCCGGCCCCCGCCTCGCCTCGGGCCCGTCAGCGGCGATGGAGCTGGAGGTGCCGGACGAGGCGGAGAGAGCCGAGGCGGGGGCCGTCCCTCTGGAGGCGGGATGGACTTTGGAGAGCGGGGCGGCGGCGCCCTCGGCGACAGGTAACGGTCTCTGGCTCCTGGCCCCCCGCCCCCCTCAGCCTGCCCGCCCTTACGGTGCCGGTCTCCCTCTTAAGGGCCCCCTCCAGTTCTCCCCAGTGGTGCGGGCCGCCCCCTCCAGCTTATGCTGCCGGCCGCCCCCTGGCGCCCCCCCCGCCCTGTTGGTGCCGGCCTCTCCTTCGCTCCCCCCCCTCCCTGTTGGTGCCGGCCGCCCCCTCGCTTTTCCCCCCCCCCATAATATCTGCTTCGATGGAACCGCCCTTGGGTCGCGAAAGCCCGTGACCCGAGCCTGCGATTCTTCTGGCCGGCGGGGAGCCGTGGGGAATGCCCATTTCTCTGCGTTGCTGGTGGGGGTGGGCAGGAAAAAGGGAGATTCCGGTCTCTTTTTCCCCCACCCGCGGCTCGATCGAAGTGACCGAGGCATCACCCCGTGACTTCCCCTCCCTCCCGGCGGAACCGCCCTCCCCAGAGTGGACGCCCCGGGGGGTGGGGGTTGTTCCTCCCTGTCCTCAGCCTTCCCTTCCCTAGTCCCTGACTCCAGATCTGCCCCCTGGGCTCCTGACATCTCCGAGATCCAAGGGGAGAGGGGGGAGGGAGGAGGAGGTAGAGAAGGAGCAGGCGCGGAGCTAGGAACCTTGCAGGTCATTGAGTCCAGCCTCCTGCCGCGGGCCCCTTTGGACCCAGGCGCATAAAAGGATGGAAGGCAGGAGGCTTGTGTGCCAGATCCTTCCCTGCGTCTCTGAGCTATTTTCTCCCGTAAAATGGGGCTCAGAGTACTTGCATTCCCTATCACAGACAGGGCTCGTAGGAGAAAAGTGCTTTGTGAACCAGAAAAGCAGGGCCAGTTGTTAGCCCTTGGGGGCCTCAGTTTTCTCGTCTGTAAAATGAAGGTGGTGGGGAGGAGAATCCTTTGTAGGGCTAAGGTGGTGAAATTGAGGGTTAGGTGGGGAATTCCTATCTCCTAGTACAGCTCCAATGCACCCCAGGCTTACTGTGAGGGATGCAGCTGTTATCAGGAGACTGAGACTGTCCTATTTATCCATCCCTTCCATCTTTGCTATGTTGACTGGGTGATGAGTGAAGGTTCAATTCTTCCTCAAGGGAAAATAGGCAGGATTTTTGCACAGTGTTTTTCTTCCTGATGAAATGGCTCAGGATTTGTGGAAGTTCCACTCTGAACAACCTCTCTCTCTCCAGAGGTAGTGACTCTCAAAATAGGGCCATCTTATTTTCTCAAATAGTAATTAGCCAATGAGGTTGGACTGTTATGTATGTAGAGAAAGGACTCCTAAGAGATGAGCAGTCGCATTTCTTCCAGTGTTCACTCCATTGAAATGTTTACTTCGAAAATGAATTCATTTAATAGTTATGTGACATTTCATTGTGGTGAAGTGGAAATAATACCGGAATTGAACTTGAAATTGAAATTGAAGTTGTATTTCCTTGCCGAGCTTGGTTGTGCTAGCTGTAATGTGGAATTGCCGCTTACCCAAGTCGTTTTGCTTTGTAAATATTAAAAGAGCAATGAAGAAATGTAAATTGTTATTATTAAAATGTAAAAAAAAAAATTAAAAAAGTACAGTTCATAAGGGTCCCCGCACATGACCTTCCTTCCTTGCTAGTTTCATGTGGGCACCAATCAGGTTATAAAGCACTGAGCAAGGTCCTTTCTTTTCCAACCTTCATCTTCCACCTGTAATTCCCTCTTTGGCTAATCTTCACAAAGCCAGAAAAGCATGAGGCTTGCCAGGACTCGAGAAACTTCTTGTTGTTTAACATTTTATCTCAGAAGTTCACTGGGGCCTCTGATTGGAAGACTGATAAGATTAAGTACAAGCTCTGACTGTTGGGAAACCTGAAATTAGATAGGCCTGGACCCAAAGATTACATGAACACACTAAAATTGAGTTGAATGGGCTGAGTCACAGTTCAGAAGCCTCTTATTGTTCCCTGGGCCTGTCCTGGGAAGGAGCTTTCTCTGAGGAGATGATGTTTCTCAGAGTTATGGTCCTGTGTGATTGGAGGATTGTTCAAGCTGATGGATTTGGGGAGGGAGGGGGAATGATACTCAAAATTGTTGGTAGATTTAAAGGCTTTCATGACGAAAATGTCTAGCGCCAAGTGGTTTCCAGGACCACTTAAGGACTAGCACTGTGGTCAGTAGAGTTCTTTTTTTCTTCTTCCCCTTTCCTTCCCCCTTCTTCGGTGCCCCCTTAACATACAAACTGATAACTTCGAAATGTTTTGATCCTTAGGAAAAACCACTAACTAGATTAAATAATTAGATCAGTTTCACTAAAACTCCCAAATCTCTTGCAAAACTCAAAAGGGGCTTAGGAAATTATCCAGTGTACCCCTCACTGAACAAACCCAAGCCGAAGTAAGGGGGAGTGATATATTTGCATAAAGTCACAGCAAATAAGCAGAACTGATGGGACTAGAACTTGCCTCCTGATCAGGTGACCTTTCCATTACACCAGAATGCCTTTTTAGAGATTATTTCATCCATTCAGAAAGAGTCAGGAAAGCAGGGTTTGAATCTTCTATCGAACCTTGTGACTTTAGACAGATGATTTAAGCTTCCTGAGCTTCAGTTTCTTCATTTATAAAATGGGCTTTATAATACTTAAATATCTGGCCTTAACTGTACTTTTGAGAGGAGAGCACCTTGTATACATTGTAATGTTATCTATGTAATGTATGCATATTGTAAATGTATTAAGGCAGAAGGCTTAAGTTTTTGGGAAATGCTATTTTTTGAAATTTACTTAGGACTGGTTTTCTTGCTCTCAGTCTCCATTAGGATAAGAGAGTATCCAAGTCAAATACTAGCTCTCCCGATCTCCTGTTTGGGAGCAGCCTGACCTGAATTTCAAACCACCACCAGCTGTTTCTTAGTCCTGTACCTTGCCAAGTGCTGATAGCTGCTTGTTCTAAACGGCAGAGCTTGCTCAGTCCACAGGTACTGTCCCCATCCCTTACAGAAAATAAAGGGGGGGAGGGGGGGACAACAGGAAATGGTCATATGAAATAGCTTCCTGAGTGCTGGTGCATGCTCCTAGAGGCCTGTTGTCTCCATGCTTCAGCGATTGCAAACTTTCTGAGACATGACCACTTGATTTGGACTTCAGACCACTCTTGTGTCTGTTCATGTCTTGTAATGTTTTCTTGTCTACTCATGTCCTCTGCCTCTCTTTGGACATTGGCTCCCTCATTTATAAAGTGGATGGGTAAATGATCTCTAAGCCCTTTCTAGCCCTAATATTTAGTGATTCTCTGCTTTTAGTATGTCTCCCTGTTTATGGCTTCTAGTCTTTATTTACTCTATAATACTCAGATGAATTAAACTCCTTTTTATCTTGCCCTGATTTGACCTCCCATACCTCATAGCTTGTACTGACAGTTACTCTTTCATCAGGTTGTTGAAAAAGTGACTGCCCAGCCTCCCCCTCTCTTGCATCTTGTTCAGCCAGTTTCTGATTATTTTTTGACTCAGGGATTCATTGAAGTAAATGCCAGAAAAGATAGTTACAGAGTAGAATTATTGAATCATAGCTTGTCCAAGCTGGTAGAGTCCTTAGAAGTCATCTAGCCAGTGTCCTTCATTTTACTAATATGGGAATTTAAAACCCAAAAGAAGTTACTTTCTCCTGCTCTCAAGAACATTCAGAAACTTAATGGCAGAGTCAAAACAGCAACTCAAATTTCTTGACTCCCAGATTTAGGCTTATTCCTGTACACTCCACTGCTTGATTTATTGCTTATACTAATGTCTTAAATTTAGTTAATACTAAGCTTTGGTTTTATTTTTAATAGCTTTTGGTAAGGAGACTTTATAAAGTGAGCAAGACTAGACTTTATATATGTTTTTGAATATCTATGACTTTGGTCAAATAACTTCTCCTATGTCTGCCTCACTTTTCCTCAGCTGTTAAGGGGGAGTAATAATAATAGCACCTACCTCATTTGTGAGTACCAAATGAGATGTTTGTAAAGCACTTAGCATAATGCCTGGTATACATTAGGTGCTTAATGAACACTTGTTACCTTTTAATTAATAATAATAGTTGACATTAATATGGTAATTCAGGTTTTTACAGAGTGTTTTGCACAATTATAATGATTCCACCTTAGAACAATTACTTACACAAGATTATAGTAAAGCTAGCATTGGACTTGCAGTCAGAAAGACCTGAGCAATAATCCTGACACTTAGCTCTTGTGACCTTGAGCATGTCCAAAACCCTATTTTCCTCATCTGTAAAAAAGATAGCACAACTCACAAGGTCATTTTGATGATTAAATGAGATGATTGATGCAGAATACTTGGCAAAACTTAAAAGTGGCATAGATATAATTTATTCTTATCAATTCTTGTTTTATAGATGAGGAAACAAAGGTTCAATTTGTTGAATTATGCTCTTTTAATTTGTACCATTTATCTATGTGATATCCTAATAAATGATAAGCTTCATGGGGACAGGTGCTATATACTAGTAATCTTTATATTTCTATAGTGAATTGTACATAGTAGGTATATCTTTAGTTCATTTTTAAAAATTATGAATAGGAGTGTGTGATAAAGCAACTCCTTTGTAGGTTTAGGTAAAAATGATTTTTATTATCCTGTGTACATTTATGATGAATAACCAAGGGCTCACTAGTATTTAGCATTGAATTTTAGGTTTATTTCCCTTGCCAGGGTTAGGATTGACTGTACCACTCAACTCTGCTTTAAAGCAAAGCACTGTGCTGAGGAAGCTATGAAGGGCCCAATTTTTGCTTTCAAGAATCTTATACTTTAGAGCAAGACCGTTTATAATTTTTATCTTGTGATTCAGGCCAGTTCCAATGATCCAGTGATCTTGAGAATTGTGGGAAATGAGTGTGAATCACAACAAAGCATTTTCACTCTTTTTGTTGTTGTTTGCTCACATTTTATTTTCTCTCATTTTTTTCCCATTTTGATTTGATTTTTCTTGTGCAGCAAGATAATTGCATAAATATGTATGCATATATTGGATTTAACATATATTTTTACCATATTCATATGTTGGATTATTTGACATTTAGGGGAGGATGGAGGGGGGGATTGGAATTGGAATACAAGGTTTTGCAAGGGTTATTGTTGAAAAATTATCCATCCATTTTTTTTTTCCCCCTGAGGCTGGGGTTAAGTGACTCGCCCAGGGTCACACAGCTAATAAGTGTTAAGTGTCTGAGACTTGAACTGGCTCCTCTTGAATTCAGGGCTGGTGCTCTATCCACTGCGCCGCCTAGCTGGCCCCATGTATATGTTTTGAAAATAAAAAGCTTTAATAAAAAAATTGTCTTGTTAGTCTTCACTCTTGTAAGATAGCTGCAATTTTATCCCCATCTTATAGATGAAGATACTGAGGGTGATAAAGGTTAAGTGACTTGCCCAGAATCACACAACTAGTGAGGCAGATTTTGAACTCAGGTCTTCTCGACTCCATGTCAAAATGATAATTTATGTAGAATTTATAGCTATAAGAAAATTTAGCAATTATTTAGTTTAGCCTTTTCATATAACAGAGAAGAAAATGAAGGCCCAAGGAAAGTAAATTACCTTTACTTTAGTAGCAGGACCAAGTTCATCATTCTTTCCATAGGTACAACATGTGATTAATGCTATGTAAATAACTGGTAAAGTGCAGAATGTCATAGGAATATAAGAGGATTCTGGGAAAAGAAAGCTTATCTTCAGGAATCGGGAAAGGTTTCATGGAGGTGACATCACCTGAATTTAGTTTAATTCAGATATTCATTAAACATCTAAGACTAAAGCCAGTGGTTTAATAGCTAAGACAGCTCACTTTTAGAAGCAGGAGGACTTGGGTTCAAGTGCCATCTCTTGACACCTATAGGATATAAGATTCTGGGCTGGTTACTTAATCTCTCTGTCCCAGGTAGCTCTTTATTACTACAAATTGAAAAGCAAGTGTCTTTCAGCTTGAATCAGAAAAAATTTCCTCATCATCTGAAGCTCCCTATTCCAATGAAATTAGATCCAGTGTTTCCCACTTCCACTCTCCAGTGCAAGACACTGTGGTAGGCTCTGAAGATACAAAGAACAGAAACAAAATTAAACAAACCCATAAAATAAAATTGTAGGTATCCCTTCCACATTACATTGATAAGTATAAGAGCCACCCACTTCTTTCCTTCCTCTCCCCTGAGCTCTGGCAATCCAAAAAATCCTCATAAATATTTTTTTTTCTCCTCCCTTCTTTGGGAGAAATCTGATTCTTTTTTCTCTTTCTTTTATGTGATGATTATAGTACCTTGTTGTAAAATTTGGGTTGATATTCTGTAATACTATTCATGTATTTTATGCATTTCTTAGTTTCTAAATTTTGTGCTGTCTGTGGCTTCTGCAAAACTTCCCAAAATTTCCCATTTAATTTAAGCTGGTATATCGTTATATTGAAACCTCAATGAGACAAGTCATGATGTGGAAAGCATAACTGTAAAGTTATGTCAGGGAAGTAAGAATGTTAATAATTACAAAGGAGGATCAGAAAAGGCCTCATAGAGGAAATTGCACTGAGTTGTGCTTGAAGGAAGCTAAGGGATAGAGGAATAGGGATGAGTGAGTGAATTTCACTCATAGAAGACCATTAATGAAAAAGTTTGAAAAAGGAAGTGGAATGTCAAGAGCAGGCCTGCTATTGAGAAGTACATTTGGGTTGGAAGCCTATGTGAAAGGGAAGTTGGAAAGCTGTGGCAAACAGATTGAAGCTTGATTGTGGAGAACTTTGAATGCCAATCAGCTAATCAATAATTATTTATTGCCAGAAAAAGAAATTTGCATTTTATTCATCAAGTAGTGAAGGACTATTGCAAGTTTTAAAGAAGTGAAATGATTAGAAACTAGTAGAATTATCTAGGTAGCCTTTGCAGAGTGACTTTGGAGATTTGAGAGTCAGAAGGTGGGAGACAAATTAGGGTGCTATTAATATAGCCCAAGCAATAGGCAACCCAAGAGGGCCCAATGTAAAAATATATGCCCATCAGCCCTCTTTGTGGTGGCCAGAAACTGGAAACTATGGGGATGCCCATCAATTGGAGATTGGCTGAATAAATTGTGGTATATGAATATTATGGAATATTATTGTTGTAAGAAATGACCAACAGGATGATTTCAGAAAGGCCTGGAGAGACGTACATGAACTGATGCTGAGCGAAATGAGCAGGACCAGGAGATCATTATATACTTCAACAACAATACTGTATGATGATCAATTCTGATGGACGTGGCCTTCTTCAACAATGAGATGAACCAAATCAGTTCTAATAGAGCAGTAATGAACTGAACCAGCTACACCCAACGAAAGAACTCTAGCAGATGATTATGAACCACTACATAGAATTTTCAATCCCTCTAATTTTGCCCACCTGCATTTTGGATTTCCTTCACAGGCTAATTGTACACTATTTCAAAGTCCGATTCTTTTTGTTCAGCAAAACAACTGTTTGGCCATGTATACATGTATTGTATTTAATTTATATTCTAACATATTTAACATGTATTTGGTCCATCTGCAGGGGGTGGGGGGGAGAAGGAAGGGAAAAATTGGAACAAAAGGTTTAGCAATTGTCAATGTTGTAAAATTACCCATGCATATATCTGGTAAATAAAAACTATTAAAATATATATGCCCATGTATTTATGCATATGTGTATATATATGTAAGAATTCAACACAAATAGTTTGAGAATCTGTGCTTTAAATTTGATACTTCAAGTAAATTGATATAGTGTGATTATTTTTTAAACTAGCACTTAAATATAAGACCAAGAGTCAACCCTCAATTGAGGGGACATGAAGGAAGTTTTCAAGACTATTAACTGCCAACTATTAGCAGCCCTAGGAAAAATTACTCCAAATTATTTATAAGAAAAAGGGAAATCAAAACAACTCTCAGATTTAACCTAATATCTAGCAAAATTCACACAAAAAATGGAAACAGTCATTATTTTGGGGGATTAGAAAAGATAGCATTTTCCTCACTGTTGTTGGGGCTGTGAATTGACCCAATCATTTTGGAAGGCAGTTGGAAGTATGTTTATAAAGTGACTAAAACATTCCTTTTCTTTGACCCAGAGATCCCACAGTAAGGAGCTTAGGGCCCATATATGCCATAAATTCATAGCAGTACATTTTTATTATCATAAAGAAATGGAGGGACAGAAACCTATCAACTGAAGAATGGCTAAACAAATTATAATACATTAATATTATTACACTGTTAAAAAATGTTAAGAATACAGGGAACATGAAAGGTCTTCTATGAACTGATGGAGTGAAGTAAGCAGGAACAGGAAAACAGTATACACAATGGCTACAGCAATGCACTATACATACCATACACTATACATATCACACTTAATGGATCCTTTGGTTAGTTTTATATAAGTGCTTCTCTATTATCCAGGCCCTTTTCTTGGCTCTCTCTATTAGAGAAGGAGAGAGAACATTTGTAGAGGAGGGTCATGGAAAAATAAAAGATAACATGACTTTTATTTTAAGGATGCAGGACCTAAATTGGGATGATAGTATTTATAGACATATCTAATTGGTAACTATTTGTAGCTCAGAGAAATAATTACACAAATTTTAGGCCTAGATAATAATAATAATGGAAACATAGGGTTTTATAGGTTTACACATTAGTTATTCCATTTGATCCTCACAGTAGTCATGTGAGGTAGTTATTGGACTTTTTGCAGTTCTAGAAACTGGTTCAAAGAGAGATGAAGTAAGTGACTTACTAGTCCATTGTCACAGCCAAATCTTGAACCCCAGTCTACTTAATTCAAACCACATGCTTTTCATCCCATACCTCCGTTGTATACTGTTGGTTAGTGTTCCAAATGGGGGAAAAAACATTGCCTTCTAATATCTCATTTTAAAACAGGGAATTTGGGTTTATTAATTTAACAAACATTTATTAAAAATCTACTATAGTAGTTAGTCATAAGTGTTAGGCACTGGAGGAACTACAAAGTTTAAATAAGATATGGTCCCTTTTATATAAATCTGGCAGTCTATTAGGGGAATAAACCGAGGTGCAAATAACTATTGTATATATACACAGACATATATATATATATATATATATATATATATATATATATATATATATATATATATATATATATATATATAGTGTAAGTTCATAAGAGAATTGTGAAACAAGTGCTTTGAGATTTAGAGGGAACTATTATATCCGAGTCCTTACATTTGGTACCTTAAAGAAGCAATTATTTATATAGTTTAAAAATACTGAACTAGGATTTAGGACAATCTAGGGTTCTTGTCCCAACTATGCCAAAAACTCATGTGGCTATGGCCAGATCATTTCATCCTTCTATCTCACTTTCTCCTAGAGGTAGTGTGATGTGGAAAATGTACTCTACTGCCAGTGAGCAGACCAAAATTCATGTCGCAATTCTTCTACTTATTAAACTCTTGACAACTTGGCTCCTTCTCACCTGTCCCATTTTTTGCATAGCTTCTGGTCAATGGTAGGGTCACTAATCACTGTGATCCAGTGACACTGGGCTCCTTTAAGTTGCTGGCACAAGGCACTTCATCTCCCAAATCTGAGGTTTTCCTTGACTGTCTTTTATGCTTGGAAATCTTTCCTTCCCTATCTATGCCCATCCCCTTCCTTCAATGTATTAAGCACTGGAGAAACTACAAAATTTAAATAAGATATGGTCCCTTCTTATATAAACTTTCTTTAGGAAGCCTTCCTTAAACTTAAGAGACTTCCCTCTGAAATTATACCCACCCCCATCCTGGTTATAATTGACAAACATGTATAGAGTTGTAAGCATATTGTCTCCCACATAGATGTGAACTCCTAGAGAGTAGGTCCTTTTTTTTTCTTTCTTTGTATATCCAGCACAATGTACCAGGGTACATACCTGACATTTGCTAAATGTTAGTTGACTTAACAAGTGGCTAATATTGGAAACTATATGGCATAAAATCTTGGACAGGGGAGACAGAACTCGAGTTTGAATTTTGCTTTAGATAAACACACACACACACACACACACACACACACACACACACACACACACATAAACTATATAGCCCAGAGCAAGTCACTTAACTTTTCAGTGCTTTAGTTTCCTCATCTATTAAATAGGAATAATAATAATTTTCTTCCAGGGTTTTTGTGAGAATCAAATGAATTAACATATGTAAAACACTTTTCAAACATTAAGGCTATATATTAAGGCTAGTTATTGTTTAAGTGAACTTTTATTCCTCATCTTTCTCCCTTAATTCCTTTATCTCTGAAAAGGAAATCATGATTCTAGCATTGCTTCTCTCATAGAGGTATTGTGTTAACGTGGTTTGTGAACCCTCTGGCAAAAGCAATTCTAGCACCAATCAGCCTGTTTACCTTATCAAGGCAGTTAAGTGAAAACCTGGTAGAAGGTCTATAGCATTACGTCTTCTAAAGGGTTATTCTGATATGTACCAAGATAAGATAGAGCAAAGATATAAATAGGAGAAGGAAAAAACCTTTCAGATTTAGGTCATCAGAGCTACTCAGGGTCATTGTAGCCAGAAGCTGGTACAATCTGCTCCAGCTGATAACATCACATGAATAGGCATGGCAGGTATAAACTGAGGCTGGAACTTATTGGATTTGTTCTTGGCCTACCAAATTTACCCACCTGTAGGGAAGCCATAGCAGAAATGTTTCAGATAAGATGGAGCTCTAACTTCAAAATTGTTCTCTTCCACAATTGTTTGTGAAGTGTTTTAAATATGGGACTCTTCAGAGAAAACTATAGACTCAGGCTCTGCCTTTTAGGAACCTATAACTCATATCATAATTGTTTTCAGTTGGAAGAATGTCAGAACAGGAAGGTAGCTTAGAACACAGAATGTCAGTGATGGAAGGGACCTTAGAATCATAGAATAATAAAGTGCTAAAAGATCAGATGAGGGAGAAAACATAAGCTGGGAATGAGAAATGGCAGATCAAGGAAGGTTATATATTAGCTTTGGGCTGAGGCCTTGAAAAAATGGATAGAAGTCAGGAGATTAAGATGATAAGGAGATACAGAAAATAAAGCAAAGATAGAGGAGGGGGAAATTACTGACCAGTGGTGGTTGAAATGATGGAACACGACTTCATTAAGCCTGTACAAGTTAGTTATGGCACAGAAGCTAGAACCCAGATCTCTTGGTTCTTTCTCAGTTCAGTACCCCTTCTGTTGTGTGATTGAGTTGCAGGAAATATGGGCTGCTCTTGATTGTTGTGATTGTCTTAAATAGCAATACGTACATGGTTGGCTCTTTAAGCATTTTCATGACTATTTTCTCATTTGATCCTTATATCAACCTTCTAAGATGGGAGTAGTCCTGTGGAAAGAGTCCTGGGCTTGGAGGTAGTTGACAGCCCCTGCTAAAGTTAGCTACATAAAAGTTAGGCAAATTACTATGCCTCTTTGAATCTTTGCTTGTATGTAAAGGAAGATAATTATATTTGTACTACCTGCTATAAGGCTGATAGGAAGAAAGCATTTGTAAAATCTTTTTAATGTTCTAGGTATAGGTAGGCATGTCCATTGGATAGATGTGTAAACAGCTTCAGAGAGGGGGAACAACTTGCTTAATGTTACTCAACTACTCAGTGGCTGAATCAAATCCAGATTCCAGCTTTCCTGCATTTGTAAATTGAGATTGATGAAAGCTATGGTAATAGTAATAATAATTATAGCTCACATTTGTGTAGCATTTGGGGTTTGCAAAACACTTTACATAAATTCTCGTATAATCTTCACAACTCTATGCAATTGATGCTATCACCATTTTACAGATGAAGAAACTGAGACTTGGAGAAGTTAGTGACTTGGCCAAGGTCATCCAGCTATTAAATGCCAGAGACAGAATTAAATTAAAAATTTTAAGGACTCATTCTTTCTCAATGGTCATGTCATACTGCATCCTCTCACACATAGCTGGGCAATAAGCTATTGTGGCAAAGCTGACAAAATTTGTGAGGATAAAGTTTTACAAAGGTGAATGTTGCAAACTATCTTTGCATGTATTTGGGAAAATAAGATATTATTAATTTTTTAAAAATGAAAAAAACAAAAATTTATTGTGAGGATCAAATAATTTTAGGTTAGTCCTTCCCTTTTTCTTCCCCATTCACTTTCCTTCTTGTGCATACTTCAAAGTACTTCTAGTACTAGGACTCTGAAAATATGGTTTGCATGATTGTACTTGTTTGTAATAGGTTTTGTTACCTTTTCAGTGAGGGGAGGGGAAGGTGAAAAAGCTTGAAACTAGAAATAAAATTGAATTTTAGAGGAAAAAAAAAAGTAGAAGGACCCTTAAAGTTCATTTAGTCCAACTCCCTTAGGTAACTGATGAGTGAGAAATGAAGGAACTTGTCCAAAGTAACATAGAGGACGGTAGAAAAGTCAAGGTTCAGACCTAGGTTCTCTGATTCCAGTTGTTCTTTCCACTCTGGCTCTTGGCTTAATGTTCTTTTTTCTGATCCCCAGGTGAGAGTTAGTGCTTGGAAATGTTGCCACCTTAGCTGCTCAGAGTCATCTCCCTCTCCACAAAGCTGGTAAACTACTTGTTTAGGGGCAGAGATGGCTATCAGCACACTGTACCATCCCACTTTGTTTTAACCATAAAACATCCTGAATTGGTCATTCATCTAATTTAATAAATTAAGGAAGTACTTCTTTACAAAAAAAAGTTGAAGAGGTGCAATTATTTTCTCCCTCCTTTATTCTCAGAATAACTTGTCTGGCTCTCCTCTGCATTTCTCAAATTCTGTCTTGTGCCACCTTTATTTCTGTCTATGTCTTGGCCTCCCATTAGATTAAAAACTACTTGAGGAGTTTCATCTTTGGGTTCATAGGGCTGAATGCAGGGCATGCCTTTAGTAGGTTTGGGGTGGGAGGGTCATAAAACAGGAATTCTGACTTCTGTGATGTAGGAGACTCTTTCCACCAGGGCAGATTGTTTATTGATTCCTTACAACTTAACAGTCTGTTGCATGGGGCAATAAGAAGTGCTTGTCCAGAATTAAACAACCTATACCTAGTATAGTATATATACTATACTATACAAACAACTAAACTACATATGTTATTTAGAGTCTTTTGACTCTAAATCAAGAGCATGTTTTGTTCTTCCTTTTATAAATCTAATATTTTGGGGGGTTTTTATATTCTACTGCTCTGTCTTCACCTGATAGGTACAACATTTGCAATGTCTGACATTATACCTACCATACTTGGCACTGGGGGAAATAGAAGTATGAATGTCAGTAGTCCCTACCCTTGAGGAATTCATAGTGTGGGTAATAAGGCTTGTGCTCAGAGAAATAGGCACTACAGATATTCTCTTTTAAAAATAGTACAGTTATCTCAAGAGTATTAGAGATCACTTCCATTTGGGAGGATCAGAGAAGGTTTCCTGCAAGAATCTCAATGACTATGTAGAATGTATACAGGAGAAAATCATTCTAGGTTTAAGGGATAATTTAAGCAAAGCTTTGGAGGTATATCTTCTGGGGAGCAACAACTCTAGCTTGGCTAGAGTGTATTGTAAGTAAGGGGAAATGGCATGAGATTAAACTGTATAGGTAGGGAGTTATAAGGTTTTGGAGGCCCTTGAATGCCAGGATAAGGATTTAATGCTTTGTTTGAAAAACAAGAAGGAGCTGGATCTTGAGCAAAGGAATGACACACATGAACAAATCTGTGCATAGTTATCTCTTCCTGAAGTTTAGATATATGTCTAGTTTCAACAAATATAATTTACTGGGACACAAGTATCATAATTAAAAATAAAATATCATTCTTCACTCCCCCCACCAGTATTTTAATAACATAAATCAGTGTGTCTGCTTGAGACTGAGTATCTAGACACTTGACTTGAGAGGAGGGTTAAGGGACCTTGATTACAATTAACTTCACCACTGTGATTGCTGTGATTATAAGTGAAGTGTGGTAACTGATGAGAAATAACTTAATGAAGGTTTCTGGGAATATTCCCAGGGCTACCAATCTCTATAGTTCATATGATATCCCTCCATTTTAAAATAAAAACATATATTTTCATGGCCACTTTGACCAAAATAGCACAACTTTCGACTTTCTTTATGGGATCAGATATTGGAAAAACTGAGAAGGAAGATAATTTTATTCATTCTGGAGAAAGAAATCCTAATTCAGAAAGGTGCATTTGCCAGAGCTATTAGGAGATGCCAAGTGCCTTGCCAGGGCTGGCTCACCCACTGGCCTTTTAAAGAAACACTCTGCAGAAGTTTGCTTCTGAATTCAGCTTAGAAATGCTGCCTTTATAGGTCTTACAGGTGCTAGAGGATGGGGAGGGAAGGGGAAGGAGACAAAGGCCTGCCTACGTCTGTGCTCTGATGAAGACTAGCTTAGAAGGAGAAATAATAGAAACATGGTAGCTTTTTGCTTTTCTTTTCTGCTAGATAGACTTTTCAGCTAGGATAAATGACTGCTGCAGTCTTTTGCAGGGGTGCATATGGTCTGGCAAATGGCTCGAGAGACATCAAAACAAAGATGTTTGAAGAACATACAGAGCCTAAATGGAGTTTTGTGAGTTACAAAGCAGTGTCTTTTCATCTGTAGAAGATTCTTATGGCTCTTTGTTATCAATGCTTTTAGAAATGACCATATAACAAATATTGGTGAAGGGTCTACTATGTACTGGGCATCAGTGCCAGTTCTTTTTCTTAGGAAACTTATGTTCTACTAGTTGGTGAAGCTTTCTAATGAAGCCAGGATCACAGATAGAATTGTACTCTTCCACCTCTTCCCTGTTACCCCCCCCCAAAAAAAAAAAAAGCTAGTTAACTTTTGACAGCATTTTGTTGTGCATTTTCAAGCCTTTCAGTTCAGGAAGCTACCTCATAAATTTGTGTTACTAAATAAAACTCAGCATTTCTATTGGAGAAAAAAAGACATTTTTTTTTCTGTCCAGTTGGTGTTGAATTAGGGGAAAAAAAAACACAAAAAAGCTTTTATAAACATATACACATACACATAAATACATGCACATACATAGACCTCATTTGTGGGAAAGATCTTGATTTCTTTAGGAAACCATTTTATTGTACTGTTGGTATGCTGTCCAAGAGCTCATGATCTGATTTCATTTTTCCATCCTTAGTGCCTAATACATTACTGTATACATTGTATATGCTTCATACATTTTAGCATTAAATTAATTCAGCAGACTGAAAGTAACTGCTAATTCTGCCAGATTGAGATTATGATGTCATTTCTCCAAATAAGGGGTGGAAAATATGCATCAACCTCCATAAAGTGAGAAGCAGAGTTTGATACAATGGAAGAAGAAAAAAACATCCTGATAAGTAGGGCTGTTCAAATGGGCTGGAATGGGCTCTGCCTGAGAAAGGCAATGAGTTTATTCTCCTTGGTTGACTGCTTCAGGGGAATACTGTGTAAAGGGGATTCCTGCACAGGTCTGGATTGAAGTAAAGACTTTGGTGATCCTTTTCTGACTCTATAGCTCTAATCCTGGCCAAAAGAACTATTAGTCAACATTAATAATTGTCTCCTTGGCCTGTTGCCCAGCAGGTACCCATCTCCCAGTGGATATCCAGAAGGGTCAATTGAAGTTGCTGATGAAGACATATCAGAACAATTGAAGATCAATTAAATGATGCTTGCTGTCTCAGAATCTAGTTCCAAAAGATTGTCAGAAATTAAATACATCTGGGCGGAAAATTGGGCCAAGAAACTTAGCACATTGGTCTTAAAACAGCTTGTGATCTTCAGAGAGGGACTTGTAGTGCTGAATGTTCCTGCAGATACTATAAGAACTTCTAACTCGGTGTGCCTGGAAGATTTCAAGAGATGCATTGCCACTATTCAAGTCCTAGATGGAGGGGAGATTGGCTGGCTGGTTGTTTGGCTTGGAATGAGTTCCAAGTTCAAGCATGATAGAATCTTGCTCACAAGTGACTCAGACTGGGCAAGGGAGAAAAGATATACTTACTCTTTGTTAAGCACCTACATTATGCTAGGAATTGAAAATTATATAAAGATAGATGAGACATAAGGTTATAGAATCTTAGTGAAAGAGACCTCAGAAATCATCAGTACCACCCTTATGCCTGACAAATGCTTAGAAAACCTGGGGGCAAGGATAAGCTCTGAGACTTAATAGGTTTGTCATATAAAATAACTCACACTTATATGGTGCCATGTGGCTTATAAAACTACTTCCTCACAAAAACCTGTGAGATAAGTAGATCAGGTATGCGCCCAATTTTATAAATGAAGAAATTACATCTTGGTGAGCAGTAAAATGAGCACTTTTGCATGGTAGACAATGTCAAAGCCAAGACTTGAACTCTGCCTTGGTTTCCTCATCTGTCAAATATAATTATGCTTTCTGCCCCACTGTGCTGTTGGGAAGCAAGCATTTGTAAATTATAAAGGGTTATAGAAATGGCAATAATGATAGTGAACATTTATATAGCACTTACTGTGCTAAGCACTTTATTATCCCATTTAATCCTCACAACAAGCTTAGGAGTTAGATGCTATTATTATCTTCACTCTACAATTGAGGTAACTGAGGCAGAGAGTGATTAAGTGATTTGCCCAGAGTATTATGAAAAAATGCTCTAAATTCCAGCTTCTTAAACTGTGGCTCCCAAGCTCACACGGAGTTTTTCAGTGGGGAATGGGGCAGAAAATTTTTGATTTATTATCAGCAAAGATTTGATTTGTATACCTATTTCATATACCTAAAGACATAAAAATTTCTCAAGCAAAAAGGGGGCCACTAATGGAAAAAATTTAAGAAGTCCTGTTATAAATCATTATTGATTAGAGAAATGCAAATTAGAACTCTTATCCATTGAGCCAACTAGCTGCCCAAATATGAGACAGTGGTGATTTATTACCATCACTTTCATTATCATTCCTTACCCACTTGAAGAATTCCAATGATAGGAGACTAAGCATTTCTTAAGGTTATCTATACTCAGGCAACTTGTTGGAATTTATAAATTATCAGGGATACAACAATCAATAAACAAGTAATAGAGATCTATAGATATAAACAATACAGACTGGTAACCATAATGTGAATATGTATGAGACAACCAGAGTTCAGAGGAAGTAGAGATCTTATTTCAATGTCTTGGACCTTCCATTTTCTATCTTTCTACTTGTGTCTTAGTCCATACCCATATTAGCTCATATTTAAATTACCTTTTTTTTTTTTTTTCTTTTCTTCCTGAGGCAATTGGGGTTAAGTGACTTGCCAGAGTCACACATGGATTACTTTTTAAGTGTTGTTGATGACTTGTTTTAACAATAGCCCTTACTGGAAATAACAATTCCCCTCCCTTAATACATACATACACACACACACACACACACACACACACCCATCCCTGTGAGCCTTCTCAAAACAAAAATAAGGAAAACCAGCTGATAATGGGAACTATATATAACTTGTGTGCAGTAGTTTGTACCTGTAGTCACTTACCTCTTGGGAATGGAAGATGGTACATTTGGGGGCTAAAACTGGTTGTTACAATTTTTACAACATTTGCCTTTATTGTAGTATTATTTTTCTTTATATTTTTGAAGTCATTGATATTTTCCTGGTTCTGTTTCACTATACATCACTTTCTATAAGAAGACAAGGCTTTCCGTGGTTCTCTGAATTTTTTATGTTTGTTTTAGCATAGTCCATCCATTACATTCATATGTCACAATTTGTTCAGCATTTCCCAATCTATAGGTACTTACTTGGTTTCTGTTTTTTTGTTATGTTTCTTTGAATATTTTGATTTATGTCTATGGGACCTTTCCTTTTCTTTGACTTCTTTAGGCCTAACATTTGTATCTCTATAATAAAGACTATGAATAATAGGTCAGTGACTTTCCTTGTGTCCTACTCATTTTCCATAATGGTTGGACCAATTAATACCTCCATCAAAAATGCTGTTAGCATGCTCATCTTCCCATGATTCTTCCAACACAGAAGTAATTGCATTTATAAAAACACTGCTTTTCATCATCTCATACCACTCTGCTCACATATTTTTATTGATTCCCATTGTCATATTTTATGGTAAAGAGAAATTATCTGTGAGTCGAGGTAGTCAGAAAAGACTTTCTGGAAAAGATTTAAAACTGGGATTCAGAGGATGTATGGGATATTTATTAATAGGAGAGGAGAGAAGAGAACAGGGAAACATAATGAGAAAAGATAAGATCTAGGGTGTTTCCCCTTGGATGGTCTATATTCCTGGATAGTCCCTTTCCATTGTTACTGTTCTTCATTATAACCACCTCATCTTCATTCCTTCCCATTCTCCATGTTCTTCCTTATTCCACCGGCCCACTGACATCTGCTAAGCACTAAGAATACCAAGAAGTAGAAAGTAGTTCCTGTATAAAGAAGTTTTACAATCTAGTGACAATCTAAGACATAAATCTAAAATATTGTAGGAAGTAGTGTGGAATAAGTATCTAGTGAGTGGTACAGAAAATGAATGACATGAGTTAAGGGATTATTGCAGGTAAATGGCGAAAATATAGGACCAGGGTGTCACAAGCCCACAGGCACTACTGCAAAGGTCTGGTCTAGCTCCTCTTGTCAGGATAAGTAAAAGTCCTTGCCCCACGTGTGGACGCCAATTGTAACGAGCTGTCGTCTCCAGAAGCTGCTGGATCGCTCTCTGGGAAGAGATCTGCTGTGTCTTCTACTCAAATCTCTCCAACAGATTCTTCTTCCTGTAATGAACCGTTGTCTCCAGGCAGTTGCTGTTAACTCTTGTCCAAAGAAGTGACTTCCCTTCCTGCAGAGAGCCCCGTCAAGCCTGATGCAATTCAGAGTCCTTCTTCTTGAATCCTGGCTCTGAATCTCCTCCAGCTCTTATCCTTCTCCAGGCCGATCTCTCTCTGCGCCCAGTGCTGTTCTCTCTTTTATTCTCCCAGAGAATGGGCGTGGGATAATGCAAGGGCTTCTGGGAAGAACCACCCCAGCCAATGAGCTTGCCCCCTCTATCAAGTCAACCTGAGTTCTCACCTTATAAGAATCCAGAAAACCTGAATTCTCACCTTGTCACTGTCCAGACAACCTGAGTTCTCACTTAGTAATCCTAACACACTACTATACAAATGTCATTATTATAGGACTAGCAGCAATGTTCACTATTAAATCTCCAAAAGAAGCATTTCAGAAATGGTTAATGAGGAGGAACATTTGGCCACCAATAGTCTTCCTGATCACAGGTTCTCATCTTCCTTCAAATCTTTGGGAAAAGGCCCTCATCAGACATGGATTTCTGTTAATAGGCTGATGTAGTTTCCCAGTTTATATCCTGCTCATCAGGATGTGAGTTAACATGTAGGCAGATGTTCATCTGAAGAAGACAGAACCAGAAGATTCAAAATGTTCCTTTTACACATTATGGCTTTGATTTAGCTTGTGGGAATACTCCATTTGCCACCAAAGTTAATTTTTTTGTTTTTTGAAATATGGCCAATTCTCAGTTTCATTGATCACTAGAATTTAAATTATAAAGATTCCAACCCCTACCAGAAACCTGAACACTCTCTAATACATTGTCATCCAACCTTTGTCTTGAATGCTTCCATCATTAAGGAAATTATTCCTTCCAGAGGCAGACCATTCCAGTATTGTGCAACCAATAGTTAAAAAGTTCTTATTTTATTGAGAGTGTCTTTTGGTTCCCTTGGTTTCCATGGCATTGCTCTCTTCTGGTTCTACTACCCAAGTGAAAGCAGATTTCTCCTCCTCAGTTGTCTTTCCAGGATCATCATTCATCTCTTACCCCACCCATTTGTCTGACTTTGAGTGAATTGTCTCTCTGGTGCTCAATTTTTTGCTTTTTAACATGAGGGAGAATTCAGTGTCCTCTAAAGTCTCATTCTAGAAACACTAGAACATTTAGTGTAATTCAGTAAATGTATCCTAAGACCTTGCTATGTGGTAAATACTATGGAATGTAGTAAGAACACACAAAAAGAAAAGTGATATCTGTCTTCCAAGAAAAATAGACTAATAGGGGATGTGACATGTATACAAATAAGCACATTATAAGGTTCAAACAGGACTTATAAGAAAGTTTGAGGACAAAAGATCACTTTTACCTGGAGGGAAATCTTTGAAAATATTGACTCCGGAGTAAGCTCCTAGGGAAGGAGAAATATAACCAGGTAGCATGCAATGGGACAGAACTAAATAATAAAGGAGGGCTATGAAGGGCAGAACAGTATTGGGGAAGAACTAGTAAGTACTCCAGTTTGACTAAAACCAAAAGGTGCTTACAGGGAAGTCAGATTAAACTGAGATGGCAAGTTGAAGCCAACTCAGAGGACATTGAATGCCAACCTAAGGAATTTGTATTTTGTCTATAAAAGATGCAACCAGAAATTGCCTGGCCAGTTTAATAAAATTAAATAAATAATAAAGCCTATGTTTGATACTTTACTTAGTTCTTTCTTTAGAAGATATGAATATATCCATGATTTATGGCATCTCTTTGATAGGTCATGGAAAATGCCCTGGTTACTTATCCCATTAACACCTCAAAATAAGTGATTATCTCAGCTTCTGAGAATAATATGCTTGGTGCAAATTGTTTTAGATCTGGTCTTTGGAGGAGGTCTATAAAAAGGAGCTAATGTAAGTGAAGGAGCAGAGGACTAGAAAGAGCTAGACACTGAAGAACCCAGACCTGAGAGCATAGAAAGCAGATTTGGGTCTTGGGAATTTGAAGCCTATGCATGTCAATTGCCCTTCCTTTTAATTTTTTACACACATCAAATAATGGCAACTATTGAGAAACAGTAGAGGAACCTTTTAATTCTCTTGGTCTCAGGAGAGGAAGAAAGTGATGATGGTCAGTTGGGCAGGAGAAGGTTGGGAGTTTCAGGGAAAAAAAAAGCCTAGGAAGGAATAATTAAATAGTAGTTGTGATTATGGATAAAAATGTTTTAAAAAAAAATTCTGAGTTTCTCAGAGAAAACTCTGGGGAAGCATGTTTTATAAAACCTCACCTCCATGTTTGAACCCATTCTTATGTAATAAACCTAGAAATTTGAGGCCCTGACTTATAGGTTACAATATCCTAAAGGTACTCAGGAACATCTGAATGATTTTGAACAGGGAATGACCTGGTCAGATCAATGCATCAAGAAAAGTTATTTAGAGCTGCTAGAGATAGGGAGAGAAGGATCTGTTCAGCATTCAGTATACTATCTGCTAATGTGACTCAAAATGGAAGAGGTTTTTTTTCCCCCCATAAATATAATCAATGTCATTAGAATTAGAAAGTTGAAATTAAATGGCAAAAACTTGCAGCCAGTTCCTAGCCATAAAGGTCTAATATCCAAGATGTATAGGAATTGATACAAATATATAAGAAGGTTCCACCACCTCAATAAATTGTCAGATAATGTGAACAAGCATATCTTTAAAAATGCATTACAAGGTTCAAACTTTATAAGAAAGTTTGAGGACAAAAGATCACTTTTACTTGGAGGGAAGTCTTTGAAAATATTGACTCGGGAGTAAGCTCCTGGGAAAGGAGAAATATAACCAGGTAGCATGCAATGGGCATGCTCGATGGCACAGTGGATAGAGCACCAGCCCTGAAGTCAGGAGGACCTGAGTTTAAATCTGGTCTTAGACACTTAACACTTCCTAGCTGTGTGACCCTGGGCAAGTCACTTAACCTCAATTGCCTCAGGAAAAAAAAAGGCAACCTGTCAACAACTATATAAAAAAAAATTCAAAAATTATTAATAAGAGAAATAAAATAAAAAAAGCATCTGAGGTTCTCTATTACACCCATTAGATTAAAAAAGAAGACAAAAGTAGAAACCACAAAATCATATACAGCCTGAACCAGTTTAAAATGTAATTGGAAAAAATTTAATAAAAATTTTAAAAAATACACTACAACATAGATGTCAGTTTGTGATTTTCTAAGTCAACACAGAACCTTTAGGTATCCATTTCTATTTGACACTGATACTGTAGAAGATTGACCATGAATAATGCCTCCTACTTCTTGGTAGAGGAGTGATGGATTAGAGGTGCAGAATGAAATAGAAATCTTCAGTTTTGGTCCAAGTGAGAGCCAGAATTTCAGATCAAACCTTCTGCTTCCAAATCCAAGTGTTCCTTCTACTGTCCTACCTTTTGTTTGTTACCCAGGGATGCAAGTGATTTGGACTTGTAATCCAATTTTCCTCTTAATTGCTCACAGAAGTTTGGTTCTAATGATTGTTTCCCCATTTAAAAAAAACCCCGAATATTAAAAGTTGCCTTTAGTTTTTCTCAGTAATTAGAATATGTAGTTTGATTTGGGTGGGTACACATTACCTGAAACTTCCAGTGCTAAGTGCCAGGAAGGCCATGGATATAAAGGAACAAAAAATGGAGAGATATTTCTGACATCTCTTGTCTGTTGACAACTTCCCAAGTTCTCCATATGTCAGAATTAAAAACAAACTCTTTTCTGCCTACTCAGAGTCTTGGTTATAACAAGCTTCTAGAATATGTGGAAGAATGGAATAGCATTTCATTTTGAATCAAGGCACTAAGCTCAAACCTTTTCTCTTCCACTTGCTAGCTTTCTGTCTTTAGTACAAGTCAATTTCTCTCTGCTGAGAGAGAAATTTAGGTTTAAATTTAAGCTTTAGGTTTATCATCTGAAAAATGAGAATGATAGCTTTGCTACCTACATTATAAGGTTCATAAAAGTGCTTTGTAAACCTTAGAGAACTTCATAAATGTATACTCATACTGTAGGGGCTCTTCCAGCTCTGACATTGTGTGAATCTATCATCATGATTTTCGTCTATGAAATGGAATTGAATTAAGTCACCTTTATCTTCTCTTCTAGCTTTGAATAATAGGACCCCTTGTCTCAATTCAATTTCAAGGGATGAATAAAAACATAGCTGTCCATGACCTACCACTGGTATTTTGCTAAATCCTTCAATACCACATACACACACACAAATGCTACTATTTATTTTATCAAGAAAGACTGCATTTGGGGTAAAGCATAATGCTTTTCTGTTCTTTTAAGAAGCCAGATATATGAGAGTCATTGATCTAATTCATTGATACTGCCTTTTTTGGAAATATTTCTGCTGTTAAGTTAGAGTCACTGGTAAAACTTTAACAGAGTTGTTTTGTTTTGTTTTGTTTTTAAAGGATTTTAATTTTTACAAGTTAATGTACAAATATTTGGGGGGAATGTTCCTGATAAGTAGTTTTCAAAGGAGAAAACCTCAGATTTCCTAGAAACCCCTGATCTAGAAAGTGGCATATCTCATTTTATTTTCCTTAAGCTATCCATATTAGATGTTAGAGAGTTGAAGGGCATCTCAAAACATGGAAAAAGAATGTCAAACTGAGCAGAAACCTTAAAAATCTGATTGATTCTCTCATTTTTATATGGTTCAGAAGAAAAAGTTCTCTTTCAGAGTTTAGCAACCTCATGTCTGGAGCTTGGAGGGTAGGGATAGGGGTGGGTTTCTGCTGAAGGCCTTTTCTTAAAAGCAGATAATATTTGAAAAAGTTGTGCAAATAAAAGCATAGATTAATTAAAGAGAGTCTCTGTGAAGGTTTGTGCATATGCTTATTGTTAATTTTGTTAATCACTGCTGTGTGAATTGTAACAGTGGACATTAACATGAACTTGAAAGGTTAAGAAGGACTTTACATGCATTCACCTTGGATCCTCACAGCTCTCTGAGAAAAGTAGTTCCTGGTACTAGATAGAATTCTGTGTCTGAAGTCAAAATGATTTGGGATTAAAGATTGCCTCACTTCCTAGTTGTGTGACTCTGGGTAAGTTACTGAACCTCCCAGCCTCAGATTCTTCATCTGATAAGGGAGAATAATAATTGAATCCATCTCTTAGAGTTGTGAGAATCAAATGATATAAGAGCACCTTTGAAAACCTCAGAGTGCTTCTTTCTAAAAGCCAATCATTGTTATCTTTTGTAGAGGCACCTAGCTGGCAGAGTGGATAAATCAATGAGGTTGAAGTTATAGCAGAGGTGTGACTCTGGGCAAGTCTTAACTGCAGTCTTTTTAATTTTCTTCATCTGTAAAATGGGATAATAATAGCATCTACATCATAGGGCTGTTGTGAGTATCAAATAAAATAATATTTGTTAAGCACATAGCATAGTTACTGGCCCTGAGTAGAGACTAGTTAAAGACTTTAAACCCAAGCCTTGCTTAGCATGGCACTTTCTTCACTGAAACCTTACCTTAGTTTCTAAGAAAACAAAAGATTGATCTTGACATAATTTACTTCCTGTGCCCAACTATTTTCTTATTCTGTAATGTCAGTTATGTCTTTACTGAGATCATCAGAGGATGCCCTTTTAGTTGTATATGTTCTCAGGACTCTGCCTTCTCTAGATTCCAATATTACACTAAGCTACCCACGGATATCTTCTTTCTGAATGTCCTGTATATTTCTTAAATTCAACATGTCTAAAATGGAATTCATTATCTTTTCTTTTAAAACCTGCCTCACCTATAAAATGCCCTATTTCTATTGAAGGGACAACCATTTTTCCATTTACTCACTCCTCTGAAATCTTCCTTCTTCCTTCACCCTTTATTTCCAATCAATCGTCAAGTCTCAGAACCTATCACAGTGTCTTAATTTCATTCTGTCTCTTTATATCATAACTGTGACCAAAGTTCACCTCTTGCATTGGATTAATGTCAGAGTTCCCTAATTGATATTTCTGTATCCTGTAATTCTCATTTCTAACCCATCTTCTACACAACTGCCAATATAAGGCACAAATCTGACCATGTCATTCCTCAGCTCAAAAATCTTTAGAATCCCCCCATTACTTTTAAGGATAAGCTTAATGCATATTCCTTTACCCTTCATTTAAGGACCTTTAGTAGCCATACTCCCACCTTTCAGCTTTATTTCATACTACTCTCCTTCATAAACTCTTATCTACCATACCGGGTTACCATTCAGTACTCCCTTACCTCCCTCCAGATTTTCCATCCATCTCCAAAGCCTAAATTACTCTATACTTATCTTCACCACCTCTCAGAATCCTTATCCTCCATCTAAGCTCAACTTAGATGTCAGCTCCTTGAAATCTATTGACATTTTCTCCCTCCCTCTGCTGCATTGGCATGAGAACCGGAAGGCATTATATAGTTCATAATTATATATTGATAAAAAAGAAACAAAACAAAAGAACTGAATGAGTAGCAGGTCAGGGTTAGGGTCTAAGCATCATTTCTTCCCCCTATCCCTCTCTAGATTAGTACCTTGTATTAAATATATAGTTGTTACACTGCAAGATTCCTCTTCTCTTTTCAAATTGGTGTGCTGAAAGCTGCAGTGCTTCATACCAGCTTCTGAGAGTTATTCCTAATTTGGCAAAGAGCCACTATACTTCCCTTCTTAACTACTTAGATGTATACATGTTATGCTCTTCCCTAGTCCACTGGACATGAGCCTCTTTGAAAGATAAGCCTGTTTTATTTTTTCACCTTTCAAAGCCCAGTGCCTTGCATATAACAAATGTTTTATAGGTGGTTATTAAAGTAAATTACATTTTACTTTATTTTCTACATATCTGTGTGATTTATCACCCCTAAATAGAATGTAACCACCTGTTGTGATATGGGAGCCACCTGCCAGTGGCTGTTGGAGATCTAATGCAGAGCTGTAGAATAGACTTCTTCATGGGAGAGGATGATGATGATTCAAGGAGACTGAGAGATAGTTACGTTCTCTGACCTCTTTCCCCTCTTCCCTCTGCCTCCAATTTATCTCATTCCCAATCCACAAGGAACATCTGCATTATAGTAAAGCTGCTTTGCAACTCCTTCAGGTGTTACGATTCACTGTAGTGAAGGCTCTCAGAGAATTGACCCGCCCCTTCACCTAGGCATGGTCCTTAACAACCAACCTCTCACCATCCTCTGTGGTGGTGCCCTCTTATCTCATATGCAGTAAATGCTTATTACAAATTGAATTGAATTTGGATACCCTAAACTCTATATATATTAGACAGCACTTTTTCCAAATCCTGGTCCACGATTCCTTGGATTCCTCGGATTCCTCGGATTCCTCCTCCAGTGTCCTTCACATTGGCAAGGAATGTCTTTACCTCTAGCTCTACTTCTGTGATTGTTAAGTTTGTTCCCAAACCTCCATCGTGGAAGCACCCACAGTAGCTATTTTCATTTCAAACATTGTTCATTGCCTTGATGCAGATATCTTCTGCAATCTCTCCCACATGTCTTCTCCTTCTCCTAGCTTGTTTTTATATATTTCTCCCATTAGAATGTAAGCTTCTTGAGAATAGGACTTTGTGTTTGCACAATGTCTGACATAGTAAACTCTTAAATGTTTCTATCTATCTTTCTGTCTATTTCACCTCATATGGTTCTGGATCATGGATTTACTTCATTTTGCCCATTGAGAATAGACATCGAAAAGTCAACAGGCTGGACAGCAAGATAAAAAACTCACCATCTACTTTCCAGAGTAAGATAAGAGGTCCTTGAATATTACTGACATGATGGTGAAGCAAAATAGGGAAATAAGGATGGGGTTTGGGTTTCAATATCATTTCCTGGTTGTGGTAGTTTTCATATTCAGTCTCTTTGTAGTTCATACTTTTTTTTTTTTTTTTTAAATTGGTTTTCTGAGTCAAGTCTCCCATTGAACTCTTAGTTGTATAACTCATATCTTCTTTAAACTAGAGCAGTGTATTACCTATTGTTAGAAGGTGAGCAACATAATTTCATTTAAAATTATATTTTATCAAGATTATGAGTAGCTTTGTAAATTAAACCAACTCATTTATCCATTAGGGAACATAGGCTCATCTCATAGCCAATCTTCCCTCTTCCATGATAGGAAAAGGTTAGGGAGAGGACAATAAGTCTATGAGTCTATCTATGACAAGATGTCTAGATAGTAGAAAGATCCTTTTTTCCTTCCATTTGGGTAGGTACTTCTCCGTCAATATAGATTGGAGACTCTTTATGACTTAAGAATCATTCATTTTGTCAGAAAGCACCAGATATCATACTTAATGCTAGAGATATAGAGAAGGGCAAAAGACAGTCCTTGGACTCAAGAAGCTCATAATCTAACAGAGGAGACAACAAGAAAACAAATATGTACAGACAGGTAGGAAGTAATTGACAAAGAGACACTAGAATTAAGAGGAATTGGAAAAAGTTTCATGTAGAAGGTGGGGCTTGAAGGAAGCCAAGAGGCAAAGATGAGGAGGGGGGGCATTTCAGGCCTAGGAGACAAGAAAAATGCCCAGAGCCAAGAAGGAGATGATAGGGAACCATTAAAGTTTATTGAATGGCCTGCACTTAGAAAAAACACTTTGATGGCTAAGGAGAAGATGGATTGAAAAAGGAAGAGACTTGAGGCAGGCAGACCCACCACCAAGCTGTTGCAGTAATCTAGGTGTGAGGTGGTAAGAGCCTGGTGCAGTGTTAGAAGAAAGAAAGGGGTTTATTGAAGATGGGGTGCAAAGGTGAAATTGACAGACCTTGGCCCAGTAGTGTATATGGAAAATGAGAGAGAGTTGTTAGGAGAATGGGAGAGTAGTGATGCCTGCAGTTGTAATATGGAAGATGGTAGGGAAAGGTTTAAAGGGAAAAGATAATGAATTCTGTTTTGAACATGTTGAGTTTAAGATGTCTAGTTAAAGATATCTGGAAGACAGTTGAAAATGGGAAATGCTAGGCTGGAGATTAGCAGAGAGATTAGGGCTAGATAAGTATATTTGAGTAAGAGTTGATATAAATGGGGGGAAGAAAGGCTAACCTGTTTTGATGAACTTCTCTGTTTGATCCTTGCACAACAGATACAAAGTCTGTAGTTGAAACTTTCCCAGTTTTTTTTTTAGCTTATCTGTTGGGACTGACAGCCCACTAAAAATAGCACTTAAGATTTGAAGAGTTAAATATCAGCCCCAAAGAAGAGGTGAGGAAAGGCACTATCCTTCTTTCATTAGAGAGATCAGTTGGTTTTGCTTAACTTTTTGTTGTGTGAGAACTGTCAGTTGGGTTAAGGAGGGGAAATCTGGAAGTTATTGAGATATTTAGAAAAATGTTTGAGTCATTTCCACATTATGAGAAAACACCAGAAGAGGAAGCTAATGTGAATCCAAAATTTTAAAATGACGTCTACATAGAAAAGTCTATGTAATGATCGTGTGCTGAAGCATAAGGTGAATTAAAGCAATAGACACACTCCCAGAATTTTTCCTCTCAAGTTTGGACATCATTAATGTGGCTTAACCTTCATTCAAAGTGCCAATTTGTAAAATAAAACCATAAACCAAGGACAGCATATTGTATGCTCTACACATAGCTGAAGTTTGAATGAATGGCCATATTTGATTGAATGTAGAAAAAAAAAATAGATAATCATGGAGGTGAAATAAGAAGGGCATATCTTATTATTTTTTCATTTTAAATCTTACAAATTGGCACTTTGAAAGCAAGGAAATGATTTCTTATTCCTTAGAGAATGCTGATATGACTCCACAGGTGCCATCAGGTAAGAGAACATCAGGTAGTAAAGGAAGTAGAAAAGGGATAAGATGTAATTGGATACTTGTTGCTGATAGGTACCAAGAACAGTTGTTTTTTTGAACAGATACAAATGACAGTGGTCTGTTGTCTCCCAAAGCATGTCTCTGGAGTGTGACAGACTCTCAAAAACTGTCAGATCTGATAACTATTACTCACTTGTGATGATTCATGTGGGGGATAAATGATTCTACCAGAAGCATTACTAAGGATTTTGAGTGATCAAAAGCCTAAAAACTGGAGTCACAAGTGGTGTTTTTTATGTTCACTGCTGATTGAAGATAGGAAATTTGTCAAATAAAAGAAGACACAGGATGGGAAGACTGGCTAACAAGAAGATTGTCTAAGAATGGGATTTGGACTTTTTTGGACAAAGAATTAAAATAGAGGAGTGATGGGTCTTTGATAAAGTATTGAATGAATCTTACAAAGATTGGTTAAAAGATGTATTTGCCTAATATAATCCAGAAAGGCTTAAAATGAAAGTGGAAGAAGAGAGAGAGAATTAACTGTCATGTCTTTCTCAGTTCTCATTCTCCTTGATTTCTTTAAAGTTTTCTCTACTGTCTAGCAACTCCTCTTGAATCTTGTCTTCTTCCCTATGAAACTGCTCTCTCCTAGTTTTCCTGTTAACAGTCTCCTTTGCAGAATCATCATGGGTCTCCTGTCCTCTTGGTGTGACTGACTGTTACCCAGAGCTTTGCCTTCTCTTCTCTCTCTGAACACTCTCTCTTTGAGATATTAACAATATCATCTTTACATAGAAAGTTTAATACTACAAAGAAGTAAAACATAGGAAGGTTGGCAAAAGGAGAATAAAAAAAGGTAACTCAGGTCATGTGTCCAAAAAGAGAGCTAGTGGAACAGCTAGATGATTCAATGGATAGAGCACTAGCCCTTAGCTCTGTGATCCTGGGCAAGTTACTTAACCCCAATTGCCTCAGGGGGAAGAAAAAAAAAAGACAAAAATAGGGCTAGCAATAAATTGTCAATGGCTTCAAAGGTCTATATTTACAGAGAGAAGTTGTATTATAGATCTATACCAATTGAATGAAAGGACAGGTTAGGTGAGAAGTTTGAGAGAAATCATAAACCTAGGGATAACAGTATTATATAATAATGGACATCAGACTATAGAAATGTGATGGAGTGTGTGTTCTCTTGCTCTCTTTCCCCCACCTTTCCCTCTCTTATCTGTTCTCTCTCCTCTCCTCCCTCTTCTCTCTTTTCCTCTCTCTTCCTCCTCTTTCTCTTTCAGTCTCTTTCTCCCTCCCCCTTTCTCTTTCTCTGTGTGTATGCAAAGCCTAGAGTAAAATAGTGAAGATATAAATCGATTTTTGTAATAAATGTGGAATTCATCTGTATAGAAATGACAATTGAAACTACATGAGTGAATAGGAACACAGAGTGTGAAAACCTTTTTGGATCCTAAGTCTATTTTTCAATGGTTCTATTCCCTTCAATTGTTTCTTATCTGCAGATTTAAGTATGTCATCTATGTTTTTATCCAAGTCACCAAAAAAATGGTGAACATAATAGGTTCTCTTCCTGGTGACTAAGGAACCCCCCTTCACACCCCCAGAGTCCATGGGAAGATTTCAGAAAGTTCATGAATTTAAATGGGGGGGGTTACATCATTATTTTCTCTAACCTATTATGAGGAGTCCCTAGACTTCACCAAACTACCAAAAGGGTCCATAACATTAAAAATGCTAAGAATATTTAATATAGACAGAAAAGAGAGAAGGCCTAAGACTGAATTTAAATGAGATAATGTATATAAATTGCTTCCCATGCCTTAAAGTTACATATAAATGTCAAGTGTTTTATTATGTGAAGTCAAAATAAATGTGGCCCCTGAAGTCTCTCTTAACTCTTAGCAAACCCAGGATTCAAATCTTAGGATCTACTTACTGGATGACTTCTAAAGTCTCTTGATCTTTCTGAATCTGTTTTCTCATTTATAAACTGGAAGTCATTAATCTGTATATTCCTGCCTCATAGGACTTTTGTTAAGTACTCTGAAATTTATAAAATGATATGGAAATAATAGGTAATGTTGTGTTGGAATATTTCACAACAGTGACCAATCAGTAGAGAAAATTCAAGTCTGTCTTCTAGCAAGAGAGGGGCCCATTGGGTTTCACGTTTTCAGGAAGTGTTGACAATCTCATCATTCTTATATCTGGGAATCATAACCCTGGTATGAACAGGGAGCACTTCCTTTTATTTGAACAGATAACTTGTTGAAGCTGAATTTTGTCAAGATCTGGCCTTGCCATTAGAGTCATGTTGTACCTGCTGAATCTATTGCCGATCAAGCAGGTTTTTAAAATGATATATGATATATAAAGCTGGTCCAGCACTCCAAAATTTGTTAGCTGTTTAGGGATAGGACTAGGAAAATGGTGGAATGTGTAGAACTCAAGTTCTGGATTCACTCTCCCATCTCATAGTAGCAATAAAAGGTTGGGTCCCACAAGTACAACTATTGAGATTTCTAGCAGTAAACCTGAAGGATTAGGTGGAATTTCTAATATTGTTGGTCACAATCTCCTAAAGGCATTTTTCCCATCATCCCCTCTTATCAGTTGATATCAGTTAGCTAGCTGAATTAATTAGTTTTTAAAATGGAACAGTTGATACAAATATGTCCCCCAAAACTGGGAATAAACTCTTCCCTCCCACAAATCTAGGAAAAAATGAGCTAAAACCTAGAACACATGTAGCAGAAGGGTAGTTCACAGCCCTGGTTGCTGAAAGTTCTTTTCTCCCCCTCTTAGGGTCTTTAATATCCCTTCGGTATGGTGCAGTTTTTACTGAGATCAGTGTGTGTTTCAGCTTCTGATGCCCATGATGCTGCCAGCCACTGCTCTTCAGGGAATAACACTCTTACCACTCAGGTGGGAAATCCCAAATCCTCCAGTCTTTCAGAATTCAGAAGGTGAAGTTGATGGGGGATGGAGACAGAGGCTTTCTTTCTTCCCTTCTTTACCTGCCTTTGCCCTTCCAAGCATTTCCCCTTTTAGGGACTTACCAGGCTGTTTGAGCACTGGAATCTTGGATTCCAAACTAGGATACTGTTTTAGCTTACACCTTGGATTGATCTCTTAGGGCCTTGGGCCCTACCCTTCCACACAGCCAAATGCAGTTGCACACTGGTTTGTTTTGTCTGCTAGCTCATTTTGGCATGCCCTTTAAGGTTTCCAAAGTACTTTCTTTTTCCTCAAAACAACTCTTTGAATTAAGTAGAAAAAGTATTGTCTCTATTTTACATAGAGATCTTGAGGTTTTTCATCTACCTCCTGACCAGACTTTCTCTTCCTCCACCTCTTCCTTGACCACTATTGTTAGTGGCAAGGAGCTGAGCCAGAGCTGAGCCATCAGGGGCCTTATGAATGGAGACTTCTGCATCTCATTCCTCTATTTTCTAAGCTTTTTTGCAAAGTGGAGCCATTTTATAGTATGCTTGTAGGTATGTTTAATGTTTTGTTTTTGTTGTTCAGTTGTGTCTGAATCTTCATAACCGTGTGGATTGTAGCATGCTAATGCTGTCCATGGGGTTTCCTTGGCAAAGATTCTGGAGTGCTTTACCATGTCCTTCTTCAGTAAATTAAAGCAAACAAAAGTGAAATGACTTGCCCAGGATCACACAACTGGGGAGTGTTTGAGAGTAGATTCAAACTCAAGTCTTCCTGACTCCTCCCCAGGGCTCTATTCAGTGAGCAGTCTTAGCTGCCTTTACTTTGCTCTTGAGAGGTGTCTGAATTTGAACTTGGTCCTCCTGAGTGCAGGGCTGGTACTCTGTGCTGCCCCACCTATTTGTTTCTTATCCCTTTCATCATAACAGCTGATCTAAACATTCTCTTACGTTTCTCATGGGAAATTTCCCCCTTCTTATGAGGCCCTCACTACATATTTAACAAAAAAATTGAGACCTTACACTACCTCTTCTCCCATTCTCATTCCACATTCCCCTGACATCATTTCCCATTGTTTCCTCCTATACTTGTTAATGAAGAAAAGTCCTTCTCTCTAAAATCATACCCTTTTTACTTGTACCCTTCTCCAACAGAATGCCCTCACCATCATCTCCTTTCTTTCATTCTATTCTTCAGTCTATTCCCTATCCGTTGATTTCTTACCTGCTGACTTTATATCTAAGACTCCAAATTCTTGGTCAAAACCCTCTCTATCCTACCATAGCTGCTACTGTCAACCTAAATCCCCTTGGTTAAACTTGAAAAAAGTCATTTACATTTAATATATGAACTTTCTCTTTTCTTACTGTCTTTTAATCCCTTGGCATTTTGGCTTCTGATCTCTAAAACTCTCCAGAGTTGCCATTTTTCTCTTAATTCCATATCTAATGGCTCTTTGATCTCTTTGATCTGTGCAGCATTTGTTGATCTCCTCCTCCTCCTCCTTGTTTATTATCCTTTTTAGATTTTGGTGACATTACTCTTTCCTGATATTTCTATTTATATGGCCATTCCTACTTAGTCTCTTTTGCTAGATCATCATCTGTGTCACGTTCACTAACTATTACGTACAACAAAACTGACTTATTTTTCCTTCTCTTCTCATTTTGTGCTTTAATTACTTGGTGATTTTTATCAATTTCCATGGTTTCAGTTATTACCTTTATGCAATGACTCCCATATATACATATCTATATATAAACATGTATGTATATGTGTATACACACACACATATCTAGGATATTGCCTTTCCTGGTCTCTGATCCCACATGGCTGTTGAGTGTCCCATAAGCATCACAAACTGAATTAGTACTGTAAAAGATACCACCATCCTTACAGTTATACAGGTTTGCCATTCTTTTTTTTTTTTTTCCCCTGAGGCTGGAGTTAAGTGACTTGCCCAGGGTCACACAGCTAGGAAGTGTTAAGTGTCTGAGACCAGATTTGAACTTGGGTTCTCCTGAATTCAAGGCTGGTGCTCTATCCACTGCGCCACCTAGCCGCCCCCAGGTTTGCCATTCTGGCACCATCCTTTTCTCACTCACCCTGCATATCTAATCTCTTATCAAATTTCATCATTTCTGTCTTCACAACAATTCTGGCATATGTCCCCTTCTCTATCTACCCATTCACCATCCTCTTTCACTAACCCTCTCATCATTGTTCATTGGGACTCCTTTCAATAGCTTCCTAATTGGTTTCCCTGTTTGTCTTTCCCTCTCCTTGTCTGTCTGCCTGCTACCCAGCAACTAAGATGATTTATTTTCCTAAAGCACAAATCTGATCATGTAATATCTTTCTCAAATATAGTTCAGTGATCCTAGCTTTTATTATTCTTAGAATCAACTGCTCTCTTGACACTTAAAAGATCCTTTTCTGTACTAACTCAATAGTCCACCTATATAGGCCTATTTGTTTCACACATGGCTCTTCACACATGGTTTTATTAACAATCTTAGTATCTTTATGCTGACTATTCCCCATTTCTGAAATGTGTGCCTCCTTACCCTTGCCTCTTAGAATCAGTCTCTACTTTGAAGATTCATCTCAGATGAGATATGTCAGAAGTAAATATTTCTTGATTCTCTATCCCTGTGCTCCTCAGTTGTTAGTGCCTTCCCTCACTGAGGAACCAGATATCATTTCCATTATTAGAATATAAAGATCCTTGAAGACAGGGATTTTTAAAAAAATGATATTTGTATTCCTGACACTTTGCATAGTATCTGGCAGAATCAGTGGTTAATAAACTAGAACAGACTGATTGCTTTATAGAAATATTTATTATTAGGAGTTTTTAAGATAATTTTTCCTGGATTCTAGAATGAATGGATAAAAAGGCATTTATTAAACATTTACTGTATACAAAGCATTGTGCTAGGTTCCAGAAGCTGGTCGTTAGGAAACTGTACTCTAATTGTGCTTTGTCACCAACTAAATTTTTTTTTTTTTTTCTGTTAATATCATTGTATCTTTAGTGGCGAAAGGTATTATTTCACAAAGAAATTTTGGAACCCAGAAAGGGACATCAGCTTGCCCAAAAATCATATAATGAGTCAATAGCAGAGCTAAGTCTAGACTTTAGATTTCATCTTGCAAAGGAGGGTTTGTTGGTGAGAAACCTTAGGCCTTTTCCTCCCCCCCTACTTTTCCCTTGCATCATTGATTGTGGCTACTTGTAGGCTCTTTTAAACTTTCCATCTTACAAGCCAGAAATCACAGTATGTCACATTTCCACTTTCTTCTCATCACCTAACCCAGGCACCCAGCTATTAAGTTCACACTTGGCATGTCTGTCAGTTGGCAGCTGGGCCCCTGAGCCACTGTGAGATTGAACAGGGTTTAGTTAGCTCAGTAGGAGCTGTCGAGAGAATAGGCTTTATAGCCTGTGGTCTGTTCTCCCTGGCCCTATTTCCAAATCCCTCAGGAGCTTTGTCCCTAGGAGGAAAATCCTCTTCTCTGCTCCCCACTCTCTCTCCAAGACAGACCTCATGACTAGTGCACAATTCAATTGTCAGCGGATATGGCCTCTAGATGCTGTCCCATAATCCCTCTGGTTCCATAAATGTAACCCAGAATAAGAGGCATCTTTGAAGATTTAGCCTTTCCTTTTCCTTTTCCTTTATTTTTTCCATTCTTTTCTTTTCTTTTCTTCTTTCCCTTCCCTTCCCTCTATCTATATGGAGTATCCTACTCTTAACTTATGGGTGCTCTGTCCACAGGGATGTCAGAATGCTAGTTATTTGATCCTGAGCAAGTCACTTAATCTCTGTTTTCTCAGCTGTAAAATAGAGTTAATAATAGCACCTACCTTAAAGAGTGAGGATCAAATGGAATATTTTTTGGAAGCATGCTTAGCACAGTGCCTGACAGATAGTAGGCAATATATAAGTGCATATTCCCTTACCTTTAATATTTATAAAACACTTGACTGTGAGGTACTCTGTGAAGTGGATAATCTAAATATTATCCCTTTTTTACAGATAGGGAAACTAAGAATTAATTCATTCCTGTGATAACTATTGGAATTAAAATATCAACCTAATATATCAATCCAATGTACTTTACATTGGAGAACTCCTTTCCAAGATGACAGGCTGCTATAAGAATCACAGTGTCCATCAGGGAGTGTACCTAATTAGCTTGCGATCTTATCCTTATCCTTATCCTAAGCATGTCTTATATGCTTAGAACTCCCTGCTCCTTCAAGTCTATACTTCCATGCCAGCTCTCTACTCAGAGCCCCAGTATCCCTGATCTTAACTCTATTAAACAAGCCACATCAAACACATCCACTGCTCCATATCTCAGTTGGGCTTGTACCTTTGGGTGTAGCATATATAATTGCTTTGGTTGCTTTTTATTCATTCCATCAATAAGTGAAGGCTTTGCTGGGATAGAATCTTACTTATATGTATGGTCTTGTGCTGTAAGAGAGAAAAAAACAACAGATTCATCACCTCACTTCAATTCAACATGTCTAGATTAAATGCCTTCTGTTTGAAGAGCATTGTGCTTAGGAGATAGTGAGAGAGAGAGAGAAAAAAAAAACATAGAAAAGAGTATGTTGTATTGGATTTAACATATTTTAACATTTTTACGTATATATTGGATTGCTTGCCATTTAGGGGAGGGAGTGGTTGGGGGGAAGGAGGGAAAAATCTGAAACACAAGGCTATGCAAGAGTCAATGTTGAAAAATTATCCTTGCATTTGTTTTTTGTAGTTGTTTTGGGGTTGTGGTGTGTGTGTGTGTGTGTGTGTGTGTGTGTGTGTTTCTGAGGCAGTTGGGGTTAAGATCCTGACTTCAGGGCTGATGCTCCATCCACTGCACCAACTAGCTGCCTCTCCATGCATATGTTTTGAAAATTAAAAGCTTTAAGAAGAAATAGAAGAAAAGAGTATATTTGAGTATTAGGTTATAAGGTATGACAAGTCATAAGGAGATTTCCAAAGGATGAGAGTGCTCAGGGTTTCAGGAATCCAGAAGGCTGCCAGGAGAAGAAAGGACTGTAACTGATCTTGGAGGCTGGGTAGGATTTTAATCATCAGAAAGGGAAGAAAGGGGAAGATAGGCTATTTCTCAAAGAGAGCATATTTTTCATAATTTAAGCTTTAACAGATGTACCGAGGAGGCAGAAAATGAATGAGTTGAAGCTGTTGATTTTTTTTTTTTTTTCTTGAAACATCATGCCTTCTCTTAGGGGGCAAAAATGAGTTGTTTGTGTTCAGGGCATTAGTCACCTGTTCCTGCCAACTGGTGGTGGCACCACCTGCCTAAATATAAACTTGATGTGTGAGGTGCTTGTTGGCCAGGTATTCTGATTGACTGACTTGACTGTTCCTTCTTATGTCTTTGCCAGCAGAAGGAAAATTAAAATCTAGCTTTTGCTGGAAGATTCTATTCCACAAGATCTTCTTGCTGGCTATTTTTAAAACTTAATTTCCTAGAAGTTGTATAGCTCATTCAGGAAGATAATTAGTGGGTACTGCTTTAGAAAGATTCGTCAGAGTGAGCTAATAACTCAGCTAAAAAGAACCAGAATTGGGACTTGAATCCAAATCTCCTGATCCCAAGCCAGTGCTCCTTTTTTTCCCCAAAAAAATGTACTCCTCTTTGCTTTTTTAAACATTGCTATCATTTCCAATACTATATTATTCATGAACAGCAAAGAAATAGTTAAGCAACACTCAGTCATGTCTAACCACATAAGCCTCATTCCATGCGTGAATTCTAGGCCATGCCATTTCTCTACCTTGAGGAGGGAAATATATTTCCTTAACTATCTAAAGTTTCTTTAGAAACCCTCCCCACACATTGTACAGATGAATACATTGAGATCCAGTAGAGATAAACTTGCTTAGCATCTACTAAGTGTAGAAAGAGAATTGGATTTAGAGTCAGATGACCTCAAATCACATACTGTTACAGTATTAGCTACATAGTCTGCAGTAAGTCGTCTCTTTTTGAGCATCAGTGTTCTAATCTATAAAATGGAAATGATATTTATATTAACCACATAATAGAATTGCTGTGAGAAAAGAACTTTGTATGGCTTTATGGAAATGTAGTTTTTTTACTCTTTTCTTCGGTGGAAAAAATCACTACCACCAAGAGGGAAATGGTCAGTAAACGCCTATTTATTCCAAGAACTTTGAGCAATATGCAGATAAGTGCTTATTACTAGGAAAGGGATTGATGGATAAATTTCATGGAGTCCATGAAATTGGATGGGAAAAATATATTTTTTTTCTTATTAATCTTGAACTGAATTTTAGTATTTCCTTTCATTATGAATTTTTAAAAAAATATGTTTTTTTTTTAAAAAGTCTGAAAAGGGATACACAGCTTTCACCTTACTGCCAAAGGGATCCATGACCCCCCAAAAGTTAAAAACTCCTGGCTTAGAGCTGCTCTGATGTTTTGAAAAAAAGCCATGTAGAGTTAGGAAAGCTGCATTTGAATTCCTGCTCAGCCACCTATCTGCTCAAATGTGATCTTGTGCAAGCCACTTCTAGGCCCTTTTTAAAACCCCCTTTGTAAAATTAGAGGATTAAACTAAATGACCTTTAAAAGTCTTTCTATCCCTGACTGTCTAGGGCCTTCTAGCTTAAATTCTATGATAGTTCTGTATTAGCCAATTTATTTTTATTGATTTTTTAGCTGTCATACCTAAATAACTTGTTAAAGGAGCCATAGTCTTCCAGGAAAAAGTTCATGTAGCACATTTGAAAGATTTGTGTCAAAAATAAGACCTTAACCTTCAAATCTCTCCTTAGGGAATGCTTACTTGAAGAACAGTGCCACATGGTGCGTGGGCACTTAGGATAGTATCTACTACTAGAATTGTTCTGCAGTTTAATCCATTGAGAGTTGTTTAAACATAGACCACATGAGCTGTCTTCAAGCAGAGGTGAGCTGACTGCTTGTCAGGGATGTCAGAGAGGAACCTGTTTTCTCCTTTAGGAAGGGATCCACATAATATCAGCAAAAGAGAAGTGCTCCAAATGTTAAAAAGTACAAGAGCACGTGGAGACAGGCTGGGGAACTCCTTAAGGAGATGAGATCTGAGTGCAAGTGGGATAGAGGAGACTAGGGAAAGCCCATTCCAAGGATATGGGATGACAAGAACAAAAGCCCAGAGAGTACAGAACTAGCCCTGAGACTTGGGGCTAGACCAAACCAAAGTTTTATCTTTGTGGATTTTATCCTGTAAGCAAGAAAAGCTTGTTAGTGGAGCTTAGCCAGAACTTCAGTCATCAACCTAGAAAAGGTGACCCATTTAAATGCATTCTTACTGAGTCATTGCATATGTTCTACAAAGATTTTGATTTATTTTTTAGATTAATTTCAACATATTATAGAGAAACTGGCATATAGTTATTATAATAATAATTGTTTAAAAGTATGTAGCTCTATGACCCCGGGTAAATTGTCTTAATCCAGTTGGCCTCTGACCACATTTTGGTGTTCAGCAGCAGATTCCTTTATCTACATTATCCCTCAGAATCACAAATTATGCCAGGTTAGGACCATAGGGGAGGATTCTGAGAAGATAATGTAGGTTGGTAAATTTCAAGCTCTCCTGATTTCCCCTACAAATCGATTAGGATCATAGAAGTATAGATTTTAGAATTGTAGTGGGTGTTCACAGTCATCTCATCCAATTTTCCTCATTTTACTGATAAGGAGACAGATACAGTGTTATTAAATGACTTGACCAATCACACAGACAGAGCTGGGATTTGAACTCAGGTGCCCTAGGTCCAAATCCAACTCCCCCTCCTCCCCCACAGAAATAGGGAACCTTCCAGTTCACCAAAAGCTTTCCTTAGAGCCCTATGATATAAGCCATGTCCTTTTGACTGTGGTCTAATTCAGTTTTTGTGAATCACACACACACACTAAGTAGAAATTGAGGCATTCATTTACAGATTAAGCAGTTGCTATCTTATAGATCCAGCTCTGTCTACTTTTTTTTTGTGAAACTCAGACATAAGAGCTTATTTATTCAAAAAAATTAAAGCAACTCAGAGATACTCTTCTCACATCTATCAGATTGGGTAATATGGTGAAGTTGATGAGGGGAAATAGGTATATTACTACACTATTGATGGAGCTGTGAATTAGTCCAGCTGTTCTGAAGAGCATTTTCAAAATATACTCAATGGACATATTCTTTCTTCCAACAATACTAAGGCTTTACCCTAAAGAGATCTAAGAAAAATGAAAAGGAACCTTACATACAATATACACAAATATATCAGCTCTTTTTGTAGTGGCAAAGAATTGGAAATTGAGGTGCCTATCAAATGAGAAATCACTGAAGTTTTGGTATATAATCATGTTTATAATTGTGATGGAATACTATTGTGCTGAAAGGAATCATGAAGGAGATCATTTTATAAAAATTTGGTAAGACTTATATGAACTAATGCAAAGTGAAATGAACCAAACTAGGAGAATATTGTACCTAGCTGAAAGATTTAGCAACTCTGATCAATACAAAGATCAATGATAGTTCTAAAGGGCTCAATGATTAAAAAAAATCCTATCTACCTCCAGATAAAGAACTGATGGATGCTGAGTGCAAAGCAAAGCATAGTTTTTTCTCTCTTTTGTACTTATTTTTTTCACAGCATGACTAATGTGGAAATGTATTTTGCATGATTTCATATAGATAAGAGATATATTTCTTGTTTTCTCATTGGGTTGGAGGATGGAGAGAAAGGTAATTTGGAACTGAAAACAAAATTTAAAATAAGAAATGTATTTCTTTTTAAGGAGCCAGTTATTTAGATGAGACAGAAAAACTGGAGATCCAAATGTGAAGAGACAAATTAGACCTTAAAAAAGGGGTCACTGAGATTTGACAGAAAGGAGAGGCCCACACCTGGAATTTGATTATATGAATATTCCTTGTTCAAAAGGATTATTATTTTTTTTTTTTCAAAAAGAGTTACAGAATTATAGAACAGGAATTCTCTATGTAACATATCTCTAGAAGAGTCATCCAGATTTTGAAGCCTCAAGCATAGGAGGCCATCTTCATCACTACCTATTGAAAGAGTTTATCTTACTTTTGAATAAGAAGATTTTTGTTGTTGTTGTTAGGAAGTCTTTCTTTACCCTATGTGTGACCTTGAGCAAGCCATTCACAATCACCAAGTCTCTTAAAATGAGTTTGGACTCTAATCCCATCATCTGAAAGAAACCAAGATTGTTTTGTATAATGAAACATTTGGTAAGTTAAATAGAACCCTATTATCTAAACAAATCCTTATGATAGCTTTGAATGGTAGGTAACATAAATATTATGTCCATTATAATTGGGCATTGAAGCTGAGGTTTCAAGAAACATTAGGTAAAGGTGAAATAAATATAATAAATATTAGTGTTAGGATTTGAATGCTGACTTTCTTTCACTAAGTGCCCTCTCCAAAATGTTCTCTCAATTATGATGGATCATTTATCAAAGGAACTTTCTTGGTTTTTTGTTTTTTTTTTGGTTTTGTTTTTTTTTTTTGTTTTTGTTTTTTTTTTACAAAGTGCTTTTTTCACAACAACTCTAGCTGAGCTAGATAGTTTGGGTATTTTTATCCATGTTTTACAGATAAGAAAACAATTCCAGATTTACACAACTTATTCAGAGTCACATGACTGTCAATTAATGACATCTCTATCCTACTCTCAGATCTTTGAACTCCTAAATCAGTGTTCTTTAAATTTTACCATATTGCCTCTCCACTCTTATATTTGTACGTGCAGATCCCTTCCTCTCCTCACCTTAACACGCTCCCAGAAACCAGCAGTGTTTGTCAAAAATAGGAACCGAAAGTCTTTGATAGGGGGCCAAAAGGAGATATTTGTCAAGGAAGGAAACTTGGCATTCTTAGGGGCGGGGGGTGTGCGTGAGAGAGAAAAAGAAAAACTTAAGTAACAAGCTAGAATACAGAGAGGAAGCAGTGGGGAAATTTGGGGTTTGAGACTTAGCTATACAACACAGGACCTTTAATAAGTAACTTAACTTTGCTATATCCATCATCTCGTCTACAAAATGGAGATTATAATACTTATATTCCTTTTATTAAGTAAAGTAACAATATTGTAGAATCAATAGATATCAAGCCAAGAGAATCTTTTTAAACCATCTAGTTTCAGACCTAAAATAGAAATTTAAATGACTCATTTAAAGTCTCACAGGTGGTAAATAATAGAGATGGCATTCATACTCAGGTCCCTTTACTCCAAATCCAGCAGTCTTTTTATATGACACTATTTTCCTGTATATAAATTACTTTGTACCCATAAAGCACCATATAAATATAGACAATAATTATTATTGATAACAAGAATTAAGTGTGTATGGACTCATTATATAACCATATAAATGTGAGTTGTTATATACACACACAATCTATATGAGTACCTAAAGATATGCATTTGTCCTCTCAGGCATCTTCTAAGATGTAAATCTTTCTGAGGGAATATTAATATGCCACTTATTCCTTTATTCACTGCTTGTCTTTGTTTCCTACTCTCTCCCTACCCCAGTAGGAGTGCTAGTATCAGTTCCAGACATCCTAGAGGTGTGGCTTATGTCAGAACCATGGTTTCACCCATGAAGCGTGCCCTCAGAAGAGGGCTGTGGAGGCTTGCCACCTATGAGTCGGGGTGGGAGGGTAATAGAAGTAATAGGAGAGTGTTGAGAAAAGACATTGGTTTTGTGTCAAAAGAAAGTTTCAGTAGATAGAGCACCAGCCCTGAAGTCAGGAGGACCTAAGACCAAATCGGGTCTTAGACACTTAATCCTTCCTAGCTGTGTGACCCTGAGCAAGTCACTTAACCCCAATTGCCTCGGGGTGGTAGAGGAATAAAAGTGAATCTCTATGATGTCCACTCATACCGGAGACCTAAAAGAGCTTAATCAATCAGTAAGTATTTATCATGTGTCAATCATTATACAAGGCATTGACAATCCTGAATGAGATGAGGTGAGATCTTTCAAGACAGTTGTGAAAATCGAGTAAGGCTTCGTCTACTTCAGAGTTCGAGTAGGCCTGAAGGACTCTGAAGGGCATTGCCTTCCCCTCCTATGACATCTCCCTATATCATCCAAATATGGACAACTATGTACTTATTGGTCAAGTTCAATTTCATGGGTAGATCTCGCGTTTAGAATGTAAGACTCTCAGCCAATGAGGATGAGGGTCAGTGGTGGGAGGGGGCGTTTTGCGTTAGGGATTAAAGGTGCTGTCCTGCCCACAGGAGGTGCTTCCTCTCTTCGATAGTCTACTCGAAGAGGGATGCCCTTCTCGCGAGAATGTACAATAAACTTTGCTTTTCTCTAGAGCTCTCTCCAGCTTTTTTATTAAATGGTGACCCCTCACCATTTCCGTACCACACAATCCTGAGGAGAAAAATATGGAAAGTATTAACAGCTAGAAGGAAAAGATAACATAGCTGTGATTGAGGCCCACCAACTTCCAGTTCTTCTGTGCTAGGGAGAACATTGATTGAGGCTTTTGTTAGAAGTCAAGGAAGAGTTACTCATTCTCTGCCTTTTATTTCAAATTCTCAAGGTAGCACCTGGTGAAAAAAACTTGAAATTATATGATTACAACTATAGCACATTCATTACAGAAATAAAAGATAACTAGAGAAAGATTTATTGTCCATAGTTGGGACATACCAATATAATAAATCTCAATAAATTTATAGATCTAGTAGACTAAAGAAGACTAAAAATTAGCTATAGTAATAATAGAATTCAACAAAATAATAATAACAACTGTAAGAGAATAATTTAAGACTCTCAAGGGAAATAATTTTTAAAAGTAATAGGAATGGTGACACCTAGATGGCACAGTGCATAGAGCACCAGCCCTAAAGTCAGGAGGGCCTGAATTCAAATTTGGGCTCAGACACTTAACGGTTTCCTAGCTGTGTGACCCTGGGCAAATCACTTAACCCTAATTGCCTCAGGGGGGGAAAATAATAGGAATGAAGGAGACCTAATAATGCATTCCAAACTCTAGGAGAGCAATTATCTTTTTTTTTTTTTTTTTTTTTTAATAAAGCTTTTTCTTTTCAAAACATATGTACAGATAATTTGATAACATTGACCCTTGCATAGCCTTGTGTTTCATATTTTCTCCTCCTTCCTCCCACCCTCACCCCAGATGGCAAGCAATCCAATATATGTTAAACATGTTAAAATATATGTCAAATCTAATATGTATAAATATATTTATATAATTCTCTTGAAAGAGAGAAAAATAAGATCAAAAAATGAAAGTAAATGAATAAGAAAACAAAATAAAAAAGAACAACAACAAAAAGAGTGAGACTATTATGTTGTGATCCACATTCAATTACACAATCCTCTCTCTGGGTGTAAATGGCTCTCTTCATCACAAGATCATTGGAACTGGCCTGGATCGTCTAGGAGATCAATTATCAAAAGTATTTGGTAATGGTTTTTAAAAATAGCAAACCTGATCAGTGGACAAACTAAATGCTAGAATCAAATAAGCATAGTAGCCTAGAACACCAACTAGTGAGTAAGAATTCCTTAACTATTGGGAAAAGTGAAAAAAACTTTCATCTTAGTGAGCTGATAGCTGGATAAAATTGAGACTGCTTTTGTTTGGTCTCTTAGTTCAGACTTCCTTCCTCCTCTCTCCCTTTCCTTCCCTTCCCACCCTAAGTGAAAATACGAATTGTTCTCTTGTTAGACAGCCAAAGAAAATAATAAGTTCCTAGTGTAGTCCAAATGGTCACCAATAATAACTTCTGCTAGTTTAGAAGGTTCTTCTGTCTTCTTCATATCTTGTGATCACTAATAGTTCCACATCAGTTAGCAGAAGCATAGTATCTTGGAGTTAGAAGGGAACTCAGCAGACATCTGGTCTCAAATCTTGACTAAGCAGTAACACCCTCTATACCATTTCCCCAAAGTGGTCTGCCCCTGCTTGAACATCTTCCATGAACGGGAACTTAACTTCCTTGTAAGGCATTTCACTGTTCTTGTGGACAACCCTAGTTGTTAGGAAATTTTTTTATGTTACATTAGTCTGAAATTTGCTTTCCAGACATCTACCCATTGCTATCCAAGTTCATCCTTTCACCCATATGGTAGCTCTCCTAAGCTTCATGAAAATACTCACATTCTTGTGGTGATGTTTTTTGTTTTTGTTGTTGTTGTTTTTTTTTTTTTTTTTTTAATTTGTATGTTAAACAGTACTCAATTTCTTGATCTCATTCTTGTATGGAATAGTTTTGATTCCTCTCCTCAACTTTTATGATCTTGTAAGGGTCACAATACCAACTCTAAGGATCCTGTTACAAAACCCCTACAAATTTTGTCAAGGGTAGAGTATCACTGACCTTATGTCATTGTATCATTGCTGCTTAGCTTTGTGCATGCATGTGCTTGTACCCTCATGATTTACTGCCTAGCTCACTGCATAAAACTCACCTCAGGGATACATATAATGTGTATATATATATATATATATATATATATATATATATATATATATATATATATATATATACACATATATATAATACAAGCACAAACATAGAGGGTAAGCTAGCCAGTTAATCAGTCTCCTCAGGGTTAAACAGCTTTATATAATGAAGTCTTATAACCTATTGCTTTTGCTCTTGCCAGCTAACTCAAGCTGCTCTGCAGTTTAAACACCCAGGAGCCTAGATGTAACTCTGATTTCATTATCTAGCTGGTTGGTGATGACAATGTCACAAATTCAGGGACAAATCTTATCCTTGACAGTTCCCTTTAAGCCCTTCCTTATTCTTTTGGGTTATGTCTGTGTCAGAGGTTGCAGGACCTTGTTAACATCTGTCCAGAATTTTAGGTTTTTCTGTTTTTATGAACTGGCCACAAGTGTCCTCAGAGAGGAAAAGAAGCTACCGCTTTTTCAGGGCTATTGGCAACATCTGTTGCCCTTAGGTCCCACAAGTAGCAGCATTCTCCTATGTGTTTTCCAGTTTATCAGTGGCCTTCCTAAAATGTGGTACCCAGAATTGAATATAATACTACAGATAGTTGATCAGGGCAAAGCAAAGTAAAACTATTCCCTCTCCCTCTGGACCTCACATTGTGCTTCTGTTAGTGCAATTTAAAATTGCATTGGCTTTTTGGCTGCCAAGGTACACTAAACTTTTGAATCTGCAGGCCACTAAAATCCATAGATCTTTTTCACATGCCCTTAATTTTAACTAATTTAAGTTCAGTTTCATCTTATGAAACATGGCCTGTTAAATTTCTATGGGTTTCAAAAGCTTAAGAGTTATTTTACTTAATTTCTGAAAATGAAATAAGAAAATTTATGCAGTGGAGAAAAAACCCATTAAGTTTGGAAGATCTAGATTCAAATGCTAACTGCTTTTTGCTATTTGTCTTAAAGAGAAGTCAAGTGAGTTTGGGGACATGGAGATTATCTTAAAAACCAGTCAAGTGAGAAAAATACTATCTTATGTAGCCAGATATGCAAGATATTCTCTTCTAATGATCTGGCTTTACTAGAATCTGAAAACCAAACTAAGATTTTCCTTACCCTTCCTGAATTTGACCTATTTCTGACCTTGCATTTTCTAACAGCACAGTACTTCCTTTCTATTCCCTGTTTTGCCACAAATCCTTGTGTTCCCAACCTCAGTGTTATAATCCATCCCTGATGCCTGATCACTTTTTTGCTTAATCGTTTGGCCTTTGTGTAGCTAGAACTTCAGAAGAAAATAGGATTTGAGCTAAGTTTTGAAGGAATCCAGGAAAGCTAGTACTTAGGTGAAGAGGGAGAGCTTTCAAGGCTTGGAGTGGTGTTTCAGCCTTTTATCTGCTTGGTTTTCAAGATAATCCCCTAGTAAGGGCAGCCCTTTGACTTATAGACCTAGCAGTCTTGCTCTCCAGTCAGTTCTGACTCTGGTCATTTGAATCTTTGGCTAAAGTAGGTCATTCAAAGAATAAATATCATGTATTGGGGTAGCTAGCACAAGAGAAAAAGCAGACGTAGGCCCAATGCGGAGACATGTCCAGGATGCTGAACAAAGTTGCAGCATAGCAACAAGATCCAAGAAACAAGAAGACAAATGTGGTTGTAATTAGAAATGACACAGATTAGGGGCAGCTAGGTGGCACAGTTAATAGAGCACCAGCCCTGAAGTCAGGAGGACCTGAGTCCAAATCTGGCCTCAGACACTTAACACGACCTAGCTGTGTGACCCTGGGCAAGTTACTTAACCCTGATTGCCTCAGCAAAAAGGGGAAAAAAAGAAATGACACAGATTTCAATTTTTAAACATTTGCATATTCTCATTGCAGTGAAGGTCTTTTATAACTAGGTATATAGTGCTAATCCTTCTCTTGTTACTATGAATAAATTTCAGCTGTGGAAAGCTTCTAATGCTACTGCTATTTCTCTACATAGAAATTAACCATTCACAATGATGAACAAGAAATTTGAAGTATGAGATCTTAATGGAAAGGCATGAAGTTGAGATAAGGGTAAGCAGTTGTTTCTAGGATAAGCTATCAGGACTATGCAGTATGCAGGCAAGATGCTCAGAAAGAACTAGAGAAACAGTAGATATGTATAAAAAGTTGTATACTGTTACAAATCTGGTTCAGCTAGTCAAAAAAGGCCAAGAAAGACAAAGAAAATAGAAATACTTATAGGAGAGGAAGCAGACTAAAACATCCCAGTGTGAGCCCTGAATTTTAAGGATAGCTATAGTATCTGGCTCCATTTCTTCTTAGGATCCCAATTTCCTCACAGTATATATATCAAGGTTTACCAGTCCCTTGTCTTGTACATACCTGATGCCATTTTAAAAAGTATGCTATAATATTCTTGCAAAGTCATCCTTTCCTCATTTCTCATCTATCTTTTGAAATGAAGAGGCCTAATAAGAAATTCTTAAAACCCTAATTATTCCTTTTATCTTAAGTGCATTGCTTAAATATTCTCTATAGGTTTTCCAGAAGCTGTTTTGAATTTATAGATTATCTAACCTAATTTCCCTGAAATGGCATCATAGGAGTTGGGAAATCATAAGCAGAATACAAAAAGCTTCCCAATCTAATTACCTCTGATTTGGTGCAAATTATTTCCCTTTTTGAAGCTTGATTTCCTATCCTTTAAAATGACAAGGTTGGGGCAAATAATCTCTAAAATCCCTTCTTGTTCTGAAATTCTCTGATTACATATATATGTGTGTGTGTTTGTGTGTGTGTTTGTGTGTGTGTGTGTGTGTGTGTGTGTGTGTGTGTGTGTGTACAATATTTGTAGAATGCCCAACCAGATATAGTAAAGCATCAGACTTGGAATCAGGAAACCTGTACTTGACTCCTGGAATTGCCATTTGTATATTACATCTTAAGGCCTTGGTTTCCTTATCTGTAAAATGGAGATAATAATACTTACACTTCACAGGATTGTTATAAGGGAAAGGTCTTTGTGACGTTTAAAAGTGTTATAAGAATATAAATGATGCATTCGTGACCTAGGCATAAAGAATGAGATTATAAATAAATTAGAGGAACATGGGATAGTTTACCTCTCAGATCTGTGGAAGAAGAAGGAATTTGTCCAAAGAAGAACTAGAGGTCATTATTGATCACAAAATAGAAAATTTTTATTATATCAAATTGAAAAGTTTTTGTACAAACAAAACTAATGCAGATAAGATTAGAAGGGAAACAATAAACTGGGAAAACATTTTTACATCAAAGGTTCTGATAAAAGCCTCTTTTCCAAAATATATAGAGAATTGACTCTAATTTATAAGAAATCAAGCCATTCTCCAATTGATAAATGGTGAAAAGATATGAACAGACAATTCTCAGATGAAGAAATTGAAACTATTTCTAGCCATATGAAAAGATGCTCCAAGTCATTATTAATCAGAGAAATGCAAATTAAGACAACTCTGAGATACCACTACACACCTGTCAGATTGTCTAGAATAACAGGGAAAGGTAATGCAGAATGTTGGAGGGATGTGGGAAAACAGGGACACTGATACATTGTTGGTGGAATTGTGAATACATCCAGCCATTTTGGAGAGCGATTTGGAACTATGCTTAAAAAGTTATCCAACTGTGCCTACCCTTTGACCCAGCAGTGTTACTACTGGGCTTATATCCCAAAGAGATTTTAAAGCAGGGAAAGGGACCTGCATGTGCAAGAATGCTTGTGGTAGCCCTCTTTGTAGTAGCCAGAAACTGGAAATTGAGTGGATGCCCATCAATTAAAGAATGGCTGAATAAATTGTGGTATATGAGTATTATGGAATATTATTGTTCTGTAAGAAATGACCAGCAGGATGATTTCAGAAAGCCCTGGACAGACTTACATGAACTGATGCTTAGTGAAATGAGTAGGACCAGGAAATCATTGTATACTTCAATAACAATACTGTATGATGATCAATTCTGATGGACGTGGCCCTCTTCAACAATGAGACGAACCAAATCAGTTCCAATAGAGCAGTAATGAACTGAACCAGCTACACCCAGAGAAAGAACTCTGGGAGATGACTATGAACCACTACATTAGAATTTCTAATCCCTCTATTTTTGTCTGCCTGCATTTTTGATTTCCTTCACAGGGTAATTGTACACTATTTCAAAGTCCAATTCTTTTTGTACAGCAAAACAACTGTTTGGACATGTATACATATAGTGTATTTAATTTATACTTTAACATATTTAACATGTATTGGTCAACCTGCCATCTTGGAGGGGGGGAAGAGGGGAAAAATTAAAACAAAAGGTTTGGCAATTGTCAATGTTGTAAAATTACCCATGCATATATCTGGTAAATAAAAACTATTAATTAAAAAAAAAAAAACAAATATAAATGATTTAAATTTGTGTCAGACACTCTCCATATAAAAGGACATGAGTAAACTTTGAAAAGTTTTTTCTTTTATCTTACCATCCCTCAGAGATAATCTGGGTATTTCATCATGTGATTTTACCTACTATGTATCACAAATCTTCCTAAACACATGGTTCGAAAGGTTCAAAGAATAAACATATTTGTTCACAGGTCAAATAAAAGAAGGATTCACAACAGAACTTCTAGAAAATAATGAGACTCATCATTCCCTAGAGGGCTTTGTAGCCTTAGTTAATGTTCATGCACCTAAGTAGCATTCTTATCTCACAGCATTTCTTCTGTGGTCTTGTATAGGCTTTCTACCTCATAGCAGTTGTTCCTTGGCTCTGACTAGCACATTGTTCTTCCCACAGCTTTCTGTAAATCCCAGTAGATGGTGTCAGTTCTGTTTCCTGGGGAACTGGCTCTCTGTCATGTGCCTTGTGGGGAAGAATATTATAGAGCATGTCATTGCAATCTCTATTATAGCTAAAACCACAATTTTCCTTGTATGATGGTTCAAATATCTGACCTCACACAAGTTCTTCCGTGTTTCAGGAACATATATGGCTCTTCATTTCTCCCAAGTTGTTCATGATCCTCAATACTCATTTTGATCAGTGTGAATCTCAGTCTAATATTCTTTTTCCCCTAGGACACAGGGAGTATGCATTTCGCTCACATCAACACTTCCCAGAGATAAAGAAGCCTAGCAAGCTTCCTCTTATTCCTATATTTCAACTCTGTTTTTAAAACTATATTTTCATAAATCATAAGGGAGGGGAAAGGATTCACATGTGCAAAACTGTTTGCAATAGCTTTTTGTAAAGCAAAAATGGAAAATGAGTAGATGCCCATCAGTTGGGGATGCTAAATAAGTTGTGGTATATGAAAGTAATGGAATATTATTGTCCTATAAAAAAGGATGAACAAGCTGATTGTAGAAAGACCTGAAAAGATTTACATGAATTGATGCTGAGCGAAACAAGGAACCAGGACTACATTGTATACAGTAACATCAAGATTGTACAATGATCAACTAGGAAAGACTTGGTTCTTCTCAGTGATTGAGTGATCCAAGGCAATCCTAATAATATAATTTGGATAGAAAACACCACATGCACCCAGAAAGAGAACTGTGGAAACTGAATATAAATCAACACATGCTATGTTCACTTCTTTTTTCTGTTTTGTTTTTTTCCCCCAACTGTGGTTTTTCCATTTTGTTCAGATTTTTGTTTTCAACATGAAATGTGGATTTTAAAAGTTTATATGTGTGTGTGTGTGTGTGTGTGTATATACATATACATACACACACACACACACATATATATATAAAACCAGATAAATAATTTTTTTAAAGAGAAAGAAAAAAAAAAAGAAAACTGTCTCCTCATGTAAAATGTAGACATTCTATTAACACTATGTTAGGATGTCTTCTTGACAGGGTGTGAATGAGTTTCTTTCCCCGGTTAAAAATGATTGATTTGCTCATGACTGTTCTAGAGTTATAATACTTGATTCTAAATATTAAAATGGGAGCAGCAGATCTGTTAGAGCACAGGAACCAGATTTGAGAGAAGCTACCCACAGAGAGAGAAGGCTTGAGTCACTGGGGAGGGGGAAGATGCAAAGCTATTTAGTCCTCCTTAGGGAACTCTAGAATCCCAGAGGTATATGTGTTGAAGAAGCATTGGCAGATGTTCTTGGAACCAGACGGGGGTGAGCATGGAGAGGTAATCTGAGAGCCTTTCAGCCCTGGAGGCAATGATGTAGAGCCAAGATTTACTGTACCCAGTCTATTAGAAAGGGAGTTTCTAAACAGCAGAATTCCCAAACAAAGCCTCATAAAAATAGGGAATAAACATGTGATCTTTCAAAGCTATGAGAGAGTGAAGGAAGCATGTATCTTATCCTTCCCTCAAATATCAGATCCACTCTAGCAGTGCCTAGTGCATTTTCCTTCAGGAACAGCTTAAACTGCAAAGGATATATGCAGTAAATTTGGTGGAATATAGAGGTCTCCAGTAGAATTACTCACCAGAAAGAATGTTATTTTAACTGTTTGGGAGAATTATATGTGAATCCTTTGCCTTTTCTTTTTTAAGTAAAGGATGATCTATATTTACTATATATTATTATGTCACATCCTTGCAATGGAAGTGATAAAGGTCTCTTTACTTTTTCTAAAGAGACCACAGAGACAAATTCTGAATTTCCCAAGGGGAAATCATTGAGTGAGGACATGAACCAGACAGTGATTTATGGAAAACTCTTTCCAACCCAAATGGAATTCAGTCTTTGTCAGCTATGTCAGATTTCGGGGTTCTGGGTCACAAGTTACATTAAACTTGTCTGAGGCTGCTTCCCTTGATATCTAGAATATTGAGATTAAATTGTAATAAAAATCAAATCATCTTCCTCCTCCCTTTACTCAAACCATGTTTTATATTTTCTTAAAATAAATAGGAAATTGAGATTCTATTTATAATAATTTTATTTACTCAGTGTATTAGGACTTGGTATCAGGAAGACCTTGGTTTGAATTCTACCTCAGATATTTACTAGCTCTGTTGACATCCTGAGCAAGCCATTTTTAACCTCTCTCCCTGCTTCAGTCGGGGCATCTTTAAAACAGGGATGATAATAGCATTTTTATGTATGTGTACCTTTATTAGTATGTAAGTCTTTGAAAGCAGAGATTATTTTACTTAAACCTCACAAGATTGTTTTGAGACTCAAATGAGATAATTTACATAAAATATTTTTCAACTCTTTAATGTTAGCTATGATGATGATAGTGGTGGTGGTGGTAATATTGCCTTCTAGATAGAGACATTGAAGATTTTATGCATTTATTTTATATCTCACATCCTTGCTGCACTTATTTTCTTAGGGTTTTTTGTTTTTTTGCTTATTCTCTGGAGTTACTAAATCTGCCATTTTGTTATCTGAGAGGGGAAGGCACTTGCAACTAAAAAAGCCTTCCTGCAGAAGGTGAAATTTGAATTGTCTTAAAGAAATCTCAGGAAAATGAGACCGAGGTGTAGGAGTGAGAGACTTCCTGTAACTGAAGGGCAGGACAAGGAAAATCATGGAGATTAGAGATGGAGTATGCTGTTCAAGGAACAGTAGATAGGCCAGAATAGACAGAACAAAGTTCCCACTGTTTGTTGTTCAAGACAAAGGGAGCTACTGCAATTTATTGAATGGAGGGGAAGGTAACATGGTCAGACCTGGGCTTTAGGAAGATTACTTTGTCCCTGAGTAAAGGATGGACTAGATTGGGGAGAGACTTTAAGGTATAGAGACCATCGAGGAGGTTGTTGTTGGGATTCAGGTGAGAGTTGATGAGGGCCTTCAACAAGATATTTATATGTTTAAGTAAAGTTTATTGTATATAAGAATCATCTCTATCTCCAGGGCAGTCAGAAAACTACATATGTAGTATGTCAATCCCTGGGTTTAGATAAGTGGAGTGAGCAAGAAAATGAATTAAGAATGACACCAAGGTCATCCTTGTAAGCCTGAGTGACTGGGAATTTGGTGGTGCTCTTGAATGTAACAGAAAAGTTTGAAAGAAGGAACAGTTTTGGGGAAAAGATAATGAGTTATGTTTTGGACATATTGAATTTTAGAGCCTATAAGTTGTCCAACTAAAGATATCCTAAAGATTAGAACTCAGGAGAGAGGTTAGATAGATATAAAAATAGATAGTTGAATAGATAAGTTAATCGTCTGCATAGAGATGATAAATGAAATTATGGGAATTGATGCTTTCTAACCTAGACAGTATAGGAAAAAAAGAGAAGAGAAGAGGGCCTAAAACAAAGTCTTAGAGGAGTGGTCAGACAGGTGGGAGGAGAATAAGGAGGAGACAGTATCATAAAAACCTAGAAAAGAAAGGTCTTCCAGAGACTGAACAACCATCCAAAGTCAAGAAGGATGAGGATTAATGAAAAGAACGTTAAAAGCTCAGACTTTGGTTAAAAGCAGCAAGAAAAGAGCCAGTAGATATCTAAGGAGAGATTGAAGATTAGAGAGAGAATGAGGATAATAAAAGGGACAACCTAGATAAATATGATTGGGTTGGATAATCTTTGATGTCTTTTCCAGCTCTGATACTCTGTGGCCTCCTTCACACATGATAATCAGTCCTCCCCAGTAAGATAGAGCTATTCCTTCAAAATGTAGGGAAGAACTGAACTACCTTAGTAAATTAACATTTATTTAAGGGTCATGAGTTTTTGGAAAGGATGCTGTGAGTCCTTGGTACCTCAACCCTTCCATTCCATATCTAACTTGTTCTGTGACCTTAAAAAAAACCTTCAGTCTCTCAGACCAGTTAGCAGTCCTGATCCCTGTCAGCAATTCAGAGAAGCAGATGATAGTGAATGAAACAAAAGCATTTTGAGCTTTTTTTCTAGAGAGTGTGGCCATGGTGCCCTGCAGAGAGATCTTAGGTAATCTCAAGAATGGTTCTGGGTATGTTGTACATCTTTCTTTAAGGGGGTGGGGGAGGAGCCACTATGAGGCAGTGTAAGATTTCAAATCTGATATGCTTTCCTTTTCTTCTTCAGGTCTGATGACACAGAAGAAGTCAACTGTAAGCGAGGTGAGTTGTACCCCATATTATATTATACTCCAAAGGAGGGAAGACTTGGGGCAAGATGGGCTTGACATTAGGCTGAGAGACAAAAAGGACCAGTACAGACCCCTACCCCTGAGTATGAGTCTGGGATTCTGTCACGTTTTGGATGTCATCATCCTATGTCTGTCCCACCTTGTTAGGCAATTTTGAGCAATCTCCACATTGCTTATCAGACTTGTATTCTGGTCTTGTTTCTACCATTGACTTGCTTTTTGCCTTCAGGGAAGTAATTTCTCCCCTCTGCACCTCACTTTTTTCCTCTACAAAACGGGAATAAGATCTGTCGTTTATTATAAAGAAGTAACTTCTCCTGAGTTCAGTTTCATCTTTTGTAAAATGGGAGTTGTGCTAGATAATCTCTACAGTTCCTTCTATTTTTAAATCTTGTGGTCCTTCTTGCCCACTCAGAGATTTTACTTCCATACTTAAATGAGCCAGTGATCTTGTCAATTTAGGTACTCTCTTTCCTAGATCAAAACTCTTCTATGCATCCTTGTCCCTTATAATCCTTGTCTATTTTTTTCCCTAAATCACCACAGGATCCTCCCAAAGGTATTTACAGGATAAAATTAGATGATTCATGTGACAGTGCTTGGAAATACTGAAAATATGAGATTGTCATATAAGCAATAGAAATTCCACAGGGACAGAATTGTACTCACAAGTCACCCCACATTACACCAGCTTTCCAGACTCTCCAAGAAAGATAGTTCTGGAGCAGAAGTATGAATCTATACATGAGAAGTAATACACTTCAAATAAGTCAGAAAATAGGGCTTAAGGTGCAGTGTAAATTTCAGATGCCAAGGAAATGAGTAAACCCAAAGCTGGACCCACCACCATGAAGGAAATTTAGTTGGACAACTATTTGCTACTTTTGCCTTTACCCTAGAGAAGGAGTTCTTAACCTTTCTTTGTGTCGTGAGCCCCTTTGACATCTGGTGAAGCTTACATATCCATTCTCAGAAAAGTGATTGGATGCCTACATCCAAGGAAATGCCAAATTCCATTTAGAGGTTAGTAAAAATGAAGATGTAAAAATTTTCCCTTCCAAGTTCATGGACTCCTGAAATCTATTCCCAGACCCTTTGGACACCTGTGGACTCCAGGTTAAAGACTCCTGCTCTAGAAGGAATCAGTTGGCTATGAAAAACATATTTCTCTTACTCCAAGTGAAAGTAGAGGTGTCTTCCTAGGTCTTTGGGCATGTTGATATAATAAACCTTCATTGACATAGGGGCAGCAAGGGGATATCCTTTGTTCTTTACTGCAGTCTGAATCCTATCTACCCAAAAAGGTAATAGAGAAGGGCCCATCCAGGGCCATATGTATTTGGCTAAGAAGACATTGGCAAAACTCTAAATGAGTCTATATTAAGACTAAGAATTGCACATCCAGTTAACAAACATTTATTAAGCAGGGTACTGTATTGGGTGCTAGAAAAACAAAGAGAAAAATGAAATGGTCCTTGCCTTCAAGGAGCTTACATTCTACTGGTGGGATAATTTGAGGAGGAAAAGAACACTGACAGCTGGAGGCATAGGGAAAGGAATCAAATCTGTGGTGGCATCTGAATTGTAACTTCAAGAATATAGGGATTCCAAGAGACAGAGGTCAGTCAACAATGATTTATTAAGCATTTACTATGTTTCACACACAACACTAAGCACTGGCAGTACAAATAAAGACAACAACATGAGCTCTGTCTTCAATAAGCTCAAATTTTAATAAGGGAAATTATATATACTAACAACTGTATGTATGTACAACTATGTACATATATACACTCAAAATGGGAACTCATCTGGAAAGGAAGACATCGGTGTTTGGGGAAGAGGAGAGAGTAGGAAAGAAAAGGCTCCTTGGAGAAGGTATGATTTGAAGTGAATATTGAGGGAATCCAGTAGGTGAAGGGGGAGAGAGAGAGAGAGAGAGAGCATGGAGCACAGTCACTGAAAAGGCAAAGTCTTCAGATGAAGTGTCATGAACAAAGAACAGGAAGAAAGCCAGTATAGTTTGTAGTATGGTGTAGACAGACTGGAAAGATCAGAAACTGAAAGAAGCTTTAAAAGCCACATAGAATATTTTATATTGGAACGTGTGGAGATAAAAGGGAGTCACTGGTAATGGTTGATTAGGGAGATGACTTGGTCAGACTGGGCATTAAATAAGATTACTTTGGCCCTGAATAGCTGGACTAGAGTGGGGAGAAAGCTGAGTACGGAGAACCATCCAGAAAGTTGTGGGACTAGTCTGGGTGAATACTGACTTGCACCAGGGTAATAGCTCTGTGAATGAAGAGAAAGGAAGGTATATAAGATGTTATAAAGGTAGAAGTGATCAGATGAAAAATGGATTGGATATGTATAGTTGAGTAAGTGGAGTCATAGGTGACCTGAGGTTGTAGGCCTAGCCTCCTAAGGAGGATGGTGGTATGCTTGACAATAGTCAAGCCATTTCAAAGAAGGGAGGGTTTGGGGAAAAGATAATTCTGTTTTGGACTTGTGAGGTAAGGAGTCAAGTACATTCAAGGCAATGAAAAAGGCTTGAGGTGCAAAGGCTTGGAGGTATAGTAGATGGAACATGAAGGTTGGGGAACAAAAAGTAAGAGAGATTGGTTAGAGCATAGAATACTTGAAGGACAATAATAAGAAATAAATCTTTAAAAGTACAGGATTTGAACATCAAGATGAGGAGTTAAAAGCTGCAGAGAGGTCACAAAAGAGAGAATAAGTTTGATGTTTAGGAGATCTTTGGTAACTTGCAAGAGATTGAGAATTGAGTAGGAGATAAGAAATGGAGATAGCAAGCAGATTACTTTTTCTAGGAATCTGATTTTGAAAACGATTACAAAGGAGAGGATCACAAAGGAGATGGGAAGGGATGTTATGAACAACACAATTAGAGGAGTTAACCTTGGTAATAATCTTAGGATCCTTGATCACAGAGCTAGAACTGGAAGGATCTCAGGTCAGGTAGTTCAGCCGTCTCATTTTAGATGAAGAAATTGAGTCAGAGAGAGGATGGGTGGCTTACTCAAAGTCACACAAGTAGCTAATAACATTCAGAGTTGAACCTACTGTATTGTACTCAAAGTCTCATCCAGACAGGAGCAGAGGAGGAAGGGCAAAGGGTTGTGATATAGCAGAGATTTAAGTTATAGAAGTGGGGAGTGGGAGTGAAATAGCAAATGACCTCTATTTTCTCTGTAAATGCAGATAAAGCACTGATGATATTGGAAGGCTTGAGAAATTTGAAATAGCTACTTTGAGGAATGTGAGTCAGAGAAAAGTCAAAGGATTTTTATGAAATAAGAACCCAATTGAGATTAAATAACAAATTTATACTGGACTAAACTGGTTTGGTTATATGACTAGAGCCCCCATGATGGGATGTCAAAATATACCATCCAGACTAGCTCTCTGGAGGATCTCGGGATCAGCCCAAGTCCTTGGTCTTAGTGGAGGAGTGATGAAGCAAGGGATCCATGAGGATGGTCAAAGATTTCAAGTCCTTTCAGCCCTTAAATACCTTAATATGATTACATCATTACAACACACTAAGCATGTCCCAGCTAGAGAACCATTACATCATCACATCACTGAGCAAGTGCTAACTATAGGAGCATTACATCACCATGGCACTCTGTGCAAGTACTAATTATAAGCACCCTACTGTTGATGTAAATGTCTCTCTTTACTATAAGTATCCTTTGCTTCAAGTAGAACACAAGTGGTCAGTGCCCTCTCTGACTTCTCATGAAGAGGGAGAGGCACCAAAAGGAGGTGGGGAGCCAAACCAGACATTGTCAGCAGATTCTCTCTGGGCTGAAGGATCTTCTACCTTACCCAGAGTTCCCCCACTATCTGCAGTCATATACATATTGAGCTATGTAAACATGTTCCTGGTTTATCTGGATATACTTTCAGAAGGGTGGCAGGTCTTGATAAAATTCAACATCACTGATGACAATAGACAATGGAGGTTAGTAAAGTTTATGGGAATGCTGGGATTTCTCCAAGTGGGTCCTTATTTTGGGTGTAAGACTCAGCATATTTGTTGATGTCATGCTAAAAATAAGTCTACCAAACTTCTAGAGCAATTATATGAAGTGTCCCGTGTAATCTTTTTTGACCTCTTGCCGAATTGCCTCAACATTGCCCATTAGGGTTCCTCTGATGTATTGAAAATATAGATGTCCCTTTGAGTTTTTCTCAACGTTTGCTGAGCCTGGACAGGTAGTATCCTCCTTCCAAATCCTGCACCTATTGCTACTACATCAGTTCTGTAAAATCTAGCCATGAATTCTCTGACTATAATTTTTTCACGGAGCTGAGAGAGACAAAAAGCATAATCCATCTTCCTAAACAGAACATAGACTTGCTAACTGTGGCAATCTAAAATACTAAATAAATAGAGGAATTAAACTAGCTTTAAAGAAGTATTCACTTTACTTGATGAAAGTTTAATTTTGAATGATTTGAAGGTCTTCCAGATTTTTGTGGACCATCTGGACTATGACAGGACTTTGATCTCCCTCCATATTCTCACAGTTCTTTCTTTTATGTAATGGAGTATCTTTTGGCTGCTTACAGTTGCCTTGAAAAGGGTGAACTTTTGCATATGCTTCCAGAAAAGAAGTTGCCCATTTTGAGATACAAGAGCTTCCACTGCAATATTTGGTATAGCTGTCTCTAGCTCAAGGGCCAACACAAACTGCTTTTTCATCTACTTAGTTTCTACAAAATCTTTTGGGTAAATTAAGTTCAAGTAAGTAATTAGAGATAGAACCTTGATATGAACCCAGATCCTCTTAACTCAGAGCTGATATTTTTTTCCACTGTGTTATGTTGCTATCTCACTGATAAATACGTACACATACATATGCATATATATATATATATATATATATATATATATCATGTTTTGTAATTCTCACATGTACATATTGTTTCCCCTAAATGGAGCTAAGTTTCCTGAGGGCAAGGATTATTTTATATTTAATTTCATATGTCCAATATATAGTGCAATGCTTGGCAGTAATATGCATTTAATAAATGCTTTTTGACTAATGAACTCATTATAGAACTCTTTCTACTTTTAATGAATATATCCATGTCTCTTTGCCTATCACATAACCCCAGAATTTTAGTTCTTTTTGCCCAAATTTGTGTCTCCATTTTAGTGAATTAAATTCTCATATAATGTGAAATAATGGGCAGGCATCCAACATATATCATAATCGTCATCATCATAGGGTTCATTTAAACATACATTTGTACATTATTATATGTAGCTTTAAAGTTTGAAAAGTACTTTCAAATATTGCATTTATTTAGTTATTATCTCATAGATCCAGTCATGTAGAACTAGTGATTGTTTAGATTCTCAAAGTTCTCAAGGCCAGGGACTGGAGGCAAGGAGTTAGAATAGATTAGAAGCATGAGTCCTTTCCAAATAATCAGCCAAATTCAGGGAACAAACAAATGCAGGGGCTAGAGTAGAAGAAGGTAAGACTTGGAGTGAGAAGACCTGAGTTCAAATCCTGATTTTTACTGTGCAACTTTGGGCAAGTCATCTTTGTAGAGTTGGGCAGAAATTTTAGATAACAGGAAAATGAATAGGTCTTAATTAAAGATGAGTCTGAAAAACTTTGTCCCACTTGCCATCTTGTGGGCTCCCATGTGTTTTTATGCTTATGTTTGTCTTTCCTTCCTGCTTCCTCTGAGGGAACTCTAGATAGATAATACTCATCTAACATTGTGTTTAGGGGAAGTGACTAGTTCTAAGCAGCAGGGACAGGGAAAGCCCAAAATGAGTAAATAGGATTCAGTACTGTCTCAAAAAGAAACTTTCTGTTCCCTGGTTATCCCATCCTGGGAAGTGAGATTATCATTTACATTGAGGTGCAGGTGATATTACTGCTTCCAATTTTCTGAGTGAGGAAAGACATTTTCAAAAGGTTCATGAGACCATGGGAGCCTAGAGCTGTAGCCTTCTTCCTATCCTTCTCATTGTGAAGACTGCCTCTGAAAACTTCAGTGGTAGACCTCTATGTTCTCTTCTTCACCCCTAACTCTTTTACTACTGTCTTGGCTGCTCTCTGTCCTATGGCAATGACTCAGAACTCTGGATTATAGAAGAAATTAGGTGGGCATCAATTTTTCTCCCATCTGATTGATATTCTTACATAAATGTTCAGCCGAACAGTGATCCTTATTTTCTTCTTCCTTCTGTTAAGTGAGAGGAAGTGAACCAGAAAATAGTTCTTCCCTCAATTGTATCAGGACAAACCCAGCTTGACAGAACACAGATATTTTAGTTTTCTGCCCATACCATGGGGTGATTTCCAAAGTTCTTTAAAATGCTTATTAAATTCTCATTTATATCTTGATACTTAGATGGATCTATAATCTCATCTCTGAGAGATACTGTCTCCAGAATTCAGTTCTAACCTGGCCCTAACTTCTTATTCTGCAACTCTTTAACATGCCCTTTTATAAATTTTCCAAGTTGGTCCACCCAGTGTACTGGGACTTTCCTCTTAGTATTGTTTGAGTGGCAGAGGGACATATAACATATAGGCTTTTCTCTTATTCAATCTTACTCTCTGCACGATGGGCCCCCTTTTTCTGGATTGGCATTTTTCTGAGAATGTTGATTTTGCTTCTTCATTACTGAGGTAAAAAACTGCTCCCACCATCCTTAGCTTCTCCACTGTTTCTGGGCTCATCTGCAGCTTTCACTTTTTATCTTTTGTAGTGGAACATAAATCACATGAATGTAGTTTCTTTGGAAGAATAATGATGTTGATATATATGGGCCTCTGTTTGAGAGAGAAACTTGGAGTCATCAAAAGCAGCATGTTGTTTCCCAAAGACAATCTAGCTTGCTCTCTCCTTGCTAGAAGCTTCCTGAGCTTCCTGTTCAGTTTTGGGAATAACTCCATTATGTATATATAATGTTTTTTCCTATATCCTGATGGACCGGATCAGTGATTGTCTTTCACTCAACTGAGTATCATAGTTTGGGATATGTATCCTTTTCTTCCTCCTGGTTTTCCTGTTAGGAGGTTAAACTGGATATAGATACCAAGGTGCCCTCAAACTCCAATATCCTATGTTTATAGGTCCTTTCTGACTTTCTGCAAGTTTATAATATGCATATAAAGCTAAGGAGAAACCTTTATTCCTTCAAAAAAATCTTTATAGAACACCATTGTTTGAGATAACCTTGATTAGAGGCAAAAACAGTATCTAAGACTGGTTCCTGTTTCTAAGAATTTTTAGATCATTTTGGGGGAGAAGCATAATCAGGATTGGGCAATGAGTACTAAATTGAAATAGATCACTATGGATTGGATTGATCAGAGAAGGCTTCTTAAATAAAATGGAACTTAATGCAAAATAGCATCTTGATCAATAGTGATGAAAGATGAACATTTCAAATAGTGGGAGTTACGGGAGCATAGAAAAGCATCTCTAACTCCTATGTCCAAAAATGGGAAACCAATACTGTACAAAGTAGATCCTTTATTGAAGTGGTATTTTATCTTCTCATTCCCCTGCTTGAAGATTCATTCTCATCTGCTTGCCAATCTCATTTCTCACCATTATCCCATCTCCTTTCTTTTGAATATAAATACTCTGTGTGTCCTAAGAGCCTTCACCAGTTTTGTCCTTAACACTCAATAGCTTCAGCCCTCTTCTTATAGTTGAAGGATCCTACTCCAGCCAGATATCCCTGCCGCCTTTACCTAACAACCAATGTTAACTGAGCCACCTGCAAGACATTGCACCCAGTTTTTTTGTGGGGGGATTGAAATATAATAGCACTTTTATCTTTAATAGGCACTTTTCTCACAACAACCCTTGAGGTTTATTGTAGTTGAAAGAATGCTGCTCTTGGATCTGGGAGACCACAGTGTCTGTTGGAATCCTGACTCTCTCACTTACTCTCTGTACAACTTGGACATATCATTTAGCTTTTCTGAGCCCCAAATGAAAGAGTTGGACCAGACCTCTCAAGGTCCTTTCCTTCTTTAGATCTATGAAGCTGAAATTAGGTAGTGTAAGTATTATTATCTTAATTTTATACATGAAAAAAAAAAAAGGGCTCTCCAATGACCTAGCTACCAAGTATCAGAGGCAGTATCCAAACATGAGGACTCCTAGCTTGACGTGGGCTCAGATCCGCACACATGCTCAGGCACCCACATTCCCTCACTTCTCTTGATTCTCTCCCTCTCTGCTGGTCCCTTTCCTACAACTTGTAAACATGCCTGTGGCTTCCCTGTCCTAAAAAAAACAAAAACAAAAAAAACTTGGTCCATCATCCATGCTATCATTCTTTATATTTCTTCTGCCTTCGATGGCTAAACTTGACAAAATCCTGTACAGTGACCCCCATCCCCACCTTCTCTCCTCTTATTCCACTTTTCTTATCCACTTATAATCTGATTTCTAATCTGATCATTCCACTCAAACTCTCCTCTCTTTAGAGTGATCTCTCTGCAACCTCTGCTGCCATTGATCACTTTCTTTCTTGATAGGCCCTTCTCCCCTCTCCTGGCCTTGTCCTCCCTATGAGAGCACTCCTGCTCTGGCTCCTTTGCTAAATCCTCAAGATCCATCCTCTCACTGCAGGTTCTTTCAGTCTCTCTTCTTTTCTCCTTTTATACTGGGTTACTAAGGACCCGAACTACTTAACCTTGTTTGGGCCTCAGCTTCCACATTTGTAAATAAGATTGTTGGATAAGATGATATCTGCGAACCGATAAAAATGCTTGAAATTCTAAAGATGGAGAGCTCACTTTTGACCATAAGTATCACAGAGGACTCTCTGAAGAAGACCACCTCTTAAGTTGAACCTAAAGTGTGGGGTAGGATTTGTTCAGAGATGAGTGAAGAGGATATTCCAGATAAACCAAAAGTTCAGAGGCAAGAAATGTGGGCTCTAGTTGAGGAATAGTGAACGTCTCACTTTGATTACAGTGTTTGAAACTGATATAGTAAGAAGCCATGAACCATTAAAGGCTATTGAAGCAGAGGAGTGATACTATGTTGTGATCCAGAATTATGTTTTCAGAATTTAAATGTAATAGTTGAATTAGAGGAGAGACAAACCAGAAAAAAGGTTTCACTCCTCTAAATCTTCATAAATAATTTTTCCAACCTATGACATCCTCCTCCTCTTCACAACCACAGTGTAGCTTCTAAATTCTAGTTAAGTTCTCTTCATCCCAGAAGTTCTCCCAAAATATTCTCCCTGCTGGTGGTACTATGTATAGACCACTAGAATCTTGAAGATCTGAATTCATGTGTGTCTCATTGGCAAATCATTTAATCACTTTCTGCCTCAGTTTCTTCAACTAAATGAGAATAATCATAGCACTTACCTGCCAAGATTATTGTGAACCCAAACGAAATAATATTTGTTAAGCACTCATTACAATACCTGGCACATAATAGGTGATTGGCAAATCTGTCCTTCTTTCCTGTTTTCCATCTTTCCTCCCTCTCATCATGTCATCATTATGATATATTCGATAAAGAATTATCAGCAATGGAAATAAAGCAGTGTAGATGAGGAGGCTGGATTTGGGGTCCAAGGGCCTGAGTTGGAATCATGGCTCTAACATTTCCTGAATCTCAGGATTGCAAAGGGTTTTTGGAGGTCCTGTAGTTCAACCTATATTTAAAGAACAAGAATTCCCTGTACAATAAATCTGACAAATGATCATTCCATCCTTGTTAGACTTCTAAGTGAAGGTTATGCCACCTCCACAGGTACATCTGTTGCTGCTTTTTTGGACATTGCCAATTTTTGGAAATGTTTCCTGGCATCCTGTGGGGGCCAAGCAAAGCAAGTCTAATCCCTCTTCCAAATGACAGCATTTCAGAGATTTGAGGATAGCTATTTCTTCCCTCTAAGACTATTCTTCTCCCTTCTCTCTTCAGACAGTCATAATTATGGAATGATCTTTAGGCCTTTCACCACCTTAATTACTCTAGATACATTCCTTCCTTAATATGGTACCCAGAACTGAACACAGTACAATAGGTGTAGTCTGACTAGAAGAACCTTCACTTCTCTAGTCCTGACAACTATGCTTACTTAATGCAGCCTAAGATCAGATTTTTTTGGCTGCACTGTCCCAGTACTGACTGCTAGGCCACTAGTAACACTGAACTGAAATTTCTAGGTTACTTTTAGAGGTCCCATTATCTAACCAAGCTTCTTTTATACTGCATTACTATAAAGTTAATTTTCTTATCTTGTATAAGACTTTTTCCAACTTAGACATCCTGAATTATCTAGATAACTTTATAGTTACCTTTCCTAATTTCCCTCTTAATGGTTTTATTCAATAACCCACAATTTTACCTATTAAGATCTTTTTGGATCTTTTCTCTGTCATTCAACATGTTAGCTATCCCTCTTAAGTTTGTCATGTGCAAATTTGATTAGTGTCACTGATGACTATAACAAAGTAACTGACCAAAATTAGAAAGAGCACAGTCCCAAGCACAAGTCCCTAGTCAATTCCAATAAAACACTCCTTCCATATTGTTATGAAATCATTAATGACTTATATTTGGACTTAGTCCTTCAACCATTTTTCTTTTTGCAAGATTTCTGGATAATTATTCTGCACTTCTATTCTTTTGTCAAAAACTAGAAACAAATCAAGATGGTATAGGAACTACCTATACTACCATTGTGATATGTTGGAAAGAGTATTGGACCTGAAATCAGGAGAACCAGATTTGAATCTAGCTCCAGTACTAACTGTGTAACTGGGGGAGGGGGGGAAGAGAAAGTGTCTTCGAAAATGACAATACTTGTTGCACATAGACTTGTGGACCCCTTAAAATAACCACAGGGCCCCCAGGTTAAGAACTGTTGGGCCAAATTATGATACAGCTCGAATAAGATGGAATTTATTAGAGGTAAATGTAAACTGCAACTGATTTTTTTTAAGATCAACTCTACAAGTACACAATATAGGAGATATAGCTAGATAGCCATTCATGTGGTAAAGACTTGGGAGTTTTAGTGGCCACTAGGTGGCACAGTGCACAGAGCACTGGGCCTGGAGTCAAGAGTACCTGAGTTCAAGTCAGCCTCAGGCATTTACAAGTTATATTACACTTGGCAAATCACTTAACCTCTGTTTACCTTAGTTTCTCCAACAGTAAATGGGTTTGCTAACATCCTCTCCCAGGGCTTTGTGAAGATGAAATAAGACAGTAGTTGTAATGCACTAGCTCAGTACTTGGGACATAGTAGGGTTTGTATAATTAATTGCTTGTGTTTTGTTGTTGTTATTATTATTGTTATTAGATTTTAAACTTGATATAAATTAACAATGTGACATCAGTCAAAAAACTCAATGTATTCTTAATCTGAATTGATGAGAACTACAATTTCTAGAATAAAAGAAGTACTAGTTCCACTGTACTCTGCTTTAGATACTTCATTTGTGAAAAGACATTGATAAATTGGATGCCATTCTCTGAAAGGCCACTAGATTGGGAGTAGACTCACAACCAGGACATAAGGATAAGTTGAAAGGACCACAAATATTTCACCTTGCAAAGAGAAAGTTTAGCCACATTCAAATACTTGAAGGCTGTCATTTAGAAGAGAGATTAGACTTGTTTTGTTAGGCCTTAGACAGCAGAACTAGGAACAGTGGAGGAAAGTTGCCAAGATACAGATGTTATCTTGAGGTTAGAAAACCTTGCCAGCAGTTAAGATTTTCTAACAGTGAAATGCGCTCCCTCAAGAAATAGAAATTCCCTGTCCCTGGAGATCTGTAAGGGAGACACTGGCTGATTGCTTAGCTGAGACATTCTAAAATTTGTGTTGTGAAATGATCCAACCATTCTGGAGAGCAGTTTGGAACTATGCCCAGAGGACTATGAAACTGTGCTCACCCTTTGACCTAGCAATGCCATTACTGGGTCTGTATCCCAAGAAAATGATAAAGGAGGGAAAAGGATCCACATGTGCAAAAATGTTTGTAGCAGCTCTTTTTCTGCAAAGAATTGGAAAATGAGTAGATGCTCATCAATTGGGAAATGACTGAACAAGCTGTGAAATATGAAAGTATGTGGTATATGAAAGTAATGGAATATTATTCTATAAAAAATGATAAGCTGATTTTAGAAAGACCTGGAAAGATTTACATGAATTGATGCTAACAAAAAAAAAAAAAACAAGTGAAATAAGCAGAACCAGAAATACATTGTGTACAATAACAGGAAGAATATGAGAGGATCAACTATGAAAAATGGTTCTTTTCAATGGTTCAGTGATTCAAAACAGTCCCAATAGACTTTGGCCAGAAAATGCCATCTGCAAAAAGAACTAAGGAGACTGAATATAAATCAATACATGCAATGTTTCTTTCTTTCTTTTTTTTTTTTTTAATCTTCCCATAGTTTTTCCCTTTTGCTTTGATTTTTCTCTCCCAGCATAATTCATAAAGCAATATGTATCAAAAATAGAGGGAAAAAAAGAGGAATTCATAATTAGATAGACGTGGACTCAATGACTTTTTAAGTTCCTTGAAATGCACATTCTAACAGTGCTGTATAATATAACTAATTCTAGTTATATTATAGAATCATATTTAAGTGTGTAAAATGCTTGAAAATTTTATTTTGCTCTCCCTAGGAGAATAGATGTATCTAGTTTTAGTGCCAGGAAAATCAGGGTTTAAGCCCTGCCTCTGATTTACAGATCTCTGGCTGTGTGATTCTGGCAAGTCGCTTAACTTCTTAGTGTACTGGGCAAGTCTGCAGGACTGTAAGTTGCAGAGTTGGATACCTGTCCTGTTAAAAGGGAAGGTTATCTTCAACCCTTACTGATTTGATTGTGTGATCCTAGGAAAATTACTTAACTTTTCAGAGACTCAGACCACTCCCTAAAACTGTAATTTAAAAAAAAAAACAAGCTGTTATTGTGATGTGGTAGAGAAAATATCATCACCCAGAGTTTCCTGGGCTAAAGAAATCACAGGGCTGAGCCAAATAATGGGTTAAGGGGCAGAATTAATGGTGATTGGGGGGGACTGGAAAGAGTAAGAAAAACACGGGAGCCAGTTCTTCCTCTGATATTTGCCAAGTGTCCATGGGGAAGTCATTCAAACTCTTAGTGTCCCAGGCAGTTTTTAAACTATCCATAACAAGAAATTTTTCACACTGATAAAATCAAAGATCTAATCCCTATCCCAAGGATTTCAGCTCCAGTGCATCTTTCACACTGCTGCCAGTGATTTTCCTTAGTGCAGATCTAACCTGATCATTCCTCTACCCAACAAACTCTGTTAGTTCCATATTTCCCCTGGGTAAGATAGCAGTCAATGAGAGAGAATTTCTGCCAAGTACTTCCAGACTCTTTCCTACCTGACCCTAAGCTATCTTTCTAGGCTCATTGTACATTACTTCCTCTATAGCACTCTGGGACCTAACCACACTTGCAGCCTTGTTTATGACAAATTTATTCTTTGTATATGGTACTCCATCTCCCCTCATCACACCCTTTGCACTTACTATTTTGTGCTTGGTACCCTATTGCCCTCCTTTCTCACCTGCACCTCATAAAATTTCTTTTCCATAAAGATTCAGTTCAGATGTCTCCATTGGAAATCTTTCTTGAACTTCCAGTGCCTTTCCTCTCAACGTACCAAGGATTTAATTATTTTGTATTTGCATTTGCTCACTTTATTTTGTAAATATTTCTAAATGTGTCTGTCATCTCCTCGGTAGAATGCTATCTTCTTTTTTAAAATTTAATTTAATTTTTCCAAATTCATATAAAGATGGCTTTCAGCATTCAATTTTGTAAGTCTCTTTGTGGTCCAAATTTTTCTCCCTCCATTCCTTACCTCTCCTTCTCCCAAGACAGCAAGCAATCTGATATAGGTTAAATATGTGCAATTCTTTTAAATTCATTTCCATATTTGTCATATTGTACCCCCCCAAAAAAAAATCAGACCAAAAGGAAAGAAAAAAAAAGGTGAAAATACTATACTTCAATCCATAACCAGTCTCCATAGTTCTCTCTTTGAATATGGATGGCATTTTCCATTTCAGGTCTATTAGAATTACCTGGAATCCCTGCATTGTTGAGTCCATCACAGTTAATCATCACATAATCTTCTTAACTGTGTACAATGTTCTCTTGGTGCTCCTCACTTTACTTAGTATCAGTTCTTGGAAGTTTTTTCAGACTTTTCTGAAATTAACCTGCTTATCATATCTTATAAAACAACAAGATTCCATTTCATTCATATACCATAATTTATTTAGTATTCCCCAACAGATGAGCGTCCACTCAATTTCCATTTCTTTGCAACTATTAAAAAGGCTGGTACAAACATTTTTGGACATGTGGGTCTTTTTACCTCTTCTGTGATCTCTTTGGGATACAGACCCAGTAGTGACACTGCTAGATCAAAGAGTATGCAGTTTGATAACACTTTGGGCATAGTGCCAAATTTCTCTCTAGAATGGTTGGTTCATAACTCCACCAACAATGAGAATGCTAACTTCTTTAAAGTAAAGGATTATATAACTTTGGAATTGTATGCACAAAACGTCTGACACACAGTATGTGTTTAATTAATGATCATTAATTAATTAATGGATGTTCATTACAGATGTGTGTGTGTTCCATTCTAATCTAAACTATCTCTTAGCACATTCTGTGGCATACAGTAGGCATTTGGTAAATGTTTCTTTGAATTCAATACTAGAACATTTCCAGTCTTGCAATCTGTTCTAGAGGAGTTGCCAATCTGTGTTTCTTGAAATATTGCTTGATCCTATTTTCAGGGGCATGTGGGCTGGTCATCCATCTTCATGCTGATTTAGAGAATGTCTGCTTCCCATGATCTCCTCCCAAATTTAAACAGGGTACCACTTTACTCCCACCCACCCTCTATCAAGGAGAATCAGTAGGGCCTGCCTCTCTTGTAAAAGTTGGCACACAGCCCTAGGGGCCTTTCTTGCTTATGAGAGTTGGCTTTTCTTTATCCTTTGAGTCAGTACCCTCTTATCAAAAATACTTTCCAGCATATAGATATATACATATATGTATAAAGACAGAGAGAGAGAGAGAGAGAGAGAGAGAGAGAGAGAGAGAGAGAGAGAGAGAGAGAGAGAGAGAGAGATTAACATATTAGTTGTAAAAGGTTTAGGATCCCTTTAGCAAACCAATCCCTGTCTTGTGCCAGTGACTTTTCAATGACTTTTAACATATACCTTTCCTTTCTACTCCTTTTCCAGTCCACAATGTTGCCTGGACAATCCTCTGGACATGGGAAGAAGCTAGGTCATCGGGGAGTTGATGCTTCTGGAGAAACTACCTACAAAAAGGTCCTATAGCTGATTTGTAATCAAAGACTTGGAGGGTATTGGATATGAAATTTATCCAGATGAGGAACTGAAAAAAATGAATGATAAAGAAACATAAAGAGATCTGGTGACGGAAAAGGTGGTGATCATTCCTATCCTGTGCTCTGATCAGCTGCCTCCTAAAGTATAAGGTCCGGTTCTAGGCAGCACATTTTAGGAAAGACATATACAATCTGAGTCATGATTAGAGGAAAACAATCAGAATGGTGATGGGATTGGAAACTGGGCTATGTGAAAATCAGTTTCAGGAACTAGGAGGATTAGCTTGACAGCAGAACACTTCAAAGGCACATAGTAGAAGTGCATTAGTTTATGTAGAAGGATTAGGATGGCACTTGGGGAAATCTAGGAAGACAGATTTTTGTCAACATAAGGAAAAACTCCCCAATATTTAGAACTTTTCAAAATTCAAGACTACCTCATGAGTTAATGTTGTCTATTTCTGGTGGTCAAGCAGAGGTAATGACTACTTTTTGAGAATGCTATATTGGTCTTTCCTTCTTGTGTAGTGGTAGCAGTTAGACTAAAGAACTTCTGAGGTTGGAAGGAAGATCATTTAATTCTGTGGAAAAAAAAGTGCTGGACCTTGTTATTGCAGAAGCTATTCCTTGCTTGCAATAGCCAATCTGATCTAGAAATAAACTTCCTCAGCTCTATCAAGGTGAGACCCTGGATATAGCCAAGATTAGGAATGATTCTATAATACAGACATGGATCTCGGGGAATCACTATGACACAAGAAATGAAACTTGGAGTCAGAAGGCCCAGTTTCACATTCTACCACTACTGTTAACTACTCTGTTATTTGAAGTCCTTTTCCATCTCAGAGCCTCACTTTCATTCTTTTGTAAACCAGAGATAATACTTTATACTACCTACCTCGTGAGAAAAGTTTTTTTTTTTTTTAATAAACTATAAAGGTCTATGAAAATATCTAGATAAATTCTCTTTATCTAGAAACATCATTAAGAGGGTCCTTTTTTAGTTACTAACTCTTAAATGAAAGCATTCCCCTCAAATAGTCATCTACTAAACTAGCCAAGAATTCTTTTAAATGTATCTTTGAATTTCATCATAGTATGAGGTGATTAATAGCTATATTGTAGTTGACTTATAGTAAAATCCATTGTAGTCTCTTAAGTCTCTCAGTTTAAGCTACTGGAAGTGGAAGAGTCCTCAGTATGATAAATTTTATCCATCACTGGTAGTGAAACCATATATAATGTTAAATAAGGACTTGCTAATGATCTGGTTTGAAAGAACTTGGCCTTGGGAATCAAGAGACATGGGCTATAAACCCAGGTATTCATTTTACTTGGGCAATATAGTCTTCCTCCCTAGATAACTTTAGCTTTCTCATCTATAACTGCTTCATAGACATATTGAGAATAAAAATGAGATTAATAATAAAATGTTTAGAAAAAAATACTGGTGTAAGGTTGTGATGTGATAACTATATTGATTAAAATTCACAAATTATATTTTTTAAATGTCTCCTAGTATAAATACACATTAATACATGACTATAGAAACAAGGTAATTTGGGTATAATATGCACATTGCTATTCCCTCCATACCAGCACCCAAACTGATTGTGCTAATTTATAGTTGGCAGAGTTGAGCTGACTGCATCTTCCTGAGTCATCCTATGAAGCTGAGTGTTAGGGTTGACTCCTCAGGATTGTGAGGTTGCAAGAAATAAAAGGGGTAATGATTTTGTTGTGCTTTTCCACAGACCACCTCCTCTACTCTTCGGGGGGCCATCCAGTTGGGAATTGGCTACACTGTAGGAAACCTGAGCTCCAAACCAGAGAGAGATGTCCTCATGCAGGATTTTTATGTGGTGGAGAGCATCTTTTTCCCCAGGTATAGTTCTGGAAATGTATGTGTTGTGGGCTGAAAAGGGGAGGAAGTCAAAGAATGCCCAGGGTCCACACTCCTCAGTGGGTTATAATCATGAAAAACAGACCCCTCCCTCTAAACTACTCCCAGTCAATCTCACAAATTGAGTTGAAGTTTTATCCTTAGTACTAATCTTAAAAGAAAAGCAATTTTGACAGGTTCTTTGCAACAGTTTTGGGCTGGGCCTTTGAGACCCTTTAAATTTTGTGGCCCTGGAGGCTCCTAATTACTTAGCTCAAGCAGCACGGAAGCATGTGATGTGCCCTGTTCCCCCTCCTGCTTCCTCTGGTCATATTCCATGGCCTATTTCTATATCACATTGTAGTGCTGGGCCTAGGCCTAAGAACTGAGGCCCATCTGGGCAAGGATACTTTGCCAGAAGCATCATGAAGAGGACAATAACGAAGCCCTTAAGTGGCTCACTTCTGCTTCAACATAGGATAACAGCGTTTCCTGAAAGCCTAATTTTCAGTGGCCCCATACAGCCTAGAAGATGCCCTGCATATTTTGGCTCATATCCACCTTCCCTAGGTGGTAGTGGTGGTTGTTGTTTTAATATTATCCTTCTTTCCCATGAAAGGCATCTCTGTAGTGTATGAAGAGCTAGCCTCAAAGCCACTGTGACCTGGATTCAAGTCCTATCTCTGAAACCTATCTACTGTGAAACTTTGGACAGGTCATTTCACCCCTCACGTCTATAGGCAGCTCTTTAAATTGCAACAAAGACTTGTGATCCGCATTGACAGATACGCTTTTCTTATGCAGGAGCTTCCTATAAACTATGACCTTGTAGGTCCAGGCCCTCCCTTTCTCCCCAGTCACACCCTCCATTTTGAATAGACTTGCATGAGAGCTGTTCTCTAGGTATAACACTCGGCCTTTCCCTCCTTCAGTTGGTATACAATTAGTGCTTTGTTTCTGAGATAGGTTCCCTCTCACCTCTGTCTTGGAACAGTCCTGGTAGACCTCAGAGCATATCTTGGGTGCCATTTTCCATATCTGTCTGTCTCTGCTGCCCTCCCCACCTGTCCCACTTATGCCATGTTGAATGACTTCTTTGACTTTCTGTTTATTTCCTTACATGTAATATTGTATCACAGGACCCAGGACGAGGTTCTAGCTTTACCATTTATTGCTTCTATAACCATTGGCCAGTCATTTAGTCTCTTGCTCTTCCCTTCTGTAAAAGGAAGAGATTGAACTTGATGATTTCCAGGGTTCCTTCCAGCCCTAAATCCATTGCTCCTCAGAAGAATAAAATTTTTGAGGGCAAGAAGTATTTGGTAAAAACAAAAATTTTTAATAAATGCTTGTTGGATTGGATTGGAAGGCATAGGATGCCTTCACTTTCATAGTAACTCAAGTTGAGACCATTCTTATATTGGAATGTGATCTCTCTCCACTGCTTTCACAAAATACGGACCCTAAAAACATCATTCCTTTCTTCCTGACATCATTCATCTCTGTAGCTTTGAGTGTTAGGCAAGTTCATTCTACTCTTTGAGCCTCATTTTCTCCATAAATAAAATAGGGATGTTGGACTTGATCTAAGGTTTATTTGGGCCATAAACATTCAGTGTTGTAAAACTTCTTTCACCTCTGACGTTTTTGTTGTAAGAGGCTGTCCAGTTAGGAAGCTCCATAATCTTAAGACCCTTCCCATTTCAGATATTCTAGGATATGATTGATTTTTGTAATAAGGATATGATTTTATTAAATTACCATATGTTTTTTGAATAGCTTTCTCCTTGAGGTTGGGAGGAAATATCATTTGAATGAGAGTGAAATGAAGTAGGAGATAAAATTAATGCAAATCACACACATTTCCACCTTGCATCCTTTCCACACAGCGAAGGAAGTAACCTCACTCCAGCCCATCACTACGCTGACTTCAGATTCAAAACCTATGCACCTGTGGCTTTTCGGTATTTCCGAGAGCTCTTTGGTATTCGTCCTGACGACTATTTGGTAGGTAATGCATGCTTGGAATTTTTCTTTTGTTTTTGCATGGCATTGATGTGATTGAAACCATTATGGTCATTTCTAAGTGGAGATGACCAATGTTTTTTCCCCAGCTGGTTTATCCCATCACTTTGATGGAAAAGTACTTAGAATATGGGCGAGAAGATAATTTTTATTGCATGGTGGCCAGGAGCAAAACAGATCTAAGGAAAATTGTAAAGTCAGATACTTAGCTTTGCTCATCTGATATAATTTCCTACAAGACATAGCTTGAACTAGCCAAAAATTCAGCCATGGAGTTAGAGGGTGCTTCCAAAAAATCCATTCTGTTCTTATGTCACTATTGTATAGATCACCAACAAGCATTGTGAATTTGGCCAAGTCTTTTCATAAAATCAAAGAATCTAAGAATTGGAACTTCGGAGTTAATTTACTCCCACTCCTATCATAAGCATGAATCCCAGCTTACTTCAAAGGTTGGGGAACTACTAATTTCATTTTTAATGGAAAGTTTCTACCCATTGGTTTTGATTCTAGTTAACCAATCACATAAGTCTGTTCTTTTCCACATAACAGCTTTCCAAATATGTTTTCTCCTTACCCTTCCAGTTCACTTCTTTGGGGCTCAGTTTCCTGAAAATAAATGAATTAACCTATATGAGACATCATTGCACACATGAATTATTCCAAAAGCTTGTATCTGCCTGCCTCAAATCTCTCCCTATTCCAATCCATCCTCCAAGTGATTTTCCTAAAGTGAAGGCTCAGTTACATCACAGTCCTTTATCCTCACTCTATCCCTTCCTTCCCCCCCCCAAAAAAAAATAAATAAACTCAAATGGTTTCCTATGCCTTCCAGGAACAAATACATAATGCTTTTGTTTACTATTCATAGGCCTTCCCTATCTCTAAAGTCTGCTTAAGTCTTTCACATACTTTTTGTTCTATCCTGGCTTTCTAGATACTGTTCTGGCTATTTCATAAAGAAAACACTCTTTATTTCTTTGGTCCTGACATTTTCTTTGGCTGTCCCCTATTCCTGAAATATTTTTCCTCCTTCTCTCTGATTACTGACCTCTATGGCTTTTTTTAAACCGCAAATAAATTCCCATCTTCTATAGGAAACTTTCCCCAATCTTCTTTATTCTAATGTCTTCCCTCCATTTTTTCCCACTTCTCCTGTATTTGTTGTTTCCATTTATCCTTGCTTTGTTGTGATATTTATTTGCATGTTGTCTCCCCCAACAGGGGGCAGGAACTATCTTTTGCCTCTTGTACTAGCCCTTAGCACAGTGCCAATACATAGTAGGCACTCAGTAAATTTTGATTGATTAATTCTTAACTGTTTCTGTGATATGGACTCCTTTGGCAGTATGGCGAAGTCTATGGATCCTTTCTCAGAATAATTTTTCTAACTAATTGAAGGAAAGGATAAATTTCAGTTAGAAATTAGTGAACATGAAGGTATAATTTTCTCCCAACCAAATTCATAATTTCCCAGAAATCTATCCATGGTTCTCAGGTAAAGAACCCTTCATCTAAATTATTTTCAGCTTTCATGATCTTGGGTCATTTTCAGCTTTTATATTATATATTCTGTGGGCCTTTCTGTGATGTCTGAGACTTATCACCTCTTATCTTTCCTATTAGTTTATCTTTAATTTAATTATTATCTTTAATTTAAGTTTATTCTTCCTGTGGCTCCCCCTCTCCCTTTTACACACCTTTCCTTAATTACCTGCTTTCCCCTCTCCCTAACTGAAGTATTAGTTGTTAAGAATTTAAAGTGAATCCTTTCTCAATATATTTGCAAGTGAGTTGAGCAGCTGCTCCTGTTCAACCCATGCTAGGTTGAAATAATAAAAGAATTCAGACTTGCCATATCACTTAGAACAAGTTAATTCCTGCCTGCTTGTGTCTTCTAGCCTTCATTCTCTTTTTCCCCTTGCCAATTTTTCACTAATAAAATATGAAGGATGATGGGGCAGCTAGATGGCGCAGTGGGTAGAGTACCAGCTCTGAAGTCAGGAGGACCTGAGTTCAAATGTGGTCTCAGATACTTAACACTTCCTAGCTGTGTGGTTCTAGGCAAGCCACTTAATCCCAATTGCCTCAGCCAAAAAAAAAAAAAAGAAGAAGATATGAAGGATGAGATAGGAGGTAACAGTAACCATGGTAAAGAAAAGAAGGCTATCTGGTGTGGGTGGGTGTGTATATATATCTATATATCTATATATATCTATATATCTATATCTATATCTATATCTATATATCTATATATATATCTATATCTATATCTATATCTATATCTATATCTATATATATATATATATATATATATATTTTTTTTTTTTTTTTTTTTTACACATACACCATTATTGTGGGGTGGAGCTGTGTAGATATCCATGACCTTGCATGTCAGGTCTGGCTGGAGGACCTTCCTCCTCACTAAGTGTCCTAATGGGATTTTTTCAAGTTAACTGATAATTCTATTTTCTTTGCAGAGAGGTTGAGGACTATATTATCAAACACAGTCATTGATGTGATCTATGATGTGGGGTTTGTTACCAAATGATGACAGGCATCAAAAGTTGGGGTTCATTCATGTGAAGAATTCACAGTGGCCATTCTCTTTGGCAAAAGGTAGATTTATTTAGGGGAATAAGTTATAGACAAAATGAATAGATACAATAGACATTGGAAATAGTAAATATGAAATAAGAGTTGGGAGAGTATATGAAAGACAAGTTCCTCAGTAGAACTCACAATTAACCTAGTAGAAAGGGAGCACCCCATGAAATTGGAACATGCCCTTAGCTGGCAGGCTAAATCCTGAAAGGAATTTAGCACCCTAAAAGAGTTAGTTGTAAGGAGGAGAAGTGGGGTTGGGGAGCAGAGTGGGGTTAGGGGACAAACCAGGTGGCATGGGGGAATGGGAAAAGATATCACAAGGCAGAGTGCTGACCCAAAGGAAAGGAGTAGCAAAGTCATGGGCCATAAATTGTTTTATAGGGAAAATTTAGCCTCAGGGACATGACTGGGATTTCTGACAGAGCATGGCAAAGTGAGACTGCTGTAGATCTCTACAGAGATTGGGTCTCAGGAGTTTGGCATATCTTGGATTTCAGAATGGACCACCTCCCCCAAGACTCAGACCATGGAGCTAAACTGATTGATCTCTAGGCAAGAGCCTAGAGGCAAGCAGAAGCCTGCTTGCCTCAGAGATCAATTCTTAGTTTCTCTTGGTCCAAAACAATATTTAGGGTCTCAGTCATTATTCCATGGTTTTGTAGGGGTTTTTTGCTTCATTTTTTTTCTTTGCTACGAGGAAGATTTCAACTGGATGGGGATGTGGAAAGATAGGGAAAAGAACATCCAGAAATCACTGAGATATTAAAAAACATAGCAAGAAATAGTTTTTCAAGTGCATTGTTAGTACATTACAACTTAGGAAAGGTTGAGAGTCATCACAATAGCTGATAAAAGATGGCAGTGCAGTTAGAGCTACTTGAAAAATAGAATCACCAGATGAGAAGTACATAGAGGTACATTTTCTCTAATGGTTTGTGGTAAGGAGGGAAAGATTGCATTGTAACCTTTGAGATGGAAAGGCCTTCAACCATGAAGTCAGGATCATCAGTGCTAAGACTGCTTTTCATCTTCTTCAGTTTGCAGCAGGCTCCTATTGAATACCACTAGCTATGTTCTGGAGCCTTCTGCCCCATTCAACGTTGGGATACAAAGAATCCTCCTAGACTCGGAAAAAGTCTTTGGGGCAAGAGGAAAAAAAAAAGCTGTCTATCCTTACCCAAGAAGAAGGGGAAAACCCTGAACTTGTCACCACGAAAATGCTGCTTTTTGTTTTTTTAACAGATGTGGGTGTGCATAAAAACGAGACTTGATCAGAACTAAGACTCTAAAGAACAAAGCCAATTCTCACATAATAGCTGAGTTAGATGAGAAGAGAATGTGTGTCCCAATTGTGTAGTATGAAAGGCTAGCTGCCATTTTGATGATAGTAGTTACAAATTTGGGGGTAAGACACACGCCTTCCTGCCTCAGAAAGGTCACCTCTCAGATTTGTAGCCCTTCTCTTTCTGTTCCTGCCCGCCCCCTTGCACATCTCTTAATGATGCATGAGATAATTAAGTAGATAAAATCCTAGCTTGTTAATCCATGTATTGCTGTGAGCTGTTTTCAATACAAACTAAGGAGTATTTAATGAATTGTGGATTCTTTTCCTTACCTTTAAGTAATTATCCAAATCCAGTTTCTATTCCTCTGACATCCTGGTCTCTTTTTAATTTGGTTGAGTTATGAATGAATTGTTCTTTCCTAATATCTTTCCCCCACCCTCATCTTTATATTAATTCCATCTATACATTGAGCTAAGAGAGTTGGCTGGGTATATCTCTTTCAACTAGAGCATCTAGGAAAATTTTTGGAATAAAGCCTAAAACACCAAGAGGTGGTTGTCCAATTCTTAGGCCCAGGAAGATACAGGTTGCTGTCTTTTGCGTGGCATTTGTTGCCATAGAGCCAATTAAGTTTCACAGAAATGGTGGTAAATTCTGTGTGTGCTTAGTATAACTCTTGACATTCTGTAGTTGGGGATGTTGAAAGAAATTGGGAGACTCAGAAATAATCCTGCCTCTGTCCTCTTTTCAGGACACTAATAACTAACATAAGCATATAACTCTAAAAATTACTAAGGAAAAGGATCAAAAAGGACTTTAAGGCATCTCTACTAAGAATATTATCCTAGTAGCCAAGGCTGAATAGTAGAGATGGTTCTTCCTCTTTAAATGACTTGAATTAGACCCGCTTCAAACTGTTTTGTATTGTTAGGGCTCTTTCAGATCTGACATTCTATGATTCTATAAGTTTGAAAGGTCACCCTCACTGTTAGAGCCCATGGATACAAGGTATTCAAAAGTTTAAAGCTTAAAATGGAACAAACAGGGTTTCTCTAGCCCATTTACAAAAGGCTCTGTCCCAATACAAACAATACAAATAGGATCCATCTACACCTAAAGTGTTGTTGACACTGCCTTCTGAAGACAGGAAAAAGAAACTCTTGTTCAGAGGGAAAAATAATTTTGCTCCTTTTCTAAGTAGTTCTATTGCTATTTATACTTTTGTTACACTTATCATAAATCTAGGGAACCTCACAATTGTTTCTTTTCCATTACTTTCGACATTTGTTTTGAATTGTTCATTCATTTGTTTTTTCAACAATTAAGTTTTAGGCACCTGCTCTGTATAAAGCACAAACCTGAGCAAAAAGATAAGCAGTTAAGTGAATAGTTCTAGCCCACTCTAATAAGGAGAGCCATACACTTGTTCTCCTATGCAGTAAATGTCCATTCACCATACAATAGCTATGTTGCAGCATAGACTAGAAGATAGTCACTCCAATTATGGGGTTTAGGGTCAGAAGAATTAGGTTCAAATCTAGCTCTAACCCTGATTTGATCATGGACAAGTTACTAGCCCCTATGATCTTTAGTATCCTTATCGGTAAAATAGAGATAATAATATTATCTAATGAACAATGTCACTATAAGAATCAAGTCAGTGAGGAAGTACTTATTAAGTACATACTATGTGCCACACACCCACACCAATGTTAGCTTTGAGGGATATAAATATACAAAGATGCATAAGTCATATAATGAGAGCAAGAAATAAGCAATAAACAGCAGACGTACTCCATAAATGTCTATGTGCTGTTGAAAGAACATGAGGAAAACCCTAGCATGTTGGGTAAATCCTCAGGGGAGTATTTATGGGAATATATAACAAAAATAGGGGCAGCTAAGTGCCTTATCATCCTGAATTCAGATCTGGCCTCAGTTTCCTCATCTGTAAAACGAACTGGAGAAGATGAGAGCAAATTGCTCCAGGATCTTTGCCAAGAAAACCCAAAATGGGGTCACAGAGTCAGGCGTGATTGAATTGAATGAACAACTGCAGCAGATAACAAAAATGACACAAATGGGTTATGGTTGTTGTACCCATATCCATGAGATCATAGTCCCATTGGAGTATTGACATGTATGCAAATTATATAAAAGTACATTATAGGCATACTTTTTATTTTTTGAGAATTCCTGTTTCTCAGCAGCACAAGGATTCCTTCCATCTGATTAGATCATGACTGTCTCACAACTGTCTTGTGGACAGTTCAGTATGTTGCCATAGCCCAAAATTAACTTATGTTAATGAACCTGCCCAAACTTAAGCTGATATTTAAGCTGTAGACTCTTATCTTCAGGAACCTCAGATCAGCTGGCTGTTGTGGTAAGGCATCAGAGTGAGATTTGAGTAAAAGACTGAACTTAAAAGGCCAGAGGGCTCTTCTAACTCTGATAACCTTTGATTTTGTATGTGTGCACATGTATATGTAATGGTACATTCATGGCTAACAATAATTATTAATAGCAATAATATTTAATATTATTTGAGCATCTTAAAATTAGAAGATTTGCCTCTTAGAACTTCAACAATGTGTTTTATGGAGTTAACTACACTAAATGGTTTCAGATGGAGAATATACCAGCTTATCTTACTTGTATTCCTGTCATCCACAAGGGTTTCCTTCCAATCCTACCATCTCTGACTTTTCTGTTTCTTCTCTTTGTTTCCTAGTATTCCTTGTGCAATGAACCACTGATTGAACTTTCCAACCCAGGTGCCAGTGGCTCCCTTTTCTATGTCACTAGTGATGATGAATTCATCATTAAGACTGTGATGCACAAGGAAGCAGAGTTCCTGCAGAAGCTGCTTCCTGGCTATTACATGGTATGTGCAGCTTTTTTTTTTTTTTCTTTTCTCAGTCAGTAGCAACAACAATATAAATGATTATTGAGTGCTTAAAATTCGAGTTTGAAGAATGTTGAGGGCAACAGAGATGCTAAGAAACTATCCATAGTCATACAAAAAAAAAATGGTCGAAATCACTAATAATCAGATAAATCCTTATTAAAACAATTCTGAGGAACCATCTTTCTTCTATGAGATTGGCAAAGTTGAAGGGGGAAAAAAGGAAAAGGACAAATGCTGAAGGAGCTGTAGGAAAACAGGTATGTTAATGTACTGTTGGTGGAGCAGTGAATATTGTTCCAGCTACTCTGGAAAAGAAATTTGGAACTATACTCCCCAAAGCTATCAAATTATTCATACTCTTTGACAGCAATACTGCTATTTGTCTATATCCTAAACATATCAAAGAAAGAGGAAAAAGAACCACATTTACAATAATACTTATAACAGCTCTTTTTTATGATGGAGAACCAATGGAAATTAAGAGGGAGTGTCCATCCAGTGGGGATTGACAGAACAAGTTATGATATCTGTATGTAATGGACTGCTATTGTGTTACACAAATTAAAAAGTTGGTTTCAGAGAAACCTGGAGAGACTTATGAGAAGTGAACAGAAACAATTTATATAATGTCAATAATATTTTAAAGGCAAACAACTTTGAAAGATTTAGACATTGTGATCCATATAATGACCAACCACAGTTCTAGAAAAGTCAAGGTGAAACATGTTGTCCACCTCTATCTAGTTACAGGTGATGGATTCAGAGGGCAAACTGGGCATATTTGTTGGGGAGCAAAGGGAAGAAGGGAAGAGAGTGATAGTGGCCAATGCAAGCATTTATTTTTGTTTGAACTCATATTTGTAACATGTTTGGTGGTTTTTATCTTCTCAGTGGAAGGAGGGGAAGAGATGGGAGAGACAAAATGGGAACCAAAAATAAAATTTTAAAAAGAGAGAAAAACTGGGAGGTAGCAAAATTAAAAAACCTTTAATGAAAAAAAGCAAAATGCTAGAAATCAGGATCTCTGAGCTCTGAAACAATATCTTCTACAAAAGCATTTCCTATTTCATTTACTTTATCTGTACAAAGTGGAGGAGGAAAAACTATAGATGGTCCTCAGTGACCCTTTTAACACTAACGTTCTCTAACCCTGTCCTCCAACCAGAGAAAGAAAACATCTCCATTTGTCCCAGCCTTCTCTTTTAAGATATCATTCTGAGAATTGTACTCAGTTGAAGGTCTCATTCAAAAACTTATACTGTCTATCTTAGGCATTCTAACAATGAGATGGGCTTCTTTCTGCTCTGTGCGAATGTTCAAGCAGAAAATGGGTAACAGCTCTTCAGGGATGTTACTGAAGCACATTCCTATATTATTTGGGAAGATCGTCTAGATCCCAGCTTGTTAAATTGTGGTTTACGACCCTGAATGTGGGATTTACATAATTATGATTTATTATCAGGAAATGTTTGATTTGCATACCTTTTTATATACCTGTATATCTGGGGTCATATAAAAATTTCTTGGGCAAAAAGGGGTTGCAAGAAGAAAAGTTTCCTCTGGACAAGATGACTTCTAGCTCTCAGGGTCTATATAGTTTATAATATAGGAAGACTTCTTACCCAAATAAGGGCACTGTGTTAAACATTGGAGATAAAATCGGTGAGGTGGCAACCACAATCATGCTGATTATGGAAGAAGGTTGGGGATCTGGGGATCTGTAGTGATAATAGTCAGTTTTGAAATCATCCCCCTCAGGACCAAATGTGTGTTCCCCAAATCTGATTAAGCATATAGCCAAGCATGTTCCAATTCTTGGCAGGGCAAACTAACCTTGTAGATAAGAACCAGGAGTCTCCAGATGTACAAAAATGTTCCCTAGCCTACATACTTTCCTTTGTTCTGAGGAAATGTGTGAAGAAATTGACTTGTCACTTGATAAGTCATACTTTCCATTTTTGTTTAAAATTATTATTCTCAGATCTATTTCTGACTTGACTATTAATGATGAAGTTAATTGGATCAGTGACTTCAGAATCATTACAATGGAAGGGGCCTCAGAGGGCATCTAGTCCAACTGTTGCCTGCAGCTGGAGACTCCTCAACTGCATATTCTGACATATGGTTATTCATCCTCCATGTAAGACACTCAAGTCTCATGACCTTCTCAGGTCATCCATTCCATTATCAGAAATATCTTATTGATAAAAAAAATTATAGCTTCTATTGAACCAAAATCTAAATCCTTTTACTCCCCTTACCTTCTGCTCCCAGCAGGGGTTAAGCTGTATGCATAGACTTAGACTTTGATAGAAAACAGTAAAAGATGGTTGCTTTGTGATAACTGTTACACGCAGCACCTTTGAAATTCTGCTCAAGTGTCAGATGACAGCCACCAGACTTGAGGCCAAGGAAGTTGAGTTTAAATAGTAAGGCTTCCTGTGCTTGTAAGGATCTTTAAAGAGGGCATCACAGCAGCGTGGGGTTTTCTAAAGGAGCAAAGATTGTGAAATTTGGCCTCTTTTTCCCTCTGATTCTTTAAAAATGACATATTCTTTTGCTCCCAGATCCATTACAGGAAGCCTTTTGGTTTCCTGAAGTATCTAATAAATAGGCTTTTAACTTGAAGTGCTTTGAGTCCCCTTAGGGAAATGCCAAGTAGATGGCCTAATTCTTTACCATGGAGGATAAATTCTTAACTTAGTTTTTGACCTTGCCCAAAAATGTCAACTGAAGTCTGAGTCTAGAGAACTTTGGGGATAAGAGAAAAAAAGCTGGGAACCATCATCCTCCAAGCAGCCTAAGAAAACATCTTCTTATAATGGAAAGAGCTCTCTTTATTTGGAATCTCAGCTCTGTTATGTGCTAGCAGAATAACTTTGGGCAAGTCACTTAATTCCTCCAAACCTCAGTTTACCAAGGAGATAACCCAATATTTGCTTCACACAATTTTTTGTGAGGTTCAAATAAGATATAAAAAGTATTTGCAAACTTTAAAATCTACATAAATTTAATCTGCTACTAATTTCATCACAACAATCTCAATTGGAGAACATCACTCTTATATTATGACTAGCAGTAACTCCCATTTCTGTCAGGCTTTCAGATTTATCAAATACTCTTCACAACAATGCTCTGCTATAGGTCAGGGTCATATAAGAATGATTTCCATTTTATAGATGAAGAACCAAAGAAAGACTCGGAGAAGCTCAGTAATTTGCTTAAGGTCCAACCGGAAGTCTCTTTTGAAGTCTACTGACTGCAAGTCTTAGATTCCTTCTGCTCCACCAGGCTGCCTCATATTTAAAAACCCAGCCTTGAGATGTTGTGACTTTTTGTTGCTTGGGATTTTCAAATTGAGATTGATTGACCAGCTGTCAGGGATGCCATAAAAGGACTTAGTCTTTTCCATGGAAAAATGGCTATATCAGATAGAAATATGGGGGTCACTGAACTGTATGCTAGGTTATCTTGACACCAGTATTATAGGCCTCATTTGAGTATTTAACACTGGGCTGGACAGCCTTTGATGTCCCTTTCAATTCCTGTGATTTCCCAGAAAAGGACCAACAAACCAAATTTATCAGCCTAGGACAGAAGGCAGGGCTTCTTGGATCAAATTTATTGCACTTTCTTAGAAGAATGGAAGTTTGTCTGCATTTAAAATCACGTGGCTAGAGAGGACCACCAACAAAATCCGTTGTCTGGTGGATTCCAAAAGGAAATAACAACAATAGTTAGCATTTATATAGTGCTTTCAGTGGTTTACAGAGCAGTTTACATAACTTCTCTCTTCTGATCCACACAAAGACCCTTTGAAGATTTTAAATATGAGGAAACAAGCTGAGAAAGTTTAATAGACTTGCCAGGATCATACAGCCAGCCAATAAGTGACTGAGGACAGTTTTAAATTCAGATCTTCTTGTCTCTAAGTCCAGTTAGTTTTCTTTTCCTTTTAACAGTATGATTTTCTTCTTTCCAGAATTTAAACCAGAATCCCCGGACCCTGCTGCCTAAATTTTATGGGCTATACTGTGTTCAGTCTGGAGGGAAGAACATACGGGTGGTGGTAATGAACAACATCCTTCCTCGTTTAGTAAAGATGCACCTTAAGTTTGACTTAAAGGGCTCTACATACAAGCGACGGGCAAGCAAGAAGGAAAAGGAGAAGTCCATCCCCACCTATAAGGACCTGGACTTTATTCAGGATATGCCTGAGGGGCTGATGTTGGATGCTGACACTTTCAGTGCACTGGTGAAAACTCTTCAAAGAGACTGTTTGGTAAGAGGAAGGGCCCCTAAAAAAGTAAGTTTATGTGAATGGGAGTGAGTCACACTGATCCCAGGATGGAAAAGACAGCACTTACTATTTCAAGAAGGGTAATATCATATCATTTCTCAGCTTGGAAAGAGGGCAATATCCCATGAGCCCTCATTCCACAAAAGAAGATGACATAGACTCTAAGCAGGAAAATGAGATTACACAGGCCCTGACTTCAGAAGAATGAATTGTACAAATCTAGTACCAGGAATTCAAAGTAACAGAGCTTCTTAGATGCCTTATTTAGCAACACATTCATAGACTTGATAGATTTAAAAAAAAAAAAAAAAAAAAAAGGTACTTCCTTGTGTAGAAGGACTGGATTACCTCTTGTAAGAACATCACAGTATTACTAATATCTCTTAGAAATAATCCTACAAAAAGAGATACAGTATATCTGAGATTGAAGAATGGAATTAAGTTCAATTTTGTTTACTGAGTACTACAAAACTAAAATTTTGAGTTCATAAGATTTGAATAACAAGAGGCCAAGAAAGCATAGCTGGAGTCTGGCTAGGTTTGACCTGATTCTAGGGGTTGGGAGGGGTTGGGATGGTGTTTCTCTATTTTTTTCTTCTTTTGTTTTCCATGATGGCTTGTAGGTATTGGAGAGCTTTAAGATCATGGACTACAGCCTGCTGCTGGGGGTACATAACATTGACCAGCAGGAGCGGGAAAGGCAGACTGAGGGAGCCCAGAGCACATCAGATGAGAAACGTCCAGTTGGCCAAAAGGCACTCTACTCTACAGCTATGGAATCTATCCAGGGTGGGGCTGCCCGGGGGGAATCTATAGAAACTGATGACACGTAAGTGATGAGTTTGGACCATTTATCAGCCTTGAGGAAGGCTTTCTCTGTAGTCATAGGTCATAGGTCATAGTTGCTGGATCACCTTTTCCTCTCAGGACTTTTTTCTGTCTATCCCTTATCTGCCATTGCCTCCTCCCTACTTCTATCCCCCACTCAATATCATCCTGTTAGGAGGTAGTAGAACACAGGTACTGTACTCTGTCTATGATTAAAGAGAGGACTTCTCTACATTTAGCAGATCAGTAATTTAGTCCAAATTTTAAAACCATAGCTATATCCCTTCATAAAATAAATTGTGTATAGCATATATATGGCACTAAGTAGGATATAGAGAAGATAAGGCCTGCTCCTTAGACTAATTCATTCAACATCAATTCTGCAAACATTTTTAAACACCTACTGTGAACAAACCATTCTGATAAATATAGCATTTGGATAAAACTGTTTCTACTCTGGTGGAGTTTAGTCTAGCATCAGGAAATAAAACACAAATAATTGTAATATGCAATAATAATTGACAAGTAATTTAGGGAATTGCAAAACAAATTGCCATGCAAGGTCTGAGAGAAACATCTTCACAGAAGAGAAAAATCAGAAAAGGCTTCACAAAGGATGTGGTAGTATCTGGATTGGGCTTAAAACTATATGGAGAAATTCAACAGTCAGCAAAGAAGGAAAGACAATATTCCAAGTATAAGGAATTTCAGGAGGACAAAGGCACAGAGATGGTACAGTTTATTTAGAGGACAGTTTGGCTGGAGTATAGAGAATTTAAAATATAGTAAAATTTACTAACTTCAGTATTTTGTTGGCTCCATGATCTCATTAATTCTTGAGCACTCCCATTCTCTCAACTTGCACTCTTGATTTGAGATTCCAAAGGAATAGCTATTCCTACATATGCTTATGAATAACCTGTGAGTCTTTTACACAAACATTATAGGACAAGTACCCATCAGCATATATATATGTTTAAATATATTCAGATGGCAGAACAAGAGTAGTAGTTTAAAAACATTCCCCTTCCATCATACCAGGACATACTCTCCCATAAATGCACACTTAGGAAGAGAGGGTTTAATCTTAGAGAACAGTTGTTGTGAGGCAGACTTGTAGAATATATATGTGTATGAATATGACAAAGACAATTCATAGTACTGAAAGGCCTAGTAGTTGATTCTTTTTTCCTAGAGCCTTCACAGAGCTCCTCTGGGGTTCAGCATCTCTGCTCAGCTGGGTTCTCAGTATCCATTCCTTTCCATAGTTGAATTCTTAAATGGCCTCCTTAGTAACTGACTATCTCTATATTGATCTGGAATATATTTCTCTGTTCTCCACTAGAAATTAATACCTCCTATTGGTTCATTAGCTTTCCTTCAGAATTATACAGCCAACAAAATCCCTTCTTTCCCTCCTGCATGAATCTTCTCTACAGACAATTCCAACTTGCAGTCTTTCCCTCTCTCAAACCCTAATTCTGAAGTTCATCCAGAGCCTAGCTATTTAAAACCCCTAAGTCATGGCCAATTTATTTATTTAACAAATCACATCATTCTCTTCTTTACAGTTAATTTAACACCTCATTAACACCTTGTTACCTTTAGACCTTCTGTGATTACATCAACTGGGCTGGGGTTGGGAATCACAACCTCTTCCTTACATACATTTTCTCATTTCATGTGATTCTTTATCCATGTATTGAAATAAATCCTCTATATAGCACCAATCAAATGCACTGGAGGTCTTATTCTAAGTCTTTAATATCTCATTTATGCCAGTGCAATATTTGAGGAATTGTTTCTGAGAATTTAAGACATCACCTAGTGGACTGCAAGGTAGTAAGTTTTTCAGTCATGGCAACTCCTAAATATAAAAGTATCATAAGTTACAAAGGAGTTCCTGCTCTATATCAATAGTAAGATAAACCAAACAACTGAAATGTTGACCCTTAAATAATTTTAATCAATAAATTATAACCACAGCAGTATCTTATGTTTTCTATACTTCTCCATTGATTATGACTGTGAAGTTGTGGTCAGCTGTAGAAAATATTCTACTAAAGCATTCTTATTCTTGTTCTCGTCTCATTTTCATCAAGGACGCCGTCTTTCAGCTGGGCATAGTACTTGATCGGAAGTCAGGAAAACCTAATTTCAAATTCTTTCTCAGATATTTATTAGCCGTGTGACCCCAGGCAAGTCTTGGCCACTCTGTGCCTGAATTCCCTTAGCTGTAGAATGTAAAATTTCCGTAGCTATATCTACTTCCCATAGTAAGACAATATTTGTAAAGCACTTTGTAAACCCTAATACACTATATAAATGTTAGCTGTTATTATTACATACATAGATTTCCTTCCTATAAGGATTCTATAGTAATAAGAAAATATACATATAGGTAAACTAAAGTTTCCTTGGTCAGCTTTTTGATGGGGTAGGGGAATAATATCAATCATGATCTTGTTAATTCTTTCGATTTGTTCCCTGCTTTGAGCTCTATGGGAAATCCCCCTCTGAATCCCTTTACATTTTGCCTCCAGTATAGGTTTCTTCTTTGTACTGGTCAGGTATAGTCATTCTTCTTCACTTCCATCCCTTCCTCACTCTATAGTCTTATATTAGCAAATTGTATACTGAGGTATTAGTGTTCAAGTGTGATGATCCCCCAATTATCGGTGAGAATCCCAGAATTTTCAAGTCACAAGGAACCTTACCAGCTATCTGGTATAGCTCTTATCCAAAAAACTATCCCTACTCTCACATAATCATTGAGCAGTCATCTGTCCTCTGCTTGAAGGCCTCTAGTAAGGGGTGACTGGCCATCTTTTGTAGCAGTCCATTCCACTTTTGAATAGTTAATTTAATAATAATTAGAGCTGTCTGGACTGTCCTATTTTGAATGTTGTTGTTTTTTTCCTTCTATCTACAGTGTTCTTAGGATATTAATAGTTCAGCAGGGTTTCACAATGAATTTTTTGTGGGCCTATTTCCCCTTCACAATTTATATTAACTTTTAAATAGAATTAGAAACAGATATTCTCTTTAGCTGTCATGACTCTCCACCTCTAAAGGAGATCCAAATGTTGGCCAAGAGTGTTTATTATTATTCTCTTATTATGGTAGCTATTTTCATTCATTAAAACTTCTTAGAAATAACAGTATTTGAGTCATTTTCTTTAATTTTATCCATTTCCATTTTTTTCAGAGTACTAGTCAGCTATATGAGTTGGTCTCTTTCAGTTGCAGTGTCTTCCCTGCTTTCTTTAGAACTTTACTAATTTGTCATTCATGTTGACCTCTACTGTAGCCAGTCAGTGATTTGATTCCATAGCCTAACTTATTTTACAATTATTTCCATGGCAGTGAACAGTTCTTTTCTCTCAGAAAAAGTCAGTTTTGTTTTATATGATGCTTAATATTCCACATGTCTGATACCTTCCAACTCTCTTCATTCAGCAAAGATTTATTAAATATTTACTGTATGCTGGGCATACAAAGACAATTTAAAATTATCCTTGCCTTAGGGATATGACATCACACTACTTAAAGAAAGTATTTATGATACACAGGCATAACACTTCCAAATAATCCCAAAGCCATTGACCTTTTTGAATTCTTACTCCTTACCCATGTGTTCTAACATAGTTTTACTATCCTTTTTGCATTGAAATCTTGAGGTATCAAGGGATAAATTGACTTGAATCTTATATTTTTCATAGAAAGTCTGTACATCTTCTGCAACACATATTGATGTATATGCTATAACTATCTTCATAGAGATCATAAATTTATCATGTTCACCATTTGCATGATCAGTCAAGTTGACTGACCGTCCTTTGGGCAAATGATGAAACCATCATTCTCCAATTCCTCTGATTTGCTCTGAGGAAAAATCTGTCCTTCTTCTATTTTGTCTTCTTGTGTCATTTGCAATGATATTGTCACTATGAGACTGTTACAGGTCCTCTGGTAGTATAACAATTTACCAGGCACTGTTCTCACATATATGGTACCAACATACACACTACCAGTGATGAGGTGGGAAGTCCAGAAACTGACTCTTAGCTCCCTTTGCCTTTTTTCTGCCATTCTGCCCTGGTCACTGAGGAATCAGGCCTCAGCTGTTTACTATATGTCTGTTTCATGAGTTGCCAGTGATCATTCACCTAATGGTCATGGCATAAAACTGTTAATCAGATAGTCTGTTGCCAAAACCATCTTTGAAGCCTTTATAAAAAAATTACGAAACTTGCCAGAGCTCGTGCTCCATTGAAATAGCTCTCAAGAAATTTTGTCCACTTCTGTATCACATATGAGATGTCACAATATGGTTTGTTACGCTATGAGGTTGGGAAAGAGGGTAGTGCTAAATCACAAAAGGCATTGAATTCCAAGCAAAGGAGTTTAAATTTCTCAGTGGCAAATTGGAAGCCCCTTGATATTTTTGATCAGAATGTAATATGACCAGATCTGTATATGAGAAAGAATATTCCAACAGGATGTGAAGGTAGATTGGATGAGTGGAGAAAGGAAGATCTGTTAGGAGGCTATTGCGGTAGGCTTAAGTGGGATACAATGAGGACTTGTTCTAAGGTATTAATAGTAAAAAAAAAAAAAGATTTTGCTAAGGTGGAAGTGATAGGATTGTGTAACAGATTGGATATGAGGATATAGTTTTAACTCCAAGGCCTTATCTCCTATATCTCCTCCTTGCAGTCTGGTAGGAGGTATAGGAAATATTCATGATATCAAATAAGAAATACAGGCATTAAATGTTCACGCAAGACAATATAATAAAAACAAAGGCAAAATACAATTATCATATGAATAGTATAGACATGAGCTCTACAGTAGACTCAATGATGTGTGTTCACACACATCATCAGTTGCTTTTCCTTTCCTTCATAGGATCTCACATAGCTATTTAATTTTGCTGTAGAAACTGAGAAGAAAAAGAAATCAATATTGGCTAGGATTGTTAGGGGGAATTAGATTATGGGACATGAGTTGAGCTTTGAAAAATTTGGATTATCAGAAAAGAGAAAGGGAGACATTATATGCAGGAGGAATGTTGTTAACAAAAGTATAGAAGTGAGAATAACTTATTAGGGTAGCAATGGGAAAACCAGTTTGGTTAGAGTAAAAATTCTTAGAGAAGAGTGGAAGATAAAACTAGAAAGTCAAATTGGGATCAGATTGTGAAGGAACTTTAAAATCCAGGCTAAGAATCTTAGACCTTATACTGCTTATTTCTTGAGTAGTAGGAGAATATGCAAACTAAGATTCCTCTTTTATAGTGGCAGACACTAAAAGTCTTTCTCTAAGCCAGCTGGCATTGGAGCCAGATTTTCCTGAATACAAATGTATTGGTGTCAGAAGATATCAGGGCACATCTGCCTACCTCCCTAATGTATTGATTAGTGCTAGAAACCTAGATCTATTCAATAGGACATTAATTAAAATCCCACTAGGATCAGAAGTTGCTATTTGGGGGGGAGGAATCCCCCAGGGGGTAACATATCTGGTCTTTAGAATGTCTTGGCATTTGTAGGATTTGGCCCAGGTGCAGACTTCCAGCAAGAGAATAACACAGAGTCACAGGTGAGGACTACAGTGCATGGGGTCACTTGTGTGCAAGATGAGCTTGGCTGGCCCTGGGCTGAGCAGTATTTTACCACTGATTCTGGATGCCAACTAACACTGCAGTCTGTTGTGTTTATACTGGCAATGGTGTGGCAGTATTTTAGCCATCGGCAGTCAACTTAACTAGGATCTTGTCACGTTTGGGGAGCTGAGAAATTTGCCAATGATCATGTACTTTGGAGAAATAAATATTGTACAGCCTTCCCTACTATTTTTAGTTATACTTGGTAACGACGTTATAATTCCAATAATAGGGGAAGGGCCTTAAGTAGGACCCTCAGTTTATAGCATGAACTTAGTCTGCCCTTCTTCAGAAGATCAGAAAGCTGCAATGTAACCATAAAGATAAGGCTAATTCTGGAAAGCATGTAGAAATCAAACTCGTTGTGTTATAGCATTTGTGTGTGAGAGAAAGACACAGTCACTGGCTAAGTCACTCTTACCCTTGGAGCCTCAATTTCCTTTTAACCTGAGAGGTCCCTTCCAGCTTTCAAGAATCTGTGCTTTATGCTGAGCTTCTCCAAGTACCAGTTACATCATATGCCAGGGATATGTCTGCCCATTCATCTGACAGGATTGTTGTGACCAAACAGGATAATAGATCTCACTTGCAAAGAGTCTGCCATCCTCACTTTGGAAGTAGTGGCAGGAAATGATATAACAATGTAGAGAGCCATTTGTGGTAGATCATAAAGAATCTGGAATGCAACAGATTAATAAATACAGTCAAATCTCCTGAGGATTAGACCAAAACACCTTAGGTAAATTTATCCTTTGTCTTCTTTCCCCCAAATAGGATCCTTGCTCTGGTAAGGGGGAATGAAGTAGTTTCTGGATCTGGCTTCCATTATCAGTTCCTAAACCTGCTGTCATCCTCTTTGGCATTACCTCTCAAATAGGAAGGTCGATTTCCATGAATGCAGCTCTCTGGCTTGTAACTACTCCTGGAACCTTTTTCCTGGGGCTTTAGTGCCACAGGTTGTCTACACTAGCTGGGGTGGCCACTGATACCTACCTCTTTCTCCAGGATGGGTGGGATCCCAGCAGTGAATGGCCGCGGGGAGCGTCTACTACTACATATAGGAATAATTGACATCCTGCAATCTTACAGGTAGGTGCTGGAGCTCAGTTTTCTTTGAATTCCTTTATTAAGGATCAAATCAAACCCAAATTTCTGAAGTTTTTTTATTAGAATTTGAATCAGATCCATGCTTAGCCTTAATTTTAAAAGTCAGTTTCTTTTTAGTTAATTAGCATTTTCAAAAACCAGATAATTTTCCAAATTCAGGACCCTTCTTTATACTATAGTAATCTTCCTTCTGGGTCTCTAAAGCAAGTCTTTCAGAAGAAGCAGATCAAGAGAAGTGAAGGTGTTGAGAGGGAATAAATGGGACAGTGATGACCATGCATCAGATCTCACAAGGAAGTCAAGAGTGAGTGGGAGAAGAGGCAGCATGCCAACTCTCAGAATGACCGACAGATGCAGCCCAAGAAAAGAGTTGGTGTGGGTGAAAACTTTCATAGGGGTCATTTGAGCATCCATTCAGTTCCAGATTCCTCTTCTCTACAGCAAAGCCAGTTTCAGAAAAAGAAACATTCTGTGAGCAATTACCTATGACTTTTTTGCTTTCTTTCTCAAGAAAAGATTAACTTTGGCCTAAGCTAAGGAAGTTATATAAACAGTAAGAAATAGTAGAGATGCTTTGTTTCTCAAAGATAACTGGTATAAAGGGCTGGATATCTCTAGTGTATTTCTCTGATATCATTGATGATTTTTCTTTAGATTCATCAAGAAGCTGGAACACACATGGAAGGCTCTTGTCCATGATGGGGTGAGTTTATAAGAAACTCATCTTGGTAACACAGGTGATAGTATGCCCTGGACCTCTCAGTTTAGGATCTTTGCTCCATCCTAATTTGCTCTTCAATCTAGAACAGTCAGGACAACCTCTCAGTACAGGTAGATCTTAGCTTCTCCTTCCCTTTTCAGTTTTCTCTTCCAAATTTGCAATAACTCCCTTCTTTCATTGGCCCCACAGGTCCACTTGTTCATGCTGCCCCTATTTAACAAAGTTCCATCCTTCAGACCCTGCTTATCCTAACCAAGGACACCATGTTTAGGACCTTTCCCTTGGTCAAAACTTGCTGTCAATTAACTATATTTAAAACAGCTAGATAAAAGAAATAGGCTTTATTTCAAAAGGGACATTTAACCAATAGCACATGCACAGAGTAGGGAAACCAGGAAAGTGAGAGATCTAAAAACTGTCACAAGGGTTGTATGAAAAAGGGAAAAGACTGTTTCTAGATTGCTCTGTAGAACAGAATCAGAACCATTAAGGAGAAGCTACAGGGAAACAGATGCTGGCTCAATAGAAGGAAGAACTTTTCCCTACAATTATAGCTGCTTAACAACTGAATGAACTGCTTTCTGACTCAACAAACCCTGTCAGTAAAGAAGCCAAGCAAAGTCTGGAATTTTGTTGAGGGGATTCCTGCATGGGATGGGTGGTTGGACTGGATGCCCTCTTAAGTTCCCATCTAACTCTTACACTCTAAGATTCTATGTTTAGATCATAAGATAATGTTGATGACTGACATGATAACTGAATGGGTTATCCCTTTCCGTGATATTTCTATCTTCACAGATTGTTAAAAGTGGAAGGGACCTTTGAGGTGATAAAGTCACAGAATCTCAGAGTTGGAAGGGCCACCTGAGGTCATCTAGTCAAACCTATACTTGAGTAAGAATCCTCTCTACAACATCCCCAATAAAGTGACCAACTTCCATGTGAAGAGCTCTAGTAAGGGGACACGATACCTCCTGAGGCGTCCCATTCTACTTTTGGACAACTGTACTTATTTAAAAACCATATATTTCTAGCTAGAAGAGACCTAGGAGCCACAAAACCAGTCCCCTCATTTTGTGCATGAGGAAAATGAGACCCATAGAGGGTCCCACAGCCAGTAAGTATCTGAGGCAGAATTCAAATTTAAGGCTTCCTGACTTCAAGTCCAGCACTCTATCCATTGCATCATTTGGCCAGAAGTGAGGATGGCAGGAAATCTTCCCTCACAGAAAACTTAAATCAACATCTCCACATTGCCCATACATTGTTTCTAATTAATAACACTTCTATATCAAGGCTTCTTAAACTTTTTCCACTCATGACTGTTTCATCTGAGAAATTTCTATGTGACCCCCGATATATAGATATATAAAATGGGGATACAAATCAAGCAATCACTGGTAATACATCATAATTTGGTGACACACATATTGTTGCACAACTCCATGTGGAGTCACAACTCACAATTTAAGGAACTTTGTTCTACATGATAAAACTTCAAATACTTGAAGTCAGTTTATCCACACTGTTTCTTTCTTTTTTTTTTTTTTTTTTTGGACAAAATATCCTCAATTCTTTTACCCCATCTCCCATGGCACAGTACCTCTCATTATCCTTGTTTCCCTTCTTTCAGACATTCCAACTTAGCAATATCCTTCTCATTTAGGGTTCCCAAAACCGAACAAAATACTCCAAATGTTGTTTGCCTAGGGCAGAGTAGAGGGAAACAAGTAATCATTTCTGTTGTGGATACTTAATGCATCCTAAGGTTGACGTGGAATTTTGGGTTAATGTGTCTGTGTTAACTCACATTGAGATTACAGCACACTAACATTTTTTATGACTATCTAACAATACTTCTCCCGTTTTGTACTTACAAAGTTGATGGTTTAAAACTCAAACATAAGATGTTAGCAGTGTAAGGTCCAACCCCTCATTTTATATATCAAAAAATTCCAGTCTGAAAGAGGGAAGTGGCTTTTTTTTTTTTTTTTTTTTTTTTTTTGAGGTCATAAAATGACAGTGGCATAAGTAAGACTAGGACACTAATCTTTTGAATAATTATTCAACATCTTGAGTCATGAATTTAACAAAGCATTTATTAAACTATGTGCAAGGAATATCTTGTATAATTGCTGGTGATATATAAGAAAGCAAGACAATTTCTGCTCTCAAGGAGTTTACATTCTACTGGGGAAAGCTAGCACTTAAAAGGAGAACTATATAGGGGATACAGAGTTTAATAAAACTGAAGGGCAGGTTTGAAGATGAAGAAGTTCAGGATTTCCCTTGCAAAGACCTGGATGAACCTAAGGTCTGTGGCCAGGATATTATGAGGAGAGGAAGGAAGTTGAACACAAAGGCTAGAGTGCAGGTGACATGGTTTGGAATTGGCAGGGAGGTGACTTTCCTTGCACCCAAGGAGTGAATTTTCAGTGGCAGATTTCAGTCATTAGTAAATGACTGATAAATGCAGTATTTTTCAGTACCTGGGACCCCACACATGACAACACGCAGGAAGCTTGTATGTGAGGCATTCCTCCCCGCCATTTGGGACCTATACTGGTATGCTAAGTATTTGCAAAAATGAAATACAGGTTCTTTGCCCCTCAAAGATTCACCCTCTAGGACACACACGTTCAACTATGTCATTCCCCTGTTTGGAAACTTTAATTAACTCTAACCTTTTTACTTCTAGAACAAAATACAAACTCCTCACCCTAAATTCAAGGTTCTCCATGGTGATAAACCATTTGTCTTCTTACTGTCTTTACTGCTGTCCTTTATTCTAGCCAGATTAGACTGGTAGCTATTCCTTAAATTTAGTCTGCCATCTCTAAACTGTATGGAATTCCATGAGCCACCCTGAGGGCTGGATGCCTTCTGGCTTCCTCTCAAGATCCTTGTCTTCCTTCCAGGCTCAGCTCCTCTGCCCTTGGCATTTCTTATTTCTATGTTTGTATAAAATAGGAGTTTTTCAAAAGTAGAAACTTTGGTTTTGTCCTTGTAGCCTAAAAACATCAGATGCTCAGGAACTATTCAAATGAATTCCTCTTTGAGGTGATGAAAAGCCTACTGGATTTAATTTAGATCCCAAGGACCTGAGTTCTAATCCTGACTGCTGCTGGATAATCCCATGCCTTTGGGCAAGGCAGTTCATCTCTCAGCCTCAGTTACCTCTTTAGTAAAAATGAGAGACTTGATCTAAATGATTTCTAAGATCCCTTCCGTTGCCAAATCTGTAAGTTTTATGAGACTAGTTCTGTGACTGCGGATAATTCATTTAACCTTTTTTGAGTGTTTCCTCTTCAGAAACTGGAGATAATGAATGATATTTGCATTGCCTATCGAAAAGGACTGGGGTGAGGACTGTTCAAGCCTTAAAGTATTATAGAAATGAGAAGAGTGAGGCAGACCTTTCCGGTTAGTGTGTCTCCAAGGCCTGGTGTAAACTGAGATAGCTTACCCAGTGGGGTGACGTGCTCCAAAGGCATTATTGCTTCATCTGAGGGGGAGGGGGAGAGGACATTGCCTGAGGGGCAAGAGGCACTACTAGTGCCTGGAAATGGACTGAAGTCAGGAGATTCAGATCTACAACTACCTTCCCAGATGCCCCCTAGAGAATCATCTTACCTTTCTGGCTGACCTGCAGGTGCCTCAGGAAAAATGAAGGGGTTGGAATCAGTGCTCCCTAAGGAGCTTCCCTGTGGCTTTTCAGTTGGAGGGCCAATGATTTTATAGATATAGAGGCTATGGGAATTTTTTTTCTTGACTGATGACTTCTTTTGCAACTGAAAAATCTCAGTTTTGAATAGCTATTACAAATTTTTTTCTATAAACATTTAAATCAAGCTTATTTCTACAAAAGTATGAGTTATGGAATTGGATGCTAGTCTTTAAAGAATTCAGGTAAAGCATATAAGAATTTAATAGAATGAACTTATCAGCTTCAACTTTAGGGATGCCACAAAAAAAAAAAAAAAAAAAAAAAAAAAAAAAACATGCTGCCACAGAGCCCGATGAAGACCAATATTGTCTGGAATTTTGATTATGGCTCTGAACTTCAGGCCATTAAATCTTTCTGATCTGATGGTTCACAGATACTACTTACTTTGGATAAAACAGGGTCAGGAAAGCCTTACTAGAGCCATGTGGGCTATCTAGGCAACAGAGCAGTTTCCGGGGTTCTAGTCTCTACTTCGGAAATAAGGTTAATGCTTGCCCATCTCTAAACCTGATCTAGTCCAATCCACAGTTTCTGTCTGAAACTGTGGTAATATCTCTGTCATCACGTTTGCCAGTTCTTATGGTTTATCTGTTTCAAATGGCTTGAACGCAAGATAGGAAGCCAGCCGTGTGCTTTCTGCCTCTTTATATTGGATATGTTTGCTTTTATTTATTTATTGAGTTTGCTTTTAACTAGTTTTTTTGTTTTTGTTTTTGTTTTTTGGTTTTTTTTTGTCCTTCTGATACAAAGATCATTCTCTTTGGCAGAGAAGACAGAAGCAAATTAAAAGTTTAGTAGTTCTTATTTATATCTGTCATCCATTATCCTGTTTACCCTTAGCAGTAGTCCTATCCTTTCTTTAATCTTTTTCCTCTCCATAACAACCTTCATTTCTTCTGAATTCTAGTGTTCCTAACATTATTCTCCTAAGATTGTCATACTTTAATATTTATTACTATTTCTCTTATCCTTGTTTCCATTTTATGTATTTTTTATCTGAATTAATTGGTGGATTTTCTTCACACACACAGATTTGTTCACTTGAAACATCTTCTTGTTAGAATTATTTCTCTATCTTAAATATCTCAATTTCAAGAGTTTCTGATTGTTCCTCTGATGACTTCCCCTATAAAATTTTAGTCCAGAAGATCTGCCAAACCCTTTGAAATTTGCTTTCCCAAATCTGTCATGCATGTCATATTATTAATAGTTTTTTTCTCATAACAAAATTTTTAAATTAAGTGCCCACTTCCTTCCCAAGATTCTAATAATTTCTATTCTAGCAAGCAGTTTTTGTTGGTGAGAATAAGATCCAGCTTAGAAATTTCATTCCCTTCTTGGTCTTTTCACTTTTTGAAGAATGAAATGATCATTGAAACTTTGTCGTTAGTCATGATGAAAAATACTGCTACCTCCAAAGAGAGAACTTTTTTTTTTCTTTCCCAACACGGTTAATATGGAAATATGTTTTGCATGATTTCACATGGCTATATTGCTTGCTTTTTCAATGGGAGTGAGGTCTAGAGGGAGAGAATTTGAAGTAAAAATTTCAAAATGAATGTATTAAAAAAAAAAAACTTTGCCATTAATTACTTGGGTGATCTTGAACTAGTTGTTTTTCTTTTCTTTTTTATGTTTTTCTTTTCTCCTCTGTAAAATTAAGAAGTTGAACTAAGTTTCCATCTAACCCTGAAAAACTTTATCATATTTCTCATATGAATTCTCCAGAAGAAAGAGGAAAGACATAGAAGACAATGTGTATCAAGCATATAGCTAATAGGGGTGACTTTGAGACATAAAATAGGATTTGAGAATAAATTAGAGCATAATGTCATCCCTTAAACATTGATATTATTACATGTCCTGACACCTTCCTCCTCCTCCCCCAAAGAAAGCTGCAAGGAACTGTGTGTTTATTTGTGTAGTCAGGCTAATAATGAACACTAAAATACAGATTTCCTTTGAGCAACTAAAGTAAAACCTAATCAGAATACATTTAAGTGCTTCTAGTCTCTGAATGTTATAAGAACTAGAGCAGTTTCCAAGGAAAATTATTATTAATATTATACTAGAAAGGGATTTGCTGGGGCAACTAGCTGGCACAATGGATAGAGTGCCAGGCCTGGAGTTAGGAAGACTTACCTTTCTGAATTCAGCTTTGACCTGAGACACTTACTAGTCATGTGACTCTGGGCAAGTCATTTAACCCAGTTTGCCTTAGTTCCTCATCTATCAAATGAGTGGAGAAGGAATAGCTTTATTATCTTTGCCAAGAAAACACCAAATGGGATCACAAAAAGTTAGACACCACTGAAACAAACTAAAGAAAGGGATATGGCAAGGATGGACTCCAGTGAGCTAGCACTCAGATCAGTGGAGCGTAGATTTTAGAGCTTATTATAGAGATTCTCTAATCCACTGTTCCTCTCCACCATTACTATTCATTTTTGCAAATGAGAAAAATTTACAGAATACAAATAAGAAAAACAAGGTCCAAATAGCTTAAATGACTAACGTTAAATCACATAGGCAGTACAAAACAAAGCAGAAATTTAAGCCTAGATCCTTAGAATCAAGAGCTTATTCTACTCTGCCACAATGTAAAGAATGTTCTCAACAATTTCCTTTTTTTCTTTTTCTACATCCTATCCTACCTCCATTTTCCTTTTTAATATGAATTATCCCTTGCTTATTCCCATTTCTAGGACACTGTCTCTGTGCACCGCCCCAGCTTTTATGCTGAGAGATTTTTCAAGTTCATGAGCAACACCGTCTTTCGGAAGAACTCCTGTGAGTATGTTTCAGTATGTGGGCAAAGATGTCTGGCCCAGATCCTTGCCAGGGCCTGGTAATTTTGATAGAAGGAAAAAAGGAATTTGAAAGCAGGAATCCTATGTCAGAAGAAAAAAAAAAAAAAACCTTCCCTCACAAGAATATTTCCCTAAGAAATGAGAATGAAATTCATTTTCATTCAAAAGAATCAAAATTCCTTTACAGCCAGGCTCCTTGAGAAAATCATCTACATTGTTTATCTCTACCACCTAACCTTACAATCCCTTGCAGTTTCCTAATCCCTTGCAGTTTCCTACTCCCTTGCATTCTGTCTTCCAACCTCATCCCTCAACTCTGGTCTCTTTAAGAGTATTAGTGATCTCTCAGTTGCAAAATCCAATGGCCTTTTGATCCCTGACTTTCTTGACCTCTCACTTTTCTTGGATACTCTCTCCTCTTTTGGTTTCTTGAGTGTTACTTTATCCTGCTTTTCTTCCCACTTGCCTGACCATCCCTTCTAAGACTAATTTGTTGGATTATTAATTTTGTCCTGCTTCCTAATCATAGACAGTCAACAAAATCTGTCCCTAACCCTCTCTCCTCTATATACTCACAATCATTAAATCAACCAACTACTTACTGAACATTTCTACCTGAATATCCCATAGCATCTTAAAGTCTATTCATCTATCACAGTTTTGATAAGAGACCATATAAGCTCGGACAAGCTCAGCCAGAATCAGAACTAGGGAAGGCAGAGACCCTGGAAGAGCTTAAGCTCTCAGAACCAAGGAGACAGATAAGCTTCTAAGAAAGCTTCCCTCTCCTCCAAACCTGCCCTTCCTCCAAGCCTCTAATTTCTGTTGAGGGTATACCCAGGAACCCAGGTTTTCAAATTCAGCCTTGAGATAATCAGTTGCTAAGTCTTATCAATTATACCTCCACAACATTTCTCTCATTTGTCCCCTCTCTGTCTGTTTCCTCAGTGGTAAAGTTAGAATAAAAGTACCTACCTGGCAGAATTGTGGTGAGAATCAAATATATGTAAAAGGTGCCTAGCATAGTTCCTGGTACATAGGAGGTGCTATATAAGTTCTGATCTCCTTCCTTCTTCCCCACGTAGCAGCTACCCCAGTTCAGATCTTCATTAGTCTTTGATTGGACTATACCAGTAGCTTTTAGTTATTCTCCTGATTCCAGTCTCTCCTTTCTCTAATCAATTTTCCACACAGCTGCCAAAATAATTTTCCTAAAGTACAGGTTTAAGTATGTAATTTTCTTGTTCAAGAATCTCATTGCCTCCTATTCCTTTTAAGATAAAATACAAATTTCACTTGATTATTCAAATCTCTCTAGTGTCTGTTCAGATGGGTTTCATATTACTCTTCTTCAAGTATACTTTCCCACCAAACTGGCCTACTTGGCTATTTGTTCCATGTACTCAGAATTCTGGCTTCTACCTTTATATGGGCTGTCCCCTATACCTAGAATGTGTTCTCTCTTCATAGTTGCCTCTTAAATCCTTAGCTTCCTTGAACTTAGTCTCATTAAGTGCCACCTCCTACAAGAATCTTTTCCTGATTCTCCCTCATTGTTAGAATTCTCTTCCTCCCCAAGAAAGTATTAGTTGATATTAGTATTCTTAGTATTAGTATTCTCTTCCCCCCCACACACATATACATTGTTAATATTCTCTTCCTCTTGCCTTTTCCCAGAATCTCCCACTCTACCCCTACCCCCAATAGAATGTAAGTTTATTGAGGGTAGGAACTTTTTGGATTTTTTGTCTTTCTAACATCAAAACTTGCATATACAGGCTTCTGGACCTCTCGTGTGCATTTCACATAGTAAATACTTAATAAATACTTCTTGAGTGCATATCAGAAGAAGAGCACTGTATTAAGAGTCAACATCTGGACAGAAATTCTATTTCTTCACTAACTTATTGTATGGCTTTGAAAAAATTACTTTCCATTTCTGGGTCTCAGTTTTAACATCTGTAAAATGTACACAGGAAAAAAGGTCCCTTCCATCTTTTTAAGATTCTAGAAGAGAAAATGTATTCTTCAGTCAACATTTATTAAGCAACTACTGTGTAGTAGGCACAGTGCTAATCCCTGGGGACACAAAAGACAAAAATAAAAAGGAGTCCTTGCTTTTGAGAGCTTTTCATTCTACTAAATGTTATAATATTTACACTGATGGACATATGTTATATAGAGGCAAATTTCAGCTCAATAAAGCCCTATCAATATACGTTTCCAGCCAAAAGCTAAGTGATTCTTTATTGTGTAGGTTGTACCGGGGATGATCTCTAAGGTCCTTTCTAAGTGGGAAACTTGTAACTATATATCTTGTATATCAGTGTACATAAATATAAAAACACACACACATAAAGATATGGTCAATAGCAATACAAGTGTAGATGCTAATTGCCAAATGAATGAGTCACATAAGGATTGCAACAGTTTAAAGGAGAAAAAAAACAGGAACAGTTTATGAAGCATAATACACCCTTATAATTACAAGAAACAATCTCCATAATGTATTAAAATATAAAATAGCATCAAATACAAGATGTCTCATAATTGAATTGATTTTAAAACATATCTGTAATTTTAAAAGTAGAACTTGAAGTTCTCTCCAACTTGGAGACCCTGGTATATAGCCTTCCCTTTTGCTACCATATTAGTGCCTCTGTAGCATTAACATGAGTAGATTGGTCAAAGGAGGCTTCATGGAGAAAGTGAGTATATAAGCTGGTAATTGGTAGATTAGGAAGAATTAGATTATAATAATTGACATTTATATATGAATTAATATTTACAAAGTGCTTCTCTTCTCATAGTTCTGTGAAACAGGTAGTGCAAGTATTATTAATCCCATTTTACAGATTAGGAAACAAAGGCTTAGAGAGCTAAAATTACTTTGTCGAGGCAGTCAGACTTGGATTTAACCCATATTTTGATTCCAAGACCATGGGGCTTTCCTCAGATAAAGGAATCTGAAAATTGAAGATCGTGGGCATAGTGAATGTTATTGAAATTGGGAGACAGTGGGGAATATTAAGGAAATCAACTTGACTAACACAGAGCTCACATTGAGGGAGAAAACTAAGAGATAAAATGGGAAAGGTTATTTTGGTTTTGGTTTTGGTTTTAAAAAGATGCATTATTAGACTTAATATCATTACTTTTCTGCTTGCTCTGCCCCATCTTTCTCCAATCAAGCTCTGAAATCATCACCATCCAAGAAGGGTAGAACCACCTTGCTGGCAGCCAAGACTTCTGGACCAACTGCTGCCTTCTCTGCTAGCCAGCTTCCTAATGAGAGGGAGGAAACGCAATATGACCTACGTGGAGCCCGCAGTTATCCCACACTGGAAGACGAAGGTATTAACATCCTTCCCTGGCCTAGAATAAAAAGCCATCAGAACTACTTTTTTTCAGAACTCTCCCCTGGACCAGAACAACAGGATCAATTGAAACTAGGAGAGATTGAGCAGCCTTTTCCAAATCTGGCCAGAAAATCACAGACTCTGACAGATGGTAGGGACCTCAGCAGCTTAGTCCAACCCATATATGAACAGAATCCTACTTCGATCTACCTGACAAGTAGTTATCTGCCCTCTCCTTAGAGACTTCTGAGGAGGGGAAGTTTCCCCACCCCTGAAAGCAGCCCAGTCTGGGACTGCTCCCCAAGTCCTCCTGTTCCTAATTTTGCATTTATTAAGCATTGACCATATGCAAGGTACTCGGTTTAGTGCTGGAAACACAAATGGGTCATCAGGTAGCCCTTGCCAATGCTCAAAGTTCCCAGGCTAGTTAAGAGAAGGAAGTATGTGTACAATTAAGTAAAGAGCAAAAAGAGTCAAATGGGAGGAGGGAGCTAGGTTAAGGTCCAGAAGTCTGTAGACAGAAGGTCAGCTTGCATTTCTTAAGGGTCACTGTGTCCTTTCCTCTTTAAAAAGCACTTTGTGAAAGTAGTGTTTCTTTCCATTGACAGTGATAGGAACTGAGGTTTGGCAGGGGTTTAAGGGACTTGCCCAAGGTCACACAGCTGAGGGTAGTAAGAGGCATATGTCTTCTCCCCACCATATCAGGCTGAAGAGAGAGAGCCTTTTCATTTGGAGGGCACTCAGGGAAGGGCTTGTGAAGGACAGGACATCTGAGGTGGGCCTTCAAAGGGGAAGAATAAATAACTCATTCCAGGCAAATGAGCAAAGCTGAAGATGGGGAAGAGCAGAAGGAGAGCAGAAAGGAAAGACTTGGTGAGAAAGTCAGAAAGAATTCAGAAAGAATTTACGGTCCAGTTGTGGTGGGCCTTAGTGCCAGGATCAGCACTGTATTTCTTATAGGTTGCTTTATTCAAAACACAAAGAGCCACAAAAGGTTTTAGAATAGAGGGGTGACATAATAATTGCAGTATATTGTAAAAGTTAGTCAAGTAATCATGTGAACAAGAAGTCCGAGAGGAGAAATTAAAAGCAGAGAAAACAGTTAGGAAGCTGTTCCATTATTAGTAAGAGGTGATTAGAGTAGGAATGGGAAAAGGGAGTGACAGAGGGAAGCCCCTAATAAATATAGAGGAAGTAGAATTGTTCAGACTTTGCAGGTCTGAAGTTATCCCATAGGTGACAAAAAAAGAGAAGTCAGAAGTGACTAAGTGACTATTGAAAGAATGATAATGTCATTTAAAAATGTAGAGAAAGTGGGGAAGGAAACAAGATTGGGAGGGAAGATTGAGTTCATTTTGGTCTTGTTGAGTTGGAAGTGTCCTATGAACCAACTGAAATGTCAGATTCCCTCTTAATGAAGACAGTGGGAATTAGAAGTACAGAGTTGTGAGTCATCTGCATTATAGCTCTAATTGTAACTAGGATTAGATGACCAATAGAAAAGAAAGAAAGAAAAAGGCCAAAGGCACAGACTTGGGAACACCCACAGTTATTGGATAAAAGGAAAATAAATAGCATGATACAGTGAGAAGAGCATTGGAATTGAGGCCACAAGACCTGGGTTCAAAACCTAGATTTGACACTTATTGCTTGAATGACCTTGAGCAAACTACTTAACCTCTTTGGCCATCAAACTCCTTACCTGCTGAGGCGGTTGGACTACAATCTAAAATTAGGTGCCCTCTAGCAAGTAGTTTTAGGAGCCAGCCAAAGAAATGGGATAGGAGTCAGGTCCCAAAAGAAGTAGTTTAAAATCCTGCAATGAGGTCAAAGGATGAAGACTGAGAAGAAACTGTGTATTTGTGATAAGTTCCTTAAACACTACAGAAAAAAATAGATTCAGTATCAAATTGGAAACAAGTGCCAGATTACAAAAGGATAAGGAGTAATTTGGTTAGTGGTAAGAAAATGAAAACAAGTATAGTCAGATCTTTCTAGAAGCTTAACAGTGAGTAAAGAAGAAGAAAGGACAGTAGCTTCATGGAGTTAAGAATTTTGGGGTGTGTGATTTTTTTTTAATGGTTTTTGGTGTAACTTCAGCTACTTAATTACACATAGTGACAAGTACAGACTTATACAAGCAAGTAATTGTAGACCTCCATCAAGTAGCTATAATGTTCAGCTTTGTCCTAGTTAGACATCCCAGTTATCTTCCTAAAATTAAGACTTCCTTCAGGATGTTTCCATCTATTGTCTTGAATCCAGATTTTCTTTAGTTCATGGAAATGCTCCCTTGGCTCTTTGAAAAGTCTGTAATTAAATGTAGGAATTTGTATTGCTTGATTCTGATTATTTCTTGACAATGATTTTGTATTTTTTTTTTCCATTAAGGAGGGGAAGTGAAAGGAAAAGAAAATAGAAGTAGATTTGAATTTTTAAAAAATAAAATTTAATTTTTAAAAGAGTCTATAATCTAGAAGGAATTGTTTTATTTTGGGTTTTTTGGGGGGTTGTTGTGTTCCTTTTGGTAAACAAGCGATAAAGACAAGTTTTCAAGCTGACCAAAAGAAGCCATCAAAGAAAGAAAAACAGGATGCATGGGGGAGTAGATAATTAATAGAATAAGATTCTGTGGGAGGGACTAGATCAATGGCACAAAGAAAGGGAGGCCAAGGGATCCAACTCATCATCTCAGACTGGAAAGGAAATGGTAGCTAGGGCAACCTCAGGATAGATAACCTAGGGTGGTCTTATTGTCCTTAGGAAAGCAGATTAAAAATAAAAGGAGAAGAGAGTGAATTGAAGACCTTGAAAAAGGGTTTAGCATACAGACTGTGTGGTGCAAGTGATTATAAAGTCAATGTGAGATGAAGTTTTAAATTGCCATGTAGTGGTAGGCACCCAATTAAGATTAGTTTAAATTTGCAGGGATCCTAGTCATCAAAATAGAAAATGTGCAGGTTTACAAATTTGGGGAGAAATACTCTAGTCATTCCAACAAATGGAGCACTTGATGAAAGTTACACTGTCTGTGTTTTTTCAAAAATTATTGAAATTATTATACTTAACCTCATGGTAACTGACTGATCTTGCCAGCTGCTAGAACCTTTTTCCACCCTCCAAAAAAAATTACCTCATTTATTTTGTATATTTTTGCCTCCTTCAATAGAATGTAAGCTTCTTCAGAGTGGAGATTTTTCATTTTTTGCTTTCAAATCCATAGTTCTAGGCATATATAGTAGGTGCTCAGGAAACACTTGTTTGATTGAAAGGAAAAGAGAAAGTACTTGTATGGTAGAAAAGATTGAGGGAAGACTTTTTTTAAGTTATAGAAACCTATACATTTTGACAAACAGGAGGTAATTGAGAGAGAGAGAGAGAGACTGACTAGATGAATGAGAGTAGGGTTTAAGATAGCTCTTGTAAGGTACTAGAAGATGCAAAAAATGAAATTGACATTAGCAAGCAATAGGGATATCTCTTTTTGATAAGGCAGGAAAAGACCCTCCCCCCCAAAAAAAAATCAGCAGATGAGGAAAAATGAAATGACTTTCATCAGTTCTGTATGCTTCAGTTTTCTTATCTTGTAGCCTTCACCTCACAGAGTTATGAGAATCAATGAGAAAATGTACACAGAACCTTTTTTTTTTTTTTTTTTAAAGCAATTTAGCATTATAGAAATGATCAGCTGTTAGCTCCAGTCTTCTGAGTCTGGTAGATAACTTAATTCTTTGTGATAAAAGGCTAAATCATCTATAAGAAGAAAGAATTTAGGTTTAGAGGAAATAGTATTGTTGATAAAATTATATAAGGAATAAGATAGTAAGTTAATAAGGATAAAGAATTACTGAGCTAACATAAGGCCTCCATTGAGATTATATACTGTAAATTTATAGTAAGTCAAAATTTTGTGACATAGTCCAATAATGTTTATCAGAATGAGAGTAGAGAAATAAAATGGTGATTTACCTTTAGGGAAAGGAGTTTAAAGACTATTGGACAGAGATTCCTTCAAGTGGTAAATCATGGAGTCAGGGCTTGGTAAGGATTATATAATTATATAAGGCAATGTCATTTAAGTAGTCAAATGAGCAGTTTAAAAAGTAGTCTAGGAGAGGAAACAGCCTGGACTGGAAGAGGGATCAGAGAAAGTTTCATGGAAGAAATTAGAATTAAGCTGGACTTTTAAAGATGGATTACATACTGTTCGCCATAGTGAAGGTTTGAATGGATTATATAGGGAGAACAAGGTGAACAAAGTCAGATATACCCATGAGATGTGAGTAGAGTAATTTGGCTAGAGTGGAGAATACAGTAGAAGAACAATGGGAGATGAGACTAATGGAGACCATACTGTGAAAAGTTTTGAATGGCAAAGTGAGAGAATTGACCTTTTTTTTTTCCCCTGTAAGCAATCAAAGGTGGGGGGGGTGGTATGTGTATGTTGGGGCATGGGGAGAATTGTTGGAAAATTTTGGAAATGCATTTTTGACAACTTAGTGGTACCCTAGGATGGAAGATAAAGAAAGTTAGGTGAACCTGCTTTGTTGGATAGTAATTTTCTTTTCTTCCATCTGGCTATGGTCCCTGCAGGCAGACCTGACCTATTGCCCTGTACTCCCCCATCATTTGAAGAAGCAACTACAGCCTCCATAGCTACAACTTTGTCATCTACATCCCTCTCTATCCCTGAGCGATCTCCTTCTGAGACCTCTGAGCATCCTCGATACAGGTAAGAGCAGCTTGCTTATCTAGCCCATAAGATAGCTGATAGCTCCAATTGCTCCTGCCAAGGACAGAGCATGGAGAATCCATCCTTCTCCCCCATGTGGTCAAACTCAGAGTACACAAATCATTTATTGGACCCTTTCCTGGGAACAAATAAGCAATTATCCACTGGCAGTGAGGGTGGGAAAATAGGAAACTTGTGGACCAAATGAATGGATTTGTTAATCTGTCTTCACAGGCGCCGCACACACTCCTCTGGTCATGATACCCGGTAAGATCCCTGCTCACCCTTGTAAAAGATTCCTTAGATATTGGGACTCAAATATTGACTTCTCCATTAGGGTTGGGAATGATGGTTCTAGGCAGTTTTGGTCATTTTGTCTGGCCAGGTTTACCTGACATTCCATCTTTCTCTGAGGTGGGAAAATTGTCATTCTAAAGCCGCAGAGTCACTGAATTTCAAAGCTGATAGGGACCATAATGGCCATTTAGTCCAACTTATACCTAAACAGAAATACCATCTTCAATAGTTTTAGTACATGCCCTTCAACCCTTGTTTGAAGACCTCCAGTGATAAGAAAACCACTTCCTCAATGGAAGCAATCCATTATATTTCTGGTTAACTATAGTTGTTTATAAAAAAAAAAAAAAAAAAAAAAGTTTCCTGTTATCAAGCTTACATTTGCTGTTTTACATTTTATACTCATTGCTTCTGGTTCTGCCCATTGGTACCAAATAGAACAAGACTCTCTCCCAAGTGGTATTGTTCATCAAATTCAGCTCCTGTTTCCCTCTACCTCTGCTTTTCTTCAACTAATCATCCCGTTTCTTCAATTAGTCCTTGTGTAGCTTGTACTTGAAGGTATTAGCCATCATTCATGCTCTTCTTTGGACACTCTCTAAGTTATCAATAGTGTACCTCTTAAAATATTGCATCCAAACCTGAACACAGTATTCCTATAGTCTAATGGGAGTACCTCATTATTAATGGGTGTTCAACTTCTTGTAATAGCCCAAGATCACAAGGCTTTTTTTGGTAGTCATACTATGCTACTGACTCATACTGTCAGCCCACTAAGACTCCCCAGCTATTTTTCAGATGAACTGCTATCTAATCATCCTCTCATCTTGTTGGGGAGTTTTGAATTCACATGTAAGACTTTTACATTTATCCACACTATTAAATTTAATCTGACAAACCTTGATGCAGCTCAGTGCTCTAGATATTTCATGCCACTTCAAATCCCTACCTTGTCATCTAGTGTGTTAGTTATCCCACCAGCTTGTTGCCCTGAAGTTTGATAAACATGTCATCTGTATTTTTATCCAAGGTGAAGATGTTCATTAGTGCAAGGCCCAGCCCAGATCCCTGGAGGACTCCATTAAAGACATTCCAAGTTGACATCAGACCATTAATAGTTTTTATTTAGGCCCAACCAGCCAGCAAGTTCCAAATCCTTCTAGCTGTCATCTAGTTAGATCTCTATTATATTTTCTACAAGAATAGTACATGAGACTTAGATCAAAATCTTTGCTAAAATCTAGATAAACCAAATGAGTCTCAGGAACTCTTGTCAAAAAAGGAAATTCATTTTTTCAGATTTGACTTGTTCTTGATGAAGCTCCTTCTGATCCCTGCTTCATTTCCTACATGTACAGGAACCATTCCTTTAACAAAACATTCTAGAATTTCCCCAAGAATCAAAGTTTAGTTCATTGACCTATAATTTACAGATTCTAACCTTTTTTTGAAAGGACAGGAACTTATCTGCTAGTTATTTTAGTGCCTGAGCATGGTTATCTCTCTCTGTTTTGAATTCAGCAAGTACAGGTGGGTTATGTTATCTTATCTTCTTTTTCATCTTGGGTATTAAATTCCTATTCATTCCATCATTTCCAGACCAAAGATCATTCTTTGCAAAAAAAAAAAAAAAAAAATTAAAGAAAGCTAAGAATCGAGTAGCTATCCTTTCTCTGTATTTGCAGTTAACATCCTGATCATCACTTTATCCCCAGCAGAGCTTAAAAAAACAAAAAAGTCTAACCCTTTTACCATCTTTAGCTTTTCTTTCCAACTTCAGTTCATCCTGAGCTTCGGCATTACTGATACATTCTTCACCAGACTGTACCATGTTTTTGTATTCAATTGCTTGTGCTCTCCATGTCTTTTTAGTTATTTCCATTAATTATTAAACTCCCCCTGTGCCTGCCCACATTACACTTTTTAGATAAGTATCCTTACAGTTATGTAGCAAATGTAGCTATTCCAGGTGTTTTTCTATTTCTGTATTCTGTAGGGGATCTTCTGATTTTGACATTTAAATTGCATGCATTCTGGCAGAATGGTCCATCATGATGTAAATCTTAAAGATGAGCTACATTCTGACTTCTCTTGGTAGTTATGCATCACTTTTTTATTCATTTTGTCTCAGCTTTGTTTCAGTCAATATTTAGTCACTGCATTTACCACCTAGCAAGCTTGTTATAGTAAGTTTGTGAGTTAATGTAGGAAGCAGGATTTCCTATATCATCCTAAATTTTTATTTGACCAAGTTTCAGAAGTTTCCTTTCATTTGTAGATTTACTCATCTTACCATCATTGTTCATGATTTTATAAATTTCCAGCATTGTCTTACAGCCTTTATCCTTCCCTACTAAAGAACTCTTAATTTTTTCAGTTTGTTTTCATATATTGTTCTCCTGCATCAGCCTTATCTTTCCACTTCCATTCTAATCTTTTAGACATACAATGACGTGGGTCCTAAGGATCTCTCTTCCTGAACTAATAGATCCTTTGTATACTGTATTATGAAATTCCAGCTAGGGCTCTAGTAACCATAGTTCAACTATTCCAGGACTGTCTGTCTTTTGAGAGAGCCTTTGTGGCCCATTTAGGCAGGTACACTTTCACCTCAAATCAAATCCCTTCATTAGCTGGAGAAAAGGATTCCTCATTTTTTTCTGGAATAGTCAATAGGTCCAGCTACTATCCAAGAAGCTCTGATGAACTTTGGAACTCTGAAAGGGAGGGGAAGTGGCTGGCCTTCAAGGAAAAAGGAAAGCCCTTCACCAGGGCTTGTTTATGGGCAAATACATAGGAGAAAACATGACGATGTAGTCTCCCACTGACCTTCCAGATCCCATGATGAGATCCATGTGGAAGAGGATCTCCAGCAGATCACCGTTGAAGTTGAACCCAAATGTTGTGTTGATGCCATCGCTCCCAAAGAAGAGGCTAAAGGGTAAATACTGGGTTATTACTAAGGAACTGGCAGAAAGCCAATGGCTCCCTAATGGCAGAACAGTGCTAGGAAACCTTCATCCCACCCCCCCCCTCAATAAGCAGTGATTGTGGGTCTCAGGAACCTCCCCAGCCTCTTATCCTCCTTAACTGCATCCCAGACAGGGTTCTCTTTTAAGTGGCAGAGTTGTAGCACCCAAAAGATCCAGCATCCAGAGCAGAATGCTTTTTAAAGATAAAGCAAACTCAAATTCCCCATTTCAACATTGTTAGCTTTCTGACTAGCAATTGAAATTTTCCTTCAGGACATTAGAGTAGGTTAGAGATTAAATTGGTCATTTGTTGTTTAGTCATTTTCAGTTCATGACTCCTTTTAGGATTTTCTTGACAGAGATATTTGAATTGTTTGCCATTTCCTTCTGTGGCTTATTTTATGGATGAGGAAACTGAGGCAAAATAGGATTAAGTAACTTACCCAGGGTCACACAGCTAATAAGTGTCTTAGGCCAGATTTCAACTCTGGTCTTCCTGATTCCAGGCCTGTCTCTATCTGTTGTGCCACACAGCTATTTTATATCAGGAAAAAGTCTGCATAGTACAGTTTCTAGAAAGAGCCAGATTTTAAACCAGAAGACCAAGTCTGAGCTTGGTAACTAGCCATATATGATCATGGGCATGTCAGTGTTATCATGGGCATCTGTTTTCATATCTGTAAAATATTCACCCTATGTGTCTCAGGTATGTTATGAGAAAACTACTTTATAAACTATAAAGCCTCACATGAATGTGAGTTATTGTTACTATTCATTGGCAACTTTTACTTGAGTGACTCTCACATAGACTCAGGGAGTTCCCATGGTCAAAATTATTTTCATAATTATATAGACATTATTATCTTATTACCTATATGTGTGAGGCCAGACTTTATTCATCTACTTCAACCAGAGCTACAGATCATAACAAATTGAATGTAGAAGCAGATATAAGAATTTAGCTTTTTACTATTAAGCCAGACATTAAAGAGATTGTAATATATATAAAGTTTTTTTGTTTGTTGTGGAAAATATAGTTATTTCATAAAAAGTATCATTTATATAAATAAATAATAGGCTTTGTTTTTTAAGTATTATCCATTTTAATTTCTAATGGTAAATAACAATAAATATAACCACTTAAATGAAAGCTCTTAATAATTTTTAATAGCATAAAGAAGTCCTGAGACCAGAAAGTTTGAGAGGCTCTGCTTTAATCTAATGCCCTCTACTGTCCACTTATAAGATGCTTTTGGTTAGCAAAATTTCATGCCATTTATTGGCATGATGAAAAAGGAAAAACAAATTTTGGCTTAAGAACCAATCTGATCAATAACTCTATGTTGTTAATCATAACTAACTACATCTTATACATTCCAATACTACACACATTCCCATTTATCCCTCACCACAAGCCTTTAGAGATAATGTGCAGAACATTGGCCCCATTTTACAGATGAGAAAACTGAGGCCCAGAAGGGCAGTGACATATTCAGAAGCCTAAGTGGTGGAACTAGGACTTGGAATCAGAACCAAATCTACTAAGCATGAAGCTAGGCACTGAGTTACTAAGAATCAGCAGTTACTGTCTAGTTGAGGAGAGGAGGCTTACTCATAGAAATAGATTATAAGTGAGTGATAGACTGTAAGCCCAGTGAGAGTTCAGAGAAGAGTGCTTAATGACAAGTTTGTGCAGGAGTAGGACTGTCATAAAGGATGGAGAGCAAGGGGAGCAGCTTGGAAGTGCAGAAATGCCCCCCCCCCTTGCTCAGGCCCACACTCATGGGTCAGCCCATCCCCACCCCCAGGCAGTGCATCCCTTCCCTGCCAGTTCCCTGCTTTGCCAGTCATATTTCCCACCCCCTGTATACAGGGAAGAGGCTTCTTCTGCCCGCATTATGGTTACCCCCCCGACCACCGTGGAAGTGGAAACCACCAGCCAGGCCTCAGAGCCAGCCAGCCAGGCCTCAGATGAAGACGAGGCACCTGTCACAGACATCTATTTTGTAAGTCTCCATTGTGTCCCCCTCAAGGACCAGCTTGTTTACTGCTCTGCCCTCCTCCCACAGTCAGGAAGAGTGGTTTAAGAAGGGAATTCTAAGGCCCCTGGGTATACATTTCCTGCCGTAAATACTATCAGTTATTCAAAATCCACAGCAAAGGGGCATCTCCTGAATGGGAACTACCCTGAGGGGTTCCTTTCTGAGGCTAAAAGTCTAGTCCTTTCTCCACCACACATAAGCACTTATTTCTGAAGAGACGTGCCTATGAAGAGAGGGTGGTACTTTATTAAAAGTTTAAACACATAACTGGTGCTTTGTCAGTGAAAAGGGTCCCCTTTCTCCAGACACTAAAAATATTAGTCCAGATTGGTTCTCACTAAAACAGCTCTCTGATAGATGGGACATTGGGGCACGCTTGGAGACTCCAGTTAGAGCTGAGCCAGATCTGGCTGCCAGGCCCTTCTGAAAAGAAGCACACAGCAGTCAATAACCATCCCCATGCTTAAGTAAATAACAGGGGCCAGGGTGGCAAACATGAGACATTGCAAACTCTGAACCACTCAACTCCAGTGGTTTGGGGAGCCTGCAGATTTCATAAAGCAGTTTGTGAAACTGCTAATTGACCAGCTCAACCTCTTCACTGGGGAAAAGTGAATTCACTTGAACCTAGTTAAGTAAAATCAGGTGGAATGTGAGGGGGAGGGGGGAAGGATGGACTATGGGGAGGGAGTAATGTGCTTCCACTAAAAGATCTTAAGTTATCAGCCACATTATGTTGCTGAAACTCAGCCCCAGTTCACTACTTTCAGAACATCTTAGGAACATGGTGTGGTGAACTGTTTGCCAGCAAGCCCCTTGACCTATTCTGTTCCCTTTCCCTGCAGGCAGATGCATTAGACGATACCAAGGAAGCCTAGTTCTGAGACCAAGGGAGTAGGTGAGGTGGTCTCTGGGTGGCAAGAGAGAATTGGGCTACCCCAGGGTCAGGTTCCCTGGAGTAATTCCTCACAGATGCTAGGCACCTTGATGAGAGTTGGGGAGGAGGGGAGTGGTGTCTAAGGGAATGGGGCCTGCTCTTGGGAGTCCAGTCCTGGGCTGGAACAAGATTTTTTTTTTTTTAATTATCTGTCCAAAGCTGCCCCCTGTCATCCCAGCCCGTCTGGAGTTTTCCATACTCATCTCTGCATTCCCACGTGGGTCCAGCATACTGGACCCATGTCTCCATGGCCAAGATCAGAGTCTCCTCCACCACTAGGAGAGCCCTTGGACTCCATGAGCCAGAGGCCTCTCCACATCTTGCTTGTGCTTCTGGGCCCACCTCTTCCTCTCTTACACATTTGGCTCATCTGTTGCTGAGGAATGCCTGTTCTCTGGAGAGGAATATGGCTTCATCTCTGAAGCTTTGCTTCTGTATAGTTTTTTTCTTTTTTTCCAAGCATGCCTTTTTATACCCCTTTTGCCGCTTCTTCCTAATGCTCCTTCATATTCTTTCTTTCTCTGAGAGTTGGGAAGGGGAAGGGGCAGCTGACCAACACACTTTTTATGCTGACTTGGCTGTCCTCTCCTGGCTGGAAAGGGGTTCCTGGTAGCTCCCACATAACTTTTCTCTGAACCGCTGCTCCTCCTCTCCCACTCTGAGAAGCAAAGAATGAGTTCTTAACTTTGTATTCATTCCACTCTCCTAGGCTCTCATCCTCATCCTCTGTGATTCTTTTTCCTCTTGAGGATTGGTCTTGTGTTTGGTGTATACCATCTTATGTTTGAGAGAGAGAGAGAGAGTGAGTGTGAGTGAGAGAGAGAGAGACAGAGAAAGAGAAAAAGAGAGAGAGGAGAGAGAGAGAGTGTGTGTGTGTGTGTGTGTGTGTGTGTGTGTGTGTGTGTGTGTGCGTGTGTGCATGCGTGCAGCCGGATTGGGGCAGCAGGGGTGACTTGAGGGACAAGAAGTTCCTACCAGAATAATAATAAAAACAGTTGCTATTTAAGCGGTATTCATTCTACGAAGCACTTTTCCTCAAAATGGCCTTTAATAGGTAGGTAGGTAGCAAAAGATCCTTGTTAGCCTAGCAGAAAAGTTGGTTAACAGAGCCCCACAGAGGAAGCCTTCGAGAAGATGGAGCCTCACCAGGATATTCTTTACAGTCATTGTATCCAAGAGTGTCCAGGCATAGTGGGGAGCTCAGGGCTCTGCTGTTTCCATCACTGGCTCTGTCAACCATCTGGTCCTTTGGGACCTCCAGTCTCCTAGCCTACTTCAGCTTCTTTTCACCTCCTTGAGTAATTAATTTATTTTCACTCCATCCTTTCTCCTCTGTTTCCTTCCTCCCCTCCTTGCCCTGCCGCCATCCAGTTCACGGATGGGAGGTACTGGATTTACTCTCCCCGCCATCGCCGACTCCGGTCCATCGAGCTGTCCCCCTCCAAGACTGTAAGTGAACCCAGCCTTAGCTTGGACACGCCAGATTGAGCAGACCCCACCACAACCGGTTTCCACTTTAACCATGTAACTCTTGCCACCTTTTGACACCATTGCCCACTCTTCTCTAAGCAGTACTGAATGGACTGCAGATTGATTACCATCTCCTCATTTCCACGCCTAGAGGGGAGTTGGCTTACCTAGAAAATAGCACCTCGCCTGTTTTGAAAGACAGAATACATACATTTAAGAGATTAATTTTATTATTTCTGAATGTTAAAATGAGCTTTCTGTTCCCCCCCAGAATTACCGAAAACATAATCTTTTTAAGTAGCATTTTTTCCTCAAAGCTAATTCACATTTTTCCGCACTACACATGTGTAACTAAATGGGAACAGGTTTCAGTGGTCTTGTTTTTTCACATAAAGAAATTGAAACTTTGGCTCTTCCAAGTTACCTAAGTCCATGACGGATCCCCTTTTCCAAGACTCCCAAGTAATTACTTTTTCCACTTAGACCCTACTTCTTCTCTTTTTTTAGATGAACATTTTAAAGGATAAGCAGCTTCGCCCAAGTCAATAAATTTGCAACAGGACATAAGAAGAGGAGCTGCTAGTCTAGAGGTTTACTATTTATTTAATCAGCTCATAGTTCTGTGTGTCTTTTTAATCAAGTCAACAACTATTTATTGACTTTTACTCTGTGCAGAGCCCTCTGCTCCTTGCGCTCCCTCACCACCACCACCCCACTACTCCCACTCCTATGTTCTTTATAAGTACTTAGTGGAAGAGAAAATATGTGTTAGCAAAAACTGAAATATTAGGACCAAAAAAGTAACTAATTCAATAGCCCAAGAAATAACACATGGGATTCATGTCAAATGCATGGAAAAGACAGAAACAAAGGAAAGACTGGTGTGAGTTGGAGCTGGTCAGAAAAGGTGTCCTGATGGAGGTCTTTGGGGGCTAGTTCTCAAAAGAGGAACAGGATTTGAAAAGGTTCTCAACTGTCAGAGCTGGGAAAGCAACATTAGAGATCACCTAGTCCGACCCCCTCATTTTACAGGTGAGGAAACTGAGGCCCAGTGAATTTCTGTGACTTGCCCAAAGTCACACAATGGGTAAGTGACAGAGTCAGAACTCGTAGCCAGAGTTATCTTTCCATAATGCTGAATACCACAAGGGTAGATAGAGGAGTAAGAACCAAACACAGAGCTGGGAAGCAGCATCCTTTATTGATAGGTCAGGTCACCTTGGCTGAAGGAAACAATTCAGAAAAGATCAGAGGCTAACCATGGAAAGTATAGAGTTTTAAGCTAGAAAGAAGGAATTTTAGCTTGATCCTGATTTTAATGAAATGAGTATTTGACTTCAGATCTTCCCTTTCTCTAACTGACTTACTAAAGACCTGAAGAATGGAGAGCCGGAAGCTTTGCACTTTTAGGAATTAGTTAGTCCTTCAGTATCTGAGAGGGGAAACCTTGCATCCTAGTCTGGCTCTCAAAGGAAGGGAGAATGCTAGAACTCTAGCTCTGGAGGGGGTTGTGTTGGCTTCTCAAAAGTATCAACAGTCCAGCCCATGATGGAGAAATACAGGGATCTGAACTAGTGGCTACATTTCCATAGTACTTTAAAGTTTCCAAAGAACTTGGTTATTTATTATCACATCCCTGTGAGGGGTGTACCTCAGTTAATACTGTCCCCAATTACAGATGAGGAAATAGGCTCAGAGAGATCAGCTGGCTTATTCATGCTCCAACAACTAATGCTGAAGGTAGGATGCAGACCTAGGTGTCTCCTGATTCCATGTTCAGTGCTTCCTTTTGCACTATTTTGAAGCTGAAACCCCGTGGCCAAGAGAGAAACGCTGCTCTCTTGGCTGATGACCACCTCTAGGCAAGTATAGGCTCTGCTCTCCTGACCACAAAATTGGCCCATTCTCACCTGAGACTTGTGGGGTGGCAGCCTCACCTTTCATCCTATCCCTGTCACCATATATAAGGAATCTCTTAATTATTTCTGGGTCAAAGGCTAGGTAGTGTCTATCTGGAGGACAAGGGGAGGAAAAGGAATTGGTATTTACATGGAGTTGAGAGGTCACCTGAAACTTGACCTTTCCTCATTCCATCTAGGTGTGGCTCAGGTGAGGAGAGAGGGACCACAGCATCCCCACTGGAAGTCCAATTTCCCTGTTTTCAAGGCAGGATTGGTGGGCAAGGCTGAGATCGACAGACTGGCAGGGATTCCCTGCAAGCCATATTTTACTCATGTCAGGTTTAAATTGTATCCTAAGGGATCTCTCTGGCTTAGTATTACTAGCCATGCCAGAATAGCCAAAGCCCATTCCTCTTTATCTCCTGCAGGACACCCTAAGTGTCTAAGCCAACACCAGAACACTAGCTTTCCTTCTGACTTCCAGCTTCAGATAACAGGACCTCCCTCTCAGTTCCCCAGGAAAACAATTGCAGCAGAATCAATAACTTGTTGAGCCTGATGTCACTTCTTAATTAAACACAAGTTATTTCTTTCTGATTAAGAAGTAGAAGAGAAATCCCAGGTCTGTAGCCTGGTCTCACTACAGGTACAGTTGAGCACTCTGAGGAGGGCTCTTTAAAATTAAAAACAAGTTCTCTTTGTTACCTTCCTTTTTGTCTCTAGTCTCTCTGTCCGCCTGCTGTCCAATGCGTTGAGTTAACTAACTGCTTCCTTTGCATACTCCCTAAATTAACCTAATCTACCCTGCTAATCTGTACCTCCCTCCCAACCCCGCTCTAGACAATTTCTGCCTCCATCCCAACTCCCATTAGCCTGGCATTATCAGTGGATTCACTTGATATCCCTGCACATCCATTTCCAGCACTACAGGTACCAAGTCATTTAAATAGGCATTAAGGTAGTCAGCACTGTTTTTTCTTGGCCCACTGTTCAAGGCTAAAGCTTACTCTAGAATGGTTCCAGAATAGGGACTCGGGTATGTATCAGCGCCGTCCTTTGGAAAGGGAGCCATACCTATTAACATGGTGAGAAAGGTCCCAAGAATACAATCTCTTCAGAGAAAGCTGTTCTTTGTCTTCCAGTATACTTGTTCTTACTCTTGAGTTTCCTACTCCTTTATTTTCTCCTTTTTTTCTTTTCTCCTTTTTTCTCTCCCTTGCTCCCTGCTCTGCTGCTGCTCCTCTTGCATCTCCCCCTCTGGCAGCCCACCGATGAGAGGAGCTGGGTTTACTCCCCACTCCACTATAGCACGAAAGTCCACTCAGTCTCTGATGATGAGAGCGATACAGTAAGTGTACCATAAAAGTTCCCTGGTGGGTTAGCAGGGAATTTGGGGCTTTCTGGCCTATTTCCTGATTCCTGGACTCTTATAGCCATTGACCATGTGCTCTTTGTGGGTGGAGACCTTTGGCCATCTTCCAGTCCAGCTGACCTCAAAAGTTACCTGGCTCTAAACAGCAAATGCTGGGCAGTTCGAAGCCAAGATTAGACTGACATAATTCCCACATTTCTTGGGGAGAGGGAGGCCATGAAACTGTGGATTTGTTCTATCTATAATCCTTCCAGGGAGTTAGAAATATGTGGGAAGGCGTCTTTGTTTCCCTCTTCAGTTCCTTCACACTTTTTCCCTTTTGCCTCTTTGCAGTAATTTCTATGCAGATGTGAGGCCTGAAGCCAAGCCTAGTCCCCTCTCCAGGTTGCCGTGTTACCCTTGTGTTGATATCCTGCCCATCAGGGCTGGCCATGAGGGAGTTTGCCGACTCGCTGCAGCACAGGACCTCCTCCTCCAACGCGCATCCCACTGGAACCCTGCCTGAGCCTCCTGTCCTTGTTTTTTCTTCCCACTGACCAACTCAACCGTGACCATCCTGGGACCAATGGCAACTGACTGAAAAGACTCAACTCCCTAGCCCAGAATGCCCAGAAGAGAAGAAATCAGTGGGGTGAAATCGAAGTGAAGGCAGTTTTCCCCCTGGGCATTCCTGTAAACTACCTATGAGTGTGTGATACTGTGAACCTTTTTAATTTTTAAATCATGTATTTATTTTGGGTCTTGAATCTTTGCACACAGACACAGCAGCACAAATGTGCTTTTTTTAAAAAATCTGATTAATTGCACTTTCAGTTCCTCTCTGTACTACATGTATATCATGAGATCACGTGAAACCTCATTGGAGTTCTTGAGAGGGCAATTCACCTTGGCTTTATGGGTGGGCTGGGTGTGGGTTTCAGTATGTGTTTGGTCAGGGGAAAGACAGGGTCCCCTATGTGGCACCTCTATCTGAAATCTGTGCTCCCAACCTCTGGACTTCCGAGTTGCCAGTGACCTGTAAAGTGAGTTGAGTCATTGACATAGGAAAGAGGGAAGGAATTGTTATTGTCTTTTCCTCATCTTTACAGCATCACACCCCCTTCCTCATCTTCCTCAGCATTCTGAAAATGCTGTGTATCAAGACATTGTTGTTCTATCTTTGTATGGATTGTTTAGCCCCTGTTGGAGCTCCTTGATTCACCCTCTGCATGGCATGGGCCTTTTAACAGGCACCCTGAAAAAGGACTTCTCCCCTCATTTCTGTGATGTGCCCTGGGCCCAGTGTGCAAATAATTGCTGGCCAGTCTCTGGGACTTGAGTCTGAATGTCATACCAATGCCCCCAGCTTCACATGGAGAGAAGAAACTCATCCTCTCTGAACATGTGCACAAAACAATCAGCAAGTCGACCACCAACTTTCATTCGTATCCTTTGGACAGATTCTGACTTTTTGAAGACCTTGCTGGCTCCTGTTCTTGTCTTGCAGTAGCATGGGGAATATAGAGAAAGCACTGTTTCTATTGTTGCAAAAGAGGCTTTGACATCATGTCCTCCTCCAGAATGATAGTGTATTCCCCTGCTTTATAGAAGTGGGAGCCTGACACGAGATAAATGCCTTGATCTAAAGGTAAGGACTCAGCTTTGGTCGAAGCTCTTGGTAGCCATGGGGTATGGCAAGGTTAAAGAGCTCTGCCTTTAGATTTGGAAATGGATTTATACCCCCTTTCTCTTCCTGCAGATTTGGTTCCACTGGCCAGAAGGGAAACATTTTGACATCACCTACTGGCTCAAAGATCACGATTTTTGAAAGTGCTGCTCTTGAAATATTGATGTGTTCTACCTGGTGCTCCTGAGGTGTGGCATTCCCTAAGGGACTGACCAAGGGCTCAGAAAGTCCTCATGTCTCCCTCACCTCTTTATGGCCCAAAGTGGCTACCCCTCTGAGAGGTATGGAGCCTATTCCTTTTATGCAGAGCTCAGAATTATGGACTACGTAATATAAATATGACATTATTTGGATTCCGGAAGAAACAAAAGGCAGTGTTTGGGAATTTTTTCCATTAGATGTTAAAGCAATGGCTTCAACCAAAATTTAAGACACTCTGGAAGGGAAAAGGATGGGCAGTAGCAAGGAAATCAGACCATTGTGCACAAGAGACTCGTTAGGGCAATTTGTAATTAAAGCAAGGCATAATTGTTGAAATGACTGTAAGTTAGCAGCAAGCAGGGTTTTAATCCACTTTGCTATTCAGGAACTTCCAGAAACAGTTTTTCCACCCCTTACACAACCCCAAGAACCCTTTCTACTCCACCATCTTTCCATCCAATTCCATGTATATGTCTGGCAAGCAAATCAAATTACATCATTTATTAAGGGCTGACCTCAAAAACATTAGCCAGAGCATATGCAAGGTTCCACAACTAACCTATGTGATTACCTCAGCAGCCCCCACCAGCCCTGTCAGGGAGGAAAGCAAAGGATCCATTATTAATCTAGGAGATAAAGCTCTTCCTGCTTTGAGATTCTTTGTCTATAGAAACATCATCTAAACTAAGGGTTAAACTAAAGAGTGGTTTTGTTATTTTTGATGAGGGGGAGGGAAGGGGGTTAAAAAAAAAAACTATTACCATAAAGATTAAAGAAAGCAGAGGCCATTTGGGAAAAGGGGATAAAGGAAGAGTGGGCACTGCCAGCCATAAATAAGGAAACAGCTAATAGTGCAACAACATTAATTAATACATTTTCCCAGTTTCTACATTAGAGTTGTTAGAAGTATGAAATTCCATATTAGAGTCCAAGTTAAAAAAGGAGCTGATTTGATAAATCCTTCTTAACCAACTCTCAATTCACTTCTCCACCTATTGAAGAGTATTGTGTATATGTATTTGAGGTTTTTAATTTTCTCTTAGCTTCTTTTTACCTATACTACACAATTTGATTGCATTAATCAGGAATATCTTGTGTAGAAATTAGCCTAAAAGACAAAAAAAAAAAAAAAAAAAAAAAAGATTGTGGAATGAACATTGTCAGGCTGAAGATAGGGGTCGCTGCAGAAGAGGGAGGCCAGGGGATGTGGTTACCCTTTTTCTGATCTCTTTGGAGATTTTTTATTCTTTTCTTAATCCTATCGTAACTTGCAAAATCAGGTTTAATGACTTGTAAAAGTTGTAAAGCATCTCCTTCACTGATGTTTTCCCTGTCCTTTTCCTCCAGACCTGTTACTCTCCACAATGCCCTCAATATCCAGAGTTATCATTAAAATCTGGTCCCATCACTCCTCACCATATATACAGTACCCAATATGAGAAAAATCCTTGCTCCAACCCTTTTTGGAGGTGGATTTAAATGTAAATCCCTACTCTTCCACCCACCCCCCAGCTATTATATTATTCCAAGAAACTGATCTTAGCTTACATTCAGGGAAGCATTATTGGTCACAGCAGCAACAGTTAGGCCTTGCTGTGAGTTACAAAGTGAGGAATGGGACCTGTGTGTGCATTGTAGTGACTCCTCAACCATCATGGAATGTTCAAATAATAGTGGAAGGGCAAGAAACCAGAACTGGGCCAGGGGGTGGGGGGGAGGGGAGGGAGAGGGGACAAAAAGAAAGGAGCTTACATTGAAGTGGGAACAACACTCTTTAAACCTTTGAAAATTTCTGCTGAAAGAGTTGAGAGAGGTGAACTCTTGAGAACAAACTTGTGTCTCTGGGTTCCAGGGCCACTGAAAGTCCTGCTCTTGAGTCATCTCTGATGGCCCCTCTCTACTATTTGCATAGTTACCTCTGTGACAAGAAAAACCAATTGACCTCATTTTGTGCCTGGAAGCTTATTTTAAGTTTTGTTGAGTACTGTGTGTACATAAGCTTATTTTCCATCCCTCTCCACTAGAGGAGACCTTGGTGATGTGGGGTGGGGTGGAAAAGCTAGCTGATTTGCATCTACTACTCTTTAATCTGCATTCAGGAAGGAAAAAGGTTTCCTATCTGGCTTTCTGGCAAAAGGAACAGTGGGCCTGGGCCCACTTGGAGGTAATGGGGTTGTTGGGCATCTTGTACTGCAAATGGTGCATATTGGGTTCAGACCCTGGAGGCTCTGATGAGCTGGGCACTTGGACCAGCACAAATAGAAATGTTGCACCCCAGTTTAATGTGTCCCACAAGGGTCTTTTGTATACCCTGGAAAACACACTGCATCTGCCAGAGATTGAACAGAAATGTCACTGAATCCCCACTAAGGGCCTTTGTCACCATGATAAGTAATGGTTCCTTCTGGTGAGTACCCATTCAACAAACACAAGTAGGTAGCAGAAGGCATCTGCAGCAGGCCCAAGAACAGCCTGGACCAGACCTCCTATTGACGGGCTACTGTTTGAGGCCAATGAACCACTAAAGCAGTATTTCCCAAAGAGCAGCCTTAAGTGGATACTCTAAACATCTCAGTAATTGAACACCTCCTCCCAGCCCCACAAAGTTCATTAATTTTTTCCCCACAGAATGGAGTCATCCACAAGGAGGTGATGAATCCTGATTGTGTTATGTGTCACAACTCAGAGTGGCCCCAGTTTTCCCTCTTCTCTCCCCCATTCCCCCCACCCATGACACACTGAAATGATTTGTTGCATTTTTGCCTCCACTCTGCTTACCAAGCTGTTGGGCTTACCAAGAAGGAGAATACAAGAGTTCTTGGGGCAGGGGAGGAGAGGGGATGATAATGGACCAAGGCACGATTTCTCATCCTGGGACCCTCTCCAAGGACTCAGAACAGCCATTTTGCTCCCACCTTCACTTGTCTTTAGATTCCTTGTGATCTTGTCCTCCTTCCTCAGAAAAGCAAAACCTTGCACTCAGGCCTACCAGGTTGCTTCTGATTCTGGAAGTCTCCAGTTGACACAAGAATAAAAGTACCTGCAGTCCATGTCATTTCTTGAGTCTTACTCTTATTATAAGAGTATCATGTTACAAATATATGTAAGTAGGTATGTAGTTTATGATATATGGGGGGAGGGGGAGGGGATAGGAAAAAATCCAAACTTCTGTTGATAAGTCATGTTTCTATTTTTTGCTTTAAGACATGAAGTCCCTTTTTTGAAGTCCTCCCCCCCTTCCCCCAGAAAGCTGTAAATTGATGCTAATTGTTCTTTTCTCAGTTGGTGGCATTAACTAAGTCTTCATTGAGGAGAGGGAGAAAAGGCAAAACCTATTTATAATGTCTAGTGAACGAATTGCCTTACCCCACTGAGGATGACTCCTGACACCCCAGTTGTTCTCCCTAGAGTGTAAAACTGTATATACTCTACTGAATGACATGCATCCTTTCACCTGTCTTGTCTCCAGTGGCTGCTATTGCTAAGAAAGTGGATGGTGTTTGAATTCTTGTACTGTATAAAAGGCATTTCTCTGATATCATTTAGGCTGCAGTCCTCCTCAGAACCATCCTGAACCTAGACCTCCCCCCACCCCCACCCCTGACTTTAGCTAATGCAATACACGTGGTCACTGATGGAACCTCTTCCACTCTGTTTGTCACAGCACACTTGCAGCTTGTGTCTTGCTCACTCCCTGGGTTACTCCTGTTGTTCTCTCTCTACAGTAGCCCCTCGTTGGCCTTCTGGTGGCAAAATTGCATCGATGTCTGATCCAGTCTCACAGAGTAACTGATTTAAACAAAAAAAAAAACCTTGTGTGTCTTAATCCTCAAAGAGGGTTCCCCTGTACTCAAATCCCCGTTTTGTCTGGTATTTGACAATCGAGGCGTGGCCTCCTCTTTGATGATGTCCCTTGAATCCAGAATTCTTCTGTAGACCCTTGCCACCACTGCTGACACAGAATAACACTTGTATGCAAACCCCTCCTCCTGACCTCTCCCCACCTCTTTTTACTTTGAAAAGGTGATCTCTAATAAATAAGGTGACAAAGCACTGGTCTCTGTCCTGAGTGTGTGTGTGTCTTAAATTCCTACGATAAATTTTGCTGATGGGTACAGTTGGGAACATTACACCTCCTTTTTGAAAGCACTTTTAAGAGAAGAGGAAAGAAGGGGTAAAAGACTTTGGAGCCGAGACTAGAAAGAGCACAGAACCAAGTCTGCCAATGAGGAATGGTGAGCACTGATTTTGCTAGTGGTGAAATAGGCCAAGATCGAGGGAGGGACTTCTCAGATTTTAAGCCTTGCTGATGAGCTTCTGAAAGATTACGAAGCAACGAGCACTGAATGTAGTGAACCTGAGTTTCAAGACCTGCCTCTGCTATGTATTAGTCCAGTGATCTTGGCAATTCATCTAACCTCTCTGGGACTCAGTTTCTTCATCTTTAAAATGGGAGTAATTACAACATGACAAATATAGAAATGTTTAAAAGAAATGCACATGTTCAACTGACTTGCTGTCTTGGGGAGGAGGGTGAGATGAAAGGAAGAAAAATTTAAAATTCTTTTTAAAAATGAATGTTAAACTATATATGTATTTGGAAAAATAAATTTCTATTGAAAAAAATTTAATGGGAGAGGTAGAAGATGCCCTGTCTATATAAAAGACTATACAAAAAGCTCTGTGAAAATATTTTAACTCTAATAAATATAATTACTATTTTATTTGACTCTCACATCACCCCCTCCAAAAAAAAAATTATAGTGGTTTTAATGCCTAGGCAAGAATTGAGGAAGATGGAGAAAGGGAAGGAATAAGCATTTTACAAAATACCTACTATGTGACAGGCATTGTACTATGTGTCTTATAAATCTCATCTGATCCTCATAACTAGGAGGTGTAGGTGATGTTATCCATATTCGTAATTGAGGCAGAGGTTAAGTGCCGGATCTGAGGTTAGATTTGAACTCGGATCTTCCAGATTCCAGGCCCAACATTATTTACTGTACTTGTCTTGATGCCTCTGGATTTCAGGCACAGGATTTAACCATTGCACTCCACTACAGTAATCTATAATGAGATTTTAAGACCTGAACCTGTAGCAGTAAGAGCTACAAAGATAAATGAGACCTAGAGGATTCCTAATCTAGTCTAGGGGATGAATAGAATATATACATGTGAGAACCACCAAAGCAATAGCACAGTGAGTCCCTGTGGCTCTGATTGCTTTGGAAAGGCTTTACAGGAAGAAGGGACTAAAGGAGAGGCAGAAATGCATCTGCTGTATTTAGAATTTGACAAGTTCCACAGCTGAGGAAACTTTGTAGGGAAACAAGAAAGTGAAGGGAACAAAGAAATGGAAGGAAGTAGGGAAGAGAGCATAGACTTCTAATATAAGACTTGTAGCAATAAGAACCATGAATGACAATGTCTAGGGAGAAATGACCATTGGCTTCCCAGTTGAGACTGAAAGAGAAGGTATTAGGGGCAAGGTGATGGGTTAGGTGATATTTCATTAGCAATGCTCCAATTTGGCAAAAAACTTCTCTAAAGCTTATGTGCAGAACATAGCAAAGGATGCTTAGAGAAGACATTTCAGAATAGACATAGTAGTCTCTTATCCTAGTGGTGATTAGCCCAGTAAGGGGATGAATACATTGTAACCCAATCCACCTAAAAGTAATTACCTTATTCAAAACACTTTCAGGGATTTTAATTTTTTTTATATTTTCAAAACATGTATGCATGGATAATTTTTCAACATTCACCCTTGCAAAATCTTGTGTTCCAAATTTCCCTTCTCCTTCCCTCCCCTAAATGGCAAGTAATCCAATATATGTTAAACATGTGCAATTCTTCTATACACATTTCTATAATTATCATGCTGCACACACACACAAAAATCAGATAAAAAGAAAAAAATGAGAAAGAAAATGCAAGCAAACAAGAGTGAAAATACTATGTTGTGATCTACCCTCAGTTCCCACAGTCCTCTCTCTCTAGATGGCTCTCTTCATCACAAGACCAAAAGAACTGGGGGTGGTTATAAAAGATCATCATTACAGATGAAAGCAGTGAGCAGAATAACGCCACCAGTTGAAGGTCTGGGAAGGAAAAGTCTTATGGGAGAAAAATACAAAAGTGATCCAAACATGATCAATATTTATTAATTAGGTATATACAATGTGCCAGGCACTGGAGATACAAATGGGGGGGGAAAATCCCTACACACAATGTGCTTACATTCTAATGAAGGAGACAAAAAGTACATATAAAATATATTTTCATTTATTGGTTTTTTCATTCCTATCTTTGTGACCCTATGAGATTTTCTTAGCACAGGGCTCTATCCTAGCTGCCCATATTTATAGGATTAATATAAAGTGAATAAATGCACATATATACAAAATGGTTAGATACAAGGTGGTTTGAGGGAATCAGAAAAGGTTTTATGCAGATGGTGCTTGAGCTATGTCTTAAAAGAATTCTGAGTCTGAAAGAGGGAAGATGTGCCTTGCAGGCTTGGGAGACAAAGGCAGAGAATGTCTGTAAGGTCCTGGTTAACTTTATGGAGGTCTTAGGACCAGCCTTCATTTCCAGCAGGATAAAGTCCAAAAGTATTGTCTCCACAGTCTGTCTCCTTGCCTGGGGCTCAGCTAGCTTTCTGGAGGCCCTTCAGACAAGCCTTGGTCTCAGTGGAGGAAGTAGGATGGCCAGCTACCACGAGACTGATGAAGATGGAATGTCTCTCCAAGTCCGAGAGCTTGAGCTCCAGCCTCCAGTCCTCTGTCTTCTCCGAGCCTGTTTCTAGGTCTGATTCTGACCTCTTAAATACTCTATTACAATTAAATCCATTCATCATAAAGCCAATCCTTATATCGCTAGGGAACCATTATTTGTTGTAAGATTAATTCAATCATACTGAACTAGAGAACTCACATGCTAAACTTGATAACCACTGTCTTATCAATTCCACTGAGTTAGCACTTTGTAAGAATCCTTGTTTCAAGTACATTTCTCAAGAATTCTGACCCATTACAAGTAGGGAAATAGTATCATGTGAGGAACAGAAAACAAGCCAATTTGACTGGACTGCAGATTGGGGGAAGTGGATGAGTAATGTTTAACGAGTCTGGAAAGATTTAAAAACAAAAGCATTCCCCAATTTGTACAGTCAGTCTTGAAAAGATATAGCAGGCAGTTTTCAAAGGAAGAAATATGAAATAACCATATGAAAAAATTCTGCAAATCAAATAACATTACTGATAAAAGAAGTGCACAATAAAACAACTTTGGAGTTTTACTGCATATACATCAAATTAGTAAAGACAGCACGAGGATAGTGAAATAATTGCTCTTTAAGGTTCTTTTCTCTAAATATATGCACCTATGGATATGGAACACTGCATACTCTGGTAGTTTTGGTTAACTATTTCAAAGGAAAGATTACTGAAGTTGAGGCAAGTTGTAAGAATGGTAAATAGTGGAAGGACTATGGGGGGAAAGGGCACATTAATACAGTTGGCAGAGCTATAAGTGGATCCATTAATTCAGGGAAACAATTTGGAATTATATTAGAATTCTATTTTTAAAAATCACTAACAAGAAATATGAAGAATTTAAGGAATTGTATGAAATAAGACTATTAACAAAAATTCATAACAAAAGTCATTCCCCACTTGAATGGTCAAAAGATATGAACAAACAATTCTTTTTTTTGTTTTTTGTTTTTTTTTTTTTGGTAAGATAATTTGGAGTTTGCCCAGGGTCACACAGTCAGATTTGAACTGAGTAAAATGAGTCTTCCCAACTCTAAGCCTAGTACTCTGTGCCTTTGGACATCTAGTTTCCCATTTACTTATATAATTAATTTGAGACTGTACTAAGCATTTTACAATTATGATCTCATCTGACCCTCATAACTACTCTGAGCAGTTATTTTACATATCAGGAAAGGAAGATGGACAAGGCTGAATGGTCCAGAATCACACAGCTAGAAAGAGCTGAGACCACGTTTGAACTCAGGCTACCCTGACTCCAGACTCGGCTCTCTCCATGACCACAGCTAGCAGGGAATGCCAAGGACTAGGGGGTCAAGAAATGCTTTCCATGTGAAAGGAAACCTGAACTGAGCCTCCAAGGATGCTGAGTCATAAACATCTATCAAGCACCTACTATGTGCCAAGTACTCTGTTAAGTGCTAGGGATCCAATAAATGGCAAGATATACTCCCTGCCCACAGACAACATGCAAAACAATTACACAAACAAAACAAACAGGATACAGTGCAAATTATCAAGAAGGAAGGCATTAGATGGGGAATCAGAAAAGGCTTCTGGTAAATCCTTAAAAAACCAAGGATTCTAAAAGTCTGAGATTAGGAGAGAGTGAACATCAGTCAAGAGGGAATAAACTGGAAAACTGAGAGAGGCAATGCTAAATTTAGGTTTGCTGGGAATGTATACACAAAGGGGAGAAATGCAAATTGGTCTAAAAAGTAGGTTGGGGGAGCAGCTGGATGGAGCACTAGCCCTTAAGTCAGGAGGACCTGAGTTCAAATCTGGCCTCAGACACTTAACACTTCCTAGCTGTGTGACCCTGGGCAAGTCACTTAACACCCCCCCCAAAAAAAAAAATTAGGTTGGATTGTACATACTCTTTGATCACTATTGGATCTGTATCCCAAAAATATCATAAAAGAGGGAAAAGGACCTGTAATATTCTATCTAAAATGTAATGTTCTCTGTTGAGGTTTTCTTGGGGATCTTTGTTTCAGTTCAGTAATCACCCCAAATGTAGCCAGGGATTAAAGTTCAAATCCTTTATTGTTTCCTTCAAAGCCCTATCTCCTTCATTTGGGGCTCAGCTAATTTTCTGGAGGCCTTCCTGATCTTGGTTTCAGTGGAGAAGTGAAGGAGGACAGTCTGCCACCACTTCTCTGTCTTCCCTAGTTCAGATTCTGGCTGAGTTTGATCGAGCTTATATCCTCTCTCATCAAAGGTGTGAATCTTGTGGAACTATAATAAGTACTAAGTACATGTACTGAACTAGAGAACTGTTAAGTACTGTGCTAAGTAACCATTGCCTATCAATTCCACTGACTTAGCACCTTGCAAGAATCCTTTGTTTCAAGTTCAGAGTTCTGGCCCATAACAAGGACCCATGTGCAAAAATGTTTGTAGCAGCCCTTTCAAAAAAAAAAAAAAAAATAGCTTTTCATTTCCCAAATACATGCAAAAATAGTTTTCAACATTCATCTTTGCAAAATCTTGTGTCCCCAATTTTTCTCTCTTTTCCTCCTATTCCCTCCCCTAGACAGCAACCCAACAAATGTCAACATACACAGTTCTCTCTATATATATCCACATTTATCATGGTATGTAAAGTCTGGCCTAGCTCTCTGGAGGGGCTCGGGACCGGCCCAAGAATCTCCACATAGCTCACCCTAAGTATTCTCCAACTAGATTGACCACATCATTACATACATCAAATATGTGCGTAGAAAATCATCTCACGTCTGCAGTATGTGAATGTGTAACGCAATATTGTTGTTCTTTAAGAAATCTTCCTAAATTGCCGTCCCAGCCAAAAGTCTTCAAACTAATAATTCTGCAGGTCTGACCCTAATACTCTCTCCTCTCATCCCCTCCCTCCAACAACCCCAGTGGCTCCCTACTACCCACAGGACAAATATCAGGTCAAGGACAACAACAGTTAATCCTGACAGTACGTTCCAGGCAAGGTGCTCAACTTCAGAGACTCAAAGAAAGAAGCTCCAGCTCTGCAAGGGACTCATACTCTATAGAGAAAGAGCCGGTTTCCCGGGTTTTCTTCCAAGAATCAACACCGATGCCACGTTCTGCGTGAAACCTCTCCCCCCCGCCTCGCACCCACCCCGAGGTCACCTGCTCTTCGCTTGGAAGACGTGGTGTCTTTAAATGTCCAGTACACAGGAAGCGCTTAATAAATGCTTGTTGCTTGACTGAGAAGCGTGGAGAAATGGCTTTATAGGAGAAGATAAATTTTGTTTCCGAGAGAAATAGTAACAACCCACGAGAACTAGTAAGGTCTCCAAGAAACGAGAAAACTCTTTTACCACAGGGCGGGAGGGACTCAAACCCAAGCAGCTTTTCAGGGCCCCGCCTCCCAGGACATCAACTTCCGGATTGCTGATACCCAATGGAACTTAAAGGATGGAAGGAGCTAGGGCTGTTCGAAAGATTGCCTGAGGAAAATAAACCTCTCAGAGAAGGCTACTTAAACCACGCCGGCTGTTATTGGGACAAAACGGAGACCAATTGGAAACGGGGAAAAGGCGAAGGCTAATTCTTTTTTTTAGAAGTAGTTTGGGTTTTTTTGGTTTTGTTTGAGTAAACTGGCTCTTTCTGGGCAGCCCCGTTCTGCGCCAGGCAGAGAAGGAAGCCCTTCCCAGCCGAGGGCTTCTTCCTCTGAGGCGCGCGGGGCTAGAGGTTGTATCCGGGTTAGCTAATGGGTCGGAACCAGGACTGTCGCTCGTTGTCTCGTTCGTGCTCGCGCTCCCCGGTCCCCAGAAGCCGGAGGCGGCGGCGGAGCCGAAGCAGGAGCCGGGGTCGGAGCAGGAGCCGGAGCCGGAGTCGCGATGGACGGCGGCGACACGAGAGCAGCGAGGGGCGAAAGAGGCGGCGGCGACGGCGGAGCCGGGAGCGGAGAGCAGGGTGAGGGGACCGCTGCATCCGGAGTGATCTGCTCTCAGTGGGCGTGGGTTTGTGGGGGGGGGGGTCTGATTCTCGGGGCTCCCCGGGGGGGGGGGGTCTGCTCTCAGCAGAGTGGAGGAGGGAAGGTGCACGCGCGCCTCTGTCTCTGCGTCTGCTTTGTAACACCCTCCTCGACCTGCGTGAGCTGTTAGTGATGAGTTTAGATTCGGGGAACCAAAATAAGGAGATCAGGGTTCCTGGTGGTCAGAGAGTTAAACGATGAGGTCAGTGACAGGCTCGGGGTTCAGGGAACCAGATGAGGTTTGGCTCCCTTAAGTCCCCTGTAGGACCGGTGCAAGGCTGGGAGTTTGGGGAACCCCCTTTCTGGCGGCGCAGAGGTCCTTCCTAAAGGAATTTACCAACCTGAAAAGCGAGACTGGTGAAAGAAGTTTATCATTGGCATTGGGAAGTCAGCCTTTGCTGTGCTTGAATAGAAAGGCTGAATTCCTCAGGGGCAAGGTCCTGGCAGAGACATGTAAAGTCCTGTTAGGGAAATAGGTGTGCGAGCTAGAGAGAGGGCAACGCTGAGAGAATGTAATTTCAGCGGGCAGAGGCTTCCTTGGCATGGCACGTTAGGTCCACTTTGAGGAGAGAGTTTAACATTGGCTCTTTTATACTAGAAGCCTTTGGCTCCAATCCCAGGCCTGTTCCCGACGGGGCTCCTGGGTGCAGTTGGAGCTGGAATTGAATGAGTCTCTTTCATTCAATGGGAAGCTTAATCAGTAGTGTTAGCAGTGGGAGAGGTGCTCTCCCCCTCAGGATCTTTTACAGAGGCCCGGATTCAAGAAGAATCTGCCCTTCAAGGAGTTTTAGACTTGGCGGCTCCCCTGTCACTATCGCTAAACCTAAAGTCAGGATGAACCTGATTTAAATCCAGCCCCAAACACTCAGTAACTCTCATGATCTGGACACTTCACGGAAATTTCTAAAATGGGGATATCAGCACACTCTTTTCAGGACTGTGTTGAGGATGCGATAACATTGTATCCTTGAGTCGTTTTGTAATTCACAAGACCCGTATAAAAGCTACTATTAATAATAGGGAGCACATAGAAGGCTTTGAGTTTTGTTATTAACTATCTAGTTCTCCCAAGGACCTCCTCAGCTCTCAGGAGTTCACACAGTTTCAGTTGAAAGAGACCTGAGACCACCTAATAAACCTGGACCTGAATTCCCTTCTGCAATAAACTAGGCTCCAGCTTCTGGGGACGGCTCCCAGGGGAGGGAAACTTGCCCCTCCAGAGGCCGCCTTTCACTTTTTCTGTACAGCTTTGATAGTTACAAAGTAGATGGAAAGCCTCAGTTTACTTCTTTGCTCTTTCTACCCATTGCCTCTGCCCCTCACCAGTCGGTACAAGTCTGATCTGTCCTCCGCCATGACAGCCTTTCTAATACAGGACTATTCTTCCTGCCCCATCATCATCAAATGGATGTCACTTCTCAGGGTTTGAACCCAACATCAAGAAGTGGTTTTGAAGGCTGCATGGTGCCTTGGAAAGAACACTGAATCAGAGTTAAAGGACATGAGTTCAAATCTCACCTTATCTACTTTATACCTGTGTGTGTGTACCTGTGTGTGACTATGGACCAGCCATTTGATCTTCTTGAGCCTGTTTCCTCATCTGTAAAATTAAAGCTCTAGATCTGTCCTGTGACTCCCAGATCTCTACCCTGAATTTCATTCTTGCGTTGTCATCTGTCAGCTGGACACTTACCTTGATAGTCCATAGGTCTCTCAAATTCATCATTTCCTCATGTGAATGCATCTGTTGCCCTAAACCACAACTTTTTAAACTAATTGGTTCCTGTTTAGTTGGTTCAGCTCCACTATCCTTTCCATCCTAATTCACAATCTTGGAGTTATCCTTTTTTTTTTTTTTTTTTTTCCCCTAGTAAATTTGTTTTTAATACACATTGCTTTATGAATCATGTTGGGAGAAAAAAATCAAAGCAAAAGAGAAAAACATGAGAGACATATTAGAGATGTTAAAAAAAAAAAAAAAACCAACAAAAAACTGAACATAGCATGTGTCGATTCACATTCAGTCTCCTTAGTTCTTTTTCTGGATGCAGATGGCATTTTCTGTCCAAAATCTATTTGAATTGCTTTGGATCACTGAACCAAGAATCAAGTCTTGCACTTTCTTACTGTTATTGTGTATAATGTATTTAGTTTTGCTTTTTTGCTCAGCATCAGTTCATGTAAATCTTTCCAGATCTTTCTAAAATCAGCTTGTTGAGCATTTTTTATAAAACAATAATTCAGGTTGTTAGGTGGACTATTGCAACAGCCTCTCAATTAATCTTACTTCCAGCTTCTTCCTCCTCTCTAATCCATCCTCCACAAAGCTGTCAAATTCATTTTTATTTCAACAAAAACAATTTACTGGGCAATTTAGAAGATCTTTCAGGAAAGAAGATTAAAATATTTTGTTACAAATTTCTGAAAATGGGTTGTTCAACTGTAATCATTTGTGCTGCTTGAGGTTAAAAGGGCTAACTTTTTTTATTGATCTTTTTGTTTTTGCATCACTTTCATTTCTGATTGTAACTTCTCCCCTTTAAAAATTATTTTTTCTACAATTCAGCTAAGATCATATTTCCTCTGGAGTTTAGGACCTTGCCTTCTCTCTCAAAATAGGGGTTCCCTAAGGTCAGGAACTATATCTTTTCCTCAGAATTGGGACTTCTAGAAGGTAACAGTGCTCTTAGTTTTCTCCCCTTCAGCAGCTTTCCTGAGACTGAACCTATGGCTCCTCAAATCAGGGCTTCCCCCAGATCCAGGCATCATCTCAGACTCGATATTCTCATATCTTATTATTGAGTTTTACACATAGGGCAATGAGATAGGTTGTTTGTTGCAGGGATAATGGAAAGCCTCGTTCACAATTTAGGATGGTTCAGACACTCTTCTGACTTAATATCTTATCAAGATTCTTGCTGATTTGGAAGAAAAATGGGAATTGTCATCTAATAGAGACAAAATAGCATAGTGGATAGAGGTCCAGCCTTGAAGCTAGGTCAGGTCAGGTCTCACCTCAGCAAATAATATGTAACTTTAGATAAGTGACTTAAATTTTCAGTGCCCTAGGCAATTCTCCAAAACTTCATATTGGTAGAGGGAAAGAATCACTTCACCAAAAATCATTTCATTAGTCCCCTGAACTAATGAAATCACAAGTCCATTCTTTATCCCCTTCTGGTCTAATAAGTATTTGGAGGAATGTGCAACAATCTTGATGAACCTGTTCAAATACGCACAGCAGTGGGGAACACTAAAGTAAAGACCAAGAACTGGATTTCTGTTGCTGACTTTGGCACTGACTTAACTTGTGGCAGGCAATTTCCCCTTTCTGGATGTTGGAAAGGACTACTGAGTTAAACTCATATCTTTATAAGAACTCAGAATATCAAACAAACAATCATCCAGTCTTTCATTGAATGTCTATATTAGAGAATAGCCCCGATCATTAGAAAGTTTTTTCCTGACATCAACTTTAACATTTGTCTCCCTGCCAATTTCTACCCATTTTTCCTAGTTCTACCTCTGGAGCCACGTAGAATAGATTTAATCTCTCTCTTCAGCATGACAGGTTTTTCAGATTTGGGAAGATAGCTCTCTCTTCTCTTTCAAGGTAAACATTCCCACTTCCTTCAGCTGATACTTTTGTGAAATGATTGAGGGCCTTTCATCATCCTTGCCCTCTTCTGTTTTCTAGCTACTAGTTGTGGCGCCCACAACTTAATCCAGTACTCCACATGTGGCCTGTCTAAGGCCAGAGACAAAAGGACCAGCACTTCCCTTTTCTTTTTTTTTTTTTATTAAAGCCTCTTATTTTCAAAACTTAATAATGGATAGTTTTTCAACATTTGCCCTTGCAAAACCTTATGGTTCAAATTCCCTCCCCCCCCCCAGATGGCAAGTAATCCAATATATGTTAAACATGTTAAAAATATGTTAAATCCAATATATGTATACATATTTATACAATTATCTTGCTGCACAAGAAAAATCATATTAGAAGGAAGCAGTAAACTGGGAAATCATTTTTAATATTCAAAGGCTCTGATAAAGGCCTCATTTCTAAAATATATAGAGAATTAACTAATTTATAACAATTCAAGCCATTCTTCAATTGATAATTGATCAAAGGATATGAACAGACACTTTTCAGATGAAGAAATTAAAACCATTTCTAGTCATATGAGAAGGTGCTCTAAATCACTATTGATCAGAGAAATACAAATTAAGACAACTCTGAGGTATCACTACACACCTCTCAAATTGGATAATATGACAGGAAAGTATAATGACGAATGTTGGAGGGATTGTGGGAAAACTGGGACACTAATACATTGTTGGTGGAGTTGTGAACTGATCCAACCATTCTGAAGAGCAGTTTGGAACTATACTCAAAGGGTTATCAAACTGTGCATACCCTTTGACCCAGCAGTGTTAATACTGGGCTTATATCCCAAAGAGATCTTAAAGAAGAGAAAGGGACCCACATGTACAAAAATGTTTGTGGCATTTTTGTAGTGATTAGAAACTGGAAACTGAATGGATGCTTATCAATTGGAGAATGGCTGAATAAACTGTGGTATATGAATGTTATGGAATATTGTTTTGTAAGAAATGACCAGCAGGAGGATTTCAGAAAGGCCTGCAGAGACTTATATGAACTGATGCTAAATGAAGTGAGCAGAACCAGGAGATCATTGTACATGGCAACATCATTATCGTATAATAATCAATTCAGATGAAAGTGACTCTTCAACAATAAGATGATCCAAGCCATTTCCAATGATCTTGTGATGAAGAGCCATCTGCAGTCAGAGAAAGGACTGTGAACTGAGTGTGGATCACAACATAACATTCTCACTCTTTTTGTTGTTGTTTGCTTGTATTTTTGTTTTCTTACTCATTTATTTTCCTTTTTGATCTGATTTTTTCTTGTGCAGCAAGATAATTATATATAGACGTTTACATATATTGGATTTAACATATTTTTGCCATGTTTAACATATATTGGATTACTTGCTTTCTAAGGAAGGGGATGGGGGAAAGGGAGGGAAATTGGAATGCAAGGTTTTGCAAGGATTAATGTTGAAAAAGTATCCATGAATATTTTTTGAAAATTAAAGAACTTTAATTTTAAAAAATCAAATCAAAAAGGTGAAAATGAGAAAGCAAAATGCAAGCAAACAACAACAAAAAGAGTGAGAATGTTATGTTGTGATCCACACTCAGTTTCCACAGTCCTCTCTCTGGGTGCAGCTGGCTCTCTTAATCACAAGATCATTGAAACTGGCCTGTATCATCTCATTGTTGAAAAGAGCTACGTTCATTGTATGTGACTGCTGCCATGTACCACGATCTCCTGGTTCTGCTCATTTCACTTAGCATCAGTTAAGTTTCTCCAGGCATCTCTAAAATCCTCCTGCTGATTGTTTCTTAACAGAACAATAATATTCCATCACATTCATATACCACAACTTCTTCAGCCATTTTCCAATCAAGGGGCATCCACTCAGTTCCAGTTTCTAGCCACTACAAAAATGCCACAAACATTTTTGCACATACAGGTCCCTTTCCCTGCTTTAAAATCTCTTTGGGATATAAGCCCAGTATTATCACTGCTGGGTCAAAGGGTATGCACAGTTTGATAACATAGTTCCAAATTGCTCTCCAGAATCTCTGGATCCTTTCACAATTGCACCAATAGTGTTTCAGTGTCCCAGTCTTCCCACATCTCTTCCAACATTCAGCCTTATCTCCTGTCATCTTAGCCAATCTGAGAGGTGTGATAGGGGTACCTCAGAGTTGTCTTAATTTGCTTTTTTCTGATCAATAGTGATTAGCCTTTTTTAATTTTTTTGAGGGTGAAGTTATTCTTAAGACTAGTCAAATTATTAGCAACCCTGCTTTGAGCAGAGAGCTAACAGACATCCAGGTAGTTGGTGTCCCCCATTAGTATTTTCATGACTTCAAGTCAGCTTTGTGATCCTTGTACCCAAACATTTGTTTCCTTTCTGTGCAGTAACAATGTCAGTAATATATGCAGTAACAATGTTTCTTCAGCTTTTGCCTGTGTAGATCTGTATAGAAATATACTTTGCCATGTTTCTATTTCTTCATAAGATTTTATCTACTTAATATCCATTGTTGCTTTGCCTCTACTTTTACCAATCCTTTTCAAGTAAGGCACATAGATTGAGAACACTATTCTAGGCATGGATCTTCTCCCACCAAATTTCACTCATACCTTGTGCTTCAAATTTAACTCCTTGCATTTAGGATCTCTATTTTGTGCGCTGGCATATAGACAACTAAGGCTGTGAATTTTATTGCTGACTCCTTTCTTGGATTTTTTTCTTCTGTAAAATTTCCGAATGTTTTTTATTGCTATTTATTTTCCTGCCTTGTCTGTAGTATCTGGCTATTACAAAAATAATGATACCTAACCTGTATTTTAAGGTTTGCAAAGCACTGTATGTATATAATGTTATTTGATCCGGAAAGCAGTGCTCCACAGGAGATACTATTATTATCCTCATTTTACAGATGAGGGACCTGAAGCTTTGATCAAGTGAGTCCTGCAGCTAGAAAAAGTCTGAGTTGGAATTGGGTCTTCCCTGGGCCAAATTTGGAAGTGTTTCCAATGGCCCATACTGCAGACATATATTATCAATTTTTTCTCTCCCCATGCCCTTTTCAGTGCAAAATCTTTTTGATTGTGTTTTCGTAAATGCAGTTACATTTACTCTTTTTAAACTAATAATAATTCTTTTTTTCAAGCTTTGAGTTCCAAATTCTCTCCTTCCCTCCAATTTCTTCCCCACCCATTAAGAAGGCAAGAAATATATACATTCACTTTTGTGGGGTATATTCCATCTTTGTCTAGGGATCTGGCATTCCTATACTTTAGACTGTGAAATAATGGGGTTTGACTAGACAATCTTCAGTTATACACATATTCTCTCTAATATTCTTTGATTTGTGATTCCCTGTGGAAAGTCTTTCCCCTGCCTGCTATCTACAATGTCACAGAATCTAGAAGCTGAGCTTGTAGAGTCAGTAAAAACTTTTGGTGTCTTTCATAGTGAAAGATGTTTTGATTTATTCCACAGATCAGATTCTGAGGAAGAGCGACATAGGAGAAAATCAAAGAAATATCAGACTTCTGAAAGGATTCATAGAAGCCCAAGAAAGTCACGGCCCCGATCTCGGGAACCTTCCCAGTCAGATTCTGGGAGTGAGTCACGGAGGGGTCACAGGAGCAGGCGCAGGAGGAGACATCGTCATTCCAGGTCATCTACCTCCTCAGTCTCTTCAGCATCACCTTCACCACCCCGTTCTCAGAGCCCACAAGAGGCCCTAGACAAGAAATTGAGCCTCCAGGAACGACGGAGGCTGAAGGAAGAGAAAAAGCAGCAAGAAGAGTTGATGAAGGCCTTTGAGACACCTGAGGAGAAACGGGCCCGGAGACTGGCCAAGAAAGAGGCCAAAGAACGGAAGAAGAGAGAAAAGATGGGCTGGGGTGAAGAATATATGGGTTATACTAATACCGATAATCCCTTCGGAGACAATAATCTTCTGGGAACGTTCATATGGAACAAGGTGAGGGGCTGGCTGCAGCCTTCCCTGGATGTGTAACCATGCAACTTTGTAGGGAGAGCAAATTAGAGTGTTAACAGTGAGCAGAGACCCAGACACCATCCCACCTAGGAGCCTGTTTTAATAAATAGGGTAATTGTGGTTCAGAATGGGGAACCAGTCAATAAGCCTTTATTGGACACCAGCTCTGGGCCAAGTACTGTAATGGGCCCAGGGGACACAAATACAAGAATTAATCAATCCTTGCTTTGCAGGAGTTTACATATTATGAGAAATGTCTTTCCCAAGGCCACATTGCCAGTCATTGACAGAGAGTAGACTTCAGTCCATGATTCTTCCTGCTACTTGCTAGTTCACTTCTGGTATATTGAGTTTTCCATGTGCCCTGGCCACTCAATTCTTTATAGTCTTCCTTCACAATATCTTTTACATCCTTCCACCCTTCAACCCCATGCCAGTTTATAGAACCCCTGGTCAGAGGGGATCTCCATATCATTTAGTCTTAACTCTCCCTACAAACATAATACCCACCAACAAGTAGATATCCAACCTCTATGTAACAACTTCCAGTAATGATTTACTCACCATCTCCCAAGGCAGCCTCATCTGTTTTTAAATAATTCGGATTGTTTATCTTTGAATCCAGCTGAAATTTCCTGACAATACCCAATCTTAGTTTTCTTAAGCAAAATAATCCTAATAAACTCCACAACAGATCTTAAGATGTTTCAGTGAATGGACATTTATTATATGCTTCATACTGGGGATATAAATATTAAAAGACACTCCTGCCCTCAAGGAATTTAAATCCTAGTAGAAGAAAACAACACAAATAGGAAAAGGATGACCAAGAATGGAAGCTTTGGCCTTAGGAGTCACAGAGACTATGTGATTGGTTACTGTGCTCAGAGCAAAAAAGGGGGGTGGGGTGGAGGTGGAGGTAAAAGTGGGTAGGAAGAAGAACCATGGCAGTTCTTATATAGGAGTCAGGGAGTGCTTAGTTCTCCTTTAGTTGATTTAGGAAGACTTCATGAAAAAGTCTTATTTTTGAAAATCAGTACAATGTAATATACAGGTTAATCTTATGTTCCCAGACCCCAAAGAGTCCATGGATAGATTAAGATGTCCATGAGTTTGGAAGAGAGCAATGTTATATCATTATATCTTTATTTCCATATGATTGGTTTCCTTTGTGTTTTATGCATTAAAAACATTATTTTGGGTTCATGACCCAAGTAGTCCCAGTGTAATCGAAGAAACTTTTGGATTTAGAATCAATTCCTAAAACCTGCTTGGGCACATATTATCGTGAAACCTTGGGAACAAATTAAAAAAAAATAATAATAATAATAAAATAAAATAAAAACCTTACCTGTTTTCTTCTATAAAATGGAAAGATTGCTTTCTTTGATTTGCAACAGTTACTCCCAGCTCTAAGTGCTGTGATCCCATGACTACCAGAATATAAAGCTAAGGGGATATTAAGATCCCTCCCTCCTTATCACTATACTCTTCCCGGTAAATTGACAGACAGCAATTGTGTAGTCTCTTTGCAGACATGGAACTGGAACTCAGCTGGTCATGTGTTTGTCTTTTCCAGGCACTAGAGAAGAAGGGGATCAGCCACCTGGAAGAGAAGGAGCTGAAGGAGAGAAACAAGAGAATCCAGGAAGACAATCGACTAGAATTGCAGAAGGTAGTAGTTCAGCCAACCCTCACTACCAGGGCAAAGCACAGTCTCTTTCACTTAGCCCTCCCTCCTTTTTGGATTTCTTTCCTAAGAATAGCTGGTTTTTCTCCCCTCGGTTTCCCCATCCCCTCCACCAACACCAACACCACTTCTCCACCCCAATGATGGTTCCTCTTCCATTTCCCAGGTAAAACAGCTGCGATTGGAGCGAGAGAGGGAGAAAGCCATGCGGGAACAAGAGCTGGAGATGCTGCAGAGGGAGAAGGAGGCAGAGCACTTCAAGACCTGGGAGGAGCAGGAAGACAATTTCCACCTTCAACAGGCCAAGCTTCGGTATGTCAGGGGCTGGCAAGTGGGAGGGAGAAATGTCCAAAGTGGTATGAGCCTCACAGACACAGCCCTGACCGGGCTGGCCTTCATCTTTCCTGAGTTGCCACATCAAAGATAAAACATTATTGAATAGTTAAGGGAAAGATGGAGGGTTTGTCCTCAACAAGATGAGGACCACCAAGGATAAGTCAGGGCCTAGCAAGCCTAGCAAGGATTTAAGGGAATCTCAAGCAGATAGCTTTAAGGGCTCAGCTATTGGATCTTGAGGTCCAAAAATATAGAGAAAAGGCTCAAGAACCCAAAGGTAGGTGAAATTGTGGGCTCTTCTCTTCCCTACCCTTCTTGGTACTATCTTTGCACTGGGTGAAAATACCTGCTCAAGGGTAAATGCCATTTATTAGATAATCAAGCTCTCATTAGTTTCTAAGTCGTGGGGCAGTGAAGGAAGGGCACAGAGCCTAATGTTTACACACACACACACTTTGGCCCTGAGCCCTGATCAGCTGGCACACCCTTTGACCCAGCTTCCCACCAGTTTATGAAGATTGTGGCCTCAAGCACACATCTGTAGCAGGCCATACAAATGACTCTATACTGCTACTGTGTTTTATGGTTAACAAAGTACTTTGCTCACAGGGCCCCTGTAAGATAGCTGGTGCAGTCATTATGACATTTTGTAGATATGGGAGCTGTAGCACAGCAAGGTTGAGTGACTCTTCTCCAACTGCACAGCTAGAAAGGCTTGGCCCTGGGCTTCCTTTGATGGGCCCTTCCCTTTCCATCTGTCCATCTCACTGGCCCTCTCACCTTGGCCACATGTGTGCTCTAGGAGCTCAAACAATGACCAGACACCACAGTCTTCTCAACTATATCCATTGGAAACCACTAACTCCCTTCATTGCTGTTTGCAGTTCTAAAATCCGTATAAGGGATGGACGGGCCAAGCCCATCGACCTCCTGGCCAAGTATATCAGTGCAGAGGATGACGACCTGGCTGTGGAGATGCACGAGCCCTACACCTTCCTCAATGGCCTCACAGTGTCAGACATGGAAGACCTTCTAGAGGACATTCAGGTATCTCTCCTCACTGCCACACAGGGACCAGTCTTTGCCAAACACAAAGCGTGCCACTCAGAAAAAGTCCCTAGCTCACCTAGCTATTCTTCATCCTGCTTGTGATCTCCCCCTGATAGTCTATGTCTCAGCTTATCGGGAGCGCTCCCCTTTTTCCACCCTTTTACTCACATTATTCCCTAATTTAGCATGCCTCACCCTCCTTCCTCTGCTTTCTGTCTTACTTTTATCCTTCAGATGCTGCCTTTCCAGGAGACCTAATTCAGAAGTTATCTTTTCTTCCATCTTGTCTATTCTATTTTGCATTATAGTTCCCACTTACTACATATTTGGGTCATATCCTGTTTGCTGGATTGTAAGCTCTATCAAAACAAGGACAGAAACATTAATTTTGTAGCTCCTGCTCATAGCCTAGCATTACACTATATACATATATATTGAGCCTTTAATAAATGGTGGACGGATGGTCTCTGCACCTTTGCTCTCACTGTTCAAATGTTGGGGCTTAAGTCCCCATTCTGCTTTCCTTCTGAAAGACTTGGCAGGTCACTTCATGTTCCTCATCTGTAAACTGAGCAGGATTTGACTAGGTGTCATCCCTTTCAGCTCTCAGTACTGTGAACCTAGAAAGCTGTTTCTCTAATCACCTTTTGCAAACTTCCAAGCTGAATATCCACTTCTTCCAAGGTTTTTCCTGACTGGCTGGCTTCCTTTCACTCTTTCAAGATGAGTCTGAGAGATGGTGGTCCTAGGTGATGTTCGGGCAGTGGATCACAAGTGTTCTTGCTCTTCCAACTTCAGGTATACATGGAATTGGAACAGGGCAAGAATGTAGACTTCTGGAGAGATATGACCATCATAACAGAGGATGAGATCTCCAAACTCCGCAAGCTCGAGGCATCTGGAAAGGGCCCAGGTAACTGGCAGGCATCCCTAAAGGCCTGGATCAGTTTTGGTTGGCAGGGTGATGGGAGGATGTGGAGGTATCCAGGGCTGCTTTTTAAAAACAAGAGTGTACTAGAAAAGCTTGGGACAGGAAGACAGGCAGCCTGGGTTTCCATCCCAGCACTGCCTGGTTTGTGATGTGATCTTGGAAAAGTCCCTTCCCCTCTGTGAGCTGTGGTTCCTCCTACCCCCATCTCCCAATATGGAAATAAAGGGATCACACTATATTATCCTTAAGGTTTTTTTTCTAGACCTTGACATTTTTAAACTAAAAATAGCTTTGAAATGGTATTGGTCCCATATTGGTGCTATTTCCCTTATGGCCACTGGGGGGAGCTGCTGGGATAAGTCTTTGATTGAATTCACCTCATAGATACAGTTGATCAATGCATTCAGTAAACATTAAGTGCCTACTGTATGCCAGGCATTGTGCTAAGTTCAGGGGGATATAAAGAGCCAAAAGACAGTTCCTACCCTTGAGGAACTTACAGCCTTGACTGATAGACTTGTGAGAACTGGAAGGGTTCTTAAAGATCCCTTCCCGCTCTTTTTACAGATGAGGTCAAGGGGCTTGATCAAGATATAACTAATTAACAGAAGAGCTTATACTAGAACTTGAGTCTCTTACCTTCAAGGTCAATGAGCAGTGAATTTGGAGACTGGGGACCTGTGTTCTCATTCTGCCTCTGCCACGTATTACCTATGGGGCTTTGGGTAAGTTGCTTATCCCTCTTGGGCCTCGGTTTTCTCATCTGTAAAAAGAGGGGGTTGGACTAGTTGATCTCTAAGATGCCTTCTACCTCTAAACCTTTGATTCCCAGAAGTGTCTGCTATAGCACATAGCCTCAGTAGATGTATAATATTGATCTTGAAGGTGATAGGGAGCTGCTGGAGCTTATTGAGGGAAGGGGGTGATGTGCTCAGATCTGTGCTTTGGCAGAAAAGTCAAGAGGATGAAGATGAAAAGGTCAGTGGATCTGGCAGTTAAGAGCTTGTTAGTAGATTTGGAGAGATGATTTTTTGTTTGAATAATGAGGCTGAGAGGGAAAGGGAGAAGGGTGTAGCCAGAGCAGAGAATGGGCTAGGAAAGAAATAAAAAGGTCAAGGGTTTGGAAGTCATGGTGAGGGCAAAGAAGGGAGGAGAACGTAGGTCTATGCAGCTATGATGGCCTGAGAAAGAATGAAGAAGATTGAAGGTCACAGTGAATTGGGAGAACAGGACTTTGGGGGATAAGACAAAGGGGTGGTGGAGTCATGAAAACAGTAATGATTAGATAAGAGAATTTGAGAGTTCACAAACATGAAAATAGAACATTTGTGGATGATGACAAGAAAATGAAGGTGATTTCCTTATATAGCAAGATGCAATGGAGGAGTTGTAAATGCAAGGCAGTTTTGGCAGGTGGAAGCAGCTAGTGGAGCAGAAGAGGCCTTCCTGAAGGAGAAAGCCTGGTACTGAGCTCTATGTGAGGATGGGGTAGGCAAAGAGTCAGTTCAGACACGAGGGGACAGCCTATGCAAGGACACAGCAGTGAAAGATGGCATGTCACATGTGAGAAACTGCACAAGCTACATGAAAGATAGTAGTATTTTGTAGTAAACTTGGAAATGTTGGTTGGAACTGGGTTGTATAGAAGAGATTTTATATTATCTTGGAGGCAATAAGAAACAAATGGAGCTTTAATCTGAAAAATGTCATAGTCAGACCTACTCTTTAGGAATATTTATCTGTCCTACCAAACTCCTTTTATGAAACAAAAATATGTTGTTGATACCTAAACCAGGAAGGACCAAAACAAAGAAGATTATAGACCAATCTCCCTAATGAATATTGATACAGAAATCTTAAATAAAACATTAGCATGGAGATTACAGCAACTTATCACCAGGATAATACACTATGACCAAGTAGAATTTATATCAGGAATGCAAGGCTGATTCAGTATTAGAAAAACTGTTAGCATAATTGACCATATCAGTAACCAGACTAACAAATCGTGAATATGTCAGTAGGTTCAGAAAAAGCATTTGATAAAATACAATAGCCATTTCTATTAAAAACACTCCAAAGCATAGGAATAATTGAAGTTTTCCTTAAAATGATAAGTAGCATCTATTTAAAACCATCAGCAAGCAATATATGAAACAGGGACAAACTAGAAGTATTCCTAATGAGGGCAGAGTTGAAACAAGGTTGCCCACTTATCATCAAGCTATTATTCATAATTCTACTAAAAATGTTAGCTTTTAGCAATAAGAGAAAAAAAAAGAAATTGAAGGAATTAGAGTAAGTAATGAGGAAACAAAATTATCCTTCTTTTCAGGTGATGTGATGGTATACTTACGAGAATCAATTTTAAAAACTACTAGAAACAACAACTTTAGTAAAGTTGCAGGATATAAAATAAATCCACATAAATCATCAGCATTTCTATATGTTACCAACAAAGTTCAGCGAGAAATAAAAAGATTGAAATCCCATATAATTTAAAACAACTTTAGATAATGTAAAATATTTAGATAGCTACCTGTCAAGACGAAGCCAAGAATTATATGAGCACAATTACAAAACATTTTGCACACAAATAAAGTTAGATCTAAATATTTGGAAGTATATCAAGTGCTCATGGATAGGCTTAGCTAATATAATAAAAATGATAATTCTACCTGTCATACCAATCAAACTGTCAGGAAATTTCTTTATAGAATTAGAAAAAAATAACAAAATTCATCTGAAAGAACCAAAATCAAGAATTTCAAGGAAATTAATGAAAAAAAAATTTGCAAAGAAAGGTGGCCTAGTGGTATCTGACTTAAAACTATTATAAAGCAGAAGTCATCAAAACCATTTGGTATTAGCCAGATAAGTGGAATAAGTTAGGTTCACAAGATTCAATGGTCAGTGACTATTGTAATCTAGTGTTTGATAAATTCAAAGAAAAAAAATCTCACCATTTGACAAAAATTTCTGGTAAAACTGGAAAATAGCATGGCAGAAAGTAAGCATTGACAAATACCTAATAGCCTATACGAAGATAAGGTCAAAATAGGTTCATGATTTAGACATAAAGGATATTACTATAATCAAATTAGAAGAACAAGGAATAGTCTGCCTCTCAGATCTGTGGAGAAGGGAGGAATTTGTGACCAAAGAAAAAGCAGAAAATATTATGAAATGCAAATGAATAGTTTTGCTCATATTAAATTTAAAAGGCTTTGTACAAACAAAATGAATGCCAATAAGATTAGAAGGAAAATAAAAAGTTTTTATAGCCACTGTTTCAGATAAAGGCCTCATTTCTTAAATATATAGGTAATTGACTCAAATTTATAAGAATACAAGCCATTCTCCAATTGATAAATGGTCAAAGTATATGAGCAGACACTTTTCAGATGAAGAAGTCAAATCCATTTCTAGTCATATGGAGAAAATGTTCTAAATCACTTTTGATTATAGAAATGCAAATTAAGATAACTCTGAGATATCATTACATACCTCTTAGATTGGCTAAGATGATAGGAAAAGATAATGATAAATGTTGGAGGAGATGTGGGAAAACTGGGACACTGATGCATTGTTGGTAGAGTTGTGAAGTGATCCAATTATTCTGGAACTATTGGAACTATGCCTAAAGGGCTATCAAACTGTATACCCTCTGATCCAGCAGAACCTCTACTGGGTCTATATCCTAAAGCGATCATAAAAAAGGGAAAAGGATTCCCCATGTGCAAAACATGTTTGTAGTGCCAAGGAATTGGAAATTCAGTGGATGACTATCACTTGGGAGATGACTGAATAAATTATGGTATAAGAATATAATTATTATTCCATAAGAAATGAGAAACAGGCTGATTTCAGAAAAGCCTGGGAAGACTTACAAGATGCTAAATGAAGTGAAAGGACCAATAGAACATTGTACACAGTAACAAGATTATGTAATGATCAGTTGTAATGTAATGGACTTGGTTCTTTCCCACAATGAGGTGATTCAGGGCAATTCTGATAGACTTGGGATGGAAAGAGACATCCACATCCAGAGGGAGGACGACAGGGACTGAATGAATGTGAATCACAACATAGTATTTTCACCTTTTTTATTCTTATTTGTTTGCTCTCACACAGCATGACAAATATGGAAATATGTTTAGAAGAATTGCATGTATTTTGAAAAATAAAAAGCTATCATTTTTTAAAAATAGGAATAATTATCTCTGAAGAGGATAGATTAGGGAAGAGAAACTAATTGGAGGATAGGCAACAGTCCAGCTTGTTTGTGAGTGATGAGACCCTGAATCAGGTGGTGCTTATAGATAAGGGAGCTAGATCCAATAAAATTTGGAAACTGATTGGACCTAAAGCTGGAAGGAGAGGAAGGAAACAAGAGTGATTCTTAAGTTCCTGGGAAGATAGTGGTACATTTGGCAGAAATACAAAAGTTAGGAAACAAGAGAATACTGAGTTGTGTCAGATATTTGAATTTTAGAAGTCTGTGATATTGAGTTAAAATGTCCAGAAGGCCACTAATTATGTTGGACTAAAACTCAGAAGAAACACTAGAGCTGGATATATAGATATGGTGGTTTAACATGGGCGCTCATGAGATCCCCAAGAATCACAGCACGGAGAGAAAAAAGACAACAGAGGAGACTGAAAAGGCACAGCCTCAGGAGGAGGAGAGGGCACAGCATCACAAGAACCCCAAAAAGAAAGCATCTTCATTGAGAGAGTGGTCAGAGAGAAGAAAGGGGGAACTTTCCCTGTCTGTGGGACCCTGATTGGGGAGAAGGGAAATATTGGGCCCCTGGACAGGGCACTGTGATGATGTAGAGGGGCAGCAGAGATCCAGCTCAGTGATGGGTTCTCTCCTCTCTCCACAGGAGAGCGTCGAGAAGGGGTAAATGCCTCTGTCAGTTCCGATGTACAGTCAGTGTTCAAAGGCAAGACCTACAATCAGCTCCAGGTGATCTTCCAGGGCATCGAGGGCAAGATCCGGGCAGGGGGGCCCAACCTGGACATTGGCTACTGGGAAAGCCTGCTGCAGCAACTTAAGGCCCACATGGCCAGAGCCAGGTGAGGGAGGCTAGAGAGAGGGAGGGCGGACTGGAACTCAGGACAGCCAGGTAAAGTCGGCTGTGACTCTGGGCAGAATGCTGAGAAATCTCTTCCCACCTTACTTACCCTGCTGCTGGAACTCTTATCTTCCCAGAAATCAGCCGGAGTCAGGATCACTAACCATCTTTATTCTTAATCTTTTCCGGTCACTCTCCAACGCCAGGTCACGAGTGTGAGAGAGCGTGAGTTCCATGACCCAAGTTTCTCCTCCTCCTCCTCCTCCCACACAAGTCACTTCCCCCTCTGTCCCACCAATCAAGTCAGCACAGAACAGCTGAGGAGGGTCAACCTTCAAACAAGTTAATAGGGAACTGTCCAATTGGCATTAGTCTCACGTGCTTCATTATCCAAGTGCATTGCTCAGTTCTAGCCCTTTACACCCTGTGTTGGCCAAGGAGAGCCAACACCACTTAGCTTCCTCCAAGCTGATTAATGGCAGCCTTGCCCACAAGTGCTTTGAAATCCTTTGGAGAGCATTCTGGATCTACAGGGATGGAGTATAATGTCTCCATCTGACTTAGTGATTCAGAGTTTAGAGGGACTCATTCTGAGGAAATTCAGGCCCACAAAGGAGAAGTCACCTGCCCCTAGAGCTGCTTTCCAGAGGGAGAAGGAGCCCCTCCAGGGCCCTGGCCCCATCATTTGGTGCTACATTGTTTCACACTGTCATCTCCCCCCACCCGCCAGATACTTGATGTTCCAGCCAATGGGAGTCTACACAGAGCCTTTGCTGCCCCTCACCCATGCCCCCATCTGGAGGGTCCTCTTCTCCTAGGTCCTGCCAAGCGCAGCTCCCAGCATTTTCTCTGTGGCTATCTAGTCCCTGAATGAGAACAAATGGCCAGACCTTGCTTGAAGATCTCCAGGGAGCATCCTGAAGCAAACTAGCCTCCCTGTTTGGGCTCTAATTGCTAGGAATATTTTTCTTACTATGTGCTGAAATCTCTGCAGTTTCCACCCATTGTTTCTAATTCTGGTCTCCCAAGCCAAAATGAATGAGCTCAATGCCTCTCTTTCCCTTGGTGGCCTTTAAAATGCCTGCAGAGGGATGGCCATCTGCCCCTGGCTGGCCCCCTCTTGTCACCTGATATGGGCAATGAAGATATTGGCCCTTCCTAGCTGTGTGACCCTGGGCAAGTCACTAAACCCCAGCCCTAAAAAAAATAAAAATAAAAAAATAAATAAAAAATAAAGATATTGGCCATCTTCCTAGGACACAGGGAAGGTGCCTCCCAAGAAGTCCGGCCTTTGAGAACTGTTTCCTTTGTACCTCTCTGATGCACTGAACTGGAATGTGTGATCTACACAATTCTGCATTTGTGTCTCATCCCCCCAGGAACTGTGCTCGTCCGAACTTTTATCTCCCCCTGCCCCCATGTCCTCACGGACCGTTTTTGCACATTAAGTGCTGAATTAGCATTTGAGTTTCATTTGGTCTGCATACTAGGTGCCCAGAAGAAGGGGTTTTGGTTGCCCTTTCACCCGTGCAGAGGTCCTGACATGTTTTCAGTTGCAGCTGAGCATGGAAAGCTCCTCAAAAGAGTCCGTCATGGCTCATGCTGAGGAGCAACTATGTCCTTCTATGTTCCAGGCTCCGTGAGCGCCACCAAGATGTGCTCCGGCAGAAACTGTACAAGCTGAAGCAGGAGCAAGGCGTCGAGAGCGAACCCCTATTCCCTATCCTCAAGAAAGAGCCATCATCTCCCAGTGAGAGGTGCGTGTTCCCAGTCACCAGCCAAGGAGGCGGGGTGCTGAAGGCCTTCCTCCTCCTTTCCCCTGCTTATCCAGCCATCTCTGACTGGGGTCGAGGGAAGGGGTCACAAGGCAGTCAGAACCTCAGTGCTGAGTCGCTTGCATGCCCATGATTTGCCCTTCGACTCTGCTCTGCCCTGTGCCCAACCTGTGCCATTGTGGTCTCAATCCGTCACCATCTAAGGCTCTTCTCGACTTTGGAGTCCCAAAAGGGAGAAAAGTCCTTGTTCCCCACATGTGGGGGGTCACCCTACTCCTTATCTAGAAGAAGAGGTTCTGAGCCTTACATCCAGGTCCCCCAGTCCTTCCCATAGGAAGTGATCACAGGGGACGTGTCCCTGGGTGGGGGGGGGAGGCATCCAAGAAGAGAACAAGACTCCCCAGAGAAATCTCCGTGATGGAAAAGGTGGGCCAGTGAGGAGGGGGACCAGAGCCTGGGGACTGGATGAGGGGGACTCTGGTGCAGGCACTGAGATAATAGTGTGAGGGAGAGCGGGAGCCTGGGAGGTCCCCCTGTCTCACCCCTTCTGCCTCTAGGTCAGAGCCTGAAGAAGAAGCTCAGGCCCAGCCGGGGCCTTCCACCTCCAGGGTTTCCGAGGAGCCAGAAGCTGAAGGCGAGGCCCGAGCCGAGGGTGAGGGGGAAGGTGAAGGTGAGGGGGAAGCTGTGCTAATGGAGGAGGACCTGATCCAGCAGAGCCTCGAGGACTATGATGCTGGCAAGTACAGCCCCAGGCTGCTCACCACGCATGAGCTGCCCTTCGATGCACACGTGGTGGAAGTGGAGGAGGACCTTCAGCGCCTGCTGCTTTCTCGGCAGCAGCTGCAGGTGACAGGTGAGTCAGCAGGGGCCATGCGACCATGGGGGGCGGGATTATGGGCCCATGCTTTTCTCCCAGACTGGGCCTGAGGCTGCCCGCTGCCCAGGTCAGTGAGAGCTTGTAGCTGTGTGTCCCGGGTTTTTGTTACATGATCCCACTGCGAGCCCAGTGGGGGATTCTGCTTTCCTCCTCTGTCTCCTCATTCTCTTCCCCTCTCCTCCCTCTGTCCTCTGAGCTCGCTGTGTTAAGAAGTTGTTTATGAAGTCTTACTCTGGGCTTCTGTGGGCAGCGGAGGGGACGGGGGGTGGGGGGGAGAGCATGGTGCAGCGAGAGGGGGCCTGGTCCAGAACCAGAAAGTCTCATCACAGAATCCTGGTAGCCTCAGTTTCCTCGTCTGTAAAATGAAATGGAAAAGGAAATGGCAAACACTCCAGTATCCTCACCAAGGGAACCTCAGAGGGGACCACAGAGGTAGATGGCACTGAAAATGTCAGCACAGTAAAGTACTAGAGGGAGATTACAGCACGGAGGTGGCCGCTCCCCGGGTTGTGTCACTAGTCAGGAGCCTTTGGACCCCAATAAATTAGGACTTTCTGAAGACTTTATCAAGGCTTGGGTGGCGTGGTGATCAGTCACCCAGCCAACAGAAAAGGGGAGGAGGTACCCTGGCAATTAGGTAAGAGGTGGGGGCCAGAAACAAAGCCAGTTGTCAAGCACATGGGCAGGCTTTGAGCAAGCCCCATAATCCCTCGCCTCCCTCTGTTTGCACAGGAGACGCCAGTGAGAGTGCCGAAGACATCTTCTTCCGCCGGGCCAAGGAGGGTATGGGGGCCGACGAGGCCCAGTTCAGCGTGGAAATGCCCCTCACCGGCAAGGCCTATCTGTGGGCCGACAAATACCGGCCCCGCAAGCCTCGCTTCTTCAACCGGGTCCACACGGGCTTCGAGTGGAACAAGTACAACCAGACCCACTATGACTTTGACAACCCCCCCCCAAAGATTGTGCAAGGCTACAAGTTTAACATCTTTTACCCGGACCTGATTGACAAGCGCTCCACGCCTGAGTACTTCCTGGAGGCCTGCCAGGACAACAAGGACTTTGCCATCCTGCGCTTCCATGCTGGACCTCCCTACGAGGACATCGCCTTCAAGATTGTCAACCGGGAGTGGGAGTATTCCCACCGACACGGCTTCCGCTGCCAGTTCGCCAATGGCATCTTCCAGCTCTGGTTCCACTTCAAGCGCTACCGATACCGGCGATAGGGGGCCCGGGCCCGGACTGCAGCCTCCGAGAGAGGCCGGAGACAACAGGCGGACGCGCTCGTGTGCTGGCGGCCCCTTGGTCTCCAGGTGGGCCTGAGGGATTCGTTCTTTGCCCTGTGCTTCTTCCTTTTGGAACTCCTCCTTTGTACCTAAACCTGATGTCAGAGTTTCTTCAGGACTATTTTCAGCCAAATAAAAACCATTTTGGAGTAAAAGTTCCATGTTTTCCCTCCCCAGCTTCCCTTTACTGCATGTGTCTGAATTGGGGTCAACTTCAGACAGGCTTCTAGTTACTCCCGAGCCACTAGGTGGCAGTTTAATTTCCCAGATGGCTACAGTTTTACTACAAGCCAGCCTGTCCTGCGGGGGGTACACAGAAAGGGGAGCACATAGAGCGGGTGACATGAAGTGGCAGGGCCCACCAAATGCCCTCACCAGAGAAATCTCAGCCTCTAGGATGCCAGGGCTGGACAGGACCCTGAGGGGCTCAGCCAGCTCCGCGGATTGGGATGGGGGAGAGAGTGAGAGATAGATGGGTTTGGGTTTTCCCCCTGACCTCTGAGACTTGTTTTTTCTTTCAAACACTGGCTTCCCCACATTGCCAGAGGAGTTTGACATAGAGCTAAGAAGCCCCGCCTAAAAGCCATTTAGTCCAGCCTTCTTGTTTTAGCAATGAGGAAGCTGAGGAGCCCAAATCTGGGAATGAGAACAGAACCGGGATTCCCAGTTCTCAGTCCTTGTTCTTTGTTCTGTGCCATATTTCCTCTGCTTTTGTAGCCCGCCTTATCTAGGTAAGGGACGGGGGAAACTCTATAACAAAAGCTGTTTTGTCATGAATTTTATAGGGCACAACCACTGAGCACTCTAGGCGGTCAGAAAAAAGGCGAAAGTAAGAATCGGAGCAGTCAAGAAGGCTTTGAATTAGCCTTGAAGGGTAAGTAGACTAGTGTATGAAATGCCATTTGAAGCCATCTCTACATCCTCACCGGCACAGGATTGTCTGTGTAATGAAGGTGCCTTGGGATGCATCCTGGAGCACTACCTCATAGGGAAGGAACACAGGGGTCCCAGGAAACCTAGGAAATCTGTTTCGGTCATTCATTTGCTGTGAGAATGGGCAAGCTATTTTCTGTCTCAGTTTCATCTTCACAATAAACATTTATTAAGCTCCTGCTGTGTGCCAGTTCCAGCCCCCCTGGAGTCTAATCATAGAGGATAATAACATGCAAGCAAATACATAGAAAGCAAGCTGTATATAGGATAAATCAGAAATAACAGAGAGAAGGCCCTGAAATGGGAGCTGGGGAAGGCTTCCTGGAGAAGGCAGGATTTTGGATGGAGTGTGTTCCAGGCATGGGGCACAGAGACCCATCAATAATGAGAATCAAAGCGTCCATGGTGGGGAGCAAAGCAGAAGAGCGCTGGAAAGGTGAACGAGGGGTTTGGGTTCCAGAAGCTTTGTCAAATAGAGCGCATAACTGAGGTATTCCAGAGGTGTCTTAGGTTCCCAAACAGTATTGTTTGTATCACTGTGTTTTCAGTTTGCTCTGGACCTATTTCTTCAAAGCTTATAAGGAGCCCCTTCACTTTGGTCTGCTGGAAGTGTAGCGGAACCACCAGTTCCATTTCTTTTTTATTTTTTTGCTAAGGCAATTTGGGGGCTTAAGTGACTTGCCCAGGGTCACATAGCCAGGAAGGTTATGTGTCTGAGCCAGATTTGAACACAGCTCCCAGGGCTAATGCTCTACCCACTGCCCCACCTGCCCCCACCACTTCCATTTCTAAACCAGGTGAGTTCAGGCCTCCTTTGGGATCCTCTGGATGCCCAACCAGCTCAGGACATGCAAGCTTAGCTCCCAGCCACAAGCCAGAATTAGAAACATGCACCATCACACCCAACAGCACTAATTTTATGCACGTCTGATCTTTGTAACTGGACCCAGGGGAGACCCTCAGCAAGTTGGATTAAGTGACCATCAGATGACCCTGAGCCATTAATCGGGCTGACCAGGGACAGTGGCTCTGATTCTCTAGGGGAGGCAGGGTCTGGGTCAATCTAAGCTGAACTTAACTTGGGCCGGTTTCCAGAGGGAGGCTCCTCTGAGGGAAAAGCTGGCCGGCCCAGAACTCACTCTGTCATCCCATTCCCATGCACACATCCCCATCACTGACAGAAAGCTCTGCCCGGAACCGAAAACCCAAGCTTGGGGCAAAGACCTGTCTCTAACTGGAACCTGTCTCCTCTTTTCCTTTCAGAGCCTTTGCTTTTATCAGTCTGGATATCAGCTCCAAGCCTTTAAAGCCAAACTTTGAGCAACGAATCTCCCCTACACTTAACTGGCTACATCTTGTCCAGAGGTTGCATCCTACTGATAGTCTTGGACAATCCGGAGTCATTTTTGCCACAAGGAAGCATTGGAGGAGCATTTGCCTGAAAGAAGAAAATCTTTCCTACTTAAATATTTTTAAGCCCATTTTTTTTTCCTTATTCTCTTATCTCTGGCCAGGTCTTAAAGCAGGACTTCTTAAAGTTTTTCACTTACGACCCCTTTTTGACTAAGAAATCTCTATGTGACCCCGCATATATATATATATATATATATATATATATATATATATATATAAAAGCTATACAAACCACACATTTACTAAAAATCTTTTTTCATGATCCCCCACAATCAGTTCCTGGACACCAAATGGGATCACAGCCTACAGTTTAAGAAGCTGGAAACTAGAGCACTTACCAGTATTTAGTCCAAGATTACCTCCCGAGGGAAGTCATAGTCACACTGAGTCCAACGTTAACTTGTGGCTGTCTCAAAATGATGTAAATAGACGTACATAGACATACAAGGCTGGTCATGCGCTAGTCCATGAGTTAACCCTCCAAAAAATCAGTTAAATTTGGTCTAGATCTGAGCTGTGTATGTCTCCGAAGCCTCTTTTCAAGAGAAAATGTACACTTATTTAACAAAATAAAGGCAGCTTTTCCCAGAGGTTGGGCAGAAAAATAAAGGAACTTTCAAGAAAGCAATTCTTGTTAGCCTCCCCCCAAAAGGTACCTCCGTTCCTGAAGCCCCCTCCTCAAATTGAGTTCCTCTAAGGACATCCATTTTGAAATAAAGTTATGCTCACTCCCTGACTGCCTCTCAATTCTGCTCACTCTCCAGCACCGTGCTCCTTCTGCTTTTCAGCTCCGGTTTTTGTGTTGCCTTCCCCTGTTAGAATTTAAGCTCCTTGAGGGCAGGGACTGTATTTTTGCTTGTATTGAAATTCCCACAGTTTAACACATTTCCTAGCACATTGCCAGTGCTTAATAAATCCAGTTGACTTGTTAAATTAATTGGTCAATCAAATATTTCTGTTTATGTAGTCTGGTGCTGGGGTACATGGTCCCTTCCAATCTGGAGAAAGAGCCTTGGTACATAATGAGCTCCAAACAAATGCACTTGAGTCAAGTCTTACTGGATGGGCAGAATTTTTTTTTTTAATTTATAATTTTTTTTCACAGTATATATGCATGAGTAATTTTTTTATAATACTATCCCTTGTATTCATTTTTCCAAATTATCTCCCCCTCCCTCCACTCCCTCCCCCCGATGACAGGCAATCCCATACTTTTTACATATGTTACAATATAACCTAGATACAATATATGTGTGTAAATAACATTTTCTTGTTGCATGTTAAGTATTAGATTCCGAAGGTATAAGTAACCTGGGTAGATAGACAGTAGTGCTAACAGTTTAAATTCACTTCCCAGTGTTCCTTCTCTGGGTGTAGTTGTTTCTGTCCATCATTGATCAACTGGAAGTGAGTTGGAACTTCTTTATGTTGAAGATATCCACTTCTGGATGGGCAGAATTAAGCAGAGAGGATAGCAAAGGAGACAAGCTAGCGTAGGCTAGGGTGGGCCCAAGGCAATCTGAGAAAGGTTTGAAGATTGCTTCCTTTGTCTGCTATTATTAGCCTTTCATGGCAATGTATCTTTGCCAGAGTACATTTTTTTGAATAAATTAAAACTTTTTATTTTCAAAACACATGCATAGTTTTCAGCATTCACCCTTATGAAACCTTGTGTTCCAATTTTTTTCTCCCCACCCTCTCCCTTAGATGGAAAGTAAAATGTATAATATATGCATAATAGATGCCATATATGTAAGTCTCTCCAGGACTCTAAAATCATTCTGCTGATCATTTCTTATAGAATAACAATATTTCATAACATTCATATACCATAACTTTTAGCCATTCCCAAACTGATGGCAGACAGTTTCCAGTTCCTTGCCACTACAAAAAGGGCTGCCACAAACATTTTTTTGCACATGTGAGTCCTTTTCCTTTTTTTATGATGCCAGAATGCATTTTTGTAGCACTTCACTGTTTATGACATATTTTTCTCACATGATCCTGAAAATTAGATAATCAATAACCTTAATCTCCATTTTTACAGAAGATAATCTAATCTGACAATGAGGGACTCTTTAGTTTTGTTTGTATATAAAAAACCTACCCTGTGCCAGGCACTATGATAAACATTGGGGTACAAAACCAAAAATCAAATATTCCCAGCTCTCTCAAAAAACTTACATTCTGTCACAGGAGACAACATAAACATGGAAGTATAAACACAGAAGAAATATGAGGTAATGTAGTGGAGTTGAGTAGCTGCTGAGGAATGAGGGAAAAGTTTAATGAAGAATGTAGCCTTTGAGTTGAGTTTTGAAAGAAATAAGGATTTCTAAGAGGAAGAGATGAGAAAAGAGGCTATTTCCAGCCACAAGGACAACCAGTGAACAGGCATAGAGAAGCAGTGAAAAGCCCTGAGGCACAGTAAAGTCAGAACCATAAAGTGCCCAAAGGGCAATAAAAGTTTTCCAAGATTAAAAGGACTGGTTCTGGCCGGCTGGGAGGGAGGGATGCAGAAGCAGATTATTTTCGTTAGTATCAAGTCCAGAATAGCAATATCATTTGTCACTCCCCACCACTTTAAAGGATTAAATTATCATTAAAGAAAATCTCAAATATATCAGTTATTCTGCTTTGGGTAAAAATTTGTTCACAATGTCTGGGTAAAATCCCTTTTTGCTACTATAGTACACTTGCACATCAGATTTGTGATCTCCTTTTTAAAATTCCTCATGAATAATAATAAGAACTTTTTTTAGGCCACCATGTCACACTACTAGCAATTTAGATTGAGTTGATAATCCACTAAAAACTCTTGTGTTTTTATCAAAGAAATCACTCCTGACCCCTCCTCCCCCAACTTTATTTGTGAACTTTACATCTTTATCCATTACATTTCATCTTCTCCTCTATTGTTTTGGCCGGCTGAGATTAATTTGAATCTAGACTCTATTATCCAACATTTTAACCATCCTCCAAAATTCCTGGCTAATTAGACAGATTCTTTGATAAGAAAGGTTAAATAGCACAGAGGCAAAGCAATTCTTAGTAGATAGGAGATTATTACTCCTCCTTCTATAGTCATCCAATCAGTTCCAAATCCTCCTAACATATGATCATCTATCCCCTTGCTCTCCATCTTATTCATTAATACTTCATGAGAGACTTTGTCCAATGATTTGCTGAAATCTAAGTATACATGTCTATAGCATATAGCATCCACTGATGTACTTAGTCTACTTTTTCAAGAAAGAAAATGAAGTTAATCTGCCATTTCCTGTTTTTTAGTGATCATTGCCTCTAATACTCGCAAAGTTTTGGGGTTCTGATGATTCAGAATGAATGCAGATAGAAATTATTTTCTGTTCTGGTCAGAAACTCTAAGGGTCTTCTCTCCTAGATTGAATTTTTTGGTGGAGGCAAACTAAGACATCTTTTGTTCGTTTTTTACCTAGTCTTTAATCACTGAATGAGCATTGTCTCTGACAGACTGAGACCTGGGGAAAACCTTAGCTTAAAAAGCAAAGTCTCCACTACACCTTGGGCTATTGCTAGTTATCTTGTGTGTCTTGCCACTGGACTCGAGAGTGGGGCTGATGACTTTGCCCAGCTCCATCTCACTTAAATCCAATTTATTTTCAAAGCAAAATATCATCCTCCTGAAATCCTCAATCCTCTTCAGGAATGGAGGATGAATAAGAACAATATTTACAAGCCATTCGTTAACGTGTTCTAGTGTTTTGCCAGGCAAGCTCTCTCATTGGGAGTTTCCAAATTTCAGTTTCGTCCTTTTTAAGAGAAGGGAGGAATTTGCCTTTCATTCCTGGAGTGACTCTCTCATTCCTGGAGATCTCTCAGAGGTCAACCATGGCAGTTCCAAACATTGTGCCTGCTACTTTCAGAACACAAGGATATAATTTGTCTCTGCCTATCTCCTCGATTGTTAAGTTCTTACTAAGTGCTAATGAGATAATGAGATATTAGGTTCTTACTAAGTGCTAAGTCGGTACTTGACAATTCTCTAGTTCCTGCCATGACTGGAAATTTTACTTGTGAATTTCTGGGAAAGAGCTTGCGTGCTTAGGAGGAGCAAGTTCATTGGTTGAAGTAATTTTTCCCAGAAGCCCTTGCATTATCCCACGCCCATTCTCTGGGAGGATAAAAGAAGGAAGTCACTACTCTGGACCAGAGTTAACGGCAACTGTCTGGAGACAACGATTCTCTACAGGAAGAAGAATCTGTCCGAGAGATCTGAGTTGACACAGCAGATCTCCTCCCAGAGAGCGATCAGATCGGCAGCTTCTGCAGACAAGAGCACGTTACACTCGCTTATATTGAGCTTCTACTCCTTGCTGCTAATTTTTGTTCTATCCTTCCTCTGCAAAGATCATTCTCCTTAGAAAGGAAATGGCAGAAAAATAGGAATTGAGTAGTTCAGCCTTCTTACCATTGTCCACTACCATCAAACCATCCACCATGAGCAGAAATCATTTTCTTTCTTTGATCCTTCTCATAGCCCAAACTAACTTTTATTTTAGTCCTTAGCATTCATTGTTAGCTTCCATTTGAATTCCAAACTGAGCCCCTTGAAATCTGTTCTCATAAAATAGAAGGTGCCCCGGAGATTATAACTGCCTTTCTCCTTAATCACCACCTCCAACAAGTCCTTGACATTTCCACTTATCACTTCTTCCATTTTGATTGGTATCAGGTGCAGAATAGTGATACCACTTGTCACTTCCTCTACCTTTTAAAAGATGAAATTGTCGTTAAAGAAAACCACAAATTTATCAGTTATTCTTCTTTTTGGGGAAAAAAAAAAGCAGAAAAAAAAAGGTGTCTAGGGTTCCCTCCTCTAGTATATTTATATATTGGATTTGTGATATCTTTTCCAAATTCCTCATCTATTAATAAATAATAGTAATAGCTCCCATTTACATCAAGTTTACTACATGCTAAACACTTTATAATTATTATCTCACTTGATGCGCACAACAATCCTAGGAGGTAGGTGCCATTGTTATTTCCATTTTATAGATGAAAAAACTTAAAGCAGAGAGTAAATGACTTGCACAGGCGCACACATAATAAATATATAGTAAATAAAATATTTACTTATTCATTATTTTTATATATTTATATATAAATATACTTATGTTAGTATAACTATATGTTTCAATAAAAATCTGTAGTAAATAAATAAATAATGAATGTCTGAAGTTGGATTTGCATTTGGGTCCTCCTGACCTAAGGTCTAGTGCCCTATGCACTGTGATATCCCTTCATTGTCTGGATGGCTGGCCTAGTGTGCATACTGGGGATGGGACTGAGCTGTGATTCACTGGCAGGGGATTCCCAAGCAAGCTCCCATTGCAGGTCAGCACCCTCTCTATGACCATGACCTTGGAGAGTTAGCAAATGCCGAATTCTGCTGAATCCTGCCACCTCCCTCTTGGGGCCCTTGGAAGATTACAAGGTGGGGTCAGAGAAGAACAAGGGTCACCCAGGGAGAAGCCGAAGGTCTCAGTGTTCCAAAGGTGGTGGGCAGTAGGGAAAAATGACATGGCTCCCAGAGCCCTAGGGGCACTTACCTCATCTAGGGTTGCAGGGTAGGTATTCTCAGCAACTGAACTGATAACTAATAAATGATCAAAGGAAATGAACAATTATCAGATGAAGAAATTGAAACTATTTCTAGTCATAAGAAAAGGTGTTTTAAATCACTACGGATCAGAGAAATGCAAATCAAGACAACTCTGAGATACCATTACACACCTCTCAGACTGGCTAAGATGACAGGAAAAGATAATGCTGAATGCTGGAGGGGATGTGGGAAAACTGGGACACTGGTGGAGTTGTGAATGCATCCAGCTATTCTGGAGAGTGATTTGGAACTATGCTCAAAAAGTTATCAAACTGTGCATTCCCTTTGATCCAGCAGTGTTACTGCTGGACTTATCTCCCAAAGAGATCTTAAAGGAGGAAAGAGACCTGTATGTGCCAAAATGTTTGTGGCAGCCCTTTCTGTAGTGGCCAGAAACTGGAAACTGAATGGATGCCCATCAGTTGGAGAATGGCTGAATAAATTGTGGTATATGAATATTATGGAATATTATTGTTCTGTAAGAAACAATCAGCAGGATGACTTCAGAAAAGCCTGGAGAGACGTACATGAACTGATGCTGAGTGAAATGAGCAGGACCAGGAGATCATTATATACTTCAACAGCAATACTGATGATCAATTCTGATGGATGTGACTCTTTTCAACATTGAGGTGATTCAATGGAGAGAGACATCTGTCCAGAGAGAGGACAGTGGGAACTGAGTGTGGATCACTCTCTCTGTTGTTTGCTTGCATTTTGTTTTCTTTCTCATTTTTTTGGTTTTATTTGAATTTTCTTGTGCAGCAAGATAATTGCATAAATATGTATGCATATATTGGATTTAACATTTATTTCCACCATATTTAATGTATATTGGATTACTTGCCATCTAGGGGTGGGGGTGGAATTTGGAACACAAGGTTTTGCAAGGGCCAATGTTGAAAACTTATCCATGCATATGTTTTGAAAATAAAAAGCTTAAATTAAAAAAATAAAGCAATTGAGCTTATCGATTATCTCCCTGGAAATCCCCAGCCATGTATCCCTACACAATCATCCCAGATGCTAGCTGGTCTGTCTCTGGAGAAGCAGTCAGCTTTGAGTCAGCTGGGATTATTATTGTAGTTATTATTGCTGTGTTAATAATAAAATTAATAATAAATAAGAATGAAGTTAATACTGTTAATGATAGCCATGGCATTAATATAGTGCTTTAAGATTTGCAAACCACTATACAAATACTATCTCATTTTATCCCACATTAAACCTGGAAGGTAAACACTGTTACCACTGAGCCACTTGACAATAAGTCTTTTCAAAAATTGTACTTGACCTTTTGATTAACATAATTCATCTTTCACTTGTAGAAGATCATTGTTAGTAAATTAGGTCAACCTGTTCAGCCAGCTGAGTCATTCCTTGCTGTAAACTTTGCCCCTTGATGGGGATGGGAGAGAAAATGCCTCAGTGGAATTCCCTCATTGGCCAAATGGAACACTGGAATGTTACAGCCTGTCTGCAATAAACATTAAATAGATTGCAAAACCCTAGCTCTGGCCAGCCAGTACAACTGCTTCCCCCACTTCATTTTTCAATTTGAAGCTTTCTATATTAGGTTCTCAGGGCTAATCGTGGACCCATTCAGCACATTGGATCACCTCCTCCCAACAATGTTCACAAAGTTCTCTCTCAAATGAAGCATCTCTAGAAATGGTCAAGAAGGTGCAACCTCAACCAGAGGCTCCCTGGAGGATTTCCACCAGACTTCTTCCACTTTCTGGGCTTTATCTATCAAATTAAGTGGCTGGATTAGATGGTCTCTTTTGTTTCCTCCATTAGAATATTTCCTTCTTGAGAACAGAGGATGCCTTATGTTCTAATTTTATCTCTACTGTTTAAGACAGTGCTTTACACACAACACTCAATAAGACTTTATCCATTCATCCGTTATTTCATTCATTCTTCTATATCCAAGATTCTAGTGCTCTTAATGTTGGAAGCAATGTAGTGGATAGTGGAATCTGGGATGACTCCTTGGGGAATATTCCTCTGGGGATTGTCAGAACGTTACTTTGGACAATGGGAGTTCCTGCTCTACAATATGGTTGAGCTAAGTATCCCCCAGTGCTCCAGGAATGGTTTAGACACTGCCCCAAACACTGTGACCCGAGCCAAGTCATTTAGCTTCTCTGAGCTCAGTTTTTTCCTCTGTTAAATGAGGGGGCTGAGTTCAGTGGCTTAGGGGGGCCTTCCAAAAAAGCTCCTTCCAGCACTAAACATGTGGCAGTATGTTATGCCTTCCAGATACCTTTCCATCTCCTTATGCTCCTAAAATTTTGTACCAGGTCTGAAATGCAAGATAAAGTTGTCACAGATTCAGGAGCATTAAAAAAAAAAGTGGAAAAAGGTGAGGAAGGTGGGCTGAGCCCTGGGGAGATGGTACCTAAAGTAAAAATCTAATGGCAGAAGCAGCTGGCAGGAGGAAGCCACTGAAGAGCAGCCCATCTTCAGAGGTTTCAAGGACTTACGTGAGAAAAAGAAATTTGTTTTGCTTGGCAAGGAGACCAGAGCTAAAAACAATAGGTGGAAATTAGAGTCAAATTCCCTGCTCAATCTAAGGAACATGTCCTTCCTTCCTTCAATAAACATTTATCAATGGACCTACTATGTGTAAAACGTATTAGTCATTGGGGATTCAAATAGAATGGGGACTAGAGCATGATCTTAAAGGAGGGAAAGGGACCCACATGTGGAAAATGTTTGTGGAGACCCTGTTTGTAGTGGCTAGAAACTGGAAACTGAGTTTTCCAGATGGAGAATGGCTGAATAAATTGTGGTATATGAATGTTATGGGATATTATTGTTCTGTAAGAAACGAACAGCAGGAGGATTTCAGAGAGGCCTGGAGAGACTTACATGATCTGATGCTGAGTGAGCAGAACCAGGAGATCATTGTGTACAATAAACAACAAGATTATGTGATGATCAACTGTGTTGGTTTTGAATCTTCTCAACAATTCAGCAATTCAAGACAATTTCAATAGACTTGGGAGGGAAAATGTCATCCTCATCCAGAAAGAGAACTATAAAGACTGAATGTGAATCAAAGCATAGTATTTTCATCTTTTTTTGTTTATTTTCTTTCTCATGTCTTTTTCTCTTTTGGTTTGATTTTTCTTGCTCAACATGACAAATATGGAAATATGTTTTAAAAAATTGTACATAATGAGGATGTATTCTGATGGAAGTGGAAATCTTCAACATAAAGAAGATCCAACTCACTTCCAGTTGATCAATGATGGACAGAAATAACTATACCCAGAGAAGGAACACTGGGTAGTGAATGTAAATTGTTAGCACTACTGTCCATCTACCCAGGTTACTTATACCTTCCGAAGCTAATAATTAATGTGCAACAAGAAAATGGTATTTACACACATATATTGTATCTAGGTTATATTGTAACACATGTAAAATGTATGGGATTACCTGCCATCGGGGGGAGGGAGTGGAGGGAGGGAGGGGATAATTTGGAAAAATGAATAAAAAAAATTGTACATGTTTAACCTATATCATATTGCTTATTGTCTTAGGGAGGGGAGAGGTAAGAGAGGGAAGGAGAAAAATTCGAAACACAAAGTCTTTCAATAATGAATGTTGAAAACTAATTGAAAAAAGTTAATCAATGTTAAGTGCTTATATGGAACGGGGATGCTAGCTATTGGCCCCTAACAGTGGGAAGAACACAAGCAATGGAGACTTCAGCTAATGATATTAGAGAAGAAACACCCCAAAATCCCTCAGGAAACTTCTCAAACCCCTGAATGAATAATGTCACTGGGAGGATGAGACATAGCATACTTGCTTCACAAAATTTAAAACATGGTAGTCCTTCCCCTTTCAGAACTTATTGTCTACTTTAAGGATAGAACACGTGCACAGATAAATATAATAGAAGGTCAAGTATGAGGCAAAAAAAAAGAACAAAAGGGACTAGAAATATTCGAGGATGACTTAGCTTAGGGGATTGGGGGGGGGGACATTTGCTCATTCTGCTTTTCACAATTTACCAAAAGTACACTCTGACCTAGTTTCTGTCCCTCTCAAAAACCTTCTGTGAAAACAGAATTCTTATCCCAGAATCTCAGAATAGAGGCTAGCCAGTCCAACCCATAATTGACCAGGAATCCCTTCCATGACAATCCAACATGTCTTCATTCAGCCTTTTCTTGAAGACTCCAGAGAAAAGAAATCCATTGCCCCCATAGGCAGCCCATGCCGTTCTCATATAGTTCTCATTTTTAACAAAGTTGTCAACTTTGAGCCTAAATTTGCTTCTTTGCAAATTCTACTCAGTGATCCTGAGTGACTGCCCCCCCCCAGACAAACAATTCCTTTTTTACATGCAGCCCTCCAGATATTTTAAAAGAGCTTCCATGTTCCTTCCCTTGTTCCTCCTGTCATCTCAATACCTGTAACACCTTAGTCACCCTCTTCAATATGGACTACAGCTTACCAATGGAGCTTGGTAAAATATGGCACCCGGAACTGAATATATCATATTGTGTCTGTTCAGGGCCTGTGAGATGGACACTTAAGGTAGCCCAAAATCACATTAGCTTTGGGGGCTGTCAAATCAAAGTGTTGATCAGATTGAGACAACAATCCATAGAAACTCTTAGATATTTTTCATAAGACACAAGGTCTATCTATATTTCCTCATCTTATACTTGTGATATGGGTTTTTATTGAGATCAAGTATAATACTTTACATTTATTCTTATTTCATTTCATTTTATTAAATAAAACCCAATATTGTCATCCAACATACCATTTATCTTTCCCAATTCTGTGTCATTTGCAAATTTGATACAATCTGTGCCTTCACCAGATTTAATAATAAAAATATTAAACAGTGTAGGGCCAAAAAAAAATTCCTAGGACATTCCACTAGAAAATTCCTTCCGAGTTGATGTCAAACTATTGATGGCCATACTTTGGTTGGAAAAGGAAGGACACTAGTTAAAAGATTATTTGTATAGTGAAAAAAAAAGTTATAAGATTTGATCTAAGATGATAATTCTATAAGTGGGAGAAAGAAGACATATACAAGAAATTTAAAATGAACAGGACTTAATAACCCATTAGATATGAATGGAGAGAAAGAAGAATGAGTGAGAGAGTGAAGAATCAAAGCTCTCTGAGTTATCAAGCCAAGATCAAATATTTAGAGTTAGGAGTAATTCTGGAGGGTCCATCCAACCCCCTCATTTTATGTGAGAAAATTGAAATAAATGGGGTTAAGTGACCTGACCAACATCATACAAATATTGTCAGAGACAGGATTTTAACTCAGATCTCCTGACTGAAAATTTAGAACCTCTTACACTATGCTACATTTCTGCCCACTGGTGATGCTCTCAGGAGAGATGAGGAAAAGAGGAAATTAAAAGGAAGTCATTTAGAGGAGGGACCAAGGGATTCAGACTTGGACATGTTGACTTTGAGGTGCTGATGGTCTAAAAAAAAAAAAACCAATTGTTCTTGTTCACTTGTTTCAGTCTCTCTGTGACCCCATTTGGGGTTTTCTTGGCAGAGACACTGCAGTGACCTGCCATTTCCTTCTCATTTTACAGAGGAGGAAACTGAGGCAACAATATTAAGGGACTTGCTCAGGATCACTTAGCTCGGTAGCATCTGAGACCAGATCTGTATTCTATCCACTGTGCCCTCAACTCAAGACATTTAACCTGAGAAGAGAAGCCTCCAAGATGATAGATGTGTTTAAATATTTAAAGGGCTATCATAAGGAAGAGGGATCCAGGTTGTCTACTGGCCTCAGAGAAAAGAATTATAAAATTTAAAAAAAAAAAAAAAAAAAGATAAATGCAGGTCTGATTTGGGGAAAATCTTTCTAATAATTAGTTATCCTGGAATAGAATAAAGGTCTTTAACTAAATGACCACAGGTTGGATATGTTGTGATGGGAATCCCTTTTGAGTATGGATTGTAGTTTCTTTTCTAATTTAAAATACTGTGATTTCATGTTTAACATATATTGGATCACTTGTTGACTAGGGGAGGAAAGAAAACAATTAGAACACAGGGTTTTGTAAGGATGAATGTCAAAAAGTATCCATGTATGTATTTTGAAAATAAAAAACTATAATTAAAAAAATAAAATGCTGAAATTTGATTCTCCTCAAATGGATGGTCGCTTTTTATAGAGTGGACTAGCAAGTCCACCTCCACAGCCAAAGGCTGTGGAGTGGCTGGTTGGTTCTGAGTGCCAGGAAGGAAGAGGAGCTCAGCCGAAGAAGGTCAGGGTCAAGTGCTGCTCTAAGAAGCCCTGGCTGGTCCTTGTTGGGAGGGACAATTACCTTTGAGAGCTGACGTGTGAGTTAGACAAAAGGTATCCTGTACCTCTTACATATGTGAGTACATGAATGAATATCTATGTGCAAGTGTATGTACAAGTATAGATGCTTAAAAATATTCCCATTTTGCAGATGGTGAAACGGAGCCTAACAGAGATTAGGGAACATCCGTGTAAGGGCATACATGTGAGTGCTTTGGTGTGTTTGGGTGGGGAAGGGGACTGAGGGGTGGACAAGGAAGGGAGGAAATCTTTGGTGGATCTTGATGTGGGAATCCAGCAGCGACAACAACAAAGCCGGAACTTTTCTGATTAGTCTTTTCCTGTTCTTTGCAAAAAAACCCTGTCCTTCCAGCAGGAGGCCAGACTGACCTTTTCCCCAGGAGGCCGCCTGTTTTAACTTGTTATGAACATTCTGCTGGCCTGGGAAAAGAACAAGAGATTACAGCATCATCATGCTCTGGAACCCCAGGGCCCAGAGAGGCAGCAACTGAGAGTCCCACCCCATCAGTAGGGGCAAAAGGTGTCACTCTGCCCCCCCAAGCTTGCTGGAAGCCCTCGAACTCAGGCCGCTGGCCTAGGGGGCACTCCCAGGGAGTCTTCCCTACCAGCCTTCTCTTCCCCATCTGTGGCTTCTCTGCTGCTAATAATAATTCAATTTCCTTTCACAATTCCTAAGACACAGGAAGAGTAAAAACCCACAGCTGTATGGATATCCTGCGTTCTGTTCTAATTTCAGAGAATGTGACCTTTAAGAAGGTCTATAAACAGTCGACAACAAGGTCCCACCATATTCACCTTTTAATTCCCTCTATCACTATTATCTTTAAGAAATTACACTTTTTGTGTAATTACTGGCTCTTCTCAACAATGGGATAATTCCAGGCAATTCCATTAGGACTCCAGATGGAAAATGCCATCTACATCCAGAGAGACAACTATGGAGACTGAAGGTGGATTGAACCACAGTATTTTCACCTTTTTTTTTTTTTTTTTTTTTTTTTTTTTTGCTTTGTTTATTTGCTTTTTCTTTCTTGTGTTTTTCCCCCTTTGGATCTAATTTTTCTTGGACAACATAACAAATACAGAAATATGTTTAAAAGAATTGTACATATTTAGCCTATATCACACTGCTTACTGTTTTAGGGAGGAGGGAAGTAAGGGAAGAGAGAAAAATCTGGAACACAAAGTTACAAAAATGAATTCTGTATGCTGGACTTAACATATATTTCTACCATGTTTAAAATTTTTTTAGACTACTTGCCATCTAGGGGAGGGGAGTGGGAGAAGTCAGGGGGAAACTAGAACACAAAGTTTTGCAAGGGCTAATGTTGCAGAATTATCTATGGATATGTTTTGAAAAATAAAAAGCTTTAATAAAAATGAATTTTATTTTCCAAATAAATTACTATTGAAAGTTTTAAAAAATTAATTTAATTTTTTGTAAAAAATAAACAAACAAAAAATCACAATTTTTGACCCCTAACTTCTCTCTGAATCAAAGAAATGAAGATAAGGAATGAGCTGACAAATAGAAAGAGATTTAGAAGATAAGATAAAGACATGCTTTAAATCAGTCCTCAAAACATTCCCTCTTTATAATACCACTGTCTTTGGTGATAGCAGATAGCTGTGAATCATAGGACCCCACATTTTATGAAGAACTGGATCTGGAAGTAGAGCATCCTCACTTCTATCCACGAGGTAATACAGCTCTCCAAAGGGACACATAACATATAGGCAGTGGAAGCTATGTCTTCCAGTAAGTTAAGAGGGAGAGTGAAGAAATCAAGACAGGGAAAAGTAGAACAGAAACCCCTGGGAGGACACCTGCTCTTGCCTCTTTGTCCTTTAGCGTTGGTTCTCACAACCAGTGCCATCTCATCACAGAACCACAGATTCTTGGACCTGAGCTGGGTATCTTCTGAGATCACCTCCAGATGCTCTGTGAGCAAAACAGAATCAACATTAAGAGTTCACTGCAAAGTCAATAAATACTTGCTGGCTGCTTCTATGCAAAGAATAAGGCTCCACAGTGGATTTAGAAAGAAAAACATAAAACAGTCCCAGGCCTCAAGAACTGTACATTCTGCTAGAGTGTACAACCTACAAACAGGTAAGTAACTATATGATCATTCGAATTGGGAGAAAGAGGACCGGGAAAAGCTTCCCACAGCACACAGTGGGAGATCTGAGCCTGGAAAAAAACTAAGGATCCTTCCAGAGGAAGGTGCTTTTGGATGAGCTGGATCTTGCCGGCTGTATTCCTTTGAGCCTGGATCCCAGGAACCTCACCATCCTATAAGATTGCATCAGCTTTGGCACTCATACCTCATCAATATCCTCTGTCGCAGGTGCCCTCAGCTTGGAAGGCTGTAATATTCTTCTCTAAACTATAATATTCTCTTGTTGGGGTTTCCTTGGGGTCTCTGGAGGCAGCCTTCCTTTCAGTACAGTAATCACAAGTGCAGCCAGGGATTAAAGTCCAAATCCTTTGTCTCTTTCCAAGTCTTGTCTCTTTTCCTGGGTTCTGGTCAACTTTCTTAAAGGCCTATCTCTCTCCTTGGTTCCAAGAGCTTAAACTTCTGCCACCAGTCCTTTGTCTTCTCTGCTTCTGCCAGCTTCTTGATGTCCTCCTGAATGTGTCTTAGTTTCAGTGGGGAAGCGATGGAGGACCACCACCATGGTCTCTGTCTTCCCTTGTTCTGATTCTGGCTGAGTTTGTTTGAGCTTATATGCTTTCTTATCAAAGATGTGAATCTTGTAGAACTATAGTAAGCACTAAGTACATGTACTGAACTAGAGAACTATTAAATACCATGCTAAATAACCAGTCTATCAATTCCACTAACTTAGCACCTTGTTTCAAGTTCTGGCCCATAATAGAGGGCAAAAAGCCATACCTAAACCTATATTTAATCCATCTCTTCATTTCTTGTCTGGCTTCCTTCCTTTGGATTTCCCCCCTTAACTTCTCCCACTCCCTCCATTTTTCAGCTTACCTGTGCGTATTGTTCTTCACTACTAGATTGTAAGCTCCTTGAAGGCAAGAACTATTTCTTTTTCTTATATTTATCCCTAAAACTTTGCACAGTGCTTGGCACTTAACAAATGTTTATTAAGCAAACATTTTAATTCATTTATTCATTTTGTAAATTTACTTATTAAACAAACAAAAAATGTATTAGGTGGTTTAGTGGATAGGATGTCTGCATGGAATCAGGAAGACTCATCTTCCTAAATTCAATCTAATGTCAGACACTGATTTGCTGGGTGACCCTGAACAAGTCACTTAACCCTGTTTGCCTCAGTTTCCTCCTCTATAAAATGAGCTAGAGAAGAAAATGACAAAACACTCTAGTATCTCTGCCAAGAAAACTCCAAATGTGATTATGAAGAATAGGACGTGACTAAAAACAATTAAAGAACAACAAATATTTAATTACTGACTCACTGGAAGATGGATTGGAAAGTGGAGAGACTAAAAGCAATTGAAATTGTCCAAAAAAGAGATAATAAAGGTCTAAACTGGAGTGGAGGCCACATGAACAGAGAGAAGGGAACAAATGTAAGAAAATCATGGGACTAGAATTGACAAGACTTGCCAACTGATTGGAGAGGGAGGTAAAGTCATCAAAGATTAAGTCATACTTTTAAATTTGGATATCGGTGAAAAGGATGATGCTTTCAATAGGTAGAGGAAACTTTAGAGCAGAAGTAGGTTTAAACAGGAAGAGATTGAATTCTATTTTGGACATGCTGGATGAAGTCCAAGTAGGAATCTTAGGGGAAGTAACCCAAGTTGGTGATAGGGGATACCTACTGATTTTCAATTGCTTCCTGTCTTCTGGCTGCTTCCATACCACCTAAACATGTTCCAATATCTCCCCCATCCTCAAAAAAAAAAAAATAATGCTCACTGGAGCCATCCATTCCCACTAGCCATTATCCCATGTCTCTCTTTTCTTTGGTGGCTAAACTACTCAGGAAGAATATGTAAGATAAGTGCCTCCTCTTTCTTTTCTCTCATTCTCTTCTTGATTCTGCCAGCTTCTTGATGTCCTCCTGAATGTGTCTTAGTTTCAGTGGGGAAGCGATGGAGGACCACCACCATGGTCTCTGTTTTCCCTTGTTCTGATTCTGGCTGAATTCTCTTAACTTGAGAGAAAACTTCATGGAGGAGTGCATGAGACCAGGAGTTCAAATTTGAATTGCTGACGAAGTGAGGGAAAAAATTTAAAATTCAACATTTTAAAAAAATTAATGTTAAAAAACTAAATAAAAAACTTAAATATTATTTTTAAAAATTCAGCATATCCAAAACTTGATTCTTCTTTTCCCTCATTCTTTTCCCTTTTCCTAATTTCCCTCTTACTTTGAGAGTACCACCATGTTTCCAATCACCCAGGCTTTTAACCTAAACCATCAGTAATTTCTCACCCCCTATATCCAATTAGATACCACATCCTGTCATTTCTCCCTTTGATATATCTATCTCTGACTTTGCCAGCACCCTGATGCAGTTTCTCATCACCTAATAACCTACTAGTTGGTCTACCTGCCTCGAGTTTCTTCCCATCCAACCCATCCACCACTCAGCATTTTCTACCTCTTAAGATGGTGGTGAAGAAAGTTCTTTGTAAAATTTCCAGAGTGATGTCTCCCTACCCCCCATTCTTTTAACTTCAGAGACTCCCTATTTAGTCTTCAGTATCAAGTAGGAAATATTCTGTTTCATAATCTGGCCCCTTTGTACTTTACATTATTCAAGCCTCTTCCTCATAGACAGACCCTCATACTCTGCAATCAGAATGCCTTGCTTTTCTGCACCTGGGATATTCCACTTCCCATCTCCAAACATCTTCACTAGTTGGAATTCTTTCCTCCTTCTCTCTGCCTCACGGCTGTCCTCTAGTCCCAGAAATGTCCCACTTTCAGCCAAAAAAAAAAAATGCTTTTCCCATTCTTTTTAATCTTACTGCCTTTCCTCTGAAACTATACCCAATTTATCTTCTCCCCATGTTGTCTCCCCATTAGCATGGAAGCTTCTCAAAAAGAGGAACTGTCTTTTCCCTTTCTTTGTATCCCTAGTATGTTCAGCACATAGTAGATGTTTAACAGATTCTAGTCAATAAGCTGACTGATTAGTTCAATGGAATCTAGAAGTGAAAGTATACCATATAAGGATCTCTTAGAAAAACTGGGAATGTTTAGTCTGGAAAGAGAAGGCTAAAAGATCACATGAACATTGTCTTTAAATATCTGAAGACTGTCATGGAAAAGAGGCATTTGAATTTGTCTGATTGGCCCCAGATGGAAATACTCAGAACAATGGATGGAAATTAAAGAGAGGAAGATTTTTGGCTCAACATAGCAAAAAAAACTTCCCAAAATTAGAATTGTCCAAAAGTTTAATGGGTCACTTTGCTGAGTAATGAGTGCCCAGAATCGGGAGGTATTCAAGCAAAGACTGGATAAGGAGTTCCCCTTAAGTAAAAGTATTTATGCAGAGGGTGAATGGCAATCTGTCTAAGATTGTATAGGTGGGATTTCTATTCAGATAATTAGTTGATCTGGATGTCCCCTTAAAGTCCCTTGCAAACATTCTGCTCCAGAACTGCTCCTGGTCTGGTTGGAGAGAGAATAAGAACTCACTTTAACATAGCTCTGGAAATTTTACAAAGAACTTTCTTCACCACCATCTTGAGAGGTAGAAAATGCACATTTTCTCATCCCTATTTTAAAAATAAGGAAATTAAATAATTTGCCAAGGTCATAAAGTATCTGGAGTGGTATTGGTACTCCCAGGTGTCATGTCTCCAAGTCCAGAAGTCTATCCAGTATAAGGCAGGGTGGACTCAGAGAGGAAAAATATCCTCTAGACTTTGTCAAAGGAAAGAGGTGAGGGTGGTGAGGCTTCATTGAAAATGAGGGGCTTGAGCCAGCCTTGTAGAATGGAAAATATTGAAGAGGAAGAAGGAAAGAAAACATCAAGGAAATGGTGTTAGCCAGGGTCCAGAGGGTATAAAGGGCTGTAAAAAATCAGCACTGGCATTATAAATCTCCTTTTCCTAGTTCACATAAAACAGGTTCAAATGTATGACTTTTTATTTCTCCTTCTGCCTCCCTCATTGTTTCTGGAAACAGCCCTAGAATATTCATATGACCACACCTGGCTGCCCGGGAAGAACATAAACGCAATTAATGGAAGAGTAAACTGGGCCCCCTGAACCTATAAAACCAGCAGGAAGTACCAATACAAGCAAAAGACATATTGTTCAAAACTGACGATAGAGAGGTCACAAAATGTAATAAGTCACCAATATAGCGTTAACAATAGAAAGATCCACCTGTAAGGTACTAGGGGAGCTGTTCCTTCTAGTCCTGCAGGGAACCTTTTTTGCCTGAGGCCTGTAATATGCAAAAATATACATGTGCAAAAATTATCTTCAGAAAACAGATGTATTCTTCAACTAATCCAGAGATTCTTGATTTCCTCAAATCCCAAAACCAGAGCCTAGCTTAGGTCAAATGATCCATGCTTCCTTAAGTGACAGATTACATGGATCTCCCAAAAGGAAGGCTGCTCATTTTCTCCTTAAATCTTAGTTCAATTGCTTGTTTTTTAAGCCTTGTGAATCTGTGTGCTTATATATGAAGCTTGTGGCAGATCTGTGACTTGAACCCAGTGTTCCTTCCTCCAAGGCTAGAGCTCTTCCCACCATAGTACCAACAAAGATGGAGAATGAGGCAATTTGTTCAGTCACAAAGTAAATCAGAACTGACTCTCAGCTCAGGACAGCTTGGCTAGCCCCCAAAGGCAGGCTTACCGGTAGCACTGAAGGTCTAAATCTGACCCTTATTTATACCTCTGCCAGGGCAGAGACTGGTTGGGATACCCACTAGTATTTGGAGGCATTAGGAAGTCAGCTGTAGCCTTGTGAGAAGTTGGCTCTCCAGTGGCACTTGCCAAGTCCCATAAGTTTAAAACGCAGAATGTCAGAAGGCAGCAGTCCATCTTAGAGAACATCGAGTCCCAATCACTTATTTCACAGGGAAGAGAAGTAATTCCCATAAAGGTAAAATTATTTTCCCAAGTCACATATACCTGATAGCAAGACAATTATCCCAAATTCTGGCTCTATACCACATTTTCCCCTTTCCCCCAGATTATAATAGCACAATATAACTAGCATTTGTAAAGCACTTTGAGGTTTGCAAAACACTTTCTATATTTTTTTTTTGTGATTACACAGGCCCTAAATAGAGCATTGTGCCTACCTCATAGGGTTTTTGTGAGGATCAAATGAAATAATGATTGTAATGTGCTTAGCACAGTGACTGGAACATAGTAAGGACTACATAAATATTTATTCCCTTCTCCCTTCCTTACCTGTGTTATCTGATCCTTACAATATCTTGGAGAGAGGTTTCATTATTATTGTTGTTCCCATTTTATAGCAGAGAAAACTGAGGCAGACAGAAGGGGAAGTGTCTGAAGCAGGATCTGAACTAGGATTTTTCTGATTCCTGCCTAGCTCTTTTTCCACTGGGTCACTTAGCTGCCAAGCATAACATCTGGAATCCCCAAAAGATGCAGGCATCTGCAGCAAGAAATGAGAGACAGGTTCTATGATGAAATAAAGAAATACTCAAACCCTCACCTGATGGGATTGGGGAGCTGGGGGGAAGGGTTGGGCTCAGAAGGGGATTTGTAGAGGATGAGACAGAAGAATCATGACTCCTAAGAGCTCTAAAGTCGGTCTCATTCCTCCAGCCTAGATTTCTGTCTCTGTCCCAGAATGCCCTCACCCTCTGATTCATCCTCAAAGCTACAGGATCTGTCATTCCTCAAGAATATACAAATGGGCCCAGAACAGAGGGAGGAAGGGAGAGCCAGGGCTTCTGGACTGGGATGGAGGAAAGGTGAGTGGCCCTGCCCAGATGGAGCCCAAGTGGCCCATCTCAGCTTGGATGTTCTGTCTCCCTCAGTAATGGAGAGAGGGTTCTCCCAGCTCCCAAATGAAGGTCCAGAAGGTCCACGTTTCTTGTCCACGTTTCTTGGCCACATCACACAGCAAGTCCGTGACACCTACAGCTGCGTCCAGAACCCAGGTCTCTGATTTCTGGGCCATGATTTTTTTCTGCCACATCTCACACTTATGGAAGTAGAGATTCTAGCCCTCAACCCCCAGCCCTCAGCTTCCTAGAACAGGTGGGAGTTGGGGAAGGAGACTTGGGCAACCAGCCTCAGGTTAACCCTGAATATGCCAAATTCTTAGGAAGAGGAAGCAATCAAATCTCCTTTTTAAATTCATTTTCCACCTGGTATAACAGCCTACCTTCCCTCAAAGAAACCAGGGACTTGGAGACTGAATGTATAAATCAACGCATGCTATATTTACTTTTTTTTTCTCTTGTGGTTTTTTCCTTTTGTTCTGATTTTCTCTCCCAATGTGATTCATAAATGCATTTTTAAAAATTAATATACATGTATAACCAGAAAAATATTAAAATTATTTACATGTAAGTGGGAAATAATAATTTTTTTTAAAAAGGCAGTGAGGGACCACAGAAAGCGCCTTGTTATATGCAGTAGGGTCCCAGGGATCCCTGCCCATAGGATTTTCCCAGGAGGTCTTTAGAGGGAATCAGTGACATCAGTCCCAAGATTTGTTTTGCTGCCTCTCAAGCCTTCCAGCTAATGGGCTCCCTCTCTCCACCCCTGCCAGAAACCTCAGCCAAGTCTGGCCTGTCGGAGCCACCCAAATCATCAATAACGTCAGGAGCCTCAAGGGAAGGGGTCCAGAAAGTTTTTCTGCCCTGGGAGCTGGGCTCCTGCAGTGTCCCAGCCCCATTTTTGTTTTTCGTGCTGGAACGCAGGAAATTGGAGTTCTTCAATTCTGGGGCATTCCAGCAAATATTTAACAACCAGATCTCCAAAAACTTCATGACCTACTTTAACTTTAATCTGAAGTATTAATATCTGAAGTATTAATATTTTCTCTATCATTTTGTTATCTATTCAATTAACAAAGTAATAAATCAAGCAATAATTTTGTAGTATTTGCTGATTTTTAAGATGTGAATGCTCCCACTGAAAATTTGGAGATCTGTTCTCAGAGCCAGGACCAGCTGGTTGCTGCCCACCCCATTTCTCTCTCTCCTGATTGTTACCTTGACCCTGGGCTAGTCTCCTCCCAGATTCCCATATGTTTTGTAAATAAAAAGCTTTAATAAATTTTTTAAATTAAAAAAATAAAAGAAATTTGGGCTGTCCAAAAATGGATGCCCATCAGCTGGGGAATGGTTGAATAAGATATGGTATATAAATGTAATGAAATAATGCTGTTCTATAAGAAATGGTGAGCAGGATGATTTCAAAAAGGTCTGGAAAAACTTACATGAACCGATCTGAGTGAAGTGAGCAGAACGGGAGAGTATCATATAAGGTAACAAGATTATGTGATAATTAACTGTAATGGTCTTGGCTCTTTTCAACAATGAAGTGGCTCAAAGCAATTCCAAAAAACTTGGGATGAAGAGAGCTATCCACATCAAGAGGGAAGACTATGAAGACTGAATATGGATCATAGAATAGTATTTTCACCTTTTTTGTTGTTGTTTGCTTGGTTTCTTTTCTTTCTCATGTTTTCCCTTTTTGATTTGATTTTTCTCAAGCTGTGTGATAAATATGGAAATATGTTTAGAAGAATTGTACATGTTCAACCCATATTGGATTACTTGCTGTCTAGGGGAAAGGGATGAGAGGAAAGAAAGGAGAAAAAATTGGAACACAAAATTTTGCAAGGGTGAATGTTGAAAAGTATCTTTGCATTTATTTTGAAAAATAAAAAGATATTCTTTTCAAAAAAGAAGATGGAAAAATAGGTGGATGGGTAGCCAGGATAGGTAGTGATTCCCCTACCATAGGAAGTATTTAGGTAAAAGCTAGAAGCTGAAACTGAAATATTCTGGTCAAATAATGAGAAGACAGAATTCATTGGAAAGAAACCTGATCTTGGGAAAAATTTAAGGCCAAAGTTAAAAAAAAAAAAAAAAAAAAAAAAAAAAAGGCTAACGGAAGCAAAGAAAAGTTGGCATCTCTTAACAGAAGGCATAGTATTTATTACAGAGGCTTTCTTGAAATAGACATTTATTGATTTAAATTTTGAATCTTCTCATATCCTGCTGCACATGGCAATGTGCTTTTTTCCCTCTAATTTCTATTAAAGTTTAAAAAGAGGGGGGGGGGAAAGAAAAAGGATGAAATGGAAACAATGAACATGAATTTGGACAGACTTCAGAGATAGTGGAGTTCCATGTGGTTTAGAAAGAGTGGGTTCAAGAGAGAGGGAAAATTAGTCTGTTTTTGACATATGGAATTTTATATACTTGTGGGATGTTCAATTGGAGTTGTCCAATGGACGTGATATAGGTAATGTAGGACTGGAGAGAGACTAGGCCTATATATGTGGATCTGGGAGTCACCCACATAAAGAAAATAATAGGATGAAGACCGGAAAAAATTACAGGACTTCTTTGAAAACAACAGTTGATTTAAATCAATTTTAAAAGAAAAGCAAGATGTTCATAATGAATTCAAAATTTCATGGACAATCTCTTCTCTGTTTTATAATGTGTATAGAAATGGTCATTTTATTTGGTGTTTGTTAAATTCAGAAAAAAAAATTTAAAAATTGAAACTGTGGGAACTGATGAAATTCCTAAGAGAGTGGCTATAGAGAGAAAACTAAAAAGCTCTGGGGGATGCCCACAGTCAAAGAGAGGGACCCAGATGTTGATGATGCAGCAAAGAATCCCAGTCAGTAATGGGGAGAAAGGTCAAAGGAAAGCCAAAAGAATCATGTGAGAAAATCTAAGGGGAAAGAGTAAGCTAGAGAAGAAAGTGATAGTGTCCAAAGCTGAAAAGAGATCACTAGTGTTAAGTACTAAGAATATAAAACATCAAAACCTTGTAAATTAAGAGCTAGAAAGTATCCTGGAGGCCATTAAGTTCAGAGATGGGGATTTTTAGGGAACAGGGAAGGAGTTAGGAAATAGGGAAAGAGAAAGCTAGAAGTAAAGGGAGGACAAGCTAGTGGAGGAGAAAGGTGGAGATGTGAAAAGGGGGGCACAGGTTGGGCACTTCTTCCTCAGTGACTGGGGCACAAGGTATTTTCTCATGCAATCAACTGTCTGACCTGAAACTGGGGCAGCGCTCCCCAAGCCTGGGCCTCCCAAAAGAGCTTCCTGCTGTTGAGGTTTTATCTCCCGGATGCACCAGGCTTCCCCAAATACCAGGTTCCTGCCTTGGAGCTAAGTCTATTCCTATGTCCCTAGTGAGCAGAGAACCCAAGAGGAAGAGATGGCCATGGACAGTTGGGCTGCATGGGAAGGAGGCGGCTAAGAGAGGGTTTCTCCCACCATCAACATGATTCTCCCATCAAAGCATCCTATGTGTCCCTCATACTGAACTAGAATTGTAGTTTTCGGAGCTGGAGTGGAAGTCTGGCACCCATGAGGGACTGGAGCCGTGTCCCTGGAGGGCCTGAGAAATCCCCCTTCTCCACTGTGGGAGCTGGAAGGCCTGGGGCCCAGAACTAGCTTAGACGACATCCTAAAGAAAGGGGCCACACTCCATCCCATTCCTCGCCCAGAGCAGGTAACCTACTAACATTGAGGTACCATTTCTGAGTTTTACAGAATTGGATGCATAGTTAAGGTTGAGCAAATTCATCCCAGACTTGAGAGACTATTTCTCTATTCCACTCTTCTTCCTTGTTTCCTGATTTTCCATTTCTGATAACTTTTCTCCCTGGAGAAGTCTGTTTCCTGAAGAAACTAGCCTGACCAGTCCATTTCAGGAAATGGAATTTCTAATCTTCCCCCTTTCCCAACCCTGGCTGCCCCAATTTCTCCTCTCCCACACACCCAATTCCCATGCTAGTCACTGATCTCTTGCTTGGCACTCTAACAGAATTTACCCATATTCATGGGATCTTTATTAGGTTCTCATCTGAGGGAAAATGGAGGAGTGATTGGGGACAGAAGAAAAGAAGAAATCCCTCCCCTACTCAAGAGCCCGACAAGTCTCTGGATCTAAGAATCTTCCTGTTGGGCTGAAACAGAAATCAGAGACAGAGAGTCTGAATGAAGATGGACACACAGGGAAACTGAAGCAGGGACAGAGAAAATGAGGCAGAAACAAAGAAGTAGGTTTGCCAAGAGATCGATTTAACATAGGACCTCACACATTGTAGGAGTGTAACAAGTGTTTATCAAATGAGACAGAGAAAGAGAAATGGAGAGACTGAGAGAAAGAGACAGACAGAAATGGAGAGACAGAGAAAGAAAGAAATGGAGGGAGAGACAGACAGAGATAGAGGAAAGAGAGACAGACAAAAGGAGAGAAAAAATGGAGAGAGACAGAGAAACACACAGAGCAAAAGAGACAGAGAGAAATGGGTAGATAGAGACAGACACAGAGAAACAAAAACAAAGAGACAGAGGGAGGGAGAACCCAAGACCCATATAAAACCTACAAAAGATAGAGATTAAGGGAAACTGAGAGATACAGAGAGAGAACCAAAACCAGAAAAGTGACTCCCCCTCCCCTCTCAGCACAGTGAGACCGGAAGGGACTATTTATAGCTCTCCCTCCCAACCCCTCACCATGCTGGGAGGCTCGGAAGTGACCCCCATTAGCCTATGGGTCTCACCCCTCCCTGCTCAACAGGAGGTGGGGAAGCTCCCTGGCCAGCCCTGTGCACCCCACCTCCACCAGAGCCGGAGCCCCCTCCTCCTCTGTACCTACTGGCCCAGCTGGCTGCCCTGTGCTTTCTTCATAGACCTAGAAGAACAGTCCCCACTAGAGCACATCAAAAGTGAGGGCTGGGGGGTAAGCTTGGTTAGCCACAGATACTCTTGAGTGACCTTTCCCAAACCCAGCCCCATTTCGGGGACCCCTGTAGCACCCCCCCACACCTCAGGCTCCACAGCCCCAACCCCTGTGCCTTGTTCCCTTTCTTCCCTCCTCCTGTCTACCCCAACTCGGGCCTGGCCCCCAGTAGTGAGGAAACTATTTTTAGGATGTCCTGGCCCCACAGGCCATCTCAGGCAATGGAATCTCTTTTTCTGGGTTCCTGGGAAGAATTCCATCAGTCTGCTCGGCTGGCAGCTTCTTCCTAGGATTTGCGCCTCAGTTTCCACTTGATGCACAGTGGCTAGCTGGGCGTGAGCTCTTTTATTTCCACCCTCCTCTCCTCTCTCCCCACCCCTCCAGGCTGCGTCCGACTCTCCCAGTCCAAGTCCCAGCTGACTGACCCCTGACCCCCGTCCAGAGAGCCCTCCGGAGCCTGAAGGGGTTAACCCCCGAGCGTTTCTCCGGCCCCAGCCCTCCTCCCCCTCTCCTCCCGGCTCCCTCTCAGTCTGTCTCTGTGTCTGTCTCTCCGACACTTTCGGTCACATCCGCCTGCGGGGGCACAGCTCCCCCAGCTCACACATCCCCAGCCCGTGCAGTCTTTCTGATTTCCCCAGGACCTCTCTGTCTGGCCCGGACAGGCGCTCCGGAACTCCAGCTCCAGGTGAGTGAGCTCCAGGTCCCCGGCGGGAGCTGATTTTCCTCTCTCGGGATTTACTTCCCCCGCCTGCCTCCTACCAACAACCCCCTCCCCATTGGTCACTCTCCCCCCACCCCCGCCCCGCTTAGCTGCCCACAACCACTATTTGCGTGGCGGGAGGCCGGCCAAGCTTGGGCTGGAAAGGGAGCCCAGCTGTTCCCACCCGATCCCCCAGTACCCCCTCTAGCCCAGCACGCCGGGCCCCTAATCTAGCCTTTTATGGAAGAGATAGAAGAGGTCACGGAGAGATAAATCTAGTGACTGGAAAGTGGGGGATAAAGGAGGAGTTGCGCTCGGCCTGCCAAAGCCCCCCTCACTTCTGGCCACCCCAGTCACAAGCCTGGGGTGGGCTGATTTGAACCCTCTTGGGGAAACTGAGAAATACTCGCTGTTGAGTTCACACACAACCTGATTGGAACCATATGCAGACTGGGTGTGACTGTGAACAACTGTATGATGCAGAATTGTGTTATGGGGCTGATCCAGGAGTGAGATGGGTAACTGGGCGTGATGCACATTTTGCGTAATTGTAATTGTGTGACCACCGTGCAACCTGCATGCTCATCTAGGGAATGACCTTGGGTCCTGGGTCCCACCTCTATCATCTTGGCTAAATGTCCACGGGCCCTTCTCTGGTTCTTCGGGTTCTTGGGCAAATTCCCGCATCCTTCACTTTCCATGTTTTGTTGAGCGTGGGTTCTGAAATAGAGGGGGCTGAGCCTTTGGGATCTTAGGAGAAACTGGTACCAGTGAGATGGTCATGGAAGCTCAGGGACAAACACGGAGATGTTCTATGAGGTTCAGTGATTAGTATTTTGAGTTTTATATCACAGGGTAATAGGAAAATGCATTGAGAGGGGATTGGCCAAGTATGTATATCTGTACATGCACATGTGTATAGAGCTGTGTCCAGTATGTACAGTATCTATCTATCTATCTATCTATCTATCTATATGTGCGTGTATGTATATATACATACACACACATAGTATCCATATATGTATACAGGGTACCCACACACACACATTCACACATATACATAGTATCCATATATGTATACAGGGTACCCACACACACACATTCACACATATACATAGTATTCATATATGTATACAGGGTATCTAAACAGGGGCAACCTGCTCACAAAAGGAAGAATACAAAGGAAGCCAAAGAGATGTGAGGGGTGGTTGGCAGCAGGGATCAAAACAGGATTCCCATCGTCAATCAGGGAACCACAAAGGACCAATAGTCCTTCTCTCACAGATCTAGAGCTTGAAGGGCTTTCAGGGCCATCTAGTCCAATGTTCTCATTTTCAAAAGGGGAAACTGAGGCTCAAGAGGTTAAGGCACTTCGCCACAACCCCAGAAGTAGTAAGTGAAAGAAGCAGGTATTGGGGAAGAAATAACAATAATATGTAGCATTTGTATAGCTTTAAGGATTACCAAGCACTGTTTATACACACACACACACACACACACACACACACACACACACACACACACACACACATATATATATATATATATATATATATATATATATATATATATATATATATATATATATATATATATATATATATATAAAATCTAATTTGAGTAAACAGAGATTAGCCCTTCTAATCAGACTCTGGTTCCTTTGTTGGATCCTGAATGAGAGACCACAGAGAGATAAGACTTAGAATGACTTTTTTCATGTAACTAGGGAGATAAAATTCACATTCAGAGAGTTTAGACTCATAAAAGATTAAAGCTGAGCAAGGCCTTAAAACATGAAATAAAAGGACTGGGAGGGCCTTTAGAACCCAGGATGTGAGGGCTGGGAGGGCCCTTAGAACACAGAAAGTCAGGACTACCTTAAAATGATGAATGACAGATTTGGAAGGGACCTTAGAACATATAATGTCAGAGAACCTTAAAATATAGAATGTGATAACTGGATAAAACTTCAGGAGAGAATCTAATTCAACCCCTCAATTAATAGTGAAACTGAGGCCCAGAGAAAAGAGTGGCCTGTCTAAGAACACAGAAATTTGAACTCAAAGTTGATCTAGCCCAATGTAGAACCAGTTGGGACATCCCTAAATTCTGATTGTAAGGAAAAGCTCATGTTTTTCTGAAGACAAGTTGAAGACATAGGAGTGACTTCTGAGGGAGAAGATGTTCCGTCCACTGGAGAAGGATAACTATGATTTAATGAAAAGAGGAAGAGCATTCCAGACAGGGGACCAGTTAGAAAGAAGGGATGAAATCCTTCTGCCTATCGAAAATCTGAAGTGGTGCTAGGTGGACAAGTGGGGGAATGGTAAATTGGAGGAAAGGCCCCAGAGGGCACGGCAATAAACTTTACTCCCCTATAGAAGAACAATCCCCCAGATTAAAGCCTCAGTTTCCAAAGCAACCTCTAGCATCAGAGGCTCCTGTCCCACACATTCCCTTCCTCCATCTGCCCCTGCCCAGGCTCTAAAGGAAAAAAGTGATATTGGTGGAACCGCTGAGCTCTCAGGCCTTTTTTAGCTCCCAAACTTTAGAGTTGTCACTCTCTTCTGGTTCCTGGCATTTGGATTAACCCCCATCCCTTCTCAGACTCCTTGTTCCAACTCCTTCCCCAGAGAATAGAGCTTTTATGAGTCTATGGTTCTGGAATCACAGAATCTCTGAGCTAGTTGGAAAGCTTAGAGGAACACTGGTCCAAACCTCTACCTAAGTAAGAATCCTTTCCATGGCCTCCGGTCCCTATCTGTGATTCAGCAGGACTCAAAGAAACAACCTATTTAATGAAAATTCATTTAAATACTCCCTGGCAAAAGCATTTCCCAAAGCAGTTTTAAAAATCCAGGAAAATAAAAGTCATTGGCAAGACATTTAAATGGGGATGGGGATAACTCTCATTTCCCCATTCTGCTAATGGCTCCCAAACTCAGCACCAAGGAGTCATCTGGCCTAGATTATATTGAAACCAATTATATTGAAATACAGTTGTCGAAAAAAAATTAAGTTCATAGACCACCTCTTTCAATTAAGAACTTCTGAAGGGTAATAGGAGATTCATTACCTCCTAAAATGTCACCATTGCACCTTGAGACACTATTCGCTGTTAGGAAGTTCTTCCATATATGGAACTGAAAACTGCCTTTTTTTCAACTCTACCTCAGGTGGTCCTAATTGTTCCCCCAAGGGTCAGGCAGAATATGCCCCCCCTTTTTTTTCTTGTGGCAACCCTTTAAAAAGATACTTGAAGAGAGCAATCAACAGTCATATGGTTAGGAAGCTTTCTCTTCCCCAAACTAAATATCCCAAGTTCTTTCAAAGGATCTTCCTAGGACATGGTTTTTAGTTCCTTCTCCATTCTAGTCATTGTCCTCTGGAAACTTTGTCAATAGCCCGTCAAAAAAGTGGTTCTGGAAACTGGATTGAGTGCCCTATATAGGGTCTGATCAGGACAAAGACCAGGGAACTCCCCCCCTCCCTTGTTCTATAGCCTAAAGTCAAAGCTAGATATTTGGTTAAGTGCAGAGAAATACAACCCCAACAATAATATTCAAGATGATCAATTGTTTTACCAGTTACACCCATGAAATAGATCAAATCCAGAATGGCTCTAAGTCCCTGATAATTCCCTTGTGCTTCCTGGTCACTGGGTCAGAGTTAGGGGAAAGGGGACAAAGATTGCCAGGAAAATCCCTGTTTTTAGTCTACCTTCTAGTTGTCGTGATGTCTTTAACTAAAGAACTAAAACACATCTTCAACAGTCACTAGTTATAAATGAAACTGGAATGCTTAAAGGCACTGACACTAAAAATAATAGCTGAAAATTATGTACTGCTGCAAGGTTCATAAAGGGCTTTGCACAAGTAGGTATTGTTATTATTCCCATTTTTCAGATGAGGACATTTAGGTTAAGTGATTTGACCAAGGTCATATGACATATTGTCATTTAGGTTAAGTGATTTGACAAGGTCATATGACATATTGTCTGGAGTAGAGGTGAATCCAAGTCTTGCTGATATCAAATTTAGGCTTCTACTCTCTACACTGAGAGATAAATTGGAAGGATGGTTCTCAGACTCTTCAAAAGAGGCAAATAAAGAACTTGACAAAGTTGGTTTCAACAAGGGTCCTAGGAAAATAAGAAATAGCCTTTCATGTAATATTGAGTCATCCCAAATTTAAGTGCTTCTGATGGAAAGGTCTACTTTAAAGTTTATTCACAATATCTATTGTAAAAGATAAAAAAGGAAAGAAACTCAGTAAGATCCTCCAAACCACATCAACACATAACTGCATATGCTGTGACTTCAATGTAAAGATGGGCGCAGGAGTGAAAAGTAAAAATATATTGGAAAAAACAGTCAGGTTGAGAAAGTGTTGGCTAAAAGCTTGCAGTTTTGTCAGAAGGCTCTATGTATAGAGTATGAATATATTTTTTATTATGGCTTTTTATTTATCAGATATATGCATGAGTAATGTTATAGCATTGATAATTGCCAAACCTTTTGTTCCAATTTTTCCCCTCCTTCCCCCCACCCCCTCCCCCAGATGGCAGGTTGACCAATACATGCTAAATATGTTAAAGTATAAATTAAATACAATATATGTATACATGTCCAAACAGTTATTTTGCTGTACAAAAAGAATCAGACTTTGAAATAGTGTACAATTAACCTGTGAAGGAAATCCAAAATGCAGGCGGACAAAAATAGAGGGATAGGGAATTCTATAGTGGTTCATAGTCATCTCCCTGAGTTCTTTCAGTGGGTGTAGCTGGCTCAGTTCATTACTGCTCTATGGAACTGATTTGGTTCATCTCATTGTTGAAGAGGGCCACGCCCATCAGAATTGATCATCATATAGAGTATGAATATATTCTTCAAGAAAAGATTCAAAAGTTAAGAACATAGTGAGAATCTACCATAAAACCATAAAAAGCAAAAATGATTTTATCTTAAGCAGGCAGAAAGGAAGGAAGGAGGATTTATTGATTTTTTATTATTCATTGACATCTGACATAGTATTTATTAACATCAAAGTAATTTCTAATAAATTATCTATACACAACCAGCTCATTATCTAACGAAAAACAAAAGCCAAAATTAGCTGAAAATTAAAATAAAAATGAGAAGAAAATAGTACATGAAATTCCAGTAGTTCCAACCTATTATATTTAAACAAGCTAAAAATTAGAAAATAGATAAAAGTAAAGACATTACTAATATCACGACTCAAAGAAATTTAACCAATGTAAAAAGAGTTGCCACAATGAAGAACTCAAATGAGCTCAGAGACTTCTCTGTTCAAAAACCAGCTGATGTCTTAGAGAACCAGACACCAAGAACAACACTAGATTATAATAAAAACTCCACTAACATTGTGAAGAAGGATAATGGAAAATTAGAACTAATATCACTTTACACAATAGCCAGCAAAAAGCTTGGCATGTGATTGATTCTAAGAGAAAATGGAAATGGAATTCAAGAAAATGAAGACAGAAAGAGGCTACACTTGACTAAATGGACACAGAAGAAATCCCCACTAGAGGCAACACAAACTTAAATACACAGGAATTATACAAAGACCATATAAAGTTAGCTTTTCAATATACAAAATAGAATCAGAATAGGAGGATTGTACATGATTCTGAAAATTGCTATAAAGTACATATTGCTTTTTTTTAAAGCAAAGAATAAATCCAACAAGTAACAAAGCAATACTGCTTCTCTGTTTCTTTTTGGCCCATCTGTTCTCTTCTGTGCATTAAAAAAAAAAAAAAAAAAAAAAAAAAAAAAAAAAGCTTCAGCAACCCTTTTTTCCTTTTCTTTCTTCCTTCCTTCCATCTTTCCTTCATTCATTCCCTTCTTCCTTCTTTATCCCCTTTCTTTCTTTCCTTTCTCTTTTCTTTTTTTCTTCATTCCTTCCTTATTTCTTTCTTTTGCACACCTATTCCTAATCTCTCTATTCTTCCCCCAATCTTTACTCAAAGTGAAGGGAGGGAAGCTGTAAAGGGCTGAAACTCTTGTACAGGAACCCTTCTAAACAATTATACATACTCAATTAAAGCAAATTCTTACATTGGTCATATTAGAAAGTATAAATCTCGTTTCACACCTTCAGTCCATCACTGCTCTCTTAGAAAAAAGATAGTAGGCTTCATAATCAATCCTCTGGAATAGAGTTCGATCATTATACTGATCAGAATTCTCAAATTCTTTCAAATATGTCTTTACTTAGGGGTTGTTGTATAAATTGTTTTCCTGATTCTGCTCATTTTACTCTGCATCAGTTCATATAAATGCTCTCATATTTCTCAGAAACCATCCTTTTCAGTAATATTCCATGACATTCATTGTTCAGTCATTTTCCAATTGATGGGCACTTTCTTAGTTTCCAATTTTTTGATGTAATAAAACATTGCTATGTAAAACATGCTATCAACATTTTTGTATAGATCAAGTTTTTTTTTCTTGTTTTTTTTGTCTCTTTGATTATATAGATATAGATATAGATATATGATTAGTAGCAGTATAGTTGAGTAAAGGGTACACACAATTTAGTAGCTTTTTAGGTATGATTCCAAATTGCTTTCCAGAATGGCAAGACCAGCTCACAGTCCACCAATATAGTTTGTTTCCTGCAGCCCTCCCAATAATTGTCAGCGTTACTTTAATTTTCATTTCTGTATTTATTAATAATTTGGAGCATTTTTCATATGACTGCTAAAGCTTTGATTTCTTCCTTTGAGAGTTATTCATATATTTTGACCATTTATTTATTTATTCATATAAATGCTTATTCATACATTTTAACATTTATTTATTATACAGAGAACAAATAGGGTGATATCTTGACTTCCGTGTTAATTGAGTTGAAGGGAGGCAGATCTGCACAAAATCGTCAGCCTTATTCTCTCAATTGGCTCCTTTATATATTTTGGATAGGAGACCTTTGCTTTATCAGAGAAACTTGCTGCAAAGATTTTTTTTTCTCCAAATAGCTATTTCCCTTCTAAACTTAAGGATATTGGGTTTTTTATGCAAAAAAAAAAAAAAAATCACCAATCCTTTTTAGTGATATGTTATCAAAACTTCTGTTTTATCTTCTATGATCCTCTCTGTCCCTTGTTTGGTGAACTCTAATTACAAGTGTAAAAGCTATGTCTTTCCTTGTTTCTCTAACTAGTTCACTATGTGGCCTTTTCTATCTAGGTCATATATCATTTACATACCATTGCATATCATCAGTATATTATGTGAGATATTGGTCTGTACTAAATTCTGCCAGACAGCTTTCCAGTTTCAGAGAAACTCTGTAAAATAATTTATCTCAGTAATTGAGGTATTTAGGTTTATAAAACACTATGTTAATATGTTGATTGCTCATTTGTCTCCATATGTCTTACACCTTATCTGTTTCACTGATCAACCTCATTTTGCTTTAGATAGTACAAAATAATTTTGATGATTACTGCTTAGGTAGTCTTGTTTGAAATTTGACCCCCTTCCTTCCTACTTTTTTATTATTGCTTGCAATTTTTCATCTTTTGTTCATTATTATTTTTTCTAGCACTCTAAAGAAATTCTTTAGAAATTTGATTAGTATAACACTCAATGTGCAATTTAGTTGAAGTAGAATTATGTTTCTTCTATACACAGAATATATATACATATATATGTAGTTATTCATCTCCAGTTTGACTTTTCTTTATTTCTGCAAAAAGTATTTTTTCAAAAAGTTCACATAGCTTCCCATATGTGTCTTGATAAGTAGAGTTCCAGATATTTTATGCATTCTGTAGCTACTTGAATGGAACACTTCTATTTTTTTTCCTGCTGAGTTTTGTTGACAATATGTTGGCAGAAATGTTGATGAGTTTTGTGGATTTATTTTATAATTTCCAGCTTTACTTAAAGATATCATTCCAACTGATTTTTAGTTGAATTTTTGAGGTTTACTAGATACGCCATTTTATCATTGCAAAAAAAGTGGTAATTTTGTTTCTTCTTTGTGTTTATTTCCTTAGTTTATTTATTTATTTAGCTAAGGCAATTGGGGTTAAGTGACTTGCCCAGGATCACACAGCTAGGAAGGGATAATTGAGGTCAAATTTGAAATCAGATCCTCCTGACTTCAGGGCTGATGCTCTACCCACTATGTCACCCAGCTGCTCTTCCTCAATTTATTTTTCTTATCTTATTTCTATAGCAAGCATTTCTAAAACTATGTGAAATAATAATTGTAATAATGAACACCTTTGTTTTATCCTTGATTATATTGGAAAGACCTCTAACCTTTTTCTATAATACATAATTTTGCCCTTTGATTTTAAAAAGTTATTTTTTTTAAAGTGCATTTATTCCTAAGTTTTAGTGAGTTCTTTTTTTTTTAACAGAAATACATTTTGAATTTTGTCAAAAGTATTTTCAGTATTTATTGAAGTAATCATTATTTTATTAGTATTCATATTAATATTGTCTTTTATTTACAATTTACCTAATACTGAATCAACTCTGTATTTGTCACAAATCTACTTTAGTCCTACTTTGTAATTTTAAAAATATATTGTTATCTCCTTTTTACTAAAATTTTACTTAATATTTTTATGTCAATAGTCACTAGCATATTGGCCTATAGTTTTATTTTTAATTAAAATTTATTTTTCATTCAGGAAAAATCTTCCCTTTCTTTCTCCCATCCTACCCCTCTCCCAACTGAGAAATAAAAACAAAACCTGTTACAAACATATATAATTAAGCAATTGTCATTGATCATATCAAAAAAAAGCCTAGTTATACACCTTAAATTCTTCACTTCTCTCTCAAGAAGTAAGCAGTATTTCCATCAAGAATACTCTGAAATTGTTATTGATCCTTATGCTAATCAGAGTTTCTAAGATTTTCAAAGTTGTTTTTCTTTATGATATTGTCATTATTGTATACATTATTCTCCTGGGTCTTTTCTTCATTCTGCATCAGTTCTTACAACTCTTCCTCTCCATTATTTCTTACAACACAATGATATTCCATCACATTTATATATCATATTTTTTATCCGTTCCCTAATTGATGGATACTTCCTCAGTTTCCAGTTCTATGTCACCAAACCAAAAAAAAAAAAAAGTTGCTCTAAATATTTTAGAGCATCCTTAATTAGAGTTTTTTTTTGGCTCATAACTCATCCTTTGCTTAATTTATCCTCCCAGTTATTCTTTTTCTCTGTTCAGCTTTTCCTCCCATTTCCCTGGTTAGTGAAATGTATTTCTATGCTGAAATGTATGTTTTAATTATTTCTTCCTTTGACTAGTTCAGATGAAAATGACACTTAAGTGTCACCCACTCCTCCATTCTCCCCCTTCCTCTTTGTTTGTATACTTGCTCTTCTCCCTTTGCCCTCCCCTGCTGCAGATTATTCCTCTTACTCCCATTTTTTCAAGATAACATAACAGAACATTATGAAGCCTTCTGCCTAATTAGCATCCCTCTATAAACCTCCAATGATGATAGACTTAAGAGAGGACTCCTTATATTATAATTTAAACATTTTATCCTTGTTTAATTCTTTGTGGATGTTCACTCATGTGTTGTTCTTGACGCCTGTGTTTGCACTCCAAATTTTCTCTGCAACTCTGGTATTTTTTATCAGGAGTACTTGGGAGTCATCTGTTTCACTGAAGAAATATTTCCCCTTTATAGAATCATATTTAATTTTGCTGGATATTATTCTTGGTTGTAAGCCTATATTCTTTGCCTTCTGGAATATCATATTCAACATTTTCTACTCCTTTACAGAGGTGCCTGCTAAAATATGTGTAATCTTGACTATGAATCCTTGGTATTTGAATTCATTCTGCCTGATTAAAATATTTTTCCCCTTTGATTAGAAAACTGGATTTTATCTATATGTTCCTTAGCATTTTCATGTGTTGTTTTTTTTTCCAGGGGGTGACCGGTGGTTCTTTTTATTTTCACTTTGCCCCCACGTCCCAAGAGATCTGGATAGTTTCTTTTATGATTTCTTGAAATATAATGTCTAGCCTCTTTTTTTTTTTTTTTTTTTTTTTGGTCATAGCTTTCAGGTAATGCACTTAAATTATTTCTCTTTGATCTATTTTTCAAGTCAGTAGCTTTTGCTGTGACATAGATTATATTTTTGTCTATTTAAAAATATATTTCTTGTTCGATCTTTAACTGGAGGGAAGAGATTATAAATATTTCTTTCATTTTCTTTATTGTTATCCTTGTGGTACATTTTTAGAGCTTCACTGGGTTATTTATATGGTTTTGGGATTCTTCTAGGTCTTAACACACTGCCATGTTAGCCAGAAGTCACTGTGATTGATATTCAAAATAACAATAAAAACTTTAAAGATCATAAATAGTATTATCACTCAAAATTACAGGAATTAAGCCATTAGTCACTCTTACGGAAACATATTGAAAATTTCCTTTTTAGTTCAACTGAAAAATAATAAGAAAAAAATATTATTTCCAGATCTTTCCTTCTAAGAAAATGCAAATGTATTAAGAATCAAGATTAAGATAGAAGGAGGAATATTTAAATCCGTCTAAAAATCATTGTCTTCCCAGCTCCTTTAATGATTGGGCTATAACCCTATTGAGAGCAATGCCTTATCCTTACAGAAAAAAAAAAAATCAATATATTAAAGAGTAAATCCTTTCATCCTTAAGAGGAATGGTCAATGAGGGAACTGAGTAATACTCAGTGAATTTCTAAATCACTGTTCTGGGATATTAACCCCAGATTTTAACATGTCATTGTCTTTTCCTTGTTTAATATTTCTGTGTCACCTCAAATTGTCTTGGGGAAGAGAAATGTCCATGGGCATGGTAAGACCATGCCAGTTTGGCATAAATAATAAATGCTTAGATAGAGAATAACTTCAATAAGAAATTGTTTCTGAAAAACTTGTGCCTAAATATAGAATGCAGAGAGTTAATGTTTTTCTTTGGTGCTACTGCTTTTTCATCTATAAAATCTTTATGAGTGGGTCTTCCTCCCTTCCTTCCTTCCTTCCTTCCTCCCTTCCTCCCTTCCTTCCTTCCTCCCTCCCTCCCTCTCTCCCTCTCTCCCTCTCTCCCTCTCTCCCTCTCTCTCTCTCTCTTTAGCAATTGGAAGTAAGTGATTTACCCATCGTCACATAGCCAGGAACGTGTTAAGTGTCTGAAACACAGATTTGAACTCAGGTCTTCCTGACTCCAGGTCTGTTGCTCTATCTACTGTGTCACCTAGTGCCCCAAGAGATGCTATTATTATCCCCATTTTACAGATGAGGATGCTGAGACACAGAGAGATTAAAACTGATTTTTCCATGGGATCAGAGGCCATCTTCCCTAGCACTTGCTCCTAATTCTCCTGACAAGACAATCAGCAGACCCCAATTAGAGAGGAGGGGAGGCTTTCCAATAAGAGACTCTTTTCTTATAAAGATCTGCTTTCACTGAACTCTAATTAGTAGATTGCCTCCAGTGTTTTCGGGAAGTCTACTTCCCAGACAGTGATACGTGCTCGGACTTCTATGGCACAAAGCTCCTAACTAGGGACTCATAAATCCAGGATTCTGGGCTTCCTGAATTCTTGGAATTCTAAAATCATAGCTTAGAGCCCAGCCCCGAGGAAGAAGAATAAAGGCAGATCCTGGAATGCCCTGCCCAGTGGAGCTGGAACAAGCCTTTCAGAATGGGGCTTTTTTGCAGGAGCAGACTGGAGGCCCGGTGGGCCTGGCTCCCAGACCCACTAGTCAGATTCCCAAGTCCAATGGTGGTCCAACAGAATCCCATTCCCTTGGCCCCACACTGTCTTCTCTGGAAGCTGGAATTCCCTCCCTTCTGCCTCTATCTTTCCAGCCACTCACTCTGTCTTTGCCCAGTTCTAATCTCCCATTTTCCCTATCTCCCCTTGGCTCAGCCCCTGAAGTGAGATCCTCTTCTCCCCAATTAGTGTCTGAATCTTAATCCTTCACCAGGATAGAACAGGGCCACCAAGGTTTTGTCTCAAGAAAGCCAAAATTCAGGGGACACCGGAAAGGAATGTAAATTCTGTAAGTAAAGGGAGCTTTTAGAGATTGTTTTTAATCTAATGAGGAATGGAGGTTTGTTGCTGTGGTCCATCCTTCTTTCCTGAAGAGGACCAGTGACATCATGGGGATGCTATCTTGACTTGTGCATGAATTACGCAAATCCTCAATCTCACTTCTCGAGGACCATCAAAGTCCGGTAGCAAGGCATAAATCAGAGCAAAGCGGACCTTGGAGGGCAAGACATGAGTCAACATGGCCGCAAGGATGTTTCCCCAGTGCTTGTTGACAGATTGATTCCTTTCACAAGAAACAACTGAGCCGAGTTAGCAAAAATAGTTAGAATTGGAAGCTACCAGATGGCGGATTTTCTCCTCGCCCATCCCAGCAGCTGCGCCCCAGCTGAGCTTCTTCTCCTCTCTTAGTCATCGCCCTCTAGGCCTTGGATATCCCTGTGCCTTGCATCAGAGCCTCCAGTTCCCATCCATCCATCCCCTTCTCCTTTCTTATCCCCGGGGGACTTCCCCCTAGCATCCAGACTCCTGCTCTATATCCCCTAGTCCTGGACTCAGACTCCTTCTGGCACTGACTGTCCTGAAGTCTGAGAGCTTTAAATGTCCTGAGAGACCCGAGTTCTGGAGGGAAAAGGAAGGGGAAGAAGGAGGAAGAGGAAAGGGAAGAAGAAGGAGGAAGAGGAAAGGGAAGAAGAAGGAGGAAGGGGAAGGAGGAGGAGGAGGAAGAGGAAAGGGAAGGGAAAAAAGGAGGAGAAAGAGGAGGAAGAGAAAAAAATGGAAGAAGGAAAAGGAGAAGAAGAAGAAAGAGGAAGAAGGAGGAGGAGAAGGGAGAGAAGAAGGAGGAGGAGGAAGGGGAAAGAGGAAGAAGAAAGGGAATGTTGAACAAGCAGAGACCCTAGGACCCAGAACTGATTTAACGCTGCCCCAACCCCTGGATTCTACCCACCTGTGTAGTTAGGTGGCACAGTAATAGAATATCATTAGGTTTAGAATCAAGAAGACCTGAGTTCAAATTTAGCCTCAGATAGCCCCTAGCTGTGTGATCCTCAGACATCCACTTATCTAATTCACTTATATTTGCCTCAGTTTCCTCAGCTGTAAAATGGGGACAATAATAGCACCTACCTTTCAGGGTTGCTGTGAGGATCAAATAAGATAATATTTGTAAATTGTTTAGTGTAATGCTTGGCGCATAGTAGGTATGTTGTTCGCTTGCTCTTCCCCAAGAACCCACTTTGAGAAAGATTAAGGGTGGGGAGGTATCTGAGGACCAAGAAGACAGCGTTTCTTTTCCTCTCAGTCTGAACAAACAAGCAAGAATCAGGAAGATAATGATCAGAAAGATTTAAAGATCTTAGGGTTTTAAATATATATAGAGATATAGATATATAATTAATATCTTCTGTTTTTCCATGACATTTTACTCTGTGTCTGTAGTCCTTATTTCTAAGAATGATATTACATTAAGGGCAGGTAGGGAGCTCTGTATTGCAGAGCACCACTACTCAACTTCCTGAGTTCAAATCCTGCCTCAGACACTTCCCAGCTGTGTGACTCTGAGCCAATCACCTAATCCTGTGTGCCTCAGTTTCCTTATCTGTAAAATGGAAAAGGAAATGGCAAACTGCTCCAGGATCTCTGCTGGGAAAACCCCAACCCCAAATGAGGTCATGAAGAGTCAGACATAGCTGAGAAACTAAACAATGACAAATTTTACATTGAATTCAGTTGGTTGGTAGTTGAGGACCAAAATGACTGATCAGACTGATCCCTCAGCTGATAAGCATTTATCTACCTTTGCTTATAGTCCTTTGCTATCACAAAAAATGTTGTTATAAATATCTGCATTTGGGGATTTGTTTTTTTAAATCAACATTCCCCTGGAAAAAGATTCAAAGGGAGGGGAGGGACCCAAGCCATTCTACCCAACTACTATCTGTAACACTGCCTCAGCAAACCCTAGGCAGCAGGAGAAGGGAGGCCATAGCAAACAGGCTCTGCTTTCCAGAATCCTGATACTCCCCGTAACCTGGGTGAACAAGGACAGGGAGGCAAGAACTTAAAACCACTAGCCAGGAATGCCCACTCAGGCCCGGCGCTAGTTCTCAGTCCAGCCCAACTAAATCTCAGGTCAGCTGGTCTTGAGAGTGTCAGTATATCCCTGAACATGTGTTTGTCTATATATCAGCGTCTGTCTATCCTGTGGGCTTCTATCTTTAACAAGAATGTTTGTATATTAGCATGCCCATTGTGCATATGTGGGAGTGGGGATTGCATATGGTCAATTTATTTTCATTTAGTAATTTTTAAACATAATAATAACTTTTTATTTTTTCAAAATACATGGATTTTCAACATTCACCCCTGCAAAACCTTGTGTTCCAAATTTTTCCCCTTCCTTTTCCCCCAGATGGCAAGTAATCCAATATATCAAACATGTGCAATTCTTCTATATATATTTCCACAATTATCATGCTGCACAAGAAAAATCAGATCAAAAAAAGGAAAAATGAGAAAGAAAAGAATGCAAACAACAAAAAATGTGAAAATACTATATGTGATCCATATTCAGTCCCTATAGTCTTTTCTCTGGATGCAGATAGTTCTCTCCATCACAAATCTATTGGAATTGGTCTGAATCATCTCATTGTTGAAGAGAGCCATTTCAATGAGAATTAATTTTCGTATAATCTTGCTGTTGCCGTGTACAATGGTCTCCTGGTTCTACACACTTCACTTAGCATCAATTCCTGTAAGTCTCTCCAAGCCTCTCTGAAATCATCCTGCTGGTCATTTCTTACAGAACAATAATATTCCATAACAGTCATATATCACAATTTATTCAGCCGTTCTCCAACTGATGAGCATCCTCTCAGTTTCCAGTTTTTTATCACTACAAAAAGGGCTGCTACAAGTATTTTTGCCCATGTAGGTCCCTTTACCCCTTTTTATAATATTTTTTGGATACAGACCCAGTAATGGCACGGCTGGATCAAAGGGTATGCACAGTTTGATAACCCTTTGAACATAGTTCCAAACTGCTCTCCAGAATGGTTGGATCCATTCACAATTCCACCAACAATGTATTAAGGTCCCAGTTTTCCCAAATCCCAATATTTTTTCCTTTCATCTTAGCCAATCTGAGAGGTATGTAGTAGTACCCCAGAGTTGTTTTAATTTGCACTTCTCTGATCAATAGTGATTTAGAACATTTTTTCATATGACCAGAAATGGTTTTAATTTCTTCATCTGAAAATTTATCTGTTCATAACCTTTGAATACATGCAGTTCTTCTAAACATATTTCCATATAATATTTTTTAAAATTTTAAACATATACAAAATGAGAAAAGAAAAAAAATGCATTGCCATGTACAAAGCAGACCATAAGGATTCAATATAAAGCAATAAAATTCCATCTATATAATAAATATTACATATTGTTTTCAAAGCTGTCCAGCTTTGCTTTTTGTTTCTTTGTTCCTTGTTCTTTATTTTCTTGTTATTCTTTCTTTTGTTATCTATTATGTACTTTTTACTTTATTTTTCTCCTTTATCCCCTCCTCCTGCCATGCTAAAGAAGGCTACAATTAAAGGTGGATATCTCTATCTGTTTGAAATATATCTATACATATATACCTATGTGTATATATCTATAATATACATCAATATCTACAAACATACATGTAAACACTCATACACACATGCAAGAATGTATTATGCCAATTTCAGACCTGTCATTTGTTTCTCCAAAGGTGAATAGCATCTTCCTTCAAAGGTCTGAGTCTTTCTATATTTTTCTAAATCAACCTGCTCATCATTTCCTATATACTACAGCAGTATTTCAACCTCATCACATCCAATCTGGCAGATTGCTTTTGAAATATTTTTCCCCAATTTTCTGTATTCCTCTATTCTTGGCTATATAGCTTTTATGAGATTTTAATTTAAAAGAATCAAAATTATCCTTTTATACACTTCAGCGATGTTCTTAAGGTCTGATATAATTGAATCTACTTCCTTTACTTCTTTTTTTCCTTTTTTTTTTTTTTTTTTTTTTTTTTTTTGGATGTTCCTGATCTTTTGCTCTTCCAAATAAACTTTGTTATTAGTTGAAGGCATCCAAGGAGAGAAAAATCTACTATCATTGGAGGCAACCCATTCCAATTTGGCACAGCTCTAATTAGGACAAATTAGAGCCAATTAGATGATTCTTTCTGACATCAAACATAAATTGCAACTTTTACTCATTGCTCCTAGTCTTGCCCTGGAGCACCAAGAAGAACAAGACAAATTCCTCAGCACAAGACAATCTTTTTAGGTACTTCAAGTTCTCTCCAGCTCCTGCCTTTAAGAAGCAAGCTGGGTGGGGTGGAAGGATTCGGGGTGTGAGATACAGAAATAAGGAGTATTTACACGGTACATACAAAGTGTTGTAAGATCACTTTCCAGGGATGCTCCAGCAGCTGGGGAGACTGGAAAAGTCACCTGCAGGAGCGCTCACTTGGGTTAAGTCATAACAAAGCCAGGAAATCTTAAGAGTTGGGATGGAGGAGGAAGAGCATCCATGGGAGACAGTGGGGCAATGTGGGGACCAGTGTTAAAGGGCTGGCTTTAAGCCAAAGAGCTTTAAAAGCTAAAGAGAGAAGGTTTTGTATTTGACCCTGGAGGTCATAGGGAGCCACTGAACTTTATGGATCACCTCCTTCTCCTGAATACTCATTTCTTTCTGGATTTTCACGACCCTGTTTTCATTTGGTTTTCTCCTACACGTCTGATGGCTCCTTTGCCATTTCCATTGATGGATCTTTATTTATTTCATAACTCTGGGTGATCCCTAAGCTTCTTGTAAATGTATTGTTCTAAGTGGTTCAGTGGTTAGTTCTATATCTGATGTCAAGAATTCAAATACTGCTGATTAGCTGTGAGATCCTGGGTGTTATTTTACCTCTATCTGCCTCTATTTCCTCAAGTGTACTAACAATTATACTTTCTAGTGTCATTGGGAGGATAAAATAATATTTGTAAGGAATGTTGCAAATTTTAAAGTACCATATATAATATCTAGATATTGTTATTTTTTTATTTTTATTTTATTTTATTTTTATTTTTTATTATATATATATATATTTTTTTATATTATTATCCCTTGTATTCATTTTTCCAAATTATCCCCCCCTCCCTCTACTTCCTCCCCCCCGATGACAGGCAATCCCATACATTTTACATGTGTTACAATATAACCTAAATACAATACATGTGTGTAAATACCATTTTCTTGTTGCACGATATTGTTATTTTTAATAACAGGTTTTTAACCTGACAGTGTTAAGTGGAAAGCCCATTGTTAAACATTTACCAGCAACCAGGATAGATTGGAGAATGTTCAGAGGAAAGAACCTAAAAGACTCAAGAGGCGCAAGTTTATGTCACTTTAAGACTGTTTATAGAAACTGGGGATAAGGCTGCACAAAAGTGGAAGAAGTCAGGGGGTTGAATCAGGAAAAGGAAAGAGGAATATATGAGAGGTTTTGTTGAAATAGAAATGACCAGGGAGGAAGAGGGGCTGGTGAGAGGGGAGAAAATAATGAGATCTTTTTAGATGGTTTGGGTTGACCTCCCATTCAAAATGTCAATAGGCAGTTGATGATATGAAGTTAGAATTCAGAAAAAAAGAGAAAATCTGAATATGTAGATTTGCAAGTCAGTGTCAGAGAAATGAAACAAACCAGGGGTGTTTAGGAGATCACAAGTGGAAACAGAGCTAAGGTTCTCACCCTTTTATGCGTCATGAACCCCATTTGTAGTCTATTCTTGGAATAATACATTTTTAAATGCATAAAATAAAACACATAAGATTCAAAGGAAATCATCCATTTTGGAACAGAGTTATCAAAAAAAAAAAATTTTTTTTAAGGGCAGGGATCCCAACTTGTTATAGAGAGAAAAAGGAAGCAAATTCAAGGCAGAGCCACAATTAGTGGGCATGACATGGATAAAGTTCTAGCCAAGGAAAGTGAGAAGGTGCAGTCTCACAAGTGGGACAAAACCCAGAGAGATCAAGTCATGGAAACCCACAGAGGAAAAGAAGATGATCAGCAGCCTCACAGGCTGCAGTGGTCAGAAAAGGCCATTTGGGGACTGGTAAAGTGGGGAGAAGTTTCAGTGGAACAGTGAGTTTGACTCAGTTTTGCCAAAAGTGTAAGTTTAGTAGAGATTGAGAGGAGAGGAAGAAGCAGCACACATGCAGACAGGTTTTTGGAGGAGTTTCACTATGATGGAGAAGAGAGAGAGAGACGACCACAGGCCTTTATTTAGAGTTTACTAGGTGCTAGCCACTATGTTAAGGCCTGGAGATAAGGCAAAAAGCAGTTCCTGCCTTCAAGGAGTTTACATTCTATTGTGGTATATATACACACAAATACATACATACACACATATTATATGATACACAAATAACTAGATACATACAAGAGATATTGAGAAGATGGAAAGTAATCTCAATGGGAAAAATCTCTAGTTACTGGGGTAGGGGTATAGGAGGGAGAGAAACTGAGGAAGATCTCGTTTAGAAGATGCAATAAATAGCGAGAATGGTGGAACCTAGTAAGGGACTTTGGTTTTGGTTTTAAGAATGAGAGAAACTGAAAGTTTGTAGGCAGCCAGGAAGGCGCCAGTAGACAGGAAGAGATCGGAGATTAGGAAGAAGGGGCTGATGGCAGAAGTACTCTGTAAGTGAAGATGAGAGGGGAGAGCATCAAGAGTTCATATAATGATATTAGCCTTGGCAAGGAGAAAGATTATAATAATATAATGATAATAAATAATATACCAATAACAGCGATTATTCAGTCATGGCCAGCTTTTGTGACCCAAGATGAGGTTTTCTTGGCAAAGATATTAGATTAGTTGGATATTTCCTTTTCCCCTTGATTAAGTGACTTGTCCATGGTTATATATATCTAGTGAGTGTCTAAGGCAAATTTGAATTCAGATCTTCCTGACTCCAGTCCAGTGCTCTGGAGAAGGACCATTCTTCAAAAGAGACGGAAGTAAATGAGGGGATTGGGGAAGTGGGGGAATGATACCAGGAGAATGTGAAATGAAAAGAATAGCACAAGAGGGAGCTCCTTGGTGAATGATCTCAATTTTTTCATTTTTATATGAGGAAAGGCCCTCAGAGGAAGGATAGGGTGAGGTAGAGTGGGAAGCTTAAAAATAAAAAAGAAGGTCTGAAATAGCTCCAATGGTGAATAGGATAGAAAACTGATGGGGGAGGAATGAAAGGATGGTGTCTATCTGGAGTCAGGACCTAACTAAGAGCAAATAACAATGATTTCATGACTTCTTCCACCTTGGAGCAGCCTTATCCCTAGTTTCTATAAACAGTCTTAATGTGACATGAACTTGAGCTTCTGGAGCCTTTGGGGTTCTTTCCTCTGAACATTCTCCAACCTATCCATGACTTTCAAACTAGCACTAAGTGGAAGGATCACAGAGTTTGGGGAACAGAGTTAGAGACTCCAAATGAGATGGCTTTGAAGGCAAGGGGATTTGGAAACAAATTCAGATATGTGCAGAAGGAGCTCCCTCATCCTGTGTCAGAAAGATACTGAGCTCAGAACCCAAAGCCTCAGAAAGGGTAGATGCCGAGAGATGCTTATCTTTCACATGTGGTTTCTAGAGCCAGGCTTTAGTAACTTCTAAAAACGACACCCACAAACCCCCTACATCCCTACACACACACACACACACACACACACACACACACACACACACTCGCTCTTGCCCACAGGGGGTGTTCCAAGAACCTGAGGAGGAAGGAGACCAAGATAAAATTAGTTTGCAAGGGATAGTGAAAGGAACCCTGAATGTGGAACCAGGAACTGTGGAAGCAGTTTCTAGTTCTGAATCCCATTAGCTGCGTGACACTGGACATTAATTTGCTTCTCTTAAGCCTATTTTCCTCATGGTCCTGAAATCTGAGCTACTGGGGAAGCTGAGGCTGGTGGATCTCCTAAACCCAGGAGTTCTGAGCAGTGATGATCACTAATGGGATAATCAGTGTAATTAACCCCTGAACCTTCAACCTGGATGACGTGAGGAAACCCAACTTTTTTAATTAAAGCTTTTTATTTACAAAACATATGCATGGGTAATTTTTCAACATTGACTCTTGCAAAATCTTGTGTTCCAAATTTTCCCCTCCTTCCCCCTACCCCCTCCCCTAGATGGCAGGTAGTCCAATACATGTTAAATATGTTAAAATATACGTTAAATCCAATATATCTACACATATTTATACAATTATCTTGCTACACAAGAAAAATCGGATCAAGAAGGAAAAAAAAACTGAGAAAGAAAACAAAATGCAAACAAACAACAACAGAAAGAATAAGAATGCTATGTTGTGAGACTCGTCTTTTTAAAAAAAATTAGGGATTATTGATCTTTACAATGCTGACATCATAAAGTGCTTTGTAAATTGTACTTGGTTATGAAAATAGACATGGGGTATTTTATTATTTGAGGAGGGAAAGAGGCCCTGGTCTTACCCCTGGGGTTCCATTTTATCCCTATCTATTCATTTCTCAATCCTTTGCTCTGTTTCTTCTCAAGATAGAAGGATTAGGTCTGGGTGGAAGGTCCTGGGGGAGTTATATCTGTGTGTGATAATAGCCGTTGGTGGAATTCAACCTTTGTTAGGTAGACTCATCCCTTTAGGGACCTATTCTCTTCCCTCCTCCTTCTCTTTCCTCTATTTGAGTATCAAGGAAATCTTTTCCTAATCCAATCTACAGACCCTTGACTTGGAAGGGGTGGGAAAAGCCATGGCCCTAGAAGCTATGACTGGCCAGAGAGACTCTGACACTCCCTGACCTCCGCATCCTGGTCTGAGCTGACTTACCTTGATCCTAAGATCTAGTCCTGAGCTGTGTTGGGGTCAGGAAGAGCTTCCTAAACAAAGCAGTTGAAGGCTGGGATAGGGAAGAGGAGAATCACAGAATCATGAAATCTCAGCACTCAATCCAACACACATCTCAACAAAATCCCCTTGATAACAAGTGCCTGACAAATGGCCATTCAGTCTTTCCTTGAAAATCTCCAGTGATGGGAGTTCACTACTTTCCAGGGAAACCAATTTTACTCTTAAATGGCCTTGATTTTTAAAAAGTTTTTCCTGATGTCAAGCCTTTATCTGCTTCTCAGTAACTTCCATCCATTGTTCCTGTTTCTGTATTCTGATGCCAAATAAAACAAGGATAATCCCTCTTTTACCTGACAACCTTCAAATATTTGAAAAAAACAATAATACTGCCCTCTCCCACTCCAACCACCCGTTCAATACTTCCAGATTGAACATCCTCATTTTCTTTACCATGTCCCCATATGGTATTATTTCACGCCCTTCTCCAAACCCTCTCTAACATCCATATCCTTCCTAAAATGTGGTTCCCAAGACTGAACACAAATCTGATCAGAATAAAGTAGCTCCCTTGTCCTGGACAACATGTCTCTCTCTGTGGAGTTTTATGTATTAGAGTTTGTGGGCTTCCATAATACACTGTTGGTTCAAATTGAACTTACAGTCCATTGTAATCCCTAGATCTATTTCAAGTAAGCCACTATGTGGACACAATACCTTATCTCATTCTTTTATGGATTTATTTTTTTTAAATCCAAGTGTAAAATTTCCTCTTTTTCCCAATTAAATTTTATCTTAGAATCTAACATTTAGATCTTGATCCTTTCAACCATGTTTGATAAGAATACCATCCATATCTTTATCCAAACCATTAATAAAAATATTAATTTCAGGATCAAAAAGAGAAATCCTTTCTAGGACAATCACAAAAGACTCATGATGGAAAATGCTATTCATATCCAGAGAAAGAAATATGGAGTCTGAAGGCAGATCAAAGCATACTATTTTCATTTTTTGTTGCTTTTTTCTTTTTTTTCTCATGTGTATTCTCTTTTGTTCTGATTCTTTCACAAAACAATTAACGTGGAGATATGTTTAACGTGATTGTATTTGTCTAACCCATATCAGATTGCTTGCTGTCTTGGAGAGAAAAATAATTTTTTATAAAAGTGAATGTTTTGATAACTATTATTATATGTAAGTAGAAAAAGTAAAATACCATTAAGTGAGAAGGAAAGGGAAAAAAAGAGGGCTCTCTTAGTCACTCCACTGGAGACCCCCTTTTAAGTTGATATTGAACTCTTGATGACTTCTTGACTCCAGCCAGTTAGCCAGTTCTGAAACCACCTAACCATGTAGCCCACGTCACCTAACTGACCACAAGAGCGGCATGAAAAGCTTTTACAAGTTCTGCTAAAATCTAGATTAACTTATATAGACAGAATGACTGTCACTTACCAGTCAAATGACCTCATTGAAAAAAGGAAATTAGTTGCTGAAGTCATGCTAGCTCTTTTTCATCAGCATTTCCTTTTTCTAGAGGTTCACTAACCTCCTCTTTAATCTGCTCTGTGATTTTGCCAAAAATGGAAACCAGGTTCCCGGGCCCTTCAATTTCTGATACCCCTGTTCAGTATAGATGAGATATTGCAGGTGAGAAGTGAGCCTGGAAATGGAAGGCGTCCTGGAAAGCCATGGGGCCTGGGTCTCGTTGCCCTAGATGACAGCTGTGTGACCCTAAGCAATGGACTTCCACTTTGTGCCTCAGTTTCCTCATCTGTAAAAGCCAGGTTTTAATGAGAAAAATTCTAAGGACTCTCCAAACTCTATCACCCACAGAATCTAATAGAAAATCCAGTCTGGTTTTCAGAGCCCTTCATAACCTGGCTCCTTCTCACCATTTTCTTCATATACTTAAAATATAATCTCTCATACAGTGACACGAGCCTCCTGGCTGATAAAACAAACAGTCCATCTTCCGATTCTGTCCGTTTTTTGCTTGTTTTCCCCCCACCCACTCACACCCTCTGGATCTCTCTCTCTCTGCCTCCTGCCTTCCCTGGTTCCCTACTACTCCCAGCTACTTAGTCCCTCCTTCTTCAGGAAACCTCTCTCCCATGGTCCTTTCCCCTGAGGGCCTTCCTTTGGGTTACCCCCATTTAGTCTCCAGACATCTTGGGTGCCAGTTGTTTACACGTTGCCCATAAGCTGTGAGCCCCAAGGCAGGGAGTGGGTTTTATCTTTCTTCCTTTGCACAAATGACTTTTGGTTAACTGACTGCCAGGGAGGTGAGGAAGATGAAGATGGGAGGTCCAAGAAGCAGCAGCTGCTGCCTTAGGACTGGAGGAGGCAGCTCTGACCTTCTGAGAAGGGAGAATAAGGGGGTGCTGCTGTGTTCAGGCCGCCCCTGGCGAGCTGTGTCCCTGCCATAGAGAAATGTGGCCAGCTATTGAGTGGCTCTGTTGCTTCACAAATGGGGGTCAGGGGGACTGTGAGAAGGAGGGCGGAGCTCTCCGAGACTTTGGCCAGGGGCCCGAGAGCGGGGAAACTGAGAAACTTGGTTCCAGGAGTTGATTCCCCCTGGATAATTTATTAGAGGAGATAAGAGGAAGACAACTGCCAGCTGAGAGTTGACCCAGCCAGAGACCCAATTACCGTGATGGGGAAAGGGCAGGGGCAGGTTTCAGGACTGAGGGCCAAACTCTCACTGTAGCACTGAACTGGACTAATCACATTCACTCAGGAACCTTCTAGGGCTCCCAGTCGGAACTTCAGTGACCTACCACCCCATGGTCTGGCCCCTGTAACCTCCTTTGCCCTGCCAAGTCTTCAGATCCATTAATATTCACTGACCTCTTTCCTCCTCCCTGCATCTCTGCTCCACGCCTGGAGTCACTGATCTCCCCCATCAGTCTGGGGGCTTCCCAAACGAGGCTCAAAGGAGGGGCTCTGCCTTCTGCAGCCCCTCAGCCCCAGCCCCCACACCAGGAGACCCGGAAACAGCTCAGTGGACAGAGAAGGGGACAGACCCAGGCTCAGGGAACTGATGGAAGTGTGGGAACTTCATCCCAAGGAGGCTGGAGCCCCAGATCTATGGAGGGGTCAGGACCACGGCCAAGTCCCCGCTCCCTTCTCAGGACTGGGTGGGCTGGGAGTCAGGAAGACTTGAAATCCTAATCCTGCCACAGACACTAGCTGGGCAAGTCGCCTAACTTCTGCCTCAGTTTCCCATGGGGATTAATAACAGCACCTCCCTCACAGGGTTATTGTAAGGATCAAATGAGCTAATACTTGTAGAATGCTTAATCTAATGCCCAGCCCAGGTTAGGTGCTTAATGAGTGCTTATTTCCTCTTTTAGGATCAGAAGTTGTTTTATTATTATTTTTAATAGAAGCATATAAGGTTTGGAAGAAGATCCTGGGATTCTAGTTCCTAGACTATTTGCCAAATACTTGCCCCACAGTCCCTTCAACCTTCCTGAGAGGTTCAGACAAGGCAACATATCCCCTGACCTACCAGGTGACTTTTTTGGACTTGTTTTAATTGTTAAATTGTTTAAAAAAAAAATAGCTGGACCTAAATAGCCTCTTTTCCTTTTCCGATCATCTCTCCTTCCTCTCAACTACATACCACATGCCATACAACAAATAAGACTTATAAAGCTGTCACAAAAATGATAGTTTAAAATGTTGTAATGTTGTCTGTCTGACAAAATGTAGATAATTGCATAAGGAAAATGGAGACCCTACAGATGACAGTGGCCCAAACAATCAAACTGAGTTGGGCAATTTTTTTGAATTAAATTCCTTTTCTATTTTCTTGATTTTCATAACAGAGTTGGCACAAATAAGTTATATGAAGCATGACTTTATAAGAGGTATAGATAAGTCTCTTTTGCACGCTGAATGAGTTACTTAATTGAAAAGAATATTTGATGGGTTTGTGCTTGAACAACTAAAAATCCAAATATATTTATTCCAAATGATTAAAAATCCAAATTATTAAGCACAATTATTAATTAGTTAATAATTACAAAACCAAAAAGGATGCAGTTAAGTAAAAGCTTTTTTTTTTTTTTTTTGTCCTATGGTACCCAGAATTCAGAACTAAAATAAGAAATGAAAGGATAGCACACTTGAGATACAGATGCAATTTTGGTAGGATGTGATGTCTAGAACTCTGGTTCATTATGTGGACCTAACTTATTTCAGGTTGCAGTTATACCTCTGGAGGCATTTATCAAGGAGCCAAATTTTTCGTGTGTATATTTTAGTTCTCACCCGACAAGAATCATAACGTAGAAATAACTTTGGTCCATATAGTTCTCCTTTCCCTTCTCAATCCTTTGTTCTCATTGTCTTAAAGATTCTGCAAGTTCCAGGCAGGGTTCCTGAAACTGCTTTGAATAGACATGACTTCTTTTCCCCCCTTTTCTTTTTTTTTCATCCTTTATCAATAGTAGTCTAGGTAAGAATTTGACGCTGAAAAGTCAAACCTTATTAAAGCTTATAATTTAGTAGGGGAAAAAACCCTATTAGTTGATCTCTAAGACAGGATCTTCTCACCTATAATTTTCTCTTCTTCAGACTCTGGCCTTTGACATATAAAAAGCCTTCTTAAACTTTACTCCCTCCCTTGTTCCCTACAACATAATCTCTCCATTCCTTGTGTTCTCTGCATAGAATCCTCCATCTGTCCCTTGGGCTTTCCCAGTTTTCTCTGGCTTGCTTAAAGACTCTGCACAAATTCCATTATCTCCAGGAAGCTTTTTACAACTTCTTATCTTACCCTACTCCCAGCGCCTTCCCTCTGATAGGGATCTCTCACTCTCTCTCTCTATATATATATCACCATAACTCTGTCTCTGTCTCTGTCTCTGTCTCTGTCTCTCTCTGTCTCTGTCTCTGTCTCTATCTCTCTCTGTCTCTGTCTCTGTCTCTCTCTGTCTCTCTCTCTGTCTCTCTCTGTCTCTCTCTGTCTCTCTCTGTCTCTCTCTCTCTCTCTCTCTCTCTCTCTCTCTCTCTCTCTTTATATATATATATATCTTTCTATCTCTATCTCTATATATCTTGTACGGACATTATTTGCACACTCTCCCCCGTTAGAATGTGAGCTCCCTGAGAACGAGGAACCGATTTTTGCCCCTCTTTGCACTCCTAGCACAGCACATGGCCCACAGTTAGAGCTTCATAAACCCATAGTGACTGACCGCCTTCCTCTGGTTTAACGCTCTCCCCAGCTCTGACGCTCCTTGTTGCAGAGTTCCTTTCTGGCTGGAACCAAGGTTCTCCTGTCCCATTATAACAGATATTTCTGTCTTATCCCCAGGGTCCCTTCAAAGTGGAAGCCAGTGCTGCCGGCAGAAGCCCCCCATCTTTCCTAGTGGTTTAGCCAGGGAATGGGTTTGTGATCCCTGCTTCTGCCATGTGCCTTCCGGGGGAGGTGGCGCCATGCTTGGTGCCCACCCCACACAACGCCAGTGCCCCTGCCCCTCTGGGCCCCTGTTTCCGCCCAGTGAACATCAGCCGGGAGGAGCGGCAGCTCATTGCTTCTCCCTGGTTTGCTTCCATCTTTGGCCTCGTGGGCCTGGCCTCCAACTTGCTGGCCCTGGCGGTGCTGGCCAGTGCCCGCCGGGTGAGCAGCTACCGTGCCCGCTCCTCCTTCCTCACCTTTCTCTGTGGCTTGGTGCTCACCGACTTCTTGGGGCTGTTTGTGACCGGTTCCGTGGCCGTCTCCCAACACGTCACGCTCTTTGACTGGACCGGCACCGACCCTGGCTGCCACCTGTGCAGGTTCATGGGAGTAGCCATGGTTTTCTTCGGCCTGAGCCCGCTCCTCCTGGGCACCGCCATGGCAGTTGAGCGCTTTGTGGGCATCAACCAGCCCTTTTCCCGCCCAGCAGCTGCATCCCAGCGCCGGGCCTGGACCACCGTGGGACTCGTGTGGGCGGCCGCCTTCAGCCTGGGGCTCCTGCCTGTGGTGGGCCTGGGGCGGTACACTGTCCAATACCCTGGATCCTGGTGCTTCTTGACGCTGGGATCCCAAATGGGCGACGTGACCTTCGGCCTGCTCTTTGCACTGCTGGGGGCCTTCTCTGTGGGTCTCTCCTTCGTCTTCAACACCATCAGTGTGATCACCCTGTGCCGCGTCTACCACGACCAAGAGGCCGCGTGCCAGCGGCCACGGGACAGCGAGGTGGAGATGATGGCCCAGCTTCTGGGCATCATGGTGGTGGCTACTGTCTGCTGGATGCCCCTGTTGGTGAGTGTCCCCGGCCCAGCCCACCGGCCCCTTGTAGCAAATGACCAAAGTGGGGGGTTAGGCCTGGTCCCAACCACCCAAAGGCCCTTAAAAAAGGCCTCTGGTGCAGATGTCCACTCTGTCCTCCGACAAAGGCCTAGAGGGAAGGTCACAGAATGAGAGACTTATGGGGAGCCCTGATCCTGCCCTCTGGAGCTCTTTCCAATGCACTAACCCAGTTTAGTTGCCAGGAAATTTCCTTGTCAGCTTGCAGGAAATTGAAAACCTAATAGGTGGAGGATCTCACTCAGCTCGTCCCCCAATTCCTCAACCGAGTTTTCTGTAAATTGAACAAACTGCCCCTGGGTGAGCTGGATGGTTTGGCTGGTTTGGGGCTGGGGGGCTAAACACATTACTGTCTTGTGGGTTTCTCAAATCCAGGCCGGCATCAGTGCTATGGGTCATAAATAATTCATCAGCCTCTTCCATCTCAGAACTGTGTTTAAAAGGGAGTAGAAGTGCAGGGGGAGAGGTCCCTCCCACTCTCTTGGCCTTAGTTTCCCTAATTGTTAAGATGAGACGAATCCACTGGATGAACCCTGTTCAATTCAATAAACATTGACTGGGCGCCCGCTGTGCAGGAAGCTCAGAGCTGGGAAGACCAGCAAAAGCATCCTACTTATCTGCCACCGAGGGACAGTCCAGGAGCAAGTTACAGATACAGAGAAAAGGGAGTGTGGTAGAGCCCAAGAGAGCCAAGCTTAGCACTAGTGGAAATTCGAGCAGGGGGAGATCGCTGGCACTTGGCAGCCAGGGAGCGGAAGGGGTGCCCAGGAGGGGGCAGGGAGGTGTCAGGGATGGCTTCAGGATGGTGTCTCGAAACCTGGTCCAATGGAGATGGTATAAGGGGGAGGAGGGGTACCAGGGGAGCAGGGAAGTATTTTCAGCCATTTGGGGTTCAGGAAAAAGGTAAATTAGAAATATTATGTGAGTATAGAACCTATATCAAATTACTTACCATCTTAGAGAAGGGGCAGAAAATTTGGAACTCAAAAAAATTTTTTAATGAATGTTAAAAATTGTCTTTACATGTAATTGAGAAAAATAAATGTGGGTGAAAAAATAATTAAACATTTAAAAAATTAGATGAGGTCTTTGGTTGTAAGAGTAGGAGTCGCTAATGGGGAAAAGTGAAGGTTAGGGTTAGAAGAAAGAGAAGGGAATAAAGGAAGAGAAGGAGAGTAAGGGGGGGGGGGCAAGGGCAGAGCCTGTAAGACCAGGGTCCTAAGTTTAAACTGTCTTCTTTAGGCAAAAGAGAACCAGTGAAACTTTTTGGAAAGAGTGATCTCATTATAGAAATGTAAAGGAAGATTACTGAACACTAGTATAGATTGAAGAGGAGGTGAGAAAACCAGGGAGGAAGATCTGACAATTTTAAGTGAGTTGAGATGAGGGAGCCCAAAGGAGGAACCATATGTAAGAGATATCACTGAGATAGAAAAGATGGGACATAACAACTGATTAGAGCAATAGAAGGAGGGAAGGACTAGAAAAAAATCAAAGGTAATATCAAAAATTATACCAATAGGTAGCTAATAAGCTTTGGGAAAAAAGGAGATTTTTGAATGATCATCTTTGGTGATTATAAATACAGATTTGATTTTGTCAAAACTTGTACTGAAATTAAATTGTAATGTGGTCTCTACAATGAGATAAGTTCTCATAGTAGGATATTATGATAACTCAGAGCTTAAGGCAATATAGAATGCCAAAAGTAAGAAAAAAGTGATTTTTAAAATATAAAATCATTTGAAAATGTATTTGACTGAATTGGTATCCAGTTACTAGTAATAAATTCTGTTTAAGGACAGGCAGCTGGGTGGTACAGTGGATAGTGCAGGAATGAGGAGGACCCGAGTTCAAATCCAGCCTTAGGCATTTACTAGCTGTGTGATTCTGGACAAGTCCCTTAACCCTGATTGCCTCCAAAAATTAGTTAAGTCAAGTTTGATTGAAAGGCTGGTGTTACCTTTGATAGAAAGAATTTATGGAGAGAGAATTTGAGGTGCTAGCAGGATGTCCAGGCAGAGATATCCAAAAGAAGTTAAAAATATGGAAATGGAGCTTTGGGGAGGGGATGGAGTCATGCCCTCAGAAGATATGGATTCCCAGAGAAGACTGAAGAGATAAGAGGGTCTGTAACTAGGAAGGGGTAGCCGGGGCTTTGCTCCAGTTGCAAGTCTGGCTGTTCACAGGCTTGACATTGACTCAGATCTGGCTGAGCAGACATCTTCCCCCACTGATAATAATGGTCTTTTATACACAAGTGCTCCCACAAAAGGGGAAAAAAATCACAAACCCACATGATCTAGCCTTGACTGTGAGGAAAAAGGACATCCACTCATCTTGTGTTCTTCCCAGCCCTCAAAAAAATCCACTTGAAGACGTTTTTCATCCCCTTTAATCAGTTGGGGATGCCCCAGGCACAAGAACCACCAGATGTTGTTTTGGGGAATAAGAGGGGAGGATAAAGAATCAGTAAAGGACAGATGATCAATCTGGGATCAATCAGAGAACCATGAGAGGAGAGCATGATGGAAGCCAATGGACCATCCATTGCTGACCAGAGGTCAAGGAGAATGGGACAGAAAAAAAAAAAAAAGGAAGCAAAGGGAAAAGCAAAGGGGATGTAACACAGATTGTGAGGGGCAGCGGGGTGGGAGGCAGGGCCAAAGCAGAGGTGGAGTATAAGACCCTCTTTGTCAGAGCTGAAGGAGCTTCCCCCTTGGATGTGCCAGATGGGCCAGCTCTGACCTTCCTTGTCCTCAGGGTCATCCAAGCGTTGATGTTTTGGGTTTTTGGGTTTTTTAGCTAAACTCACGTCTGTACAGACAGACACAAGGCCTGGGGAGAGGATTGGCCTTGGGCCTGGGCCCTTTATTCCCTCAGGAGCACACGAACACCAGCTTCTCCTCCCTGTCTGTTTTTGTCAACAAGATCCGGAGGGAGGTTGTCCCAGGAGGCCGGGGGGAAATGCATTTCCTAGCTATGAGCTATAGTTGAGAAACACGATGCTTCCCCCGGGGTTCAGCTGGTGCCTGGGGTCCAGACTCCCTGCCTGCTGTGCCAGTGCCTGGCACTGAGAGCTCCAGGGGCATCCAAGGAAGAGAATGAGTTGGGCGTCATGTCGCCATCCCAAAGAACCCCTTCCAGCCCCTCTCCCCAAACCAGCCCTTGATTGAGCTCTCATACTATATAACTTCCCCATGTCTCTCAAAACCATACACATCCATGTTCCATGCACATGTGCGTGGGTCAGGTGAGAATATTCTGGGGGGTTGGTGGGGACGTTTCCCCCAGTACCCCTTCTTGGAGCCATCACAGGGCTCTGACATGCCCTATACATATTTTGGTTTTGGTTTTCTCTTTTTTTAATAATAGCTTTTTATTTTCAAAATACATAGAAAGATAGTTTTCAACATTCACCCTTGCAAAACCTTAAGTTCCAAATTTTTCTCCCCCCATTCTCCCACCTCCCCTAGACAGCAAGTAATCCAGTATGGGTTAAACATGTGCAGTTCTTCTATACATATTTCCACATTTATCATGTGGCACAAGAAAAATCAGATGAAAAAAAAAGCAAGCAAACAACAAAAAAGATGCAAATACTATGCCGTGATCCACACTCAGTCCCCTCAGTGCTCTCTCTGGATGGCTCTCTCCATCACAAGAGTATTGGAATTGACCTGAATGCCCTGGCTGTTGAAAAGATCCAAGCCCATCACAACTTGATCACATAATTTTGTTGTTGCCGTGTGCAATGATCTCCTGCTCCTGCTTATTTTTTCTCCCCCTGAGGCTGAGGTTAAGTGACTTGCCCAGGGTCACACAGCTAGGAAGTGTTAAGTGTCTGAGACCAGATATGAACTCGGGTCCTCCTGAATTCAGGGCTGGTGCTCCATCCACTGCGCCCCCTCGCTGCCCCAGGGTCCTGCTTATTACACTCAGCACCAGCTCATGTCTCTCCAGACTTCTCTGAAATCAGCCTGCTCATTATTTCTTATAGAACAATAATGTTTCATTACCATAATTTATTCATGCCCCATACACATATGCATGCATGTTCATGAGGGAACACAGCCAGGTGGGCTACAGAAACACGGGAGGGACCCATGATACTCCCATCCTCTGAGACCATGAAAACTGAGGCCCAAAGGAGAGGACTTGTAGCGGCAGTCGGGCAGGATTGGAACCCGGTGCTCGTGGGTCTGCCCCGAGCAGCACAAGACTGGTTCCTGGGGTGCGCAAGGCTTGCCTAGGGCCCCCAGCCAGGCAATGGGAGAAGCGGGCCTGCGGACCGGGTCTCTTGTTCCGGTCCCAAGGGCCCGGTACTCCCTGGATCTTAAGGCGGGCGTTGGGGGGAGAGTTAACGCTTTCTTTTTCTGAGAAGGAAACGTCTCCCCGGCTCCCTGAATCCCTCGGGAAGAGACCGCTCGGGATGCGCCCCTGGCTCCCCGCCCCGGGCTGGACTCCGGCTGGGCGCGCGCCCACTCGGGCAGCCCGCGGCACCCATTCCTCCCTCCGTTGCAGGTTTTCATCGCCCAGACGGTCCTTCAGAGCCCCCCGGTGATGCTCCCCAGCGGCCAGCTGCCGCGGCCCACGGAACGCCTGCTCCTCATCTACCTGCGCGTGGCCACGTGGAACCAGATCCTGGACCCCTGGGTCTACATCCTGTTCCGCAGGGCCGTGCTCAAGCGCATCTACCCTCGCCTGACGGTCCGGCGCTCCATCCCCAATCTGGACCCCGCCATTTCCCGCACTCTGCAGCCCAAGAGCGCCCGGGGGCCGCCGCTACCGTAGCTGGACGGGACGCCCCGCGGTGGCGGAACCGTCCGAGGGCCACCAGGGAGGGGCCGGCGCCGAGACCGGCCGGATTCAGACTTCGCAAAGTGAAGGGACGAGGCAATGTGGACATGTGACCGGGGGGGCGGGGCGGGGGTCCGGGGTCCGGGGAAGAGTCCCGGCCCCCGGTGACCTGTGCTCGACCGCACGCCCGCCCCTCCTGATGATTAAACTCCCTCTCAAGTCTCTGTCAGGTCTCATCAAGGCCAGGGTGTGACCGGGCAGTAAGCGCCTTAGCTCTGTAACTAGCACGCCCGGATGGAAGGAAAAGAAGGGCGGGCTCTGGAGACCCTGATGGACCCCGAGTGGGCCAGACCCAAGGTGTGGGGGGGTCCAGGTCCCAGTCCCCTGCAAAGGGACTTGGATTAACCAGAGAAGCCGGGGCTGGATCCCTGTGCTCAGGAATGCCCCCAGTGAGTTGCAGGCAGGGCACAACGGAACCCAAACTGGAGTTCTTTCCCTTTTTCCCCTAGAAAGCACCCACCCATACCCACCCTCCCCCCCTCTCCCCCCCCCCCCCCCCCCCCCCCGCCGGCCTTCTTCCGGTAGCCAGTAAGGACACAGCCAGACATAGGAATTGCTTTTAATCTCCACATGCCTCGAGGCACAGGCAGAAGGGACTGGCTGAGCACTGGGGGACCCAGAGCTCCCCTCCCCAGTTCTGGATCTCTTATGGATCTCTGAGCCAAAGACTCAGCAGAGGCCAGGGCTAGAGGAAAGTGAACCCCCTGTTTCCATCTGTTCCCCCCGGCTCCACTTGATTCCAATGTCTCCTCCTGGGCCCCGGCCCCAGCTCCCTGGGACCCAGGCACTCTGGGTAAGAGGGACAGAACCACTTTGGGTAGGGGTCTGCGGTAATCCTCCCTGACTAGGAAGGGACCCTTGAGGAGTAGGAGTGGCTCCCCGGATCCCAGAGCGAGGTTTGGGGGGCCCGGAAGGAGGATAGAGGGGAGGAGCCCGGGTTAGGGGAATGGGGACTAGCGGATTGTGTGGGGAACTGGGCCGAGGTCTGGGGCCCACGCTGGAGGGGCTTTGTCTAGCTTGCAGCTGAGGGCTGGGGTCTTGAGCCAACTTCAAAGGGCTGATGACTTGAGCTGGCTTTTGGGGTCCAGAGCTCTGAGCCAGTTTGGGAGCTGACATCTGGGGTTCAGTGGTCACAGCTAACTTCTGGGGAACAGAATCCCCTGTTTGCTTTGGGGGATCAGAGGGCTGTGCTGATTTCTGGGAGTCTGGGGTATCAATTAGCTTCTGAGGGCCAGGGCACTGAACCTGTTGTGTGGGGTCAGAAAGCGGGGCCAGCTTTTGTGGGCTAGAGAATTGAGCCTGCTTTAGGGGGCCAGAGGGCTGAGCTTGTTTGGGGGGATTAGAGAACTGAGCCAGTCTCTGGTCCTGTTTCTGGTCAGAAGACTGGGCTAACTTCTGAAGGCTAGAGCAATGAGCATATTTTAAGGTGTCAGAGAGCTGGGTTGGCTTTGGGGAGCCAGAGAATTGAGCCTGTTTTGGGGGGCCAGAGAGCTGAGCTGCCCCAGTTTGCTTGGAGGGATCAGAAAGCTGAACCGTTTTCTGGAGGGTGGAATGCTGGTCCTGTTTTGGATCAGAAAACTGGACTGAGTTCTGAGGGCCAGAACACTGAGCATGTTTTGGAGGGTCAGAGAGCTGAACCAACTTCTGGGAACCAAAGAATTGAACCTGTATTGGGGGGTCAGAAGTCTGAACTAATTTCTGGGGAGCAGAGGTCGGGATCTGTTTTGGAAGATCAGAAGACAGGGCTGGCTTCTGAAAGCTAGGATATTGAGCATGTTTTGGGGGATCAGAGAGCAGGACTGGCTTCTGAAGGTCTGAGAAGTGAACTTGTTTTGAGGAGCCAGAGGACTGAGTAGGCTTCTGGGGGCCAGAGAATTGAACCTGTTTTAGGGGGCCAGAGGGCTGAGCCAATTTTTGGGAAGCAGATTGTGAGACCTGATTTGGAAGGTCAGAAGACTGGGCTGACTTCTGTGAGCCAGGGCCCTGAGAATGTTTTGGGGGGTCAGAGAGCAGGGAAGGCTTCTGGGAGCCAGAGAATTGAACCTGTATTGGGGGGTCCAAAGACTGAGCCAACTTCTGGGGAGCAGAGTGCTGGGATTGTTTTAAAGACTCAGAAACCTGAGCTGGTTTCTGGGGCCCAGATAATTGAGCCTGTTTTGAGGAATCAGTAGTCTGAGCCAACTTTGAAGGGGCAGAGTGTTGGGTCTGTTTGAGAGTATCAGAGGGCTGAGCCAATTTCTGGGGGCCAGAGAATTGAACCTGTACTGGGGAATCAGAGGGCTGAGCCAATTTCTGCGGGCCAGAGAATTGAACCTGTTTGGGGGGATCAGAATGTGGAGCAGGTTTCACCAGACCAGAAAATTGAACCTGTTTTGAAATATCAGAGGGCTGGGCCACTTTTGGGGGGCCAGAAAACTGATCCTGCTTTAGGGGGTCAGAAAGATGAGTCAATTTCTGGGGAGCAGAATTCTGAGCCTGTTTTGGAGGGTCGGAAGACTGGGCTGACTTCTGGGCGTCAGAGAACTGAATTTGTTTTGGGGGATCAGAAGATTGAGCTGGTTTCAGCAAGCCAGAGAACTGAACTTGTTTTGGGGAATCATAAGCCTGGTTTAACTTCTGGGGGCCAGATAATTGAGTTTGTTTTGAGGAATTAGTAGATTGGGCCAACTTTGGTGGGGTAGAAGGCTGGGTCTGTTTGTGGGGTTCATCTGACTGTGCTAATTTATAGGGATCTAGGGTATTTTCCAGCTTCTGGGGCTGAGAGCATTGAGCCTGTTTTGGGGAGTCAGAAGTCTGAGCTGGCTTCTGGAAGCTAGAGAACTGAACCTGTTTGGGGGAATTAGAACACTGAGCCTTTTGGGAAGGTTCAGAAGATTGGACCACACTCTGAGGAGCCTGTTTGGGGGGATCAGAAGCTCGACTCTGTTTTGAGGCCCCTGCAGGCAGGGCTGGCTCCTGAGGGCCAGAGGATGGGGACTGTTTGGGGGTGTCAGAAGGTTGGGCTGGTCTCTGAGGACCAGAACCCTGAGCCTGTTTGGGGGGCTCAGTAGGCTGCACCACCCTCTGGGGACAGGTTCCCCGGGCTGACTTTGGGGAGTGAGAGCCTTGAGCAGGCTTCTGGGAGCCAGGACACTGAGCTTGTTTGGGGGGTGCAGAGGACTGGGGTGGCTTTTGGGAGCCAGGGATCTGGGCCTGGGAAGCAGAGGGCTGACCTGGCTTTCGGTGGCCAGAGCATTGAGCTTGTCTGGGGGGCTCAGAAGGCTGGCCTGGCTTCTGGTGGCCACCCGAAGGCTGGGCTGGCTTGTGGGGAGCAGCTTTCAGAGCCTGGGTTGGTGCCTGGGGCTGGGGGGCTGAGCTGGGTGTCTTGGGCCGGGGCCTCCCGGGCGGGGGCCGGACTGAGAATTCTGGGCCTCCCTGGGCAGCTGGGCCCTGGGCCAGAGACCTGCCTAGCCGCAGGCTTCCTTGGCCTCTCCTATCGCTGCCCACACTTCCACCACAAATTCGTCGGGGAAGGCAAACTCGCCCAAGACGGAGTCCAAGCCTCGCGCAAACTCCTGAGCGCTCTGAGTTTCTTTGGACGTCTCCACCAGAGTTGAGGCTGAGGTAAAGGAGAGTAAGGTGAGCCTGGAGCCGCCGGTCCCAGCTCCCATCCTCCTGGCCCATTCTGCGTCCTGCTTCCCCAGCTCTAGTCCTTCATGTCCATCCGCCACCCTCCTACCCTGAATCCACCTTTCCCTGGCCTTCCTTCATCCCTAGCATCCAATTCCTCTCCCCCAATATCTCCCCCTTCCCCTCCCTATCCCTTGCACTTCCCTTCCTGTTTTCTACTGGTCCCTCAGATCCAGTGGTCTCTCCCCCCCCATCAAGTATCTCCCCCTTTCCCCTCCCTATCCTCCCCATTTACTCCCTTCCTGTTTTCTACTAGTCCCCCAGATCTAGTGCTCTCTTCCCCCCATCCCATATCTCTCCATCCCCCTCCCTAACCTTCCCACTTTCCTTCCTATTTTGTACTGATCCAGTGGTCTCTCCCCACCCCCATCCCATATCTCCCATAGCCCCTGCCCCTCCCCAGGGTCCCCACAGGCTTACCCTGGCCCCTTACCCAGGTCTGGATCCCGGATGCCCATGTAACTCTCCAGCAGGTCATCCACCCTTCGGGCAGCCTCCTCCTCAAACTCACTGGGCTGGGGCAGGAGGGAGGGGGGGGTCAAAGATCTGGCCCCTGGCTCAGCAAGGTGGGGAGCACCATATCCTTGGATCTGAGTGCCTGACATTCCTCCCCACTCAGCCTGCACCGCATTGTGGGTCCCTTGGGACTCCCAGGAACCTGGGCTCCTTGTTCTCCCCCTCCTCACCCCACTCACCACCTCCTCCACTGTGGCAGAACCCCGGGCCCGAAGGCGAAGAGTCTCCCTGCCGCTGGTCACCTTCCCCTCCCCAGGGCACTTGCTGCTTCGGGTCCTCTGGCCAATCATATCTAGAAGAAATGTGGAAAAAGAGTCAGGGGAGCAAAATTCTCAAAGTAGAGTTTGTGCTGGGGCCCCGAGGACAAGTCTAGAACCTCATGTGTGCAAGCACAGAGTGGCTCCGGATCCTATCCCTCCCAGGCAGCTCTCCTCAGGGCAGCAGACAGCCTTGCCCCCAAATATCTCTAGGATCCGTACTGGTTCCGGGGCGAGCTCAGGGACAAACTATAGTGGGGTAAGAAAAGTGCTCAGGACTTCATCTGGCCCTTGTAGTAACAGCCAACTACCAAGGAGGACGGATCAGGGTCTACCCCACAGGGAAGAGCCCCCCCAGGAAGAATCGAATGGTTTTGTCCTTCATCCCCAAACCCCTCCCTCTGCTGCCCCCAGAGCAAGGCTGCCTCTTTGCCTGGCTCTCCCTCTCCCTGGCTGCTCACCGAAGGCCCTTTTGGGCTGCACCAGCCTCAGGGTGAAGGGCTGGGCCTTGGGCAGCTCCCGGAGCATCTTGGCCACCTCATAGTGCCGGCAGCCTACGATGGTCTGGTCATTGATGGCCTCTATGCTGTCGCCCACACAGACCGCCTCAATCCGATTGATGATGCTTCCTTCCTTGATCCTCTGTGAGGAAAAGAGGGGTGAGAGCCTCAGTATGAGGTCCCCCTTCCACTCACCTCCGGCCCCGGCCCTGTCGTCTGACCACCAGGAGCCATCCTAGAACCCAGTTCTGTTCTAGGAATCAGTATCCCACACCCTGACCACATGGTGTGGGCGATGAAGGAGTTTCAGGGAGTGAGGCAGGTCTCAGAACAGCAGAACTGAAAGGGCCCCTGGAATAGAACATAAAATGTTGGAGTAGAAAGAAGCCTTAGCTCAGAAAATCTCAGCAGTGGAACATGTCTTTCCCCACCCTCTCCTAACCCCTCGTTCAGTGATTTCTAAACACTCATACTAGCTAAGCACATTTCCCCAGAGACTTAGGAGCTTGAAGCACTCAGAGAAGAAGCTCATCTCCCTTGAAAATAACATTTTTCACCTCCTAGCTGTGTGACACTGGGCAAGTCGCTTACCCCCAATTGCCTCAGCAAAAAAGAAAAGAAAAGAACATTTTTCAGACCATAGGTATCTCCATAGAAAAGAGCACTCATTAGTGTTCATCCCTCTGAGCACAAGAGACCCCTAAGCATTTTTGGTAGTCAGGTATATCTCTTTAGGGATAAGGGCTCCAGCAGATCTCTAAAGATTCATAGAGACTAAGGATGAAGGATTTTTACATTTGCATGTCTTTCCCTCTAAGAAGGATCTCAAAGTCATTTTGCTTAGTTCCCAAGCAAATCTTCCCCCTGGCCACAGGCTAAGGACCAGATTTCCTTCTGATTTTGCCTCTTTCCCAGATTTCACTGAATGGGGCCCAGGTCCCAAGTTCACCCTCCTCTCCCTATGATACCCATTCCAAAACTCCTCCTTCTAAAACTCTTCTACTATTCTAATTCTCTTCCTTCTAAAAGGTCTCAAAGCTCTGGAGGAAAGGGAAGCCATCCTCTTGCTTTGGAGCCTGAAGCTCATCCATTCCTAATAGAATGCAAAAACCTTGAGGACAGAAACTGTCAGTTTTGTCTTTGAGTCTCTAGTACTTAGTACCTGGAACATAGTAGATGCTCAATAAGTACTTATTTATTGGTTGACGCTGGAGATAAATAATTCGCGCTGGAGATAAATACAGAACCAAGGACTATGATGAGAGTAAATGACAATAATAATCATTTTAAAAAGAACTGGGTTCTGGATAGATTTCGCAGAGCCCATAAACCAGGATAAGAGGGAAATACTTGTTTATTTTTAACCTCTAATTGAAATTTAGCATTTGTTTCAATTATTTAAAAATATTACTCGGAGAACGGGGCCGTCAAGTGGTTTTCTGGGGGGGGGTATGTTTGCATGATACACTCTTAAGTTTAATTTGCGTCATTAATATTTTTTATCATTTTAAAAAATGTGGGTAATCCAACAAAACAAGAAATTAAGCACTGATTTGTAACATTTGTGAATTTCTGAGGTGTAAGTATTCATATTGAAAATTTAACAATTAGCTGATTAGGGTTGGCTCCGATATACTCCTGGTACAGGCTTCATTAAATTGCCAAAATGATCCAGAAAAAAAAAAATTGGTTAGGGACCCTTGATTAGAGGAAATATCCAGAAAGAGTCCCAGACCTGTTGTAACACTTAGCAAATGGATCCAGGCTTTTTTTTTGGGGGGGGGGGGGAGTAAAAAGCAGTTTTAGAGACCAATGAGATAATTTCACACTTGTTCTAGGAATCAGTATCTCACACCCTGACCACATGGTATAGGGGGGTGAAACTGAAGGGGGGGAAGGAGGTTTCAGGGAATGGGACAGGTGTCATACTCAGAATATCAGGGTTCTTGGAATAAAACATAAAATATTGGAGAAGAAAGAAGCCTTTGCTCAGAAAACCAAAAGGGCTCTTAGGAACTGTCCAGGCTGAGCTCTCCATAGAGAAGCCCATTTACCGATGGACCTCCCAGAAAGGGAAAGGTATTTGCCCAAGCTCACCCACCACCCACTTTTCCTGCTCAGCCCATTCTTCCAAGCCCAATACCTTGATAAAGGCATAGCCTGCCCCGTTGTCTGTGATGGTGAGTCCCAGGGCGTCCTCAGTCTTTGTGACCTCTACTTCCTTGGTCTCACCTCGCACATGGGCAAAGATAAAGTCCTCCAGCCCAATCTGGCCCCCCAGCAGCTTCTGCATGTCCACTTTGTGGCTGTTGAGAGTGCAAAACAGAATCTGCCTCCCCACAAGGGGGAGGAAGCCCCATGGTTACTGGGAGAGCTCGGGCCTCCCCTCCCCAGCCAGTCCCACCCCAGAGCGACCAAAAGCTTGGAACTGAGTCTTGTCAGGAGGCCACAGGGGCCCCACATTCTCTGGGCCTCCCCTTCTCTCAGAACAGAGTCCATGGCACACAGAACCAAGAAAGAACCTTCCAAATCCTTAGACCATTCAGTCTCTCGAGGCCCTTCCCTGTTCCTTGAAGCTCTTTGAGCTCTGACATCCCAGATTCTAAGACCCCCCTGCCCTGACATTCTATCTGCCCGGGACTCCTCCACTTCTGACATCCTACGCCGTCAAGTCCTTTCTGGACGCTCTGGATTCTCATGTCCCTCCGGGCTCTGACGGTCCACGTCCTGAATTCTTTCCAGTTGACATCCTCCATTTTGCTCTCCAAAGCCTCTCCAGCTCTAGTGTTCTAGGATTTCAGGAGTCCAAGCGATCCACTCATTGGGAGATGGAGCAGACATTTTCATTTCCATTTAACGAACGGAAAAAATAGTGCCCAGATAAAGGACAAGTTTCCAGCAGTCACACAGCAAGCCAGCTGACGGACTCTCCTTATACCACCTGATCTTTATACCAGCGGATTCTGGGCCACAAAGCCCTGGGTCCCCAAGAAATTTAAAGAACAATATTAAGGAATTAACATTCCTTCCCGCGATGGCCTTTGCTGCCCCTTACAGTGTTCAATACTTGAGAAGCCCCTCTCCACATCGAGGCTCTCCCCATCATATTCTGACTATGCAGGATTACCAGGATGAAAACCCAATAATAGCTACATGGATGGGGCCTGGAGAAAGGAGCCCCGAATTCAAATCTGGCCTCAGAAACTTAGCTGTGTTGCAGGCAAGCGTGTAAACTGTTTCCTCTGTTGTAAAATGAAAAGAATCCTGGCCCCTGCCTCCCAGGGCTGTTGTGCGGGCCAGGTGAGATAACATTTGTAAAAGGGTGAAAAATTAACACAATTCCCGCCTCCTGCCGGTGACACATTAATAAATATTGCCTCTTTCTGTCACTTAAGGAGTTTTCTTTGCTTCACATTTCCCCTGCCTTCCTTCTGAATCAGCACCATCTATTTGCACTGGGTCACGGGATGGCGGATTTAGGGAGCTGCTCGTTTTACAGGTGAGAGGTCAATGATAACAGGAAAAAGAAGGCAGCCTCTGGACAGGGCTCTGCAACCCGCTCCTGTCCTGGCGGGTTTGGAGGCGGAGGCAGGGGAAGGGGGCAGCAGGTGCCCGGCTTAGCGTTATGGAGGAAGGCACAACGTGGGGCCAAGGGAGAACCGCGGGGCTGTGCGCACAGTAGGTGCTTCAGGAGTCTGCGGAATTGCTCTGAATCCAGGCTTTGACCTTACGGAGCCAGGCAGACCGGGCCCGAAGAGTTGTGGTTTTGTTTTGATGATGGTCAAGGATCTGGGAAAGTTTATAGCAAATAAAGTCCTGAGGCTAAATACTAAGTCTCCACATTGGCTGGGGGGAGGGTGGAAAGTACAGAGAGTTTCTGCATGGCCCAGACACTGGTCTTCCGGCCTCTCCTCCCCTTCCTCACCGCCCAGAGTTCGGAGTGCGTCCCGCTGACTGGGTCCAGGATCCATCTGCCGCCGGCGGCTCTTTCGTTTCTAGATCTCTCCTGAGATCACCGGCAGCCCGGATCTGGTGACAGGCTGTCCTCCTCCCCTGCCTCAGAGCTGACATTGTGGCTCCCCCTCCCCAGGGAGGTGCCCTGGCTCCCTGGCGATGTCAGCCCCTGGAAGCCGGGCACCCACCGAGCTGCCGTTAGTTGCCCTCCGGTAAGAACAAGACTCGCCTCAGGGGTAGAGCCCCGGACCCGCAGGGCGCCCTGCACTAAAATCTAGCCTCAGTCCGTTCGCAGCTCGGCAGAATGGGAATGAGAGGGACCCGGAGTCATGGCTACCTGAATTTAAATCCAGCCTCAGGCACTCACGAACTGTGTGACCCTGAGCAAGTCACTTAGTGCTGTTTGCCTCAGTTTCCTTCTCTGTAAAATAAGCCGGAGGAGGAAAAGGCAAACCCTGCAGAATCCCTGCCCAGAAAGCCCCGGCAGACACCTCGGACCCCAGGGCTGTGTGCATCCGCCGGGATGCAGCCCAGCCTTATTGTTAGTGACCAGCTGTCACCGCGCTCTCTTTCCCTTCCTGACCTCTCTCAGCAGAGCAATCACTCTGGGACGTGAGGTACCCTAGCTTCAAGGATTCAGAAGTGGAAGGGACCCAGCAGATTAATTAAGGGTCCCACCGCACAGGTTAAGAGACAGAAATCAACCGACCCACAAACATTCATTAGTCACTCACAAGGTGGGAGGCCCTGTCAGAATATAAATACAATGAATGAAATTCTCTCCACATAAAGAGCTCCCAAGTCTAACTCGTTTTTTTTTTTTACCGTCCCATTTAACAGATGAGAAAACTGAGGGTGGGAGAGAAATGACTTGCTCCCGGTTAGTAGGGGTCAGGGTTAGGAGTTTCCAAAGGCCCGTCTGCTTTCCCCTGCGCACACCCCCGAACGAGGTCCCGGCGCTCCCACACCGCGGACTCGCCGCCCGGGAAGGGATCCCGGGGCCGGCTCGCGGATCGGCTCACCTCGGTGGGGGAGATGCCGAAGGCTTCGGCGATCTTGGCGTACAGCTCCCGGACGTTGGTGAAGCCTTCGATCTTGCCCGTGGGGCTGCCATGAGCCAGCTGGGTGTGGAACACCAGTCGGGGCCGGATCCGAGGGGCGCCGGGGGCCGGGGCCGCCTGCTCGGCCGGTGAGGGAGGGGGCGGCCGGGGGGCGGAGGGCTGGGCCCCCTGTGCCTCCCGGGCCCCTCCGCTCTCCATGGGCTTGCCCAGCCACGCAGGGGGCCCCAAGCGTCCGACGGCGCCGGCCGGATCCGGCCTGCTTCCTTCCCCCCCTTCCCCCAGCCGCCCCCGCCTCCTGCCGCTGACAGCCGAGCTCTGGCCTGTAACACAAGCCCAGGGGACAGCGGCGGACACAGGGAACTTGATCCTGGTCCCAGGTAACCGACACCTAGGGAGGGAGGAGTCAGCGAAGGCTCAGGGGGTGGGGAGGGGGCCCAGGTGTCCCTGCCCAGCCCAGCTGCTCCCTCTCCTGGGCTCTGACAGTTGGTACCCAAAGGGGAAGGAGCATCCACCGGGCTCTCTGCGCTCTCCACACATAGAATCACTGTCCATTGAGAGGCAGGCCGGAGCAGCCTCCTTTTGCCAGGAGGCGGAGGCCCAGCCTTCTCTCAGGGCCCTGAAGCCAGGCAGCTGTCTGCCTTCTCCCTCCCTCCCTCCCTCCCTCCCTCCCCAATGCTTTCCCGCACTTCTCCATCTGCAGGGCAGGCTCTGGACTTGCTGGGGCTGGCTCGGTTTCCTTGGGGGGCCCTGGTCTGTTTCCCTGCGCTCAGGCTTACCTGCCTCCCCGAGCCAGGAGGTTCAGAAACAGCCCAGATACGATCATGCAAGATGGGAGGGCAGGTGAAGCTGGAGGCCCTGCCAAGCCCTATCATTATTCTGTAATGAGACCTGCGCTTCCAAAGGCCAACCTTCCAGGGCTGTCTGGGCTAGGACAGGTCCTAGGTAAGGGCGGTCAGCCCAGAGGGATGGGAGTGACTTTCAATGCCTCTGAGGGGGTCTGCCAGGATACAGCCTAGAAAAAGCCCTTCACCCCAAAGCTTTTGTGGAGCTCCTCAGGGAGTGGGCCCAAGTGCCCTGGGGCAGAACTGGAGCCAAGATGGCCTCTTCCCTTTATCATCCCCCTCACTCCCCCCCCCCCATAAACCCACCAGACAGAGACCCACAAACAGATTCGAGCTGAGTTGATTTTTATTTTAAAAGTTGATTACTGTCGTCACAGCTGCTGCTTCCAGGAAGGCCAGTGGGCGGTAGAGGGAAGCTGTCTGGCTCCCTATACATGGGAGAGGGTGGGCAAGGGGCAGACTGCAGAGGGGGAAGTTCAAGGAAAGAACTTGGTTTTGAGGATCTCAGGGAGTCACTAAGTCTCCCGGAAATCCCAGGTCCTGGAGAGGCTCTGCCCTCCCCCACCCCCAAGCTGGGAGCCAGAGGGCTATCAGGAGGCAAGCTGAGTCAGCCAGTGTGAGAGACAGAAAATGTAGCAGAGGGAATCCAGGATGGAGCTAGCTCCCACGGGGTCAGGTGTGGGGGGCGCTGGGCTGTCTGTGTGAATTGGCTGCACATGCCATGGGGCCCATCTGTGTGCAGAAGCTGTCATGGAAACCACCCATACACTGGATTGTGGGGTTGACCCATGACACATGTTCCCTTGACCCTGCCCCACAAAAATGTAAAAGAGCTAGTGGGGTGAGACATAAGCCCTGGAGAAGGCAGGAGGAGGCAGGAGGATCCAGAGGCTGGATCTCCGGCCCTAAGAAGGCACGGACAGACCTCCCCAAAACCCATCAAGCATCTCTCCTCCTTCTTGTCCTGGGTTCTGACTCAGCTCTGGGGCTGGGAAGGCCCTGGAGGAGGTCCAGGGGGGCCCAAGGCTGAACCCTGCTCAGTGATCTGGGAGAAAGGGGGATAAGGACTAGATTGCTGGGACTGATTCTTCCCCAGGATGGCTCTGGATCCACAGGGGCCTTCCTCTGGCCACCATTCACAAGTGCTCACTAAAGATGGACAAGAAAGAAAAAGCCCATCAGTAGAAAGAGTCGAGAAGGAGGGTCCCTTTCCCAGCCCTGCCAAGAACCCACCCTATATTGAGGGACTTCATTGGGCCCACCCATTGGATCTGGCTCCTTGGAACAGTTCTGGGTCTTGAGGGTCTTGAGGGAGTACCCCCTACGTAGTTCCATACTAGTCGGATAAGGCACTCTCTTCCCCATGACCCCTACAGAATGGCCCCACGAAGATCCCCTGTGGAGCCTGCTCAGTTGGCCTCCTACCTGGCTATCCGAGACAGGATCTCCTTGATGCGCACAATGAGCTTCTCATGCTGCAAGGGGTCCCTCTCGATGGCCCCATGTAGCTTGGCCATATAGAAGTCCAGGGTACTAAGTGTGGGGGTTTCCCCAGTGCCTGGTGGAGGGAAAGGGAAGAGAATGCCAGGGTCTCAGAGAGAATGAACCCCCCCTCCCCCTCCCTCTCCCCCTGCTCCTCCATGGGTGTGCCTTAGCAGACAGAAGTGGGATTCTTCAAGAGGGACCTGTACAAGGCATGGGATTTGTCGAGAGGCTCACCAGGCACAGGCAAGGAAGCAAAGCTGGCGGTAAGCGCCTGGCGGACGGCTCGGAGCTGCTGCTGCAGGGCCAGGGTCCGGCGCTCCTCCCTGGCAACCTCCTGCTCCAGCCGTTCCCGGGCACTGCTCATGCTTTGAGTGTGACGCTGAAGGACCGCATTCTGCTCCTCAAAGGCCACGTTCATCTTTCTCAGACGCCGGAGCTCTGCTTCCCTGGCTGGAAGACGAGGAGCCCTCTCAGAACCAACTTAGGGGCCCCAGCTAAAAGCCCCCTCGGGGCTCAGCCAAACCTCCTTAATTCAAGGTCATGATCCAAACTCTCTGTCCTCCAAGGTCTGGCTCAGGGGCTGCCTCCTAAAGGAAGCCCACCCGCATCTCTCCTCGAGCCCTGGGAAGCTGCCCTTTAGTCATAGCAGCCAGGGACTCGGCTGACACATGGGCTGGGATTTCTAAGAACTGACAATGACAAAGCAACTGAAGGTTGCTAAGACACTTTGCAGCTATTATTTCATTGATCCTTCAAGCCCCCAAGAGCACTTTAAACCAGATTAAGATCAAACTGGGAAATGTTTAAATAAAAATACCATGCAGATGATCTATTTCTATTTGTAAGCGTGTACAACAGCCTGGGTTGGCCTTATCCCCATTTTATAGATGAGAAAACTGAGGCAACGAGAGGTAAAGTGGCCCACCTACGGTTGCATAGCTGGTAAGTGACAGAGCCTGGGATTAAAGACCTGATTCCAAGTCTCGCTCTTTTGCCACATGGCCCCAGAGACGGGAAATGTTAACATTATCAGTGCAACCCATTGACTGTCCCTGTGAATCTACACAGGATTGCTTCCTCGGTGACTGGCTAGCCTCAATCAGTCAACAGGTATTCACACAGCTGCAGGTACATGGAAAGGAAAAACAAATGCAATCCTCTTCCTGTCCTCAAGGAGCTTAGGTCTAATGGGCCCAGGTCCCCTTCCCTTTTCAACCCAGCACACAGTCAGCCCTTAATAAGTACTTTGACAGACCCCTCCTCCTCAGCCCCATTCATTTTAGGCTCCTGGATCCATGGGTCAGCCCCTCTTCCTCCCTCCCTTCTTCTGAGGGACACTTCCCCTAATTCATCATTTTGTGTCTGCCGGAAACCCCGGTCCTGGAAAAGTTCTCCCTCTTAAACCCATAGTTTACTTCCAGATTCAACTCTCCTTCTTCAAAAGAACCTGACTGCTCCCCTCAGCTGCAGGGGCATCCTTCCCCCAAGGAGAACTATGCGTGTTTGTAGGTGTCCTGTGAGCCCCCCGGTAGAACGTAAGCCCCTTAAGGGCAGGGCCATTTGGAACTCCCAGAGCTCCGTCAGGCATTTAATAAATTCCTTGACTGGTTGGGTCAGTTTGTGAGCTCAGGTCTTGTGGACCAGAAGTCTGGTCCATTATAGCCCGGCATACAAAACACTTCCCTGCTCATCCTCCAAGGGAGGGAGTTACCAGAATTATTATTGCTTTGTTAAAGATGGGGAAACAGGTTCTGTTCTGCTAGTGAGTGTGCTGGGTCACAGATGATGGGATCAAGAGCCGCTCCAAGCCGGGGAGATTAAATGACTTGCATGTGGTCATTGGGCCAGTTCATGTTAATGGCAGCGGTGGAAAGACCGAGGTCTGAGCTCAGGACTCTCTCCAGCCCTGCACTGGCCCTCACCCTCTGAGACAAGTATTGTCATTCCCATTTTGCAGGTGGAAAAACAGACTCAGACTGGCAGTGACAGTCCCAGAGGGCCAGGTCACCTGCTCTTCAATGCTCAATGCTCAGGTACCCCGTAGCACAGAGAGTGAGAACCAACCTCTGCCTGGTGTCTTTTGATCTATTTCACTGATTATGGTCAGTTACTTCCTGCCAGCTGCCCCTCCCCCCTAGTCCACAGGCTTTGGGGGGCCTAGCCAGTGTCAAAGGGGCCGCTAGGCCCGACTCCCTCCTCCCACCCGATCCCTGTCCCTGGGCATGTGGCCCCAGGCAGGTGGAGGAGGAGGAGGCTCACTGAGCAGGCCTCACCTTTGTTCTGGTCCAAGAATTCCTCAGTAAAGATGGGGACATCGAAGGTGGAGAAGCCATCAAAGTCCCCGCCCTGGAGGAGGCAGAGGAAGGCAGTGTTACTGGGGCTGGCCCCAAGGGGCGCGGCTCTCCTTTGTGGCCGGAGGGTCAGCGGCTCTACAGTGCCCCCTTCTGGCGCCCACATGACAGGCTTTTCTTCCTGAAGGCATGGGTGACAGGCTGCACTCCCCCTCTCCTCCCTGCAGGGAGACTTTCCAGACCTTCCCCTGACCCCCAGACCTCCTTCCTGGGGAGCACAGAGAAGGGACCTCTCCCTCAGAGTCCTTGGGATCCTACCTTGTGTCCATTCAGGAGAGTGTTCATGGCTGAAGCCCCTGGGTCTTCTAAAGGGAAAGGAGAAGCAGATGAGGGTCCTGCAGGAGGGTGGGAAAGGGGATAGGGCCTATCCCTACTACACACCCCCACACATATTACAGACCACATGCACATGCTCCTGCAGGCACACAGACACACGCATGCTGACATGCATGCAAACACAGTGCACATGTCCCCTGCGTACATGCACAGATACACATGCACATGTGCACACGCCACACGCTCATGCAGGCACACAGACACACTCACTCATGCACACATGCACAGATACACACGCTCGTACAGGCACCCCACACCCCCCCACACACCTTTCTTGGCTTTCTTCTCCTGGAGCTTCTCTGCACACATCTTGTAGGCCTCGGACTGCTGGTACTCCCGGAGTTCCTTCATGTACTGCTGTTTCTCCCTCTCTGCCTCATCAAGATAGCGCTGGGGACAGGGATAAAGACCAATGAGAGGGCTGCAGCTGCAGGAGAGGGAAGGCGGGGGACAAGGGATAGGACTCTGCTTGGGGCTGGATCCCCTTAGAAGCAAAGAGCCCTAGCTGGTTTTCTCTGCAGGAGGAGGAAGTGGAGGCATCCACATGGAAGGAAATCTGGCTCTGGAAGAAAGGAGTTGATTCCTGCCCCTGTGGAGCATAATTCCAGATTGCTCTCCAGAACTCAAACAACAATGTATAACCCCTGGGTCTCTCGACCCTCAGTTTCCCTGTCTGTAAAATGAGAAGACTGTACAGAGCAGTCCTGGATCCAGGATCCAAGGATCAGAGGGAGACTTGCTGGAGAAATCTCCGCCCCCTCCAGAAGAGCCCGGTGGCCTTGGAGGGCTCTGGGAAGGGCCCGGCTGCCAGGGAGGAGTCTGAGGGTTCCCACCTGCTTGTCCGTGGGTTGTAGCTTGCTCCACTCGGCCCCCAGCATCTTGGTGATCTCAGGGAAGGGCAGGTCTGGGTGCAAGGTTCGGATCTGCTCCCGCCGCTCGTTCAGGAAGCGAACATAGCCCGTGACCGGCGCCTTGGGCCCATTGGGAAGAATCTTCTTCCTCTTTTTGCCCTTGGGCCAACCTCGCTTCTTCACAGGCTGGGGGGGAGGTAGGGAGAGTGAACTGGGGGAGAAGCCAAAGGCAGGCAAAGCCAGGGCCCCTCCGCAGCCCTCGGGCGCTCACCTCCTCCTCCGAGGGGCCTTTCTCCAGGCCGCCGGCCCTGGGGCCCTCCGCCTTCTCCTGCTTCACCGGCACCAGCCCCGCCAGGGCCCCTGGCTGTGGCTGTCCAGAGACCTTCCCATTGCTTGGCCTGGAATGGGAGCCACGGGTGCATCAGGGCCCGGCCCGCCCCCAGAGGGAACCAGGGACCGGATAGGGCAAACACAGGCCTGCAGTCCAGGAGCTTCCCGTCTAATGGGGAGAGGCCGTGGGCTCCCCATGCACAAGGAGAACCAGGCGGGGGCATGGATGGTAAAGGGGGGCATTTCAGAAAGGAGGCAGAGCCCTCAAAGCCACAGGGCAGAGCCCTCTGCAGACCCCCTCCCAGACATGGGGCAGAGCCTTCTGCAGACCCCCCCACAGACACGGGGCAGAGCCCTCTGCAGACCCCCTCCCAGACACGGGGCAGAGCCCTCTGCAGACCCTCCCCCAGACACGGGGCAGAGCCCTCTGCAGACCCCCCCCAGACACGGGGCAGAGCCCTCTGCAGACCCCCCCACAGACACGGGGCAGAGCCCTCTGCAGACCCCCTCCCAGACACGGGGCAGAGCCCTCTGCAGACCCTCCCCCAGACACGGGGCAGAGCCTTCTGCAGACGACCCCCCCCCCCCAGACACGGGGCAGAGCCCTCTGCAGACCCCCTCCCAGACACGGGGCAGAGCCCTCTGCAGACCCCCCCCCAGACACGGGGCAGAGCCCTCTGCAGACCCCCCCCCCAGACACGGGGCAGAGCCCTCTGCAGACCCCCCCCAGACACGGGGCAGAGCCCTCTGCAGACCGCCCCCCCAGACACGGGGCAGAGCCCTCTGACGGGGCAGAGCCCTCTGCAGACCCCCCCCCAGACACGGGGCAGAGCCCTCTGCAGACCCCCCCCCAGACACGGGGCAGAGCCCTCTGCAGACCCCCCCCAGACACGGGGCAGAGCCCTCTGCAGAATCCCCCCAGGGTGTCCCCCCCAGACACGGGGCAGAGCCCTCTGCAGACTCCCCCCAGGGTGTCCCCCCCAGACACGGGGCAGAGCCTTCTGCAGAATCCCCCCAGGGTGTCCCCCCCAGACACGGGGCAGAGCCCTCTGCAGACTCCCCCCAGGGTGTCCCCCCCCAGACACGGGGCAGAGCCGTCTGCAGACCCCCCCAAGACACGGGGCAGAGCCCTCTGCAGACCCCCCCCCAGACACGCGGCAGAGCCCTCTGCAGACCCCCCCCCAGACACGGGGCAGACCCCTCTGCAGAATCCCCCCCAGGGTCCCCCCCCCAGACACGCGGCAGAGCCCTCTGCAGACCCCCCCCAGACACGGGGCAGACCCCTCTGCAGAATCCCCCCCAGGGTCCCCCCCCCAGACACGCGGCAGAGCCCTCTGCAGACCCCCCCCCAGACACGGGGCAGAGCCCTCTGCAGACCCCCCCCAGACACGGGGCAGAGCCTTCTGCAGACCCCCCCACAGACACGGGGCAGAGCCCTCTGCAGACGACCCCCCCCCCCAGACACGGGGCAGAGCCCTCTGCAGACCCCCTCCCAGACACGGGGCAGAGCCCTCTGCAGACCCCCCCCCCCCCAGACACGGGGCAGAGCCCTCTGCAGACCCCCTCCTAGACACGGGGCAGAGCCCTCTGCAGACCCCCCCCCCCCAGACACGGGGCAGAGCCCTCTGCAGACCCCCCCCCCCAGACACGGGGCAGAGCCCTCTGCAGACCCCCCCCCAGACACGGGGCAGAGTCCTCTGCAGAATCCCCCCAGGTCCCCCCCCCCAGACACGGGGCAGAGCCCTCTGCAGAATCCCCCCCAGACACGGGGCAGAGCCCTCTGCAGAATCCCCCCCAGACACGGGGCAGACCCCTCTGCAGAATCCCCCCAGGGTCCCCCCCAGACACGGGGCAGAGCCCTCTGCAGACCCCCCCCAGACACGGGGCAGACCCCTCTGCAGAATCCCCCCAGGTCCCCCCCCCCCAGACACGGGGCAGAGCCCTCTGCAGAATCCCCCCAGGTCCCCCCCCCCAGACACGGGGCAGAGCCCTCTGCAGACCCCCCCCCAGACACGGGGCAGACCCCTCTGCAGAATCCCCCCAGGTCCCCCCCCCCAGACACGGGGCAGAGCCCTCTGCAGACCCCCCCCCAGACACGCGGCAGAGCCCTCTGGAGCCCACGGCCCCGGGGCGCGTCCCACAGGTGTCACTCACAGGAAGCCCGGGACCAGCGGCTTGGGGCTCTGGGACATGACCGACAGCCTCGGGCGCCTCGGCCGCGGCCGGGGGGCTCTCCCGAACCTGAAAGACAAGGAAGGCCGCGGGGCAGGCGGGAGGCAGCGGGAGGGAGCCGGCCGGCCGAGGGTCTCGGGGAGACTCTCCCACACGCACCGGAGATCCCGCGTCTGGGGGCGGGGCCTGGGGGCGGGCCGATGAAGCTCCCCACGGTTGGAGGAGGGGGAGGGGGAGGACACGCGGGATCAGAGGGAGGCACCCACGGATCCTGGAGATTCCGCCGGATCCCCTCCGAGCCCAAAGCCACGGGGGGAGGGGGGGAACCCGGTGGATCCCTTTGTTGGGGGATCTCCTCCCCCTGACCCGGCGGGGGAATCCTGCCCGCCTCCCCGGCTCTCCCGGCTCCCCAGCCCCGACCGCTTCGCCCCCGAGCCCCCCGGGCCCCCGATCGCCCCCGATCCCGCCTCCCGCGGCAGATTTTACCTCCCGAGCAAACTTTCTCGGATCTTCGGGTTCGGACTCTCAACCGCCCTTGGCCCCGCCTCTCGCCCCGCCTCTCCCGGGTCCAGCGCCGGTAGGGAAGGGGCCCCGCCCCCAACTCACGCTCCCACACTAAGGAGCGGGGCCGCGAGCTCTGGGATTGGGCGCGGTCTCGCGCGCGGGGCAGAAACATGTAAATAGCCCCGGAAAGCGGCCAAAGGATTGGTTACTAGAGGGCGGGGCTTCGGGTTGGGCGGTGGAGCGTAAGGCGAAAAATGCGTCAAGTTCGGCTGCGCCGGATCAACTGCGGGCCAATCCGGGGAGGTGCCTGCTTGAGGGGCGGGTCTTCTTAAAGGGCAGGAGGCCGCGCCGGACACTCCGGCCCTTCGCGTCCGCTCTTAGGAAGCGCGCGTAACGGAACGGGGGCTTCCGCCTGCTGGTCCCCCTCCTGCCGCCGGGGGGCCGGACCCGAGCCTGAGGGCGAGGGCTAGCTCTGAGAGCCTCGGAGCCCCGGCTCCTTCTGTGCGTAAAACGAGCCTGACCAAATGCTCAAGTCCTTTCGGCTCTGAGAGCGAGCCCCACAATCTCTGGTGGGGGCGGGGAGCCATCGGGCCCTTTGGGCTCCGAACATTTCCTTCCTAACGTTCCCGAGCTAGGGTCAGGCCGTCGGCCTTGAACACCCTCCGGCTGGCGAGCCCACCACATTCTCCAGCCTCTCGACTGTCCCGTATCCGAACCTCTTACGGTTCTCGCAGCCGCTCCGTTTTGAATTGTCTGCGTTGTCCTTGCAGCGTACCTTGCAAAAAGTGCTTCTTAATAAATAGATAAATAAATGTATGGATTTATTATGAATTTTATGTATTATTATTTATATTATAAATTATTTGTAAATAAACAAATTTAACAAATAAAGTACTTTTAATAAAGCATTATGTGGGGATTGGTCAGGATTATGTAGCAGACAAATTTATGACCAAAATATGACCAAAATTGATCACATCAACAAGCATCTATTAAGCTTTTACTATGTGCCAGGAGCTGCGATAGGTACGAAGAATACCCCCCCCCACCCCCACCCCCCCGCCGAAAAAAAAAAAAAGGCAAAAAACCGGTCCTTGACCTCCAGGAGCTGGCAATCAAATAAAGAAACACCTATTGGGAACAGCTAGGGGGCGCAGCCCTGAAGTCAGGAGGGCCCGAGTTCAGATCTGATCTCAGACACTTAACACTTCCTGGCTGTGTGACCCTGGGCAAGTCACTTAACCCCAATCTAAAAAAAAAGAAACACCTATTACGCCCCGGGTGACTAGTTTCTAGAGCAAAACAAACAAGCAAAAGATAAAATGCAAAAGTGAAGTTATCCTTGCCCTCAAGGACTAAAGTCAAAGATAAGTAAATTCAGCACATATGCAAGATAGAAGCACATCGCATTGGGAGACCCAGGACTATGGGAAGAATCTTCCCTTGAAGAGAACCAGAGGTTCTGGAGAAAAGCATCTTGTAGCAGAATAAACTTATTACATACCTGCAGGACCCAGGGAATAAAAATCTAAGTAGCAAGTCTAAGTAGCAAGCAATACACAAAAGGAAGCCGAAAGGGGCCGCAGAAGAGAAGGGGCACATAGAGGTGATGGAGTGGTCCACAGGCGACGATGGTGAATCCTGGGAACTCCAGGCCCTGTTCTCCTTCAGAGCATCCAGTCAAAGGAACAGGGTTCCGGTGAGATACGAGTATTAAGCAGATTCCATCTGGCAGGGTAGTAAGATTTCCCACCTTGAAGGTAAGTTAAGAAAAGGGGACAGATAAAAGAAATGTTGAGGAAGAAACAACAAAATTTGGCAATTCAGTGAAAGAGGGAGACGGCGAATGAGTAAAAAGGCCAGGATAACCAGAGGTTATCAGCATGTCAGGAAAAATAATGATACATTAGACACAATAAGGGAGTTAGGGAGCAAACGCACTACAGTCCTGGTCAGCCTTTGAAGAAAAAGGAGGAGGAGGAAGAAGAAGAAGGAAGAACAAGAAGAGGAGGAAGAAGAACAAGAAGAGTCAAAAGCCAAAGTTCCTACATCCAAACCCTCCAAGAAAAATAAGAATTGAACTCTGGCCATGGAAGAGCTCAAAAAGTTTTTTGAATTTTAAAAATCAAGGAAAAATTAGGAGAAAAATTGAGAGTGGTGCAAGAAATGCAACAACTTAATGAGGAGAACAAGGTCTTAAAAAGCAAAATTGGTCAGTTGGGAAAGAAGGTACAAAAGCTCACCGAGGAAAATAAATCCTTAAAAATTAGATTTGAGTAAATGGAAGATAATGACTTTATGGGAAATCAAAATACAAAGCAAAACCAAAAAGAAAAAAAAAAGGGGGGGATGTGAAATATCTCATTGGAGAAACAACTGACCAGGAAAATAGATCTAGGAGAGATAATTTTTAAAAATTATTTGTCTACCCGATAATAGCTAAATCCACAGGGGAAAATGAGATCGCTTTAAGAGTATAGAAGAGATAGAAGAGAGGACCTCAAACACATCCCAATTTTTGGTAGCACCCCTGCTTGGCAGAGAGCCCACAAAGAGGACTAAGAAAGATCAGACTAATTGGATAGAAAGAGAAGCATGATGAAAACCCAGAAAGAAGAGAATTCATAAGCTTGTCAACATTTTTCAATTTTGCAGAGGTCAAGAGGAAAGAATTTAAGAAAAGCCCATCAGAAGTGGATATCTTCAACGTAGAGAAGAGCTAATCCAATTCCAATTGATCAATGATGGACAGAATCAGCTACACCCAGAAAAGGAACACTGGGAAATGAGTGTAAACTGTTAGCATTTTTTGTTTTTCTCCCCAGGTTATTTTTACCTTCTGAATCCAATTCTTCCTGTGCAACAACAACAATAAAATTCGGTTCTGCACATATATATTGTGCCTAGGATATACTATAACATATTTAATATGTATGGGAATGCCTGCCATCTAGGGGAGAGGGTGGAGGGAAGGAGGGGAAAAAATTCAGAACAGAAGGGAGTATAAGAGATAATGTTGTAAAAAAATTACCTATGCATATGTACTGTCAAAAATGTTATTAAAAAAAAAAAAAAAAAAAGAAAAGCCCATCAGATTTAGCAACAAAGGGCTTGTTGATGGTCTTACAAAGAGCAATTTCATGGAAGGGCAAGTAGAAGGTTAAAAAGTGGAGTCCAAAGAGCACAAGCTGCATTTTCTAGAGTTTAAACTTTATTGTATCTAGAATGATGGCTGAGGAGTAAGTGCAGGAAGTCTTTCAAGGATGGGAAAGATGGAAGATCTGAAAAACAAGCTTTAGCTACTGCCTCTCCATGACTATGGCCAGGATCTCTTGCCACTTCTTCCCTGTCTCTTGATGATTTATTGGAATGAAATGAAGTTACCAGGGGGAGTTCAGGAGAGAAATGATATGGAACACCATTGGAATGGTATCTACAACAGTCAGTCCATTCCCACTCACTGTGACTTAATTATCTGTCTTTGAAGTGAAGTCAGGGATTATCTTTTCCTTTTTTTGTGTGGGAGAGGGTATCTCCAATTCTTTGTATGCTGTCTGGAACATAGTAGGCACTTATAAAATGCTTAGTGATTGAACTAACACCCTGATACAAGAAATGTCTTTCTCCTCCCAAGGAAGTGCCAGTTGGAATATCCCCACTTTCCATAGAAAGAAAGGATCAAAATCTCAAAGAAAGACTCAGCTCCATAATATCAGCTTGTTGGAGTTTCCCAATCAAAACCCTACATTTGAAATGAAATGAGTCAAGTTTAAATTTGGTTTTGCCATTTCCACCCACTAACCCTCTGAAACCAAACCAACAAGTCTCATCTCTTCCATTTCTCAGTTCCTCAAATACAACAGCTATTATAAGTCCCCCAATTGTCCTCCCCCCAGTTCCTTTTCTAGACTAATGTGACACTATCTTCATCATCTCAGTCACACTTCTCTTGTCTTTCTAGTCCAGTTTTAAACATAGTGCCTCTATTGAACATATGATTCCATATTTGGTCAAGGATTATCACCTCCCTAGTGCCAATTATGATCAAATTAGCTTTTTGGGGATGCTCTAACTCATCTTGTAATTCATACCAGAAGGTAAACAGTATGGTCCTTTAAAAAGTCTGCTCAGTAGAACCAGGAGAACATTAAACAGTAATAGCAAGATTGTGTGATGTTCAATTATGACACTTAGCTCTTCTCAGCAATACAACGATCCAAGACAATTCCAATAGATTTGGGATGGAAAATGCCATATGAATCCAGAGAAAGAATTATGGTGGATGAATACAGAGAGAAACATTCTATTTTCACCTTTTGTTTCATTTCTTTCTTGTTTCCCTTTTGTTTTGTATTTCTTTCATAACATGACTAATATGGAAATGATTATACACATATAACCTATATCAGATTGTTTGCTTCTTGGGGGAAGAGGAAGGGAAGGAAAGGAGGGAGGAAAAAAATTTGGAACTCAAAATGTTGCAAAAGTGAATGTTGAAAATTAGCTTTATATGTTATTGGAAAAAAATGAAATACTATTAAAGTTTAAAAAAAAAGATGATTGTAAAATTTCTTCATTGTTTTATCTTGTAAGATTGTGAGACTTGCTATTTCACATGGTTATATCACATGTTTCAGCTCTGCTGGTGATATAATCTAAGATTTTGTAATACTTAAACCTGAGAGGTCCAAGATTCAGAGGCGGAAAAACTAGCTTCACACTAGCTAGAAAGGGTAAGTCTATAAATCATCTTGCAATTAAGAAAGTAAATTCTATCTACATTTATTTAGCTGTATTAAAGTCATGTCTTCACTTAAAAATAGGAAAGTCTGGGTTTTCAGACCACAGGAGAAATTTATAACAAGGAAAACAAGGTTTGAATACCCAATAATTTTCAGAGAAGCAATTCTCCCTACTTAGTGTATTTACCTTCTTGAATGGTTCTAGAGAGGAGGAGAGCTACTAGGCTAGGAATGAAATTACCCCTTCACACCATCCTTGATATGGAAAATCTGAGCAAAGATTTTTGACCATATCCATATCAGATAAGTCTGGAGTTATGGCATTAAAAGATCAAATGTGTTGATATCATATGATACTATACATATATTTTATGCATTTCTGAGCTTCTAAACATTTTCTCTTGTCTGCTGGCTTTCATGTGTCATCTGCAGCTTCTGCAAAACTCGAAAAATTTCTATTAAATTTTGTGTGTCATCACAAGATATATTGAAGAGTCTTATGTGGAAGGGAAAACTATACTTCACAGCCCTAGTTTATTTCTCTTTTAGGTGATAATTTAAAGTACTAAAGCCTTGATCCAAGAAAAACTAAGCTGAATGGTTTCTAGGTAGAATCAAAATCTGGGAATCTGAGAAAAACAAACCTTGTCAAGCTTGCTGGGTGAATTAGAAGCCTGCTGAGCTTGGAGTCTGGAGAGGCTTAATGAAGTATTGGATAGAGAAGTGATCTTAAACCCTGGAACACTGGGGGTTCAAGTCTGTTCTCTGGGATAATTCCCTTGACGTAATGACTGTGTGACCTTGGCCAAATCAATGGCCTTTCAGTGTAAATAACAAGAAAATTTCTGAAAAAATATCCTAAAAACTGGAGGCCATAATAGGCCCAGGGAACTTTTGTTCCTGGTGCTATATTTGACAATTTTTCTCAATAGCCCTATTAAGCAGTTTCTTTAAGCTAAAGTCACATATCTAAATTTCCAAAGCCAAATTAAGTATGGAGCAACAAGAGATTTGGATGGAAGTCTCTATTTATATGATGAAGCTTTTAATCTCCTACTCTTAAATATACTTGAAAGACTGTCACATGCCTTGCTCTTTTTCTCTGAGGACTTTTATTCTTTTCATTATGGTGAAAGTGGCTGTTGTTCAGAACTTCACTGATTCTATCAATGTATAATCCATGTATAACAAGAAAATGCATGGTTGTACTGAAGCCTGGTATAGCCTACAATTTGATGCCCTCTAGTCTGTATGGAGGTTTGGTATTTATAGATGTAATGTATGCACAATTTGTTTATTCAGCAGTGACATAGGGGAGTTTTGTTTTTTTTAAATGATCCATCTCTACACTCTAAAGAAGATGAAAATCATGTTATTCAGTAGCAATATTAACGCTCGTCTATTTTTACTATAAGTTCTGGTCAGGACTAATGGCAGAGCCATCAGGGTTGAGAGAATTCTCATAACCCAGTCCCAGCAGAGCTAGTGAACTGGATTGAATCAGACTCCCCCAAGAGGGCTGTATTTGCTGAAAACATGCAATTGCTAGCCAGAATCCAAACTTTACCAGCCCTCCCACTGTAAAGATAAGGCATTGAGGAAAGGAAGGAAAAGAAAGAGGTTCATCAGATGTATATACAAAGAGATCTGAGAAAGTCGATCGATAAGGGTTCATGGTAAATTAATTTCCCCTGTAGTTCAATACTGCAAGGCTAATAAACATTCTGGAAAGTTACATGAGTGTTGATATTTTTAAAAGTATTTTACATAAACTGTCTTCTTTTTTGTCTAGTTTTGTCCACTGGTATTCATCACGCTGGGTGTAAACAAGTTTCTAACAATGTCCTAAAAATTTAATGTTTAAGCTGTTTCTGAACAGGAAGGAACAGTGAGTCTGATTAGGATTGGTAACAGACATAGTGGTGACAGTGGCAGTTTCCAGACCTCTCAGCCCACAGACAACTGGTCAGAAGGAGATTACAGGGGTCCCTTTGCTGACACTAGGGGCAGGACCTTTTCATTGCCCATACTTGGGTCTAGGTCAAAGTTTTATGTTTCTTTCCTCTCTAAAAGGTAATTAAGTTCCTCTAAGTCCAATACTGAAATGCTTATAAGCAGACTTAGAAATATAATGATATATCTGTTGAAGAAATTTTCGATGATTATTGTTAAAATATGCTATCCATTTAATTAAATCAAGGTGGCTAATGAGATGAACTTTCATGACTGCTCTATGCACCAATGCCAGACGATTTAAAGGCCATCCCTTTGTAATTGTTCTAAGGTACATTACCAAAGGGATTAATGTAGAGATGTCACATGTTCAAATAATTTTTTAGCAAATATCCATTAAGCACAATTCAGAATCTTCCTACTCTTTCATGCTGAGCACAAAAGGATAATGAACTTTTATGAAAACTTATTTATATCAACACTTGACAGTGGCTGGATTTTTAAATTGTACACCCCAAACTTCTGAATTATTTCTTTCCTGTACCTTTTACTAGGGTTAAAGTAGTTTAACATAACGCAGTAATAAAAATTTTAATCAGTATCAAAACTTGATTATTCCAGTGATGATATGTACCTGTTGTAGTGACAGTATAGGTCAGGAGGTTTTTATTAAGTACTTTACAATAGTTGAAAATCAAGCATACAGTAAGGTGCTCTGTCAGACTGTGGGATTCAGATTTAAATCATTAGCCCTACTTCCAGATATTTGAACAAAACCCCAAAGAACACCACAAGACAATCTCCTAAATGTCACCTGAAGTTCAGAACTTGAGTAAGAGTCCTTCCCTTAATCCTGAAACTTATAGATTCCCCTTTTGGAAAGTCTTCCCTTTTATCATCTGAGGTTATTGCTGGGCATCAGCTAACTCTCTTTTCATCCCGTGGTGACTCCATCTAAGATTTCCTTTCTGTCCTATTAAACTCACTCAAAACTTTTGAGGCCTTAACCATCTTGTTTCTCAGTCATTTTCCAGTGACCCAGTCCCAGTTATATATATATATGGAGAGAGAGAGAGAGAGAGAGAGAGAGAGAGAGAGAGAGAGAGAGAGAGAGAGAGAGAGAGAGAAAGAGAGAGAGAGAGAGAGAGAGAGAGAGAGAGAGAGAGAGAGAGAGAGAGAGAGAGAGAGAGAGGTCATATAGAGAGATATATAGATATATAGAAAGATATATATTTACAGAAGACACCAATTCCCAAGTGAACAGCCCAGTCTAGTGCTGGTCATTTCAAGCTCTGTCTGACCCAGAAAAAGACCATACTGTAATGTGTCCTGTCATCTCTCAGTTGTAATCCTTCTCTGGGAGGAGGTTTCTTTTCTAGTAATACTTTTCTCTGTGAGCAGGTTTCTTGGGAGACTTCTGGAGCCTTGCCCTTCAAAAGTGTGGGATTGCTGGATTTGCAATCTTCTCTTTGACTCAATCCAGACTGCTCCTTCCAGATTGCCTTCCAAACTCAATCTCTCCTGAGGCAGCCTTGGTGGCTCCTTATATCCTCCAAGAGAATGGGCTTGTGGGTATTCCAAAGGTGTAAACTCCTTTAAAGGTGTAGACTCCTTTAAAAGATGTGAACTAAAGATGTGAATTCTGAGCTAGAGAATTGCCAAGTACCAACTTACCACCTAGTAAGAACCTAACACTATACGACTGTAGGAGGAGATGCTCTCAGAAACTAAAGAGCCCCCTGAGAGGTCTGAGCTCTAAGATACCATGGGCTCATTAAACGATCAGTAGGAGTGAGTTTTCCTTCCCCTTCTGTTCTTTCTCATGTGAGAAAGTGGTGTTTTTTGTAAGGTCTACTAGCTGAAGGGGACTGTGCCCCAAAGCTCCTATCAATCTTTTCTTCTTCCCCTCACACTCTTCCTATCATGGTGAGCTTCATAGTTAAAAACCCTTGCTGATCCCCTTGATGACTCTTTTTTTCCCCCCAGTTGACTTGTTTTTAGCTTTGGAAATATTCTACCAAGAAGGGGGAATGTTGAATTTAGCTGACTATAAATTGACCTCGACTGATCCGAGAGCTTCAAGTTGCTTGAGGGTAACTGAAACCAGTTTAAAAAAAAGAAAGAAATAAAAGGAGCTCCCGTTACCATTCCCCAGGCTCTCCCAACATTCTCTAAAGATTTTCAGTTGTTATGTAAAATAACATAAAACAGCTTTCCTATGGCTGTGTCTCCCTCCCTGTTGAAAAGTATTTAGTCCTGTCCCACCTCTGGAGAATTTGAGGACTTTGATGGCATGTGGTGGATACCACTAAAGATGGTATCTTTATTTCAGGTTGATAAATGACTTGCCATTTCCTTCTCCAGCTCATTTTTACAGATGAAGAAATTGAGATAAATAGGATTAAGTGACTTGCCCAGAATCACACAGCTAATCAGACCAGATTTGAACTCAGGAAGATCTGGATCTTCCTGATTCTAGGCCCACACTTTATGCACTGGCAGCCCCAGTCACAGAGTAGTTCTCTGTGGTCTACCTTGAGTAGTAAGCAGTGATCCTATATTTTATTTGAGCTTCTTCCTTCCTCTACTATAGCTAAAAGCAGAGTTGAATTATTTTTATTTCTTTTTTTTTAAATTTAGTTTTTTTTTCCCTCCGGTTACATGTAAAAACAGTTTTTTAACATTAATTTTTAAAACTTTAATTTCCAAATTCTCTACCTTCTTCCCTCCCCACACCCTTTATTGACAATGCAAGCAATTCAATATAACTAATCCACGTGTAGTCATGCAAAATATTTCCATAACAGTCATGTTGTGAAACAAAATAGGCAAAAAAAAAAAAAAAATAATAAATTCTCAAGAAGAATTAAAAAAAAAAAAAGTATGCTTCAGTCTGCATTCACATTCCACCAGTTCTTTCTCTGGAGATGAATAGCGTTCTTTAATCATAAGTCAATCACAGTTGTCTTGGATTATTGTATAGTGGAGAATAGTTATATAATCCACAGCTGATCATCTTCCAATATTGCTGTTACTCTGTACTCAGTACATTTCACTTTACATCACCTTATGGAAGTCTTTCCAGGTTTTTCTAAGCATCCTGCTTATCATTTCTTATAGCACAGGGTATTCCATCATAAGCACATACCACAATTTATTCAGCCATTCTCCAACTGATGAGTGTCCCTTCAATTCCCAATTCTTTGCCTCCAGAAAGGAGCAGCTACAGATAGTTTTTGTACATATAGGTTCTTTTCCATCTCTTTTAGGATACAGACTTAATAGTGGGAATACTAGGTCAAAGGTATGCATGGTTGTATAACCCTTTGGGGATAGTTCCAAATTATTCTATAGAATGGTCGCATCACTTTATAACAATGCATAAAGGTCTCATTTTCCCCCACATTCCCTGCAAATCTGCCATTTTCCTTTTCTGACCTATTACCAATATAATAGGTATATGGACAGTAAAATCTTTCTGAATCTTCAGAGTTCCTTACCATCATTCTAAATTTTATCACTCCTTTAAGACACCTCCAAACTCTGCTGCCTTCAGGATAGCCTGACCTCCCCTTTCCTCCTTTCAGACTCTAGCTTCCCTTTATGAATTACCTTTCCTTCTTAGAATATAAGTTCCTTGCACTATCTTGTTTGCTTGTATTTGTCATCCCTAGTGCGTGGCACAGTGACAGGTGCATAGTAAGTGATTAATAGATGTGTTTTTCATCTGTTCATCCCCTCAAGAAATCAGAGGAGTTCCAGGAGTACAGCTCTGCTGAATGACTGAGAATGAGAACTTGAGCCTGATCAGATCCTGGGAAAAGACCATTCCTGAGCCTTTCAGGTAGGGATTCCACCTGAACCATAATAACATTGATGCATACTGTGAAAGCTGAGAAAAGACAAGTGACTCTCTGGAGCCAGACTCTAAATCATTCTAAAGAGAAGGAACCAGCAGTTTTTCCCAGGGGAGGAGGCTTGGTAAGTGAGCAGGAGTTAGCCAGAGCTAAGCAAGTATCCTCAGGCACCTTTCCTTCCATTATCTCTTCTGAGGTAGGTTTAATGAAATCCATCCCCAGGGAGAGATTGCGAAGCTGTTGACCAAGGAGAACTCTCAAGTCCGCAGGGATGCCACTTGGGACAAGCTAGGAAAGAATGTCTCCGTCCAGGCGATGGTGAGGAGGAGAAAAGGCTCACCAAGTGAGGGTGAGGAAGAGAAAGGGGATAAAGGAAAGAGAAGACAAAGGGGAGGGAATCCATTTCTTCTTCTCAGCCAAACACCTTCAATCTCCTACAGAGAATCAGAAATTGAGACTTGGAACAAACTTTGGCAGTTTGGTTCTTTGTAGGAGTTCTTTAACCATAGGAGAACATTTCACAGAAGCCTACTGAACAGCAGGCTACTCCATGGTCCAAAGTTAGATCAATTTAGTAGTTAAATTCTTTTTTTTTTAAATTTAGTTTTATATTTTTCTCCAGTTACATGTAAAACAGTTTTTTAACATTAATTTTTTAAAACTTTAATTTCCAAATTCTCTACCTTCCTCCCTCCCCATTCATTGACAATGCAAGCAATTCAATATAGCTTATCCACATGTAGTCATGCAAAATATTTCCATAACAGTCATGTTGTGAAATAAAATAAGCAAAAAAAAAAAAGTCCTCAAGAAGAATAAAGAAAGAATCATTCAGATCCCCTCCCTTTTTCTCTTTCTCCCTCCTTTTTCTCGATAATAGATCTTAGATCAGAGGCCACAGATAGCACCTAGTAATAATTACCCTGGAGACCCCGAAGAGCTACAGGGCATTCCTAACACAAATCAGAGAAGAGACTTTTTCCTTTACAAATAGAGAAGGGCAGAAAGCCATCTTGGGAACTAGTACATCATCACTCCAGTCTGAATGTAGTCTTCGAAGACCATATTTAGTGACTTGTAAAATAAAGAAATAAATCTCATTTGGACACACAGGCCTTAGACATAGATTTTCCCCTTTTCTCCCTAATAGGCATTGGTTTATCACGTAATCATTCAGTTAGAAAGTTCTTTGCTGCCAAATGTAAAAATTGAAAAAGTTTGGAGAAACTCATTGTTTCCTCATCTTAAAACTCCTACAACTCATGCAAACAATCCCCTTTCAAATTGCTAAAGTGATACAACAATGAAAAATTACAAAGAACAAGTTTGGGTCTCCAAAAAGACCATGTAAGAAAAAACCCTCACTTGTTTGCAGGGATGGGGGCAGGGTGTCAATGGGTGTGCAGCATTGCATTCAAAATTGGGATTGGCTTTTCCCAATATGGTGATGAGTTTTGCTATGTGTTTTTCTTTCTCTTCCTTTTTTTTTTTTTTTTTTAATTCTATTAGAAGAGATATTTCCCTCAGCAATACAATGATCTACAACTACTCTGAAGGTCTTATGATGAAAAATGTTATCCATACCTAGAGAAAGTACTGACTGTATCTAAATACAGGTTTTTTTTAACTTTATTTTTCTTGAACATAACTTTTATGGAAATGTTTTGCGTAAAAACATTTTATCAAGTTTATTTTAAACTATTACCATTAAAATATTTAAAGGACCAAAGAGAGAGAGAGAGAAAAAAAAGATATCTCTCTAGGAAAGAGAAAGAGATGAGGGAAATTTAAGAAGCATGAAAAAGAAAAGATTGATAAAAATGTATTGTTAAAAAGTTGCTGCAGTTAATGAAGCTAATTTAGGTGCTAGCTTCCTTATAGTTGATTTCATTCTGTCTTTTTAAATTTAAGTTCTATTCTCCTTGACAGAAGAAAAGTAAAACAAGATTTGAACAATTCTGTCTTCCTTCTATAATCCACACTGAGCAATGGGCAATGGTTCTAGAAGGGGGTAGCCCTTTCCTCCAAGATAACTCAGAGAAACTTTTTTGTCCTCAGCATTCTTTGCCAGCGTCAGTTCATTGTTAGCCTTAACACTCTTAATGCTATTCTGAAATAACCATGACGTGCTTCTGTCTTCATGCTCTATTACCTAACCTTGATTCTGTCTTCTATATTCTGAAAGAAAAAAAATTAGGTTGGTTGATGAGTTCCCAGCAAGTCTGTATTGGTTGTGCTACTCTATTAGAAATAGTTCTTTTAGGACTCAGAATTTTATCCTCCAAAGTTCCCAAGGCCTTTTAGACTGAATTTTCTATGGAATTTTAAGCCTTGAAATTTTATCAATTCTTTCTCCAGACCTTTTGAAATCTACTCTCCAAAAATCAGGCCACATGTCTGATTGTCCCCATCTCAGAAACTGCAAGTGAAATGGGCTTTTCCCCCAGTGGGTTCTTATCATTTTTACTTCAAAAACCAATTTGTCCTTCTTATTCAGGATCAAGCAGGTTCAGAATAGCCATTTTTCTGTTGTTTTCTCTGACTTTGAAGGATGAAATTGTTAATACAAACCAAGTCATTTTTAGATTTCTCTTTAGTGTTTAGCAATTTGGCAAATAAAGAGCTTTAGAATATTTTAGGTTATTGAAGTCTCCCAGAAATATTGTAATTGTGATATTTTTTTTTTCTCAAATCGCTCATCTATATTTCCTACTTCTAAGTAGTCTGTGGTAAGTTCCAGTGACAATATGGCTTTTTTTTAAAAGGATTTTTTAAACAGTTTTTTAAAAATAAAAGTTTTGAGTTCCAAATTTTATCCCTACTTCTCTCCCTTTCCCTACCTTCCAAGATATTAAGCAATTACATATAGGTTATACATGTGCAATTATGTAAAACATTTTCAGGCAATCATTTTATACAAAAAGAACAAAAGAAAAAAGTGAGAGGAAGTGAAAAATAGCTTGCTTCAATCTATATTTAAATAATATCCATTCTTTCTTTGGAGAAAGATAGTAATCTTCTTCATTAGTCCTTGGGATTGTCTTGTGTCATTGCATTACTGAGAATTTAAGTCATTACTGAGAATAGACCAGTCATTCACTGTTCTTCACTGAACAACATTGCAGTTACTATGGATAGTGTTCTCCTGGTCTTATAATTATTCATCAGTTCATGGAAGCTTTTTCAGGTTTTTCTGAAGCCATCCTGCTTGTCACTTCTTATAGCACAGTAATATTCATCAAATACAATGAGTACTGAATGAATTTTCCCATAAGGAGGACATCTCCAATCAGCTATCTGACCATTCCTCCCAGCCCAATTCTCCAAAGGAGCAAGTGGGGCTTCCAGCTGCAGAGAAGCCCCCCCAGCCCAGCCCAGTGGGCTCCTCTGTCTGATCCAACTCACTTTCTTAGAGGAACCACAACCTTTAAACTCTTTCCCGACCCCAAATGAAGCTCTGCAAGCTTCTTTGGCTGGGGAAGGAAGGGACAGGGCTCTGAATGTGGAAGTGGAAGCTATAGCCCAGTGTTCTCCATTGCCCAGGGCTCTGGCTACTGCCTGGGGATCCCAGGATTTCCTGTACCGACCCCTGCTCAGGGACACCTCCACTTCACAGCCTGCTGAGCACACTGGCCACTCCATTTCCTTCCAGTACTACTGTTTTGGGATCTGGGAGATTATACACTGCAGCTATATCATCCTACCAAAAGTGTCCCAAGACATTCCCCATGAACAGCCTCAGCATCCTGGGTTCCAACTGACAGTCTTGGGAATTACTACTTTATTGCCTTCTCTGGAAAGGAGCTGCCCACTACTAAGATCAATAACAGCCCTTTCAAGTACTGAAACATTTTTTCTTATCAAAATGCATCAAATATTGAATTCTATGAGTTTTTTTAATTATAGCTTTTTATTTTCAAAGTATATATACATGGATAATTTTTGACATTCACTGTTACAAAACCCTATGTTCTCATTTTCTCTCTCCCTTCCCAGTCAGCAAGTAATCCAATATATGTTAAACATGTGTAATTCCTCTATACATATTTCCACAAATACATGCTACACAAGAAAAATCAGATAAAAAAAAATGATAGAGAAAACAAAAAAAGCAAACAACAACAAAAAGAGTGAAACTGCTATGTTTGGTCCCCACTCACTTCCCACGGTCTCTCTCTGGGTGTAGATGGCTCTCTTCATTACAAGATCATTAGAAGTGGTCGGAATCATCTCATTGTTGAAGAGAGCCGTGTCCATCAGAATTGATCATCATATAGTCTTGTTGTTGAAGTATATAATGATCTCCTGGTTCTGCTCATTTCACTCAGCATCAGTTCATGGAAATCTCTCCAGGCCTCTCTGAAATCAACCTGTTGGTCACTTCATACAGAACAATAATATTCCATAATGTTCATATACCATAATTTATTCAGCCATTCTCCAATTGATGGGCATCCACTCAGTTTCCAGTTTCTGGCCACTAGGAAAAGGGCTGCCACAAACATTTTTGCACACGTGGGTCCCTTCCTCGTTTATGATCTCTTTGGGATACAGGCTCTGTAGAAACACTGCTGGGTCAAAGGTATGCACAGTTTGGTATCCCTTTGGGCATAGTTCCAAACTGCTCTCCAAATTCTATGAGTTTTAAAGTAGATTAGAGCCAAGGTTCCACTCTAATCACATGATTTCTGATGGTTTTGTTATTGATATGGTCAATTATGCTGATAGCTTTCCTAATATTGAACCAGCCTTGCACTCCTGGGATGAATCCCACTTGGTCATAGTGTATGATCCTTAAGATATATTGCTGTAGTTTCTTTGATAGCATTTTATTTAAAAATTTGAATCAATTTTCATTAGGGAAATTAGTCTGTAATTTTATTTCCCTGTTTTGTCTCTTCCTGGTTTAGGTAACATTGTATTTGTATCATTAAAAGAAATTTGGCAGAACTCCTTTTTCACCTATTTTTTCCAAACAGTTTCTATAGTATTGGGTATAAATGTTGGTAAAATTCACTTTTGAATCCAACTGGTTCTAATGACTTTTTCTTAGGAAGTTTATTGATAGTCTATTTAATTTCTTTTTCTAACACTGTATTATTAAATATGTTATTTCTTCGTCTGTTAATCTGGAGTGATTTATATTTTTATAGATATTTTATAGATATTTACATTTTTGTAGATATTCATTCATTTAGATTGTCAAATTTATTGGTATATAATTACATAAAACAGCTTCTAACAATTGTCTTACTTTCCTCTTCATTGGTGGAGAAATCACTCCTTTCATTTTTGATACTACAATTTGGTTTTCTTCTTTCCTTTTTAAAATCAAATTACTGCATGGTTTATTTTACTTGGGTTTTTCCCCCATAAAACTAACTTCTAGTTTTATTTATTAGTTCAATAGTTTTCTTTCACTTTTATTAATCTCTCCTTTGATTTTCAAGATTTCCAATTTAGTGTTTAACTGGGGATTTTTAACTAGTTCTTTTTCTAGTTTTTTTAGTTGCATGTCCAAATCACTGATTTACTTTTCCCTTATTTTATTGATATAGTCAATATGATTATATGAGAGATATGAATTTTCCTCTAAGTACTGCTTTGGCTGCATCCCCCAAATTTTAATATATTGTCTCATTGTTTTATTTTCTTTAACAAAATTATCAAGCATTTCTATGATTTGTTCTTTGATTTTTTTAGGGTTAGATTATTTAATTTCCAGTTAATTTTTATTTTCTCTTTCCATAAACATTATTTAATATAATTTTTATTGCATTATGATCTGAGAATAAGGCATTTGCTATTTCTGCTTTTTTGCATTTTGTTGTAGGGATTTAATGTCCCAACACATGATCAATTTTTGGGTAGGTGCCAAATACTTCTTTTTTTTTTTTTTTTTTTTTTTTTAAGAGCGGCACATGTTTTATTTTTTATAATACAAATGATATTTTTGTGATAATAATAGCTTTTTATTTTTCAAAATATATGCAAAGATACTTTTCAACATTCACCCTTGCAAAACTTTTTATTTGTTCCACATTTTTCTCTTTCCTCCCTACTTCACCCCTCTTTTAGACAGCAAATAATCTACTATAGGTTAAACATGTGCAATTCTTCTAAACATATTTCTACACTTATCATGCTACACCAGAAAAACCAGATCAAAAGGAGAAAAAATGAGCAAGAAAAAAACAAGCAAGCAAACAGCAACAACAAAAAAGTTGAAAATACTATTTTGTGATCTACTTTCAGTCCCTATAGTCCTTTCTCTGGATGGCTTTCTACATCACAAGTCTATTGGAATTGGTGTCATATACTCCTGAAAAAAAGGTATATATTTTTTCTATTTCTTTTTAATTTTTTCCAGATATCTATAATGTGTAACTTTTCCAGAATTTTATTCACCTCCTTTATTTCTTTCTTGTTGATTTTTATTTTAGATTTATCTAATTCTGAGAGAGGAAAGTTGAGGTCCCTCAGTAGTATAGTTTTGTTATCTATTTCCTTCTGTAATTCATTCAATTTCTTCAAAAATGTAATGCCATATCATTTGGAGCATATGTGTTTACCATTGATATGACTTCATCGTCTCTGATACATTTCAGAAAGAGATAGTTTTCTTCCTTATATCTTTAATTAAAAATCTTTTAATTTAATTTAAAAACCCCAAATAAATTAATTAGGATAATGCTATCCTGCCATTTTTTGCTTCAGTTGAAGAAGAAGAGAAGGGGAAGGGAAAGCAGGAGGAAAGGGAAGAAGAGAAGAAGAAGAATGTTATAGCCCCTTATCTTTAACCTATATATATCTTTCAGTTTCAGATGTGTTTCTTAATCCTACAACACATTGTAGGATTCTGGTTTTTAATTCATCTTGCCATCTGCTTCCACTTTATGGATGAGTTCATTACATTCACATTTATGATATGTTATGATAACTATTTTCCTCCATACTATTTTTTCCTTTGTTTATCCCCCTCTCTCATTTACCCTGCTTCTTTCCCTCCTCATAAGTGTTTCACTTCTGAACACTGCCTTCTGCAATATACCTTCCCTATTATTAGTATCCTTCCTCCTTCTATGATCCCCATTCCTTTTTAACCTTCCTTATATAAGGGTAAGAGCAATTTCTCTATCCAACTGAATGTGTATATTATTTTCTCTTTGAGTCAATTTTAATTAGAGTAAGTTTTAAGCTTTGCCTGCCATTTCTCCCTCTGCTCTGCATTCCCCAGACATTTTCCCCTTCTTTACAATAGCTCCTTCATACTTTTTTATGTGGGATAATTTACCCCATTCAATCTCTCCCCTCCTTCTTCTTGCAGTGAAATTTTCTTTCTCACCCCTTTAGTTTTTTGGGCTATCATCCCATCAAAGTCACCTTATTTCCATACCCTTTGTCTACACATATTCCTTCTAATTGCTCTTATAGTAATAAATAATATAGTATAATAATATATAATATAGTAATAAATAATAATAAATAAATTATAATAATATAATATAGTAATACTCTTAGAGTAATAAAATTCTTAATAGTTGCAAATATTATCTTTCCATATAACAACATAAAGTTTAACCTCATTGAATTTCTTATGTTTTCTCTTTCTTGTTTTTTATTTATATTTTCCCTGAATCTTTTATTTGGAAATAAAATTTTTTATTCCATTCTGGTCTTTTAATTAGAAATGCTTGAAAGTCATCTATTTAATTAAATATTTATTTTTTCTCCTGAAAAATTATATTTAGTTTTGCTGGGTAAGTGATTCTTGGTTGTAATTCTAATTCCCTTTGCCTTCTGATATAGCATATTCTAACCCCTGTGGAAATTGCTAATTCCTGTGCAATCCTGACTGTAGTTCCATGAAATTTAAATTGTTTCTTTTTGGCTACTTGTAGTACTTTCTTCTTGATTGGTGAGTCCTGGAATTTGACTATGATGTTCCTGGAAATTTTCATTTTGGTATCTCCTCCAAACAGTGATTGGTGGAACTTTCAATTTCTATTTCACCTTCTGGTTCTAATATAACAGGGAAGTTTTCTTTGATAACTTCTCTAAGAATATTGTGTGAATTTAATTTGGTTTGGTTTATCATGGTTTTCAAGTAGTCCAATTCTTATATTATCTTTCCTGGATCTATTTTCTAGATTAGTTGTTTTTTTTTTTTTTCAATAAAAACTTTACATTTTCTTCTATTTTCTTCTTACTTTTTTATTTTGTTTTATCATATCTTGATGTTTCTTTTTCTAATTTTAAAAAAAAATTTCATATCTTGATGTTTCATGGAATCATTAGCTTCCATTTGTTCAATTCTAATTTTAAAAATATTCTCTTCAATGAACTTTTGTACTTCTTTTTTCATTTGATCAGTTCTTTTTTTGGGGGGAAATTATTTTCCTCAAATTTTCATATACTTTTTACCATGATATTGACTTTTTTTCATGATTCTCTTGCATTATTCTCATTTATTTCCCCAATTTCTCTTCTATTTTTAAAATGTTTTTAAAAATTCCTTGTAGGCTCTTCCATAAATTCTTTTTGGGCCTGAGACCAAATTACATTTTTTTTTTTTTTTTAAGGCTTCACCTGTAGCCATTTTTTGACACTATTGTCTTCATCTAAATTTATGTCTTGAGCTTCTCTGTCACCATAGTAACTTTAATAGTCAAGTTCTTTTTTTTCTCAGTTTTTTGTGCTGGGGCTTTCACTGGGTTTCAAGGCTTAGCTACTTGCTATGTTCACTTCTGGCTTGTATGAAGGGATGGAGCCTCCCTATTAGCTTCCCCTGGATCTAAGTCCTATTGGTCTGCCTTAGTGACACTGCTGGAAACATGGTCTCTCTGCTGTCTATCCCAAGAGCAGGGTCTCAATGTTTGCCAGCCCCAGAAAAAGGCTTCACTACTGGTTGGCAATGTGATCAAGGATTTGCTGGGGTGGGATCTCACCATAATGCACAGACTGCTTATTTGTCTGTTACTCAGACTTGGTGCATTTAGTATAAACATCTGAGGCTATGGGGCTTTATTGCACACTCCTATCTTGAATATTGTTTTCTGAGGATTTTAGAGTGTCTCTACTTTTATTCTTACATTGTAGCTAGGAACTTTCTATGGCAACTAGTTTGATAGACATATGGAAGCAGTTTTTTTCCTCTTTCCTTTCTTTTTCAGCTTAAAGCAAAAATAACCAGATAAATACATCTTTACTAGCTCTTGTTAAGTGCACTCCATTCCTAACCAAAAGCTTATCATTCTTATTTTCCATTTAGCCATGGTTGGAAAATCCAAAACTTCTTCTCAGATACCATTTGCTTAATTAACTCTTCCCTTTCAAATTTTCCCCTTCTCTTTTTAACTCCTAGATTTGAATCAAAAACAATGATTAAAATATTATCCAGGTTGCCAAATTCTTTCCCCTGGCAATTTTCTTTCTTCTTTTTTTGTGTCTGTTTTACCAAGCTATTAGTTATTTTTTAAAATAATTTTCTTCTTATTTTTTATATATAACTTTTTATTTTTTCATAATAATTTTCAATAATTTTCATTTCTCTTCCCAATTTTTCTTCTATCACTGTTACAATGTATTTTCACCTCTTTTTTTTTTTTTTAACATTTTTTCAGGAATTCTTGCTGGGCTTGTGTCCAATTTGAGCTTTTCTTTGAGACTCCCCTTGTAGATGTTTTCACATCATTGTCTTTTTTCTCCTGATCTAGTCTTGATCTTTCCTGTTACCATAGTAACATTTTATGGTAAGATTCTTAGTATTTGCTCATCTGTTTCCTGACTTTGAACTTTATGTTAAAGTTAAGCTCTATCCTCCTTGGTGGGGGTGGACACCTACCTAAGTTTCAGGCTTTCTTCCCCTTCTTTCTTTCTCCACCTTCCCTATGCTGTTTACACATCCAGTTCTCAGGGGTCAAAGTTTTTGATGCTTACAAGTAATGTGATTTAGGAAGAAGCATGTTGACTGCTGTCCTGGTCTGTACTCTGATCTCTTGTAGCCAAAAACATTGTTGCTCCCTTGTGACTGTAAATATTCCTCTCTACCCTGCAATTGCATACATGTAATGAAGTGAACAAACAGTACCTGGTCCTGGGCCAGTAAGGCTTCACTGTTATGTCTTTCTGTCCTGCTGTCCAGTTCCCTTGCCATCTCTGAGGTGAGAGCTCTGGAAGCTGCTGTAGCTACTGCCATGGATGCCTTCAAGGCTTACAACTAATTCAAGTATGCTCCCTGTCAGCCCTCACTCCAGTATTATAGACTTCTTTTGACTTCCTAAGTTGTCTTGGCTTGGAAAAGGATTTCAATCTAATCTTTTGCTAGTTTTTCTAGAATTTGATTTTAGGTGCTATTTTAAAGTTGTTTGAAGGGGAATATTGGGAGAGCTCTGCTATCTCTTCCCTCTTATTTTGACTACAGGTATCATTTCTAAGACTTCTTAATCCTTGACAATAATTTCTGAATTCCTTCTCCATGCATAATACTCCATCTCTCATCTCCATATCTTTGCAAAGTGGTCTCCCTTATCTAATATTTCATATATTTCATAGTGTTGCTTTCTTCAAAGTACAGGGGCTGTTTTATAAGATGCTTTTCCTCTTTTTAAAATTAAATCTTATTTTTTGATACAAATTCTCTCTCGCTGCCCCCTTCCACTAAATCAGAAAGCAAGACCCTGGTTACAACCATAAGCAAATTGTCTACATCCATTAAAAAAAAAAAAAGTGGTCTCAGTCTGCACTGAGTCCATCAACTGAGGAAGTGGAGGGTATAAATTTAATTTTCTTCCCCACTCTTTCCCACCCCTCAATGCCTGTGGGCAGGTAGAATTTCCTTTTTGTTTTTGTATCTGGCACAGTATAGGCACTTAATAAATGTTTGGTAAATTAAATCCAATTCTACAGTACCAATTTTTTCCCCACGAATCCCCAGAAGTGGGTAGCAGTCACCCAGTCTGTGAAGTCTTCCTGGGAGACTACACTGCCTCATGAAGATAGCAGATCTCTCTCCCATTCATGTCAGGTCCATCCTGTGTTCTAAGGTCTCTTCTATTGTGGACCTGTTTTGTTCTGTGTCCTTCAGGTCCAACAAACCAAGGTTGAAAGGTTTCTAAATCCATGTGTGTGAAGCCCCAAAGGAAAAGGATTGATGGAGCAGGAAAGACAGATGAGTTCTATAGATACTGGGTCTTGGGCAGGATTTGATGATAGGAGAATGATCCCAGCTAGAAGCCTGGTTCCTCCAGAAGGGTCCAGAATGGGAGCAGAACCAGGCCACTGGAGGGTCAGAAAAATCCCTAGAAGGTGAGACTCTTACTCAGGTGGCCTAGGAATAAGCGTGCTTTTCATTCTCAACTATTTCTGAGGGCTGCCAAGGACACAGACTTGGGTGGAAGACAGACCCAGAAGCCATTTCTGACATCAATTTAAGGCTAAATTTTAACTTAAATCTTTTGGTTGCCCAATTCCCTCCCTATTTGGCATTAATCTAGCCTATAGAACCCACCCTCTAATAAAACCTTTCTCCTTTTATACTAATCTATTTATCTAAGGCTAATTTCTGAAATCATAAATCCTACCCACTCTTCAAAGAGTCATCTCCTTCCCTCTGCAAAATCTCAGTAGCCTTCCCCGCAACAACTCATTAGACAGTAATAGCTAACATTTATATTGAGTTTACTAGCACTGAGCTAAGTGCTTTATAATTAGCATCTTATTTGATCCTCACAACAATCCTGGAAGGTAGGTGCTATTATTATCCTCATTTTACAGATGAGTAAACTGAGGCAAACAGAGGTTATATGATTTGCCTAAGATCACACAACTACTGTCCGAGGTCAAATTTGTACTCAGGTTTTCTTCACTCTAGTCTTGTTGCTCTATCCATTGCAATACCTGTCTAGGAGAAATCTTTCCACTCATCTCCTCTAGCCCAATCTGTCTCAATGATCTGCACAGATTACAACTGGTCTAGTGATAGCTTTTATTCTCCAAATGTTTCTCAACCAAACAATTAGCTCTCGAGGGCAGGGTTTCTTCTATATCTCCATAGTTAAGGGCAGATAATAGAAATTCTTAATTCCAACTCTCTGATTTTAAAGAAAGGGAGACCTGGAAAAGTTAAATGCTTTCTCCAGAACAGCTAATAAGTGCTTAAGGCAGAGTTTGAACATAGGTATTCCTAACTCCAGATTAGATATTCTATGCACTCTTTTAACCAACTGAGTCCTAGCCTTCTGGAAAACTAGGATGCTCGGGCCATTTTCCTGATGGGGAATGTGGTCGTGGTCAGGGACAGACAAAATTCGAGATATATAGAGATGTGCTGACATGCACACAGACTTCTGAAGAGACTTAAACAGGGACCCACACAGAGAAATACTCGGATACTGACATGTGGAAACTACACCATGGTCTTCTATAATTGTATGCTCTAAGTCCCTCTTTTGGCTTTAAGGTTCTGTTCTGTGTTCCTTTAGGTCCAGCAGATTGAGGTGATAACAATAATAATAATAGCATTTATATAGTTCTTAAGGTTTACAAAGTGTTTCCACGAATGGTAGGCAGAGTAGAACTCAGGTCTTATCCACTGCAATTCAGAATATTGATATATATATGTAAAGCCCCCCAAAGGAGAGGATAAGAGGAGTAAGGGTTTGTCTTGTGAAAGAAAGAAGTCTGAAAATACTCTTTTGGAGGGTCTATCTGTATGTGTTTGAGTCCACAGCAGGAAAGTGACCTTGGCATCCAAGTGTCTTCAGAAGGGTTCTAATAGGAACACAACCATACCACTGACCACAAGAGAAGCAATTTTCTTTTGATTTGACTTTATGAAACTCTTGAGTTTCCTGTCTTTCCGAAGCTGGGGGTAAAAGACAGACTTTCATCAGGGTCTCTATTCTACTCCACACCTCTACATTCAGGCTCCAATCCATTTCCTGAAGCATTTTTTCAGATCTAAAGCAATTTCTATCTGATCTGGGCAACCTCTAAATTCAGCAGGATTTGGTTCTGAAGAGCCGGGAAGATCAAGAGAGATTGTGGCTAAGATCTGAAGGGGGAACAGAGGAAATATTTGCAGGAAGAGTCTGAGGGATATTTGATCTTCTATGGGAAGCTGCTGAGATTAGTTATTAGGAAAGAACCTAGCTACTGAGCCAGCCTCATGCAGAGATGGGGAAAGGGGGAGCCAATAGGGAGGGATATTTAGAATATTAAACTTCTCCGTGTCTCCAGTTTTTTTTTTTTTCCTTTGTATTCACATCTGCTTCTCCCTGTGAAGCCCAGAATGCCTGGTTTCCACTTGTGGCACTCCCATTGACCTGGGGGAAACCACTTACCCCCCTTGCACCTCAGTTTTCTCATCGTAAGATAAGTTCCTTGCATCTCTAACATTTTATGTTCTGATACAAACCAGCTCTGACGTTGTTCTATGTCCTAAGTTTCCTTCTAGCTCTGACTATATTTTAAGGTCTAATCACCCTCAAATTTCACCCTTCAGTTCCTTGGTACTCAAGCTTCTTTCCCTTTTTACTTTGCAAAATTCTCTCTAAACTCACTCATCTTCACAATCTAGGAGGGAGAAAGGAGCAGGGATGATTACTTCTATGTTACAGTAATAAACAGTCATAAATTTAAGTGCTCTGAACATAGCAGCTACATAGTAAATGCTCCTCAATTGATTCATCATTAATGAGTTAGAGCTGCGTCACTATCCTACTCCACTACCCACTCAGTGAGCAACTGTTCGTAAAATCCCCTAATTTTCTCTTGCATTAAGAGAGTGCTCGCGTCCAAGATTGGGCTGGGGGTGGAGAGAAAGGTCCCAGATCCGGCATTCATTGCCTCTGTTGGCTTGGACAAATCATTTAATTTTTATGGACTTCCTTTTCCTAGTTTGGCTTACCAGGGAGAGGGTAGGACTTAAAAAAAATTTTTAATAAAGTCTTCCAGCTCAGAATCTATGATGTTAAGATGCATATCTGGACCTTAGTGTTCAATTCCGGGTTACATATGTGGGAAGGACATTGAAAATCTGGAAAGCCAACCAGGCTAGTGAAAGGCCATAAAAGATGAACGCAGATCTGCTGAGGGACGGGGAAGATTTAGTTTGCAGAAGACTTAGGAGGGACGTGATTGCAGGCTGCAGGTATTCCAAAGTCAGTCTCATGGAAGAAGTTGCATTTGCAACCAGAAGATACCGTTAAGAACAGCGGGTCCCAGTTGAAAAGAGGCATTGAAGGGAAGGGAGCAAAGGAACACGTTTTGCTATGTCCCAGGTACTGTGTTGAGCGTGTTTCAAGTATCTCATTTGATCCTCAAAACATCCCTGAGAGGTGCTATTATTATCCCCGTTTAACAGAAGAGGAAATAGACTGAAGGAGGTGCAGCGGCGTGCCCGGGGTCCCACGGCTACGTCTGGCTCAGAACCCGGCTAGTGAGGCTCAGGACGAGAGGCTGTGCAGTCCAGGAGGCAGCGTCAGAAGAGGCATGGTGGGAATACTGTAAAGTGGAAATGGAGGACCTGAGATTCTTCCAGATCTGTTTCCTGTTCTCCGTCCCTGGCTAAACACACGGTTATGGGACATGAAACCATATTCGCTTAGCACAGCAAAGTTCCGGGCTTAAAAATACAATCTCTGCGCAGGATATTGGGTAGATAGATGTCAAGCTCTTAATAATTGCTTGTAGGTTGGTCAATAACGGGTCAGAAGCCGCTGGAAGGGGTTTAATCAGAATCTTAATCGAATTGACCTCTTTTTTTTTTTTTTCTAGTTTATTTCTCTCCCAGAAGTAATCGCCCATCTGTAGTCCCCACCCTCGCCCGAAGGTCCGCCCCACTCCTCCACCACCCCAGCCGGCAGCCAAAGAGAAAGGGGGAGGTTTAAAGCTGCCAGGCTCAACTAGCGCGGTTAACCATTTAAGCGCCCGCTGGGATTCCCCACGCGGTGCCGGCCACAAAGGGTGCGCGTCCAGCGTGGGGTGGTGGGGGCGCACCGCCCGAAGCAGCGCTTGTGGAAGAGCCTTAGATAAGTGTGTGGGGTGCAGAACGGCGTGAATGTTCCTCGCTCTTCCCAGCGGCGTCGGTCAGCTCCAGGAGCAGGGTCTGAGGCTGACCCTTTCCCTCGGGTCCTTAGGTGTCCATGCGTGCATTCCTTCGCCTGCACTGCTTTCTAGAAGGCGGCCTCCGGGGAGGGGGAAGGGAGGAAGGGAGAAAGGAGGAGGAGGGGGAGCAAGAGGAGGGAGAGAGGAGGAAGGGGGGGAAAAGAGGGGGAGCGTGAGGAGAGGAAGGAGGGAGAGAAAGGGGAGGGGGGGAAGGGGAGAGGGAGCGAGAGGAGGGAGAGAAGGGAAAAGGGGAGCGGGAGGAGGAAGAACGGAGAAGAGGGGAAGCGGGAAGACAGAAGGAAAGCGGGGAGCGTTCCGCTCCACTCCTGCCCCGGGGCCCCGGAAAAGTGGGGTAGTTTGGAGAGGCGCCAGCTAACCGCAGGGTCCCGCCGGGGGCCTGGGCGTGGCTGAGTCCGAGGAGGGGCAGTCCCTCCTCCCTCCGCCGCTCCATAGCCCCGGGAAGGGGGGGGACGCTCCAGCTGAGGCTCCTGCTCCGGCCAGCCCAGACCTCCGCATATCCTCAGGGTTCTGGGACCCAGCTGAGGTCTGGGAGGAGACTGGGGCGGGACTAACCTCTTAGGATCCCGCCCCCCTGACCTCTTGAGAGGCCGGCCGGCTCCCGGCTCCCGGCGCCTATTGGCCAAGGCACCCGCCAGTTGCCGGGAATCCCCCCCCTCCCCTGCTCCTAGAGTTGTTGGCCCCGGCACTTCAGTGTGTGAGACCGCTGCTCCGGGTGCTTCAGGTGGGATTGGCGACGAAGCCGGCTCCTGGTTCCGAGCTCGCGGAAGGGGCTTTTCCGTGCGGGGCTGGGCGGAGGAGGGATCGGCGGGCAGAGTGTCAGAGGGCCGGGTGTCGCCAGGGAACTCCCACGCGTGACCGCGGAAGGCAAGAGTCCCATTCAGGACAGCCAGCTCCGGGAGAGGGCACGGCGACCAGCCAGCTCTGCCGGAGGAATGATCCGGGCCGTGTGAGCCGCTAGGCCCGTCCGCACACTGACAGTCCGCGAAGTGACCGGCCCGGAGAGAGACTGGACGGCAGAGGCCGGCTCGGAGAGTGACCAGTCCAAAGCAAGGCCGAGCGAGTGATCGGGGCGGAAACGGAGCAGCCCCGCCGAGGGAGGACGGCCGAGCGGCGGACTCCGGGCCGCACCGCGGGGAGCCGGCCCGGCGGCCCGAGGCGGGGGGCGGGCGGGCCGGGCCATGGCGGAGCCGGGGCTGCCGCTGGTGGCTCGGCTCAGCTATGCCGTGGGCCACTTCCTGAACGACCTGTGCGCCTCCATGTGGTTCACCTACCTGCTGCTGTACCTGCACTCGGTGCAGAGCTACAGCTCCTGGGGCGCCGGCGTCCTGCTGCTGCTGGGCCAGCTGGCCGACGGCGTGTGCACGCCCCTCGTGGGCTACGAGGCGGACCGCTCCGGGGGCTGCTGTGGCCGCTACGGCCCGCGAAAGTCCTGGCATCTGGTCGGTAAGGCCCCCCCCCCCCCTCGTCCTTGTGTCCCCTAGTCCTTCCGCGGTGTCCCACCTTTTCCTCTGCTGCCTGAGGGGCCCCCCCTTTCTGTGGCCCTGCCTGTGATGTCCCCCCTGCAGCGCAGCGCGCGCCTCGGTCCCGTCCCGCGCTTCCCCAACTTCAGCATTTTTCTCCATCTTTCCAAAATGGATGATTGGCGGGAGAGAGGCCATGAACTTGGCAGGTCAATCTATGAAGTAAGCGCTGACGGGCCTGTCTGTGCTTTGGAAGGGGCAGTGTGTGAGTGTGTGTGTGTGTGAGTGTGTGTGTGTGTCTGTGTCTGTGTCTGTGTCTGTGTATGTCCGACAGTCCTAAGTCAGTCAGGAGAATTGTGGGGGTCACTGTCCAGTGACCTTTGAGGGGGGTCATCCCCGTGAAAGAACCTGGGGGCTCTGCTGCTGGGGAGGAGGGACAGTTTACATAGCCTGTACCATGAGGGGGCCGGGGGAAGGGCGAGGAGGAGGGATCATTGGGTCCTGGTTCAGGAAGCTTGACAAAGGGCGAAACTGTTGGGGTCGGGGTGGAGGCAAGTGTGCGAGGAACCCAAGGGAGTTTCGGGGCTGCCCTAGAGGGTGTCCTCCGCTGTTGGCCTTGCCTTTGAATGTGGAAGGGATGTGCTGATAAGGCCAGGCCCGAGCCTCCACCCTTCGGAACTTTAACCTCCTCACCCAATATCTTAGGAGGATGTAATTTATTTTCCCCTGTTCTCCCCCTTGGATCTTTGTGATCGGCTGGGATGTGAGGATCTTGTACGGTTCAGACTGGCATTTGATTGAATTTGGGTGATATATTCTGATGATTAAGCAGGTTCCTAGAAGTCAGGTGATGTGCCCCATCCCCTTGCCCTGCAGGGCAAGGACCAAAGGCACTGGGACTTATTAAGGGTTGTTTTGCAAGAGACAGAAAGGAAAGATCCCTCTGGGGCCTCGTACAATCTCCCTCCTCCTACCCCTCACTTCTATCTTGTGGCTGTTTCAGGGGCGCTGGTAAAGGCCACTTGCTGTGCAAGGGTTGGGTTAGTGTTTCCTGAGCACAGGGTGGAGTCACCTCCGATGCTGACCAGGTATCTGCTGAGACTCTGCAATGCTGTGGCGAAATCTGTGCAGGAGTCCAGGGTCCATAGCCCTCATTTTCCTCCTTTCCAGAAGGGTCACTGTAGTCCTTGCAATGCCTGTCTCCCCTGGAAGAGAAATGACCTTTTTCACACAATAATGGAGTCAGACCAGTGACCAGGTCCCCAGGAGGAGGTTCAGAGCACTGTATTCCTCTCTTAAGTTTGTAGGAAAGGCCAGCTCTGTCTGTCAACTTCTCTGTTATTGCATGTTAATTTCTGAAAAATTAGAGAATCTGAAGTCATATTTCAAACATTTCTCCTAAACATCTTTCCATCCCTTTTCTCTCACGTGACTTTCTCCACCTCCCTTGCTGATTATTTTCTCTTTGACAGATAGGAAAACCAAGTTTCCAGTCAGGTTACAGAGTAAATAAGCAGCTGAACGTGAAATCGAAGCCCCAGGTGTGCTTTGGGGTATCATATTTTAGGGCATCAATAAAGTGGAGAGTCTTAAGGATGAGCAGAAATGCTTTGAATTAGAGCATAGCATTAAAAGAACTGGCCGTGTTTAGGCCGGATGAAGGAAGAGTCTGGCATGATAAGGTTCGAGAATTTTGAGGGTACAAAAGAGATCAGAAGCAGCAGGGACAGAGCTAGAAGCTGTGGATGGAACTCGCAGACAGATTCAGACTCGACGTAAGGAAAGCCTTCCTAACAAATGGAGTTGTTCAGAAGTAGAATGAGCTAGTGCCCTTCCTCACAACTCCTTAAACCAGAGGGGTTAGACAGGCACTTTTTGTCAGCTAAGCTATAGAGGAGATGCTCATATAGAGCTTTCTTTGGGGTTTCTTGTTCCATTATGAGTTAGACTCACTCCTGGGGTGGGGCAGGTGATGACCTAGGAAGGGATAGGTGTGTATGAGCAGGGGGAGACTGGTTGCCAAGAACTGGGCAAAAAGAAGTAAGATTGTCTTGGGTCTTGCGCTTAGCGTATCTAGCCTCCAGTGCAAGTGGCCGAGGCCCAAGAGCTGGACAGATCTTGACTTCCGGAGATAAACTCTACAACTTGATATCTAGATGTCGAGATTGATACTGGTCTGGGTCAGCTCTTCTTCCCCTCTCGTTTTTAGCACACATTCCCACACACAGGGACACTTCTCCCTTCCTCAGCCCAAGCCATTTCCCTCTTCCTCCCACTTTGGCTAAGTGAGGGGTGCTCTACGTTCGGACACCTCATTCATTCACTGGCCACCTTCCTCATTCACTCAATGATCTCCTTGACTCATTCATTCCACAAGCATTTATGTGCTGAACTTTGGCTGCTGGAATAGTGCTTGATTGGGTTGTTGCTCTCTGGGAACCACAAAAGACACCAACACAAATGTCATGTAAAGTGATGTGTTATGGTTAAGTAGATTAAAGAGGGGAAGAACAAGGTGCGATTTGAGGTCTAGGGGCGAGTCATTACCCACTGTGGGAGGTCAGGAGAGCTTTAAAAATGGGAAGCAGTGTGGAAAAAGGAGGCAAAGGAGCCAAGGTATAATTAGTATGTGCCCGTTATAGCTTTGTTCCCAGGGTAATGAAATTTAGGAGGCCCTGGCAGTGCTGTAATTACATCTGTAGTGTGGAAACAACTGCATTTTGCACCTAGTTGGCCAGACAAGTTACAGGAAGCTATGCCAGGTTGTCTCCCTAGCTGCTGAGATTTGGAGGAACTGCTCACAATCCTGCCTCAAGTTATTGCTTCCTGGGATCTTCTTCTCTCCACCTTCTAACTGAATTGCCTCAAGCAACCCAGTCTATCTAAGTCTGTTGGGAGGATACTCCAGTTCTAAGACAGATGGAGCATTTAGGTTGGGTGAATCAAGGTCCTGATGGGGATGCCCAGGGATTGGATGCAGCCCGGAAAGTTTGGAGGGAAGTCATTTGAGAGAACTGTGGAAAATGTAGGGTCCCAAATGCCAGACACAACTCCTTCAGATTTCCTTGTCTCACTAATAACCAGAGGTGGGGAAGGATGTTGGGGAATTTGTTGGAGTGACAGGGTCTAAGATTCAGAGCTGAGAGAAAGCTCAAAAATCGGAATCCAGCTTTCCTTGATTTATTAGAGACAGCAGAGAGCAACACAGTGCTCCAATAAAAAAGGCAGGGGCAAGAGAGGGCACTGAAGAGCTCTCCAAGGGTGCAAACGTGGAAGATCTGCCTTGGACAGGAGGAGGGAGATCAGGGCTGGGGAAAGAGATGAGCTTGGTTTTAGTTACATTCAGATTGAGGTGCTGGTGGGGGGAGATTGATTCAGGGAGAAATGGTCTTGGATTCCTTGTTCTGGTGTTTCCTAGGAAAAGTGATTCCTCCCTCTCAACAACTCTCTCTGTCTCTGTCTCTCTCTCTTTTTCTGCCTCTATTTTTGTCTCTCCTCTCTGTCTCTGTCTTTCCCTCTGTATCTCTCCTCTCTTTCTGTGTATATGTCTCTCTCCCGTTTCTCCCTCTCTCCCTCCTTTCTTCCTTCCATCTCTTTTCTCCCCCTTTCCTCTGTCTTTCTTTTCCCCTCTTTCCTCTCCTGTATCCTGAAGTTCTGTTTTGAGTGTAGAGACAAAAGGCCAGTCTTTTGTCCCTCAAGGGCATGAAATCCAGATCTGTGTCTCTTTCCCCTTACTGAGTTTTTGGAGGAGAGGTAGCCCTCTCTTGGAAGCCTCTTCCTTATAGGGAAATACAGATAATCTAAGTACTCCCTACAGGAGGTGATGAAGACTGAGTGTCTCTTCCTCACGTCAGCCTCCAAGGAATCATTAACCCTGGCAGGGGAAGTGAGTGAGAATGGGCAAAATTGCCAGCTCTACAGGAATCTAAAGGCTAAGGCTTCTTTTGAGTTCTGGCACAGATGGCTCTGGAGTACATGTTAAACATGTTAAATAAAACATGTTAAGGGATCATCAAGTTTTATTTAGATCTGGAACAGACCTTAGAAGTATAGACCTTGTTTCATAAAAACTGAATCATGGGGGGGGCGGGAGTGACTTGCCCCTAAGGGAGTTAGTTTGGAAATACTGGGTTCCCTCCTTTCCTGTGTCCTTTAACTCCAGTGAGTTCCTGAGAAACCCAAGAGAGCCCATTTTGGTTTCACTTCCTAAATTTGAAGTCATGAGGGGAGGGAAGGAAGGAAGAAAGGAAGGAAGGTGGGTAGTATGGGAATAAGACTATAGATTATGTCACCCGTGACCAGTCTGAAGCTCTGGCAGAGGGAGGTTAGGTGGTAGACTCTCCCTTTAAGGGGGAAGCAAAAGGATCGCTTTCCCCGGAGGTCAGAGCTTGAGCAAATCAAAATGTTGGAGTTGGGGAGGACCTTGGAGACACATGGCGAGTGCCCCAAGTCATTGACTTGAACTGGATTTGGAAGCCTAAGCCTGATGATGATCTTGGTTTGCTTGGGCTGGGTGGCTGAAGAGTGAAAGGGTTTTGTTTTTTGTTTTGTTTTGTTTTGTTTTTTTTTAAATCACTTGGGCCCCTGTCTCCTCTTCTCTCTTTCTTTCTATACATACAAACACACACACACACACACACACACACACACACACACACACACACACTCACACACTCACACTCTTCCCATCTCCTCCCTTTCCTACCCCTCTCTCCCCCTCTCCCTCTCTCTTTCTCTCCTCCTCCCTTAGGACCAATTGGGTCCCATGCTAATCACAGTGAGATGGTGCTGGGGAAAACTTCTGAGCTAAGAGTAAGGAAACCTGGGTTCTGGCACAGAGTTGGGGGTGACCTCACCAAGCCATTTTCAATTGTGGATGTTATTTGGCCCATCTGTGAAAAAGTGTTAGATTAGATAATCTCTAAGGACCTTCCCACTTCTCATCTTGTATATCCTAAAGGCTCTCCCACCTCTGACATTCTGGATCCTAAGAGTCCTCCCACTTTTTTTTTTTTAATTGAAGTTTCTTAATTTTCAGAAAATATGCATGGATAATTTTTCAACATTAACCCTTGCAAAACCTTGTGTTGCAATTTCCCCCCTTTCTACCTACCCCTCCTCTAGATAGCAAGTAATTTAATATATGTTAAAAGATGTTAAAATATATGTTAAATCCATTATATGCATACATATTTATACAATTATTTTGCTGCACAAGAAAAATTAAATCAAAAAGGAAAAAAATGAGAAAAAAATAAAATGCAAGCAAACAACATCAAAAAAGAGTGAGAATGTTATGTTGTGATCTGCTCCTCGTTTCCACAGTCCTCTCTCTGGGTGTATGTGGCTCTCTTCATCACAAGATCACTGGAGCTGGCTTGCATCACCTTATTGTTGAAAAGAGCCTTGTCCACCAGAATTGATCATCGTATAGTTTTGTTGTTTAAGTGTATAGTAATCTCCTGGTTTTGCTCATCTCATTCAGCATCAATTGATGTAAGTCTCTCCAGGCCTCTCTAAAATCACCCTGCTGATTGTTTCTTACAGAACAATAATATTCCACAACATTCATATACCACAATTTATTCAGTCATTCTCCAACTAATGGGCATCTACTTAATTTCCAGTTTCTTGCACTACAAAAAGGACTCCCACTTCTTACAATCTGGGTCCTGAGGGCCCTCCCATCTCTGACATTTTGGGTCATAATTCTGGCTCTAAATCACCATTGTCTGAGGTCAGCTTTGACCTTGGGTCTTGCTGACTGACCTTTGAGGCTCCCAGATGCCAGGTGAGAAGGCTGGCTAGTTGGGCAGCTTGGTTTCAGTCAGGCTTATGGGAAGGAGAATCATTTGAAGTCATTTGAATCCAGATTGCTCAAGGCTTTATGCACCATTTACCTTTTGTCTATCCTGGAGGTAATAGGGAGCCATTGAAGGTTTTTGATCAAGAGAGAAGGGTTAATATGGTCACAAACATCTCCAAGAGATTGTTTTGGCAATTGTGTGAGGGAAGGATCAAAAGAATTGGCAGCCTCCCTGCTTGGGTCAGAGCAAGGTCTTCTGCCTCCAAAGTCAGAGTCATTTCTGCCGGACGGTAAAGCCTCCTGCCTTGAGGACAGAGGCCGCAGGCCAGCAGAGGTAGCAGTCTGGAAGGTCTCTGGGGACTGAATGGAGAAGAGCAGGCTGCTGGGAAAGATCACAGGCCCAGTCTCTTGGGCCAACTCCTGGTTCAAGCTGGGGCAAAGGAAGAGGTGTCACCCCGATCCTCAGTGGGGGATTGGCCGGAAGGGGTAGATTTGGGAGAGGGGGAAAAATTCCCTTCAGGCTGTATTGAGTTTGGGGCACAGGTGGCAGGGCCCGGAGATGGTCACGAGGGGCTTTGGCCCCGAACTTGAGGGTAAGAAGCCAAGGGGAGCCCAGCCGCGTCCGCTTCATTCCTCCTAGCAGAGCTAGGGCTGGGCCACCTGAAGGCCGAATCCAGCCCAGCTCCTAGCCCTGGGGATTTTTCCCTCTCTCTGGGCTGTTTCCTCCTCTGTGAAACAAGAGGGGGAGGACTCTCTCCTGAGGACTCCCAGCTCTAACCATCTGCCTTCTGTCCCCAGGCACCATCTGTGTCCTGCTCTCCTTCCCATTCATCTTTAACCCCTGCCTGGGCTGCACGGCCGCCACCGCCGAGTGGGCCGCCCTCGTCTACTACGCCCCTTTCATCGTGATCTTCCAGTTTGGCTGGGCAGCCACCCAGATCTCCCACCTGTCTCTGATCCCCGAGCTGGTCACCAATGACCACGAGAAGGTAGAGCTCACAGCCTTCAGGTAATGCTGGGCACTCTCAGGGAGCCCTCGGGTGGGAGGTGGCCCTGGGCCCCTTGTGAGAGGTTCTCGGAGCCCTTTTGCTGCTGCCCTTTTCTCCTGCTACAGAGACCGGCCCCACATAAAAGCAACGGGCCTGTTCTGGCACTCCCTCCGCTTCTCAGGACCTCAATTTTCTCTTAGGAAACTAGACCAAAACAGACCCACACTGGGAGACGTTAAAAATAAAAAAACATATTGATATATATATTATAACATTTAATATGTATGGGAATGCCTGCTATCTAGGGGAGGGAGTGGAGGGAAGGAGGGAAAAATTCAGAACAGAAGGGAATACAAGGGATAATGTTGTAAAAAAAATTACCTATGCATATGTACTGTCAAAAAATGTTATAATTATAAAATTAATTTAAAAAAATATATATATAGATAGATAGATATAACAGTCAATAGAAGGAAGCCACCATCCAGTTCTGGCTTGGCCCTGTCAGCTCCTGGGGCCTGGTTTCAGCTCTAAGTGAAGGGTTCTATTCGATGGAAGACTCCAACCCGCTTTCAGGGGATCACCCACCAAGCATTCATGAAATGCCCACCATGTGCCAGGGCTAAGAAGTTTGCAATTGAATATGTCATGGACCCCTCCAGCAATTGTACTCTTAAACACATAGAATTGCAACAGAAATCAATTTGGGGAGCAGCTGGATGGGGCGCTGACCTCAGACACGTAGGATTTTTTAGCCTTTTAGTCACTTAACCCCAATTTCCTCAGCAAAAAAAAAAGAAAAGAATAAGAAATCAATTGTTAATTGATATATCAAACATATAAAAACACATTCACATCCTCCAAAGGTCTTGGATGACTGGCTGATCACAGAATGCCTCCTTCCTAGCACCGATGGCTCCTCCCTCTGATCTTCCAGGGGTGTGAGCTTTGGGGATTGACTCCAGCCCACACTGGGGTTCCACTGCAGCCCTGACTCGGCAGAGGTCTAGGTTTCCCCTCACAGACTGTCCCAGGGAACATGGGGCTCATGGATTGGGCAACAGGATTACATAAGCCTGGGGAGGCTGCAGGGCCCCCAGATAGGGGAAGGGGCAGGGCTGGGGGATGGGAGTTGCCTCCTTCTCGGCTCTCACCCTGAGACCTAGGAGGGGGGGGTTGTACCCTGTGGTTTAGGGGGAGGGCAAGGACAGCCAGACATCTGTGCTGGCTCATGAGTGCTCAGGAGAGGAAGGAGCAGGGCTGGGGTGGGGAGCCGCGGGCCTTGCCCAGGAGTAGCTCCCCCCACTGAAGCCTGTCTCTTTTCTTCCTCCTCCCATCGTCACAGGTATGCCTTCACCGTGGTGGCCAACATTACTGTGTATGGAGCCGCCTGGCTGCTTCTCCATTTCCAGGGGTCCCACTCTGAGGTCCCCGATTCGGGCCCTGGTGACCAGCTGGGCCTGCAGGACGTGCCAGTGTTTAGGGTGAGCGGGGGTCCTGCTGACTGGGCCCTGGCTCAGCCTTCGGGGAGCGAGGCCAGGCCAGGCCAGGAGACAGAGTTCCCCCCCGGGCTGGGCCCTGACCCCCCTCTCCTCCCCAGAACCTTTCCCTGATGGTGGTCGGTGTCGGGGCCGTCTTCTCCCTGCTCTTCCATCTGGGCACCAAGGAACATCCCCGGCAGCGGCCGGGCCTCGAGGAGCCCAGCGAACACAGCCCCTTGCTCCCACCCGCCAGCCGGCCCATGCTCCTCTGGAAGCACTGGCTGCGGGAACCCTCCTTCTACCAGGTAGGAGCATCCTGTGGGCCCCTCCTCACACCTGCCTCCCCGCCACGACACTCGGGACCCCCCCAGATCTGCCCCCTCCGCTTGGCTTCCTCTGCCCTACTCTCAGCTGCCCCCACGTACCCGTCCGCTCCTCTGACCCGTCCGTCCGCTCCTCAGGTGGGCATGCTGTACATGAGCACGCGGCTCATTGTGAACCTGTCCCAGACCTACATGGCCATGTACCTGACCTATTCCCTCAAGCTGCCCAAGGTGAGACGCAGGGATGTCAGGGTAGGGCAGTGAGATGGGCATAGGGTGGGAGAGGGAGGTCGCGGGCCTGTGAGAGACCATGTGACCCCTGTGCCCCATTCGCGTCCCCCACAGAAGTTCATCGCGACCATCCCCCTCGTCATGTACGTCAGCGGCTTCTTCTCCTCCTTCTTCATGAAGCCAGTGAATAAGTGCATCGGTCGAAATGTGAGTGAACCGAAGGAGTCCCTGGGAGATGGAAGGTCCCGGGAGGCCTCGGACCACAGCTTGGGGCCCACCAGCCACTGGCACCTTATCTCAGCTATAGGAGACCCTTGGCCCAGAGAAGGGAATCACAGCCAGTTCCCACGGGGAGCCGCTGTCCGGATTAGAAGTGGTTGCCAGCCTCTCCTTGGGGGGAGCCTGCCCTTCTTTGTTTTGGGGGGAGGCAGTCGGGGTCCTGTCATGCAGCTAGCATCAGGTGTCGGAGGCTAGATCTGAACTCAGGCCCCCCCTTCCTGTCCACTGCTCCCTCCTGTGGGGCCCGTAAAATTAGCCTGGTCTGTGGAGCTCTTCTGGCTGCCCTTCCTGCCTCTCTTCTCCTGGAAAGAGCGTCCCTGGCAGAGGTGACTGGTGCTTGGGGGAGCTGGAGAGGAGGGGCAGTCCCCAGAGAGGCCTTGGTGTGTGTGACGCAGGCCACCCCACGCCCCCTCTCTGTCCCACCTTGCCCTCTCCAGCTGACCTACTTTGTTGGCCTCTTGGTTATCCTGGCCTTTGCCTCCTGGGTGGCGCTGGCCAACTTTCTGGGCGTCGCGGTCTACGGCGCAGCCGTGCTCCTGGGCATTGGCTCCGCCACCATCCTGGTCATGTCCCTGTCCATGACGGCCGACCTCATTGGTAGCCACACGGTGAGCCTGGGCTGGGCTGGGCTGGGGGGGAGCTGCCTCTGCCCGCCTTGCCCATGGCGGCCGGGACGGGGGGCAGAGGGGAGGGCCCACTGACGGCCTGGATGGGGGGGGGGGAGGACTGACAGCCTCTTCTCCCTTCCAGAACAGCGGGGCCTTCGTGTATGGCGCCATGAGCTTCTCGGACAAGGTAGCCAATGGGCTGGCTGTGATGGTCATCCAGAGCCTGTACCCCTGCACGTGAGTCTGGGGAGGAGGACGGGCTGTGGTGGGGACAGTCCCAGGGCCTGGGGGGCCCCATCTGGCTCGGCTCTGCCCGGGGCAGGCGAGTTGGTGGAGGGGAAGCTCACAGGCCGGCCTCTCTCCAGCTCAGACCTGTGCTGTGCGGCCTGCGTGAGCTTCTACCACTGGGTGATGGTGGCCGTGACCGGAGGCGTGGCCGTGGTCGCCGCCCTCTGTCTCTGCAGCATCTTTCTCTGGCCCATCCAAGTTCGATTCTGTGAGTCACCCCGGCCCCTCCCCCAGCGTAGCCCATCTCTTCTCCCTGGGTCGGGCAGGGTCTTCCTCAGAAAGGGGAAGAGGCTGGGCCCAGGAGACAATAAGCCAGGGAGGCCTTTGCCTCTGCCCAACAGGCCATCTCCCCTCCCTCTTGTCCTTCTGGAGATTATCCATAGCCAGGTTAGCAGGGGAGGGGGGCAGGGTCCTAGGACCCGGCTCCAAGGGAGGATATCCCCCCCCAAGTCCACAAAATAGATGCAAATCTATGTAAATTTGAACCTGAAATCTTGTCTACGAGCCTCAAAACAGCTTTTCCCAGCCTCCCATTCTCCTCTGGCCCCCTCGGAGCAGAGCACTGATTTGGGGGGGGAAGAGTTCGGCTCTGTCCTCAGGATCCTTTTCTATGCCCTGCTTCTAGGATGCTTAGGCACTAGCTGGGAGTGGGACAGAGGGAGGAGGAGGTGATTCCTGTGCAGAGGGGCTTTCCCTTCCCCTGGCCCTGCTGAGGACTGAGGAAGGTTCCCTCCCATTCTCTCCAGTCTCCATCCTTCCCCAGGGACCTTGGGGGTGAGCTGAGGGGCTCAGAGGGGGAGGGGAGCATCCCCGAGTTCTGAGCCAACCCCTGTGTCCCACCTCTCCCATGTCTCCTCCCATCCCCAGATGATCCATCTGGGCCCAGCCCCACAGAAGGTGCAACTACATCAAACTCAGGAACCTTCCAGGACATCGCCGTCAACTGAACACTCAGGGAATCTCAGGTGCACATGGACCATTCTCCCCTCCCTGGCTCCCGGGACTCAGATCCCAGAATCTTCTGCAGTGGACCACCCCCAGCTGGCCTGGGGGCTTCTGTTTGTGTCTCCGGCCTGTTTCTCTGGCCAGGGATCTGGGCTGGTAGCTATTTACAAAGAATGTTGGACTAACAAATAAAATCCCACTGTGAGTGTGGGAGTCCCACACTTGTTCTGGTGTGCACACTTGGAGGGACTGAAGGGGGATCGAGAGGCCTCCTGGACCCCAGGATCGTCTTCTGTCATCTCATCCTTACCTCTGAGCTTCGGGGGATTATTGGCTCGGTGTGAAAGGGGAGGAAGGAGGATCACGGCCTCTTGTCCTATGCCCCTTTGCCGTGGCTGGACTTGGGTATGTCAGAGGGAGACCACTTGATTCTGCATCTTGACCCACTCTGACTGTAGAAAATAACTTCTTTCTGGACCTCACTTTTTTCCTTCAGCAAAATGGGCAGGATCTCCCCGCCCACTCCCCTTGTGGGGACTTGTAGAGAGGATTCTTTTTTTTTTTTTTGCTTTCCAAGAGAGATCTTGTGTGGCCTCTGTTTGCCATGTTGTGATTAAGACTCAGGCACTGGGTGTTAACCATTAGCTCTGGTCTTTAGGCCCTCCAGTCTTGGGGAACTCACTACCTCTGAAAGTTTTTCCCCTTCCCCCAGCTGTTTCTGTACTCTGCTCCCAGGTGCCCCACAAAACAAGTTTTATCCCTCTGCCCCTTGAAGGATGTTCAGAGAGCTTTCCTCTGTCCCTCTACATGTAGGGCACGGTTCCCTTCCCCCTCCCCATCCCAGCCACTCGTCTCTGCCCACAGGCCAGTCGCACTTGTCAGGTTTCCTCCCAAACTGAGCTCCAGGCAGAACGTGGGACTCCCACTAGAGTTTGGTCTGGTCAGGAAAGAGCAGCTGCTGTGGGCTTTTGTTTTGTCTTGTTGATGGCTTGGGGCTGGACCCCCACCTAGGCCTTGTAACCAACTCTCGTCTGCCCCGTCCTGTACTTGGGTAATTGGTCATCTGAGCCCAAGGGTCAGGCTTCATTTTTATACCTTAATGAATTTACTATTAGATGTTATTTTATTATTATTATTAATTATTTTGCTAGATTTAGCCCATTATTTTGGCTTTCTGTCTGAAAGTTACCCAGAACTGTTTGATGGGGTCCCACAGATGTCCAGGTGTGTGTGCTTGTGTGCCATAGGCATAAACACATATTGATCAGGGTTTGAGGTTTTAACCACTTAGGGATGGTGGACCCTTTGAGAGTCTAGCAAAGTCTACTGGACCCCTTGCTGGATACAGCTGTTTTCTTACATTTCTATGAAGGACATGCTGAATTTCAGTTAGATCTGTTAAATTTAAGATGCATTCTTTTCCCTACCCAAGTTGACAGAAATTTTGCTGTGTATCCCAGGTTAAGAGTCCCACTGTAGCTACATTGCCACAGCAGATGAGGGTAAGCTCTTGGTTTCTTCATCCTGTGTGGATGCAGGGGGGTCCAACCTAGACTCCATCTCCCTGGATTTCACCCACACTGGCTTTGTGACTGGTCCCTCTCCCTCCCCAGATGCATCCTGTGTCCCACAACCTCAGTGCTAGTTTTCCTCCCTGCTCAGCTCCCATATAACCTGTGCCTCAAGTTTTCCCATCTGTAAAATGGGGATCATACCTACCTGGCAGGGTAGTAAGGATCAAATGTGATTTGGAGTGCACTTTAAAGAATCATGTCAGCAGTCTGTGCTTGACCTTTTGGGAATAGCTAAAGGGTCCAAATGGGGCTGTGTGTTTATCCCTTGGGCAGCCCCACTTTTTTTCCCCTCCATCCCACCCATCAGTTGGATAGGCAGTGCCCTGGAAGAACCAGTCCTAGAGAGAATGGGGGGAAGGGTGAGTGGGAGGACACTGGCTCCTCTCGAAGGTCCTGGGAGAAGTGCCTTCCACAGTGTTAGACCTTTAGTAGTATTTGGGCTTGTGAACAGGGGACGCCAGTTAGTGGGAGGACAAAGGCTCTATGTTCCATCATTGGAAGCCTGGGGGTGATGTTAATGGAGTTTTGCCAGGCAGAGTCCCAAAGAAATTCAGTTAACAACTAGAGAAAGGGGCTAACAAGGAGGTGCAATGTCATCTCCTGGTCTGGGCAACTTCCCTGTCTTGGACAGGGGCATTGGAGACAAGTTCACCTAGATCTGGACTGGCTTGACCATATGGGAGGGGGTGGTAGGACAAAGACCAGCGTCTGTGATAGCCCCTCTCCTCCCCTTAGCCATCCTCCTACCTTGGCCCTCTGAATCCAGATACCCTCTCATGTCCCCCACACCCTTCCACCCCTGCTCAGCTCCTACACACCAAACTTCTTGTCCAGGATTAGTTTGTCCTCCCGGAGAAGGTTCCCCCAAATGGGTCCTGGGCACTATGAACTAGGCAGGGAATATGGGACGGACCAGGGATTTTCTTGAAGATTCTGGGATAGGCTGAAAAGGAGAAAGGTGTCAGGTTCCAAGTGAGGTCCCTTTCCTCTGCCTTTTCTTCCCCTTTCTTATCCCAAAGATGAGGCTTCAGGGGACCTTAATAGGGAAGAGGAGGTGAAGTCTATGGACTCTTCAGAAAAAATGTTGTTTTTGTTTTGTTTTGTTTTGTTTTGCTTTTTAGTAGTGTTTTTCCTCCCAAATACATGCAAGGAAAGTTTTCAACATTCCCCTTTGCAAAACCTTGTGTTACAAATTTTTCTCCTTCCCTTTCCCCTCTCTCTTCCCCAAGACAGCAAACAATTTGATACAGATTAAATAAGTGCAATTCTTCTAAACATATTTTCATGTTGCACAAGAAAAATAAGCTCAAAAGAAAAAAAATGCAAGGAAAAAAAAAAAACAAGCAAACAACAACCAAAAAAGATGTAAAGACTATGTTATGATCCACATTCAGTCCCCACAGTCCATTCTGGATGCAAATGGTACTTTCTATCACAATTTTATTGGAAATGACTTGAATTACTTCATCTTCATTTTTCCTTAAGTTTCTGGATTCCAGGTTAAAAATGCCAGCTTGGTGAAGAGGAACATAGAGTTTGCAAGTTTTTTCCAAGGTCAAGTCAGCAATGAAAGAATGGGAAGACTGGAAAAAATCTGGGATAGAAATCCCTATTGATTCATTAGGGAATTGGCTTGGAAGAAATGTGGGCTTTGTATGTTAATATAACCACATCAGGAATTCAGGTGCCAATTCTGTTTAGAGAAGGCAGACGGGATTGTCCAATTCCTCCTGGAAACTAAGAAACTCATTGGACCAGAAGAAGAGATGAGATGGAGACAAAAGGAACTCAGTCTAGTTAAGGGTAACACTGCAGCAAGTGGTGACTTCCAGGACCACTGAGAACCTAGTTGGGTTCTTGTAGTTCTGAGTTTGATCCCCATTTATTCGTAAATCTGTCTATCTTGACCAAATCTACTTAACCTCTCAAATTCCTTCTCTTTGGTAAGCCTTAAAGCAGTGCATAATATAAAAGTGTTGTTACCTGAAAAAAAATAAATTTAATTCCCTGAACCACAGGATAGATAATGTGAGGATTACAGGAGCTAAAAGGGCTTCATAATCACAAAGAACTATAAAGTTAATTATAATGACAAATCCCAATAATGATGAATAGAATGCTCCAAAAGCCTGGGAGAGATTTCCTTTTAAAGGTTTTGGTGTCTTATAAGACAGTCAACTACATTTAATCAAATGCGTATTGGATGCTAGACACTGTGCTAAGTACTGAGAATACAAAGAAAGGCAAAAATAATGTCTGCTTTCAAGAGACTTAGTCTAAAGGAGTTGGATAATACTCAATGCAAAAAAATTAAAAATACCTGAGTGGCTTGGTAGATAATGTTGGGCCTAGAGTCATTACACCTGAGTTAAAATCTAGCCCCAAACACTACCTATGTGACTGTGGGCAAGTCACTTAATCCCTGTTTGCCTCAATTTCTTCAGCTGTTAAATGGAGATACCAATAGGATATTTTAGGGTTGTTTTGATGGCCAAATGAGATATTCCTAAATTGATTGGCACTGTGTAGATGCTATATAGATACTTGCTAGATACTGTGGGTGCTATATAAATGCTTATTATCCTTTTGTTGTTCTTTCAGTCCTATACAACTCTTTTTTTTTTTTTTCTTTTTTTTTTTTTTTAATTTTTTTTATTTTATTTTTATAATTATAACATTTTTTTGACAGTACATATGCATGGGTAATTTTTTACAACATTATCCCTTGCACTTACTTCTATTCAGATTTTTTCCCTTCCTCCCCCAACCCCCTCCCCCAGATGGCAAGCAGTCTTATATATGTTAAATATATTACAGTATATTCTAGATACAATATATATGTGTAGAACCGAATTTTTTGTTGCACAGGAAGAATTGGATTCAGAAGGTAAAAATAACAGTTTACATTCATTTCCCAGTGTTCCTTTTCTGGATGTAGCTGGTTCTGTCCATCATTAATCAATTGGAATTGGATTAGTTCTTCTCTATGTTGAAGAAATCCACTTCCATCAGCATACATCCTTGTACAGTATCTTTGTTGAAGTGTCCTATACAACTCTTAATGATCCCACTTACTTGGGGTTTTCTTGGCAAAGATATTGAAGTGTTTTGTCATTTCCTTCTCCAGCTCATTTGACAGATGAGGGAATTGAAGTTAGCCCGGTTAAGTATCTTGCTCAGGGTAACCCAGGTAGTAAGTGTCTAAGACCAGATTTGAACTTTGGGCCTGGTAATGGGTCCCCTTTCCCTTCACCATAAGTGCACAGTTATTTAGAGGTCTCCATTTCTTTTTCTTTTTCTTTTTCTTTTCTTTTTTTTTTTTTAAAGCGTTTTTATCACCAGTGTTTAGCTTTTGATTGATTGCTAAGACACTTAGATCCTGGAATGAAAAGTGATCTAGGAAGGCAAAACCCTAGCATGGCAGAGGCAGAAAACAGGGGAAAGGACTCTGCAGAGAGGGGATTTGAACTCAGCCTTGATAGGAACCAGAGAATGGGGAAGTGGTGAGGAAAAGTGGTGGGGGAAAGGGGTGGAACTCAAGAGGAACTACAAGAAAGCCAGTGTGATCAGATCCCGTTTGGAGGCTTAAATGGGAAGTAAATTTATGAAGACTGGAAAGGGAGGAAGAGCCTGAAAGTGAGAAACTGAGAAAAGTAAGAAACCTGTAAGCGTCCTTTTCAGAAAATTCTCTGTTTTTCAATCCAAGATTCTTCCTTGCTAATTCTATTTTCTGTGTTCTAAAGTCCCTTCTGGCAGTAGTATCAGATCACAGTCTTTTAAGAGCTCACTTATCAGTGAACTCAGTCTTTTATTTATTTTTTTTAAGAGCATATTATTTTTTCAATTACAAGTAAACATGGTTTTCAACATTCATTTTTCTAAGATTTTGAGATGCGATTTTTTTTTTTTCTCCCTCTTTTCAGTATTGAAGGAGGCCAGGGGAACTAGGAGGTAGAGATGAGGAGGAGACAGTATTCTAGGCATGGGGAACTGCTCTGGCATTGGGGCTTCAGTGTTTTGTTGATGCTCACCTTCTTCCCATAAAATCCTTTCTCATGCTGATAAAGCAGTTAAAAACATGCTGGCATGTTGGACAAAGATGCTTTGTTCCAGATATACTCTACCACCTCCCACACAAGAGGCAGGAAGAGAGAAAATCACAATTGGACATCTCAGCAGAGTTCTAAAGTTCTTTACTGGAATTTTACCCAAATGCTTTTGCTGTTTTCCAAAACAACTCTAGGCACTTTCTGGTCCCTGAGACTTGTGGAACCTTAGTTTTACCTATCAGTTGAATATAATTACTAATTGCTGCTTCCCTTATTCGGCTGCCACCCTAACTGGATAGCTGGATACCCCAGATAATCCAGGCCACAAGAATGCTTTTCCTGAGCTTATTAATTAATCAACAAATATTTAATCACTAGCTCTATATCTTTGAGAATTGTGTTCTGTCTGGAGGATACAAAGACTCCTGTGAAGTCGCCACTTCTCTCATTCTATTGGGGGGGATACAATATGTACACATATAAACAAGTTCAAAATACATAAACATAAGGGCTTTTTTTCTTTTGGGGACATGAGTGAGAAGACATTCAGAACTATAGAGGATCAAAAAAAGTTATATATAGAATTTAGAAATATATATATTTCTAAATTCTATATATAGAATTTAGAAATTACAGATTCTAAGAGAGCAGCAAGTAGCACGATAGAGCACTAAAGTTGGGTAGAACAAAGTTCAAATGCATTCTGTGAGACTTGGGTTAGTCACTTAATACTTTGCCTCAGTATCCTCCTCCATAAAATGAGCCGGAAAAGAAAATGGCAAATCACCAAGAAAACCTCAAATAGGGTCATGAAGAGATACAACTGAAAAAACTGAACAACAAAGAGAGAAAGATGACTGGGTGATACCTTCCAAAACACAAGAACAGTCATAGAATCTCCAAGGTGGAAGGAATCTCAGGGTCCTCAAGTCCTCTCTGTGAATAAGAATAATTACAATCTCCCCAAACAAGCAGCCAATTATTCTATTAAATTTCATCTTTAAAAATTAGTTTGCAGAAGCATTAATATTAATACCTGTATTCATAATGTTGATCCATCATCCTGCTCCCTCCTGAACAAAGACAACCCCACAAAAAAAACAAAAAAAAAACAATCCTCATCATTAGGCATGTATAGTCAATTAAAAATATCCACATGTTGGTCCAGTTACATTCAAATCAATTTTTTTACATTTGTTTTTAAGATTTTTGAGTTCTAGGTTCTCTCCTTTATCTCTACCCACAATTAAGAAAGCACATGTGAAGTTATGTAAAACATTTCCATAAAAGTCAAGTTGTGAAAGAAAACATAACTCTCCCACCCTAGTGAAAATAAAAACCCTCAAGAAAAGTTAAGTTAAAAATAGAGAGAGAGAGAATGAAAGCAAGAGAGAAAGAGACAGACAGACAGAGAATAGCAATGACATTTATATCTGGTCATCCCAGAATATTGCTGTTACTTTTAATAAATTTCATTTCACTTTGCTTGAGTTCATGGAGGACTTTCCAGGTGTTTTTCCCCCTCTGAGACTATCCTGCTCACCAAACAATAATATTCCATCACAAACACATACCACACTTTATTGAGCCATTCCCCAATTGATGAGCATCCCCTTAACTTCCAAAATTTCCCCTAAGAATTGCTCTGAATATTTTTTGTACATATGAGTTATTTTCCTTCCCCCCTCCCCCAATCTCTTTTGGAATTCTTGCCTAGTAGTGGTAGTGTTAGGTCAAAGGATATGCATGAATTTATTGCCTTTTGGGCACAGATCATATCTTTTGGTCATTTATCAATTGGGGTATGGGTCTTATTTTTTTTAAATAAGTTTGGCTGTTTTCTCTGTGCTTGAGAAATGAGGCCTTATCAGAAAAACTTGCTTCAAGAATGTTTGTGGCAGCCCTCTTAGTGGTGGCCAGAAACTGGAAACTACATGGATGCCCATCAATTGGAGATTGGTTGAATAAATTGTGGTATATGAATATTATGGAATATTATTGTTCTGTAAGAAATGACTAACAGGATGATTTCAGAAAGGCCTGGAGAGACTTACATGAATTGATTCTGAGTGAAATGAGCAGGACCAGGAGATCATTATATACTTCAACAACAATACTGTATGATGATCAATTCTGATGGATGTGGCCATTTTCAACAATGAGATCAAAATCAGTTCCAATAAAGCAGTAATGAACTGAACCAGCTACACCCAGCAAAAGAACTCTGGGAGATGATTATGAACCACTACATAGAATTCCCAATCCCTCTATTTTTGTCCGGCTGCATTTTTTATTTCCTTCACAGGCTAATTGTACACTATTTCAAGGTCCGATTCTTTTTGTACAACTGTTTGGACATTATACATATATTGTATTTAATTTCTACTTTAACATATTTAACATGTATTAGTCAACCTGCCATCTGGGGGAAGGGGTGGAGGGAAGGAGGGGAAAAATTAGAACAAAAGGTTTGGCAATTGTCAATGTTGTAAAATTACCCATGCATATATCTGGTAAATAAAAACTATTAAAAAAAAAAAAAGAAAAGAAAAACTTGCTTCAAAATATTTTTTTTACAATTATGATTGCTAATTGTATTTTCCCCATTTATTTTCTCTTTTATTTCATCCTATCCCTCTTCAAGTGTTTTGCTACTGACGGCTCCCTTTCCCAATATGTCTCTCTTTTATCATCTTCTCCCTCCTTTCCATATCCTATTCCCTTTTTATTTTCCTGCAAGGTAAGACAGATTTCTATATATCTATTGAGTATGTTTGTTATTTCCTATTTGAGCCAATTCTGATGAGAGTAAGATTTACTCACTTCCCCTTTCTTGCCCTTCTTCCCAACCACTATAAAAGCTTTTTCTTGCCTCTTTTTTAAGGCAGATAATTTGTGCCATTCCACATCCCCATTTCCCTTTCTCCCAGTACATTCCTCTTCTTAATTTCACCATTTTTAATTAGATATTATTTCTCCATACTTAACTGTCTATATTAACTGCCATAAAAATGAAAGAGGTCTAATAGCATCTTCCCATGTAGAAATGTAAACGGATAAATTTTATTAAGTTTCTTATGTTGTCCCTTTTCTGATTACTTCCTTATGCTTCTCCAGAGTCCTGTATTCATCATTTCTTAAAAAACAATAACATTCTATAACATTCATATACAATAACTTATTCAGCCGTTCTCCAATTGATGGGCATCCATTCAGTTTCCAGTTTCTTGATACTACAAAAAGGGCTGCCACAAACATTTTTGCACATGTGGGTCCTTTCCCTTTTTTATGATTGCTTTGGAGTACAGATCACTAGAGATACTGCTGGATCACAGTTTGACAGCCCTTTGTCTTGTCAGTTTTCATAAATCTTATCCCATGTTTTCCTTTTCCCCAGGACTTTGCAATCCAGTGGTACTGGACACTTTGCTTTTCCTTAAAGAAGATACTTAATTTCCAACTCTGGGGATTTCCCAGGTGTTGTTCCATGCCAGGAAAGACCACACCAGGAAATCTAAAGTGCATCTACAGGAGTCAAGAGAAACAGAAAAAGAAAAACACAATGAACAAGAGACTAACACAATGAACACAATGAACAAGAGACTAACTGTTAGGATTACTAAGTGAGAACTGAGGTTGTCTGGATAGTTACAAGGTGAGAACTCAGGTTGACTTGACAGAGGGGGCAAGCTCATTGGCTGGGGTGGTTCTTCCCAGAAGCCCTTGCATTATCCCACGCCCATTCTCTGGGAGAATAAAAGAAGAGGACTCTCAGAGAAAGAGGAGACTCTGAATTGCATCAGGCTTGACGGAGCTCTCTGCAGGAAGGGAAGTCACTTCTTTGGACAAGAGTTAACAGCAACTGCCTGGAGACAACGGTTCATTACAGGAAGAAGAATCTGTCGGAGAGATTTGAGTAGAAGACACAGCAGATCTCTTCCCAGAGAGCGATCCAGCAGCTTCTGGAGACGACAGCTCGTTACAATTGGCGTCCACACGTGGGGCAAGGACTTTTGCTTATCCTGACAAGAGGAGCTAGACCAGACCTTCGCAATTTGGTGCCCGAACAGGGACAGACACAGTCCTGATTCCAGTGGAAAAGCTTCCAATCTAGATCTCAGTCTCTCTGACCCAGAACCGTGAGTAACGAGGAAACTTTGTTAAAGATTAAGTGAGCGTGCTAATAGATAAATAAGGAACTTAACTTGTTAAGGGCTAAACCAGGAATCTCTTATAGCTGAAATGGGGCAGATGTTAGCTATATTCAATCCCTGGACCTCAGCCGACTCAACCTCAGCCCCAGACGCAACCTCAGCTCCATTCAGGAGTGGTACTATAGAGAGTATAATCAACATAATTGAGGAGCAGAGTTTACTTGTAACCTGGGTACAGATTGCTAAACTCTTGGCTGCATTAAGACGCACATCCCCTTGGTTCTTAGAGGAAGAAAAGATAGATGTAGATAAATGGAAGCTAGTGGGATATGAAATGAAAGAATTTCAAGCAAAAAATGGGCCTCGTTCAATTTCTGCAGAAGTATTTTATATCTACAACATAGTTCAATTAGCCTTAAACTATCAAGCAAGTTGTAGGAGAAGGAAAAGTTCTAAAAATGAACAGAGGAGGAAGTGTGAGGAAAAAAGGAAAGATCAAGATCTTTCCCTAGAGCAAGAGGATTTAAATGAGGAATTATGGTATGATTCTCTTGAAGAAGCTTCAACCCTGCCTAGAGAACAGATTATTGACAGGCCCACATCAACCCCACCTTCAGAGATGGAGGAAGAAAGAGGGGAAGAGGCAGAAACACAAACAGAATTGCCTGTGAAGCAGCCTAAGCCTATGACAAGATTAGAAAAAGCATTGGTTAAAGCTAAGAGAGAAGGACAGGATATAAGTGATTTTATACATGCATATCCTGTGATTGAAGAGATTGATTCTGTAGGTAAAAAAAGGAGAAGATATGCACCTTTAGATTTGAATAAAATTAAGGATTTGAAAAAAGGTTGTACCCTTTATGGGGCTACATCAGCTTATGTCAAAATGTTACTAGATGGTTTGTCTTATGAAGTCCTAACCCCGAATGATTGGAAATCCATAGCAAGGACATGTCTGGAACCTGGAGAAAATTTATTATGGCTTGCGGAATTTCATGAATTATGTAAAATTCAAGTCAGATGCAATTTGGAAATAGGAGTTAACACACAATTCACTTTTGAGCACTTAGCTGGTGAAGGTCAGTATGGAGAGAATTCGGAACAGATTCATTATACCATGACAATATATGAACAAATTGCTAAGGCTGCAATAAAAGCTTGGGGTGTCCTTCCTGGACAGAAAGATCATGGAGAGGCTTTCACTAAAATACAGCAAGGTCCCAATGAACCTTTTGCAGATTTTGTGGGACGTTTGCAAACTGCTGTCAAAAGAACTATTGGAGAAAATTCAGCTACAGAAATAATGACCAGACATCTGGCTAAGGAAAATGCCAATGAGATTTGCAAAAGAATTATATGGGGATTAGACAAAGATGCTCCTTTAGAGGAGATCATAAGACGCTGTGCTACAGTGGGAACAAATGCTTTTTACACCCGGACAATGATGAATGTGGAAAGGCAGGGTCCCTCCTGGCAAGGGCCTTCTAGAGAAACTCGGCGATGTTTTCAATGTGGAAAAATTGGGCATCTAAGAGCTCAGTGTAGATATGGAGATACAGTGAGAAGACAGGGTGAGAGAAGACCTAAAACTCCATGTCCAAAATGTCACAAGGGCCTCCACTGGGCCTCCGAATGTAGATTGACCCAGGGAAATGACAGATGGGGCCCAGCTTCAGCCCCCCAAGTGGGGCATGATGGCAGCCGAGGTTACATCCAGAGAATTTTAAGACATGATCAATCAGCCAAAAGGCAATCAGATGGAAGAAAGGGATTGAAATTAGGAAAAATAGAGTTGTGTGCAGTAGAGACTACCGAGATACTCCCTGGAGAAGTGAAATCTGTTCCTGTTGAGCCTATGGATCCTTTGCCTCCAGGCACAGTAGGCTTGACCATTTCACCTTCTGAGAGTGCCTACAAAACAGTGTCCATCCATACACTGATGTGGGAGACTGGAGAATGTGTATCTAATATCCCAGTCACTAACACAGGCAGACAACGTGTGATTTATCAACCAGGAGAAGTAGTAGCATCAGCCTTATTGTTACGGACCCCTAATAAGCAATCTAGTGATAGTCGCCTAGATTTTGACTCCAATGAACAAAATCCAGGAATATATTGGACAGCAGCTGTGACAGCTGACCGACCTATGCTTACTATTTATATAAACGGAATACCATTTGAAGGATTGGTAGACACGGGTGCAGATCGTACAGTTATTAGAGGTGCCAATTGGCCCGGTCACTGGCCAAAGATTAAAGCAGACACCTATATGTCTGGGGTGGGAGGATCAATAGCAGCAGAAGTTAGTGCTAGGCCTTTGAGATGGGTATTTGAAGGAGAAACAGGAGCTTTTACTCCTTTTGTGGTTGAAAAAATCCCCATCAATCTGTGGGGAAGAGACATTTTACAGCAGATAGGATTACAAATAAGCACTTCGGCTTTTTAGGCAGGGCTGCTGTTGAAGGCCTACCTGCACTTTCACCAGTTCCTATTCAGTGGAAAACTGATTCACCAGTGTGGGTAGAACAGTGGCCCTTAAGAAGTGATAAAATTCAGGCCTTATTAGACATAGTGCAAGAACAACTTGACCAAGGACACTTGCGGCCTTCTCTAAGTCCTTGGAATTCCCCAGTATTTGTGGTGAAAAAGAAATCTGGAAAATGGAGGATGATAACTGATCTAAGAAGAGTAAATGAACAGATGGAAACTATGGGAACTCTTCAGCCTGGACTTCCATCTCCTACTCAGTTGCCAAGAGAATGGCCTCTATGGGTTATAGACATTAAGGATTGTTTCTATTCTATTCCTCTAGATAAGGAGGATATGAAAAGATTTGCTTTTTCAGTGCCTAGTGTTAATTTGGCTGAGCCTTATAAAAGATATGAATGGACAGTTTTGCCACAGGGAATGAAAAACAGCCCTACTATGTGCCAAATGTATGTTGCAGCTGCTCTTGCTCCAGTAAGAAAAGCCTTTCCAAAAGTAATATTGTTACATTATATGGATGATATTTTGGGATGTGCACCTGAGGAACAAATGTTAGAGGCATGTCTACAAAGGACCATGGAAACATTAAAGTACTACAAACTGCATATAGCTACAGAAAAAATTCAAAGACATGCTCCTTTTCAATATTTAGGATATGAAGTATATCCTAAGGTGCTTACAGTACAAAAACTCTCCTTAAGAACAGAGAAGCTAAACACCTTAAATGACTTCCAGAAATTGATAGGAGATATCCAATGGATGCGTCCCGTGCTAGGCTTGACTACCTGTCAATTGCAACCACTATATGATATTTTAAGGGGAGACAGTGCTTTAAATTCACCACGCCAGCTTACAAAAGAAGCACAAAAGGCTTTGAGAGAAGTTGAACTGGCTTTATCCAATGTGGTTGAAAGAGTCACTCAAAAACCCTTGGAAATATCAGTTTTTGCTACAAAAGAGGCACCCACAGCAGTCCTTCATCAAGGAGACAGAGTGATTGAGTGGGTGAACCTCCCAGCACAACCAGAACAAAGCCTTACACCTTACCCAGTGCTTGTGGCTAGGATTTTATTAAAGGCTATTAAGAGAGTAACACAATTATTTGGGATAAGTCCTGAAAAAATATACACATTCTATACTAACGCACAGATTAATGTATGCTGTGAGAACATCCCAGAATGGCAAATTTTATTGGCCACCGCTCCAAATTTTGCACATGGATCTCCATTAAAGATTACCCGGCTACTACATAATTGGCGATGGATTTTTGAAGAAAAGGTTTCTAAGGTTCCTCTTAAAGGACCAACAATCTTTACAGATGCCTCCAAAGAAAATATTTGTGCCATATACTCTCATGATTTAACCATAAAGAGAGTAATCAGGACTCCTTTTCAATCCACTCAACAGAATGAATTATTTGCTATCATGCTAGCTCTCACTTATTACCCAGGAGACGTAAATATAATTACTGATTCAGCCTATTCAGTAGGTGTAGTACAAAGAATTGCCACAGCCCAAATAAAATTTGCAGCCTCCAATATTTATCAGCTCTTTAAGGAACTTCAAGAGCAAGTGAGAAAACATCCAGGCAAGATTTATATCTTGCATGTCCACTCACATAGTGGACTTCCAGGTCCCATTTTTGATGGAAATTCAAAGGCAGATAGCCTTCTAACCATGTTAGCCAGTAGTCCTTTATTTCAGGAAGCACAAGAATCTCATTCTAAATATCATCAGGCTGCTCGAGCTTTACGTTTACAATTTGGAATCACAAGAGAGGAAGCTAGGAGCATAGTAAAAAGCTGTACAGCTTGTCTTCCTTTCCATGCTCCTACACTCCCTCCAGGGAAGAATCCTCGTGGTTTGAGACCCAATGAAATCTGGCAAATGGATGTGACCCATTATAAATCTTTTGGTCGTCTATCTTTTATTCATGTCGTGGTAGACACCTTTTCAGGATTCACATTTGCAATGCCAGCAGCAAAAGAGACAGCCCGAGTGGTCACTGAATTCCTTATACAAGCTTTTGCAATTATGGGTGTGCCACAAGCAATAAAAACAGACAATGGACCTGCATATACGTCCAAACATTTTACACACTTTTGTGCACAGTATAAGATTTTACATACCACGGGCATACCCTTTAATCCTCAAGGGCAGGCAATAGTAGAGAGAAGAAACAGAGATATTAAGACACTCCTCCAAAAACAAAAGAAAGGGGGAGCCACAGGTAACCCTAGAGAACTTCTAAATTTAGTTCTCTATACCATTAATTTTCTAATTTTTGACAAAGATGCACTGGCTCCAGCAGACAGGTTTTATAACCCACCAGAAGGGCAGTGTCCAGTGCGAGCAGCTCCACTGTCCTTAGATAATCGCCAGGTGATGTGGAGAGATCCAGAAAGTGGTGAATGGAAGGGACCAGATAGGTTAACTGCCTGGGGGAGAGGGTTTGCTTGTATTTCTTCAGCAGGAGAAGGAATCAGATGGGTGCCAACGAGTCATATTCGCCTTGTCCACCAGAGAGAGACAGAAAAAAGAGAAAGACCTCAAAATAAAGGAGAAGATCTAAGAAACATCTGACACTGAAAGATCATGGATAATAAGAAGACTGTTAAAGAACTTTAAAAACCAGCAGGAATCATTGGACTTCCTCACACAAGATGAGACTAATGGACAATGGACTTATGGACATTTATAAATTTTCAATTTATGATTATTTGATTATGATTATGTTATATACTTCTAGCATGTGTTATGTTACTATGTTACTATGTGCTTATGTAATTTATGTAATTATCTGTAATACTTCCCATATTGATGGATTTATGTTTCAAGGTCATGACTGTCCTATGTTCTAAATCAAAAGAAAGGGGGAGATGTTAGGATTACTAAGTGAGAACTGAGGTTGTCTGGATAGTTACAAGGTGAGAACTCAGGTTGACTTGACAGAGGGGGCAAGCTCATTGGCTGGGGTGGTTCTTCCCAGAAGCCCTTGCATTATCCCACGCCCATTCTCTGGGAGAATAAAAGAAGAGGACTCTCAGAGAAAGAGGAGACTCTGAATTGCATCAGGCTTGACGGAGCTCTCTGCAGGAAGGGAAGTCACTTCTTTGGACAAGAGTTAACAGCAACTGCCTGGAGACAACGGTTCATTACAGGAAGAAGAATCTGTCGGAGAGATTTGAGTAGAAGACACAGCAGATCTCTTCCCAGAGAGCGATCCAGCAGCTTCTGGAGACGACAGCTCGTTACAACTAACCACAGATAAACTAGATTTTAATACAGGGAGATACAGCTACTATCTCCAGGAGTCAGCTAGGTGGCGCCATAGGGCGCAGAGTACCACCTTTCAGGTTAGTTAGGAAGTCATTTCCCTGAGTTCAATATAGCTTCAGACCAGCTTTATGACACTAGGATAATCACTTAAGCCTCTTTGTCTGTTTCCTCATCTTTAAAATGAGCTGGAGAGGGAAATGGCAAATTTCCCTAATATTGTTGCCAAGAAAACCCCAAATGGGGTCATGAAAAGTCAGGCACTATTGTAACAAATGAACAAGGTTATCAAGGGAATTTAATAAGATAAAAGATCTCAGAGTAGTTTTTCTTTTTTCTTTTTAATTTAATTTTTAAAATTAATGTCACCCAGATTTCCTTTTTTTTAAAACCACAAACTGATATAAATTTTTACATCAGACTTTTCTTTGCACATTATATTATTACAGTACTGTTCATCATTAATTAATGTTAATTCATTAAGCATTAATCAGAAATTGAAAAATTGAACCGTCAGTTTCATTCATGCAGAAGAGCAAGATGAGAAAATTCGTTCATCAGGAACTACATTACTGTGAATTTCACAGTCACATGATTAGTTTTTGGATTAGACGGACTCTTAAGGATACTAAACTGTGTTGTTCTTTGCATAAATAATATCAATTTCTCCCTGATTGTTAGTTTAGCCATTTCATAACCTAGAAATGATTGATACATAGCAATATATTTGTATCCTCTCTCTCTGATGTTCATTATTTTGAGACAAGCAATGAAATAAAGAATCATGGGATTGGATGCTACTTAAGTAATGTAAGACGTACTGTACACATATACTTTCTTTATCAATGTCCCTCTAAATTATCTAGTACCTTTCTAAAATATCACCAGTAAAGACAAAGTATACTATAAAATATGGCTTCCAGAATAAAGACTCTCTAGCAAAAATCAATCTATTTACAAAATATTCTTTTTTTTTAAAGTTTAATTTGAAACAAAATTTCTACATAATAATTGTAAATCCACATAATTTTCTTTCTTTCGCTATCCTAGTTCTTCTAAATAAAATTAAAACCCAGATTGACCCTTAGGGCTTTGAGTCCCACTAGATTTTGTGGTTTCAGTTTTTAAATCTTGTTTTGTATTGCGTATTTACTGGTTTAGGGAATTGTGAGGGGCTGAAATATTGTAATTGAAAGTAGTCACCCAAGCAGGAACAGTTTCATTAGGTGAACTATGTTTGCTTGAGTTAGTAGAACTGAATGGCAATATTTTGGGGAGGGTGGAGGGGGCCGGGGAAGTGAAGAGGCCGGCAAAGCAGAATTGAATTTGCTCAGAAGAAACGCCAGACACACAAAATTAGAGAATCTACCCCAACTGTTCATGGGGATTATTTTGTCCGACCTGTGGCGGAACATTCAGAGCTCCTATTGGTCTGAACAACCTCAGTCGGACACGTGGTAACTGGACTCTAATATAGTGATGTCATTTTGGTCCTTTTCCAGAAGAAGGACAGCAAACAACCAGAAGTGGAGAGTGTATGTTTAGTAATAGAATGTTCACTATTCTCCGGTGTAGGGACAAGGTTTCTTTGTCCCGATTTTGAGAGAGAGTGTAGTTCTGTAAAGTCTTAATTATTTTAAGAAGGGAAAGGGAAGGAAATGGAATACACTGGGAAGGAAAAGGAAAAGGAAGGTTAGGGAAGATTATCTTATCTAATCTTTTCCCAAGGAAAAGTCTATACAGAGGAGGAGAAAGAGACAGGAGAAACTGGTCAAAAGAAGGAAGAATATCTATATACACAATTTGGTACAAGGAAAAAAGGAGGAAGAAGGAAGACAGAGAAATAATAGAGATGTTACATTAAGGGAGGGATTAGTTCTAAGCAAAATAAATTCTAATTAAAGATGTGCAAAAATATTTATAGCCACTCTTAGTCAAAAAAAAAAAAAAAAGACACTGAAGGTGGTACTGTCCAATTGGTAAATAACTGAATAAGTTGTGACATACATATTATAAAATGGAATACTTCTGTGCTGTGAGAAATGAAGGGGATGGTTTCAGAGAAATCTGAAAAGACCTCTAAGAACTGAAGGAGACTGAAATGTGCAGAATAAGGGGAACAATTTGTTCAAGGACAATATCTTAAAGACAAACAAGTTTGAAAAACATGAGAACACTGATCACAACAGTCCAGAGAACTTGAGATGAAACATGTCACCCACCTCTTGATAGGTGAAAGATTCAGAGTATAGAATGAGGAAAAAAAAATTTAAGTGGCCAATGGGGAAATTTGTTTTGTTTGACTACATGTTTGTTAAAAAAAAAAAAAAAAAAAAAAAAAATTCATTTTGGAAGAGAGAAGAATGGGTGGAAAGAAGAGGGATGAACTTTTTTTCTGATTGAAAAGTTTAATTTAACAAAAATAATATAAACATTTTGGAATGTTGATAATTGGCATTCCTACTTTATCCTGACTATTATCGGAAAGTCTTTTAACTTTTCTCCATCACATATAATGTTTGTTCTTGTATTTATTATTAGTTATATTAAATGTATATTATAGTACATATTATATATTAAAGATCCATTTATTCTTACATTTTAAAAGTTTTTAAATAAAATACAAATGCTTTTTACTACTTATAATTAACATTATTATATTGATAGTCTTCCTTTTATTGAACCAACCCTGTCTTCCTAGTCATAGCATAGTCCTAATATGTTTTAATAAGCTGCTTGCTAATATTTTATTAAACTTTTTGTATCAATGTTCATTAGGTATATTGGTGCTGTAATTTGTTTTGTTTCTCTTGCTGATGTGTAGATATCAAGACCATATTTGTAACATAAAGTAAAAAGGTAACTATTCTTTGAATATTTGACAAAAATTGACATGTAAATCTCTTGGGCTTCAGGACTTTTTCCTTGAGAGTTCATTTATGATTTGTTCAATTTTTTTTTTCTGATGCTGGATTTAAGTCATCTATTTCTTATTTTGTTAATGTAGATATATTTTTGTAAGTATTCATTCTTTCCTCTAAGTTACTCTGTTTTGTTATTTAGGCAAAATAGTTGAGAGTTCAGTTGAGAGTTCTCTTTTTAATTTTTGGTATGAACAACTTAGTTTTTCTTTCTCTTAAAAATCAAATGAACTTTTTATCTAATTTTTATCCTTTTTCATGAGAGTCTAAGCTTTTAAAAAAACTTTCAATGCTTTTTAAAAATTTTTAAATTTTTTATTTTTTTGCTGAGGCAATTGGGATTAAGTGTTTTAGGCCAATTGAACTCAGGTCCTCCTGACTTCCACTGCACCAATTGGCTGTCCTTCAATGATCTTTTTGATGTCAAAGTTACTCATCTTTTCTAATTTTCAAAATTCCTGTTTTGCTTTGGAAATGTTTAACTTGTTCAAGTTTTTCTAGTTGCATATAAACTTTTATTAAACATCCACTAATTGCCAGGCACTGTACTAAATACTGGGAGGAGGAAGAAGAAGTGCATTCAGGAATATAAAGTTTCCCTTAAGAAATGCTGCATCCCACGGATTTTGGAATGTTGTCTCATATTCACTATTTCCTTTTATAAAAATCCCTATTGTTTTTATATATTTTTCATCATCCAGTTCTTTAGAATTACATTAGTTTCCAATTGCTTTTTAATTCTTTTAAAAGCCATTGTGATTGGCAAATGTCTACTATTTGTCTTTTTCTGTTTTTTTTTTTTTTTAAAGACATTTTTGCCCCAATACATGGGCAGCTTTTGTAAAAGTTATATGTACAGTTCCTTTCTATAAGAGTCTTTCACTGAGGGCCAAAGCTCCATCATCTCTGATTTTCTAAAGTTCTATTCAGATCTTATTTAATTATTATTATTATTTTGCTTAGATGTGTCTATATATGAAAGGTTTACATTGAGATCCCCTACTTTTTTTTTGGTTTTTACCTCTTCTAATTCAATGAACTTTTTTCTTTAAGCATTTAGATGCTATACTATTATTATCTGTGGTGCTCTTAAGCACAATAGATATAACAGATAAATGCAAATCTAACTTCTCTTTTATCTCACTTATTGGTTTATCACATCTATATTTACTGTAACCTTATCTGAAATCACAGTTGCCATGCTTGCTTTTCTCTGTTCATCTGAAGCATAATGGATTTTGCTCCAGTCCCTCATTTTAATTCTAAATGTTAAATGTTTCTTGTTAAGTGACACAGTCAGATCCTGTTTCATTCTTCTATTCTCTTGTGTTTTATGGATGAATTCATTCAAGTTACCAATAAATCAACAAACATTTATTAATGTACTATTCTGTTCCAGACACTGTGCAAAACACTGGAGATTAAAAAAAAAATCTATTTAATTTCTACCCTCAAAAAGGTCATTGTCCAATGGGGGATGATAACATGGAAATAGATTATGTGCAGGATAAATAGGAGCCAATCTTTAAAAAAAAGAAAAGGAAAAAAAGAAAATGTTGAATCAGGAAATGTAGTGTGATGTCTGAGGAATAGTTAGGAGGCCAGTGTCTCTGGATCACAGAATAATGAATAGGGGAGTGAGGAGTGAAGGATAAAAAGGCTGGGAAGGCAGCGGTGAGCTTCGAAAGACAAAGGATTTTGTTTGCTCCTGATAACCAAATATATACTCTCTGGTCCTTTTCCTTCTCTCTGCTTCTTCTTCTCCTCTTTTTACAAATAAGAAGGTGGGAGAAAATAGGGAATTTGCCTACTCTGTGACCTAAAAGCAAAAAGACGTATTTCCTCTCTGTTGAAGTTATTCTCTTCCCTTTTCCCCAGTCCCTATCCCAAATATTTCTTCTTTCTTCCCTTTTAATTCTCCTTCACATTCCTCTTTCCAGCATTTGGGTTTATTTCACTTAAGATTACATCTGTAACTATCCTGATCACCAAGACTAACCAGGCCCTTTCCAGAGGCACTCCTCCATTTTTGGTGTCCCCCTTCCTCCTACTGGCTCCAGGGGACCGTACTGTGCAGCAGCAGATTCACCCAGTAAAATCTTCTTGGTGGAAGGCTAGACCAGGCTGAAGATAACCACTGTCCACCCCAAGCATTTGATGAGGTTCTCTGAAGGAATGGGTGGATGAGAACAATTTGTTTCAACAGTCCTAAGCAAGGTGCTACGGAGCATGGGAGCTTGAAGGTCCTCCACTGCATCCCAGGCCCCTCGCTTGTTTTGTCTTGTCTTGCCATTGGCCTTTTTCAGTGAGTGGAAGAAAGAGCAACTAACTTTGTGCTGCTCTCCTTCACTTAAATCCAATTCACCCTGCAATGTCTTTGGCCTTCGAAATTAAAAGACAAACAACCCTCCTCCTTCCTTGCTGCCTCCTGCTTCCCTAATGTGTTACTGTTAAAATCTTTACGCACAGTATACAATATTTATCTAGTTCAGATGAAAGGGGGATTCATGTGACAACATCCATTATCCTGCCCCTTCCTCCAATATTATGTATTCTTAATTTTAGATGATTCTATGTCATAATGATTTACCTTCTTTCTTTCCCAGTATAGATCCTTATGCCTTCATTTATGCCTTTCTCTTTAGACCATCAAAATAAAATTATTAAGAGGATCTGCTTTTACCTTTCTCTATGATCCTTGAAAAATTATAGGTTTTGAGAACTTATTCTCCTACTAATATGCTAAACAATTTATCTATGCATTCTATTTTAATTATAATTTTAAATATATATATATATATATGTATATATATATATATACACACACATATATATATATATTTTTCAACAATGACCCTTGCAAAAACTTCTGTTTCAACTTTTCCCTTCCTTCCCTTCACCCCCTCCCCTAGATGGCAGGTAGTCCCATATATGTTAAATAGTATATGTTAAATACAATATATGTATACATATTTATACAGTTATCTTACTACACAAGAAAAATTTGATTTAGAAAGAAGGTAAAAATAACCTGGGAAGAAAAACAAAAACTGCATTCTCATTTTAAAATGTGTATTTATTTCAGGCTTTTTCATTAGAAATGCTTAGAAATCTTTTATTCCATTAACAATCCATCTCCCCTAATTTCTTTCTCCTAGTAGGATTACATTTACATTTTGCTGGATAGATTTTTTCCTTTTGGTTGTAAGACTTTGTTTTGCCTTTTGGAATTTCATATTCCAAGGTCCCCTTCTTTATGGAGGCAGCCGAGAGCCTTGCCTCATATTTCACACAAAAAAATTTTGAAGCCTTTCGAGTGATATATCTCTTCTCGTGTTATTCTCATCTCATATCAGAGATGCCTTCTGTTGCTTGTCTCTCCCTACTGATTCCTCCCTTCCTTCCTGCCAAAAAATCTCCCTATGTCTTCCCCATCCTCAAAAAACCTTCACTTGATCCTTCTACTCTTGCTATCATTCTATATATTTTTTTCTGCCATTTGGGACTAAACTTGAGAAGGCTAGCTACAATACCTGCCTCCACTTCCTCTCCTACTCACTTTTTAGCTGCCCAACAACCTGGCTTTCAACCTCACCATTCCACTAAAACTGTCCTAAGTTATCGATGATCTGCTTTTTGTGAAATTCAATGACCTTTCTCTAGTACTTGTAGTATTGTAGTACTAGTATTCTTGGCTGCTCTGAAACTCTGGCCACTGTTCACCACCCTCTTTTCTCTAGGTGTTTTGGGATACCACCCTTCCCATTCCCTTTCTAACCTTTCCTCTGAGTTTCCTTTCCTCGTTAAGGTCATATCCACTAATTGTGATTTTCCAAAGGGCTCTATTCGGGGTCGTTTTCCTCCTTTACAATATTTCACGTAGTGATCTCATCAGTTCTTACTGATTTAATCATCTCTAAGCTAATGATTCTCAAATCTACTTATCCAGCTCTAACCTTTCTGCTGCTCTTGTCTTGCATTGCTAATTGTCAGGTAATTCAAATTTAATGTCCAGAACTCAACATACCCAAAATGGAACTGTCCTCCCTAAACCTTCCCCTTTCCAAACCTCCCTGTTGCTGGTAAAGGTATCACCATTCTTCCAGTCACCCAGACTCATGAATCATCCAAACTGTTGCCAAAGCCTATTGATCGGACCCTTGTGAAGTGAGATGTCCCTTTTTTTCTATCACCGCCACCAACCTACAGAAGGCCCTCCTTCCTTCATTGTTGGACTGCTCTAGTACCTGCTGGTGCGTCTGCCTGCCACGTTTCTGCCTTCTTCAGGTCATCTTCAACAACCAAAAGGATTTTCCTTCAGAATAGATCACATCATCTTCATACTAAACTCCAGTGACTCCCCATCACTTCCAGGACCCAAGAAGTCCTGTTTTGCATCCAAAGCCCTTCATAACTTAGACCTACCCTTCTACCCACTTTCTAGACTTCTTACACCCCTACCACATACACTGGCTTCCATCCTTGATATTTCTGCAACAAGACACCCCCATCCCCAGGCTCTGAGCATTTTCCTTGGCAGACCCCCAAGCTTGAAGGTTCACTCTCATCTGATCTCTGTCTACTGACTTCCTTCACATGGATGTAGAATTTCCATCCTCTTAATCCCTCTTAATTCTAGTTGACTTCCTTATGCTAATTATTTCCTATTTATCGCGTATAAAGCTTGTTTGTAAATATTTATTTGCTTGTGGCGTCAGGTGACTGCAAGCTCCTTGGAAGAAGTCTTTTTTCTCTGTAACCTAGTAAAGGTGTTTAAGTGCAACTAGAATCTCTGATATGAGGGCTGCTGAGACCTTTCCAGGGCTCTCCACCTACCTTTGGTACCTCCTTTACCCAACTGTTAGCTGCAGCTCCAAGAAGTTGTAGCATGTACAACAGTAGCCACACCGAGGTAAACCCGCAGGTCTCAAACCTGTCAGTCAGGGAGCTAGAAGGATCTCCACCCCAAGCAGAGACAGGCTGCACCAGATTGAGGGGTACCAGCAGGCCTCAAACCTGTCAGTGAGAGAGGATGTCCACCACTGAAGATTTCCTCCGGCATATTGGATGGATGAGAACAATTTGTTCCAATGGCCATAAAAGCGGCTGAAGCTTTGGGTTACTTGCTGTCTAGGGAAGAGGGGAGGGAGAAAAATTTGGAACATAACGTTTTGCAAAGGTAAATGTAAACTTTGCTATTATTTATTTAAAAAAAAAAGAATGGATAAGTTATCAAAGGATAAACAAGAGAATTGTGGTAGGCCCAAAACAAGCAAGAGCTGACCAAGGTACAGAGGCAGAAGAATATAAATTACGTGCAGAAATCAAGAAGTTTGGCTGAGGCATCAAGGGTAGAGGGAATACCATGAAATAAGTCTGAAAAGATAGAAATGGTTGTGGAAGGATTTGAAAAATAGCTTATAAATTTGGCCCATGCAATCTTTTGCTCTTATATATTCCTACAGTTTTGAACTCAAAATGCACTGAACCAAGCTGATGCAAATATGACTGAAAGCTCTCAAGAAATCTGAGGGAGAAGGAACACTGGGAAGTGAATGTAAACTGTTAGCACTACTGTCTATCTACCCAGGTTACTTATACCTTCGGAATCTAATACTTAACGTGCAACAAGAAAATTGGATTTACACACATATATTGTATCTAGGTTATATTGTAACACATGTAAAATGTATGGGAATGCCTGTCATCTAGGGGAGGGAGTAGAGGGAGGGAGAGGATAATTTAGAAAAATGAATACAAGGGATAATGTTACTCATGCATATATACTGTCAAAAAAATTTTATAATTATAAAATAAAAAAAAAGAAAGAAATCTGAGAAGAAATTGGTTAAGTACTCAAGGAAAATTTTTGTGTCCATGTGTGGGGGGGGTCTCAGTACTGGGACCAATTAACATATTTTCATCTTAAAATTTTTGCTTAAATTATAAAACAATTACCCTCCTTCCACTCGCATTATCTTCTTCAGGATGATTTCCCTGGTACTGTCTTGGTAACTCCCATTCAGCTTGCTTATAGTACTTTGTCTGCAAATCTTTTAATTCACCTAAGTGATACTGTGTATTTATAATTGTCAGTTACTAAACATGCAATAAGTAGCTACTAGTGCCAGGCACTATTTTATCTCCTTATGATTTTGTAAAATGAGATTTAACCTGGCATTGAAATGTGAGTGCACAGACTGCTGGGCTTGAGATCAAGAAACTCCCCAAGCTGGGTGACCATGGCCAAGTCATTAACCTCAGGCCCTGTCGGGCACCAAGAGCAGCTTCTCCCTGGGGAGTTCCCTACAGAGATGCAATCACAGGCCCAGACAGGAGCACTTGCTTTGGAGCTGGGAGGAACCTGGGTCCACCCAATCCAGTTGTACCCATGGCAGCCAGGAAAGAAGGGGTCAGAGGTAAAGCAGTGAAGCAAAGCGCAGCTTCCAGCAGCTCAGTGATATTTGAATGGATGGGTGTGTCTGGAGTATGCTTACACTAGCACATGCTGTTTCCCTTCAAAGACAAATTTTCTGAAGAAAAAAATGTCTTGGACAGCACTTCTCCCTCTCCCTCTTCCCCCCCCCCCCCCCCCCCCCGCACCTGCTCAATAAATAAGACTGGGCTGAGACAGACAGATTTGCTCTGTAAACAGTGGGCTGAATCGGATATAGCTTTGCTGGGGGATAGAGCTAGACCAGATGACCTCTGATGGTCAAAGACGAAGAGCCAGAAAGTCGGGGCACAATGTTGGAGAGGACACAGTGCTGGCCAAGCCTGCCTCAAAAAGGCCATTGCATCAATCTAAGCGCAGAAGTGAGGGAGGATCAAGAGTGTCATGTGTCAAGCTTCTGACAAAGAGACAGGGTCAAGCTTAAAGTTACAACTTGTTTAATGCCAGTTACACTGCTTTACATGAAAAACTTACACTGTTCTCTCAATATATACTCTCCACCTTTTGATGCAACATGTGGGACAAGCCTCCCGTTCTGTGGACTGGCCTGTATAAATTCTGGAGGAAGAAATTCCCCACTCTTCCCCAAACCACCTCAAAACTGTACAACTTAGTAATGTCACAGATCATACATGGAAAAATACAATATTTCACTTTTTTTGTTGTCTCATTTACAAGTTGAATTCAGCAGACACTGGACAGCCAATTGTTTTGCACAATCAATGACACAAGATTCTATGCACAGATCTAGGCATGCATACAGCTCCCCCTCCCGCCCCCCACACGCATGGAACCAGCGAGACCTTGTCTGAGGGCAGTTCCCTGAACTTGAATTCCTTTGGCAACTGCACAGGGCAGGGGATGGGGACAAGGCGGGAGTTGGTTTTATCATTGAAAAAAAACAAAACAAAAACAAAAACAAAAACAAAAAATATATATATATATGTATATACACACACACGCACGCACACACATATACACTTATTTCTTCTCCCAGCAAAGTCTCTTTGGTGCCCCTGGGCAGTCAGGTAAACTTCTCTAAGGATTCTTAATGATGAATGATAACGGCCTAGAACAGAACTCACAGCTTCAATGGCCTTTCTTCCCAAGGCTATGAGGCTTGGGTAAGAGATTAATTCCATTGAGAAGATACTCTTACTGCCTCTGATTAGGTGTGGGATGAAATTCAGTTTCTCAGCTGTCCAGTTTAATCATGTTTGATGTTAAAAATAAAAATTTTAAGAGGCATGAAAAAAATGTGCACATTCATCAGCCATTAAAAAGAGCAAAAAACTGAAAAACTCTGTGCAGAGACTTGGCTGGTTATTCCCCTTTATTATCTGCTTTGCTCATGGTTTTCTGAGGCTAAGTTTTATGAAAATCATGAGTTTCAAACACATGAAACAAACCAAAAAAAACCACCACAAACACATACGTATATACACACACAGACACACACATATGGGAGGGCTCAAGGAAAGTCACAGAGCAAAGGAAACATTTCAAAAAGTAGAGCTTTCCAATAAATCCAAATAAAATTCTCACCTGTGCTTTGACTATTTTCTTTTTAGCTTAGAAGCAGCTGCACAGTGTAGACCCAAGAGATAGGTGAGACCAATATTTGAAGTATAACCTAAGGCATTGGGGATTGGCATTTGAGCTAGGAAGCCGAGAAAACCCGGGCTTGTTGGCAAAATCCATCCTTTTCTCCACCTCAGTGTTGTTTCCTGCCAGCGTACTGCTCTACTTAACAATGCTTCCGGTTGCTCTGTCCCAGTCTTCCAATGGCACAGCTGGCTAGTGGAGCCTCTGGTCCCCCAGGGAACAGATGGCCGCCTTATTTCGCCTGTCTTTCCTAACATGGGGTTTTCAGAGTACCCTGAAATTCAGGGCAGGGGTGGGGACAGTCCTTACAAGTGACCAGCACCAAAGGTATCAAGTCTCTCCCAGTGGCCTCTCTCCCCACCCGGTGCTCTTTTCTACTTCAAGAACAGGCCCTCATGGGCTTAAACCTCTGAGGTAGGAATTGCTGTGACAGGCTGCTCAGTTTTGACCTGAGCCACAGAAGTCTGGGCCGTGTCACTCCAGCTTAAAAGGTAGCTATGAGAGGGCATGGAAGGGGAAGGCGAAAAGCCTGAAAGGCTCAGATGGTGGTTTGGCTACAATAGGCACCCCAAGGTTGGCCAAACTGCCCAAAGGGTAAGGGTGGAGGAAGAGCCAGGCACTGTATTTCAAAGATGTTTTTACCTAAAGCTCTAAGGAACACACATTAACTATAATTTTTTCAGGTCCAAATTGTCCAATTCTGTCCTAAGGAGACTACTCTTCACTGGAGTCTTTATGCAGGAGTTTGAATCCCAGATTGTCCTTACTGAGCTCTTTAATCAGAACCCACATGTTCCACATGGTCTGGTAGAGTCTATTGAAAGGAACAACCAAAACAAGGAAAACAAGAGACAGAACAGACCGACATCCAGTAACAGTGGGGATGAAGGCAAAATGTACAGCAGGACTGAGGATGAGCACATAGAGGGGAGAAAAGGACTGCAGGGACTGGAAGCAATGTTTTCTTTCTTGAAGCTCAAAGCCATATAAACTGCCCTTCCCAAGGTCCCCCTCACTGTACCACTCAAAGCACCAAGAACCCCACCTGTCCAGTAGGAAACAAAAGAATTAAGATTTCACTCTGAAAAATAAAAATGCTTTTCTGAAAAGCTTTGATCTAATAAAGATTAAAAAAAAAAAAAAAGCTGGTGTCCAGATTCATAAACACATGATGCCCTCTTTTTCCATTCAAAAGAATGACAATTTGAAATAACTTGTTTTCTTTGATAGCAAATCCAACCCAATATTACCTCATCCTTAAAAAAAAAAAAAAAAAAAAAACAACCAACCCCCCACCCTTTTTTTTGACCACGTGGTGCTATGACCAACGTGGCAATATATATGGTAGGCCAAACAACCCTAGGTTCTGCTACAACTTTCACACACTGGTCATTTCTCCCCATAAGGCTAAGACATACAGAGATGAGTTTTGAATGGGTCACATTCTCAATGATATTGTTTCCTTAAAAAGTCATTTTAATTGAGCTGCAATGAAATCATTTCTTCTGTTGTATCCGTGGAGGCCTTCGTGCTTATTAAGCCCTAAACAATTTAAGTGCTGGATGTCGCTGTTGTATTTTAAGCTGGGTGGTTGTATCTGCCAGTAGAAGCTGTCCCACCTACACAATTGCCACAGGCCTTTGGCGCTGACAGTTCGGAGCATGTGGCGTGCACTGGAGAACACAGTATGGCATTTCACTCTTCTTCTGGATGGTCACTTCTAGCTTTGGCACCTTCTGGGGGCTGGAAATCCCAAATCCCAGTTGCGAATCCCTTGAAAGGTTACTGTTTCCCAATTACTGTCCCATTTTACATGAAAAGTTTGGCCCCAAGAGGCCTTGGCTTCCAGAACTGCCCATTTAAACAGAGAGGTATGGGGCTGCCATGACTTTAAGGTCGTGCAGTCTGACTTCTCCCCTGACCCCCAGTCCCCATTTCCCCCAGACTACAACAATGACAAAAAAGGAAGAACATTTGTTCGCCTCTTCTTGGAGATGATGGAGCAGAAGAGGTAATCTTGTTCTCAAGCTGAGCTGGTCCTGGCCACACCAGTCCTGTCTGGTGTGTGAAATGGAGATGCTGCCCACTCTGGTTCTCTTCTGTTTGCCCTCTGTTAAGGATGGGCTCCTCCTAAAATCTGAGTGGTTCCCCCCCAATCTTGTCCCCTTCCCAAATACTGTTCAAAAGAGTTCACAATCAGGTATTTAATAAGAATCTTGAAGGTTTCTCCAGGTCCACCTACCCGCCCTACCCCTTTTATCTTCCAGCTGATAATTGGGGTTCCGACATGCACGGTGATTAGTGGTTTTTCCCTGTACAACGTAGTGTGGTCCTGGTGTTGGGCTTGGGGAGTTACCGGATCCTAGTGAAGAGATTTAGGACAGATACAGATTCCTAAAAATAAGAAGAGAAAAGAAGGTTGAACCATCAACTATGAGCATTTGTTAAGCATCAATGAAGCATATTTGGTCTTAAAATAAGCAAGAACTTTTGGACAACTAGAGCTATCCAACAATGAAAGGAGCTACTTCAAAGAGTAATCCCAGTTCTTCAAGAAGAGATTAGATTGAGATTGAGGAAGAGAGAAGAATCTAAGAAAAAGATTAAATGACCTCTGAAAATCCTCTCCAATGCAAGGATTCAAGGATTTTTTTATATAGTGCTTGCTACTTTTCTATTTCACAAATAAATTGTTTTCTTTAGAATTTACAATCCTATGGATTTCTATATAGTGCCTTCTAGTTTGTATAGCCTGAAATACCCATTATATTTCACATCACAACTAGGAAAGTGGCAAACCAGGTGTTATTGTTCTCATTTTACAAATGAAAAAACAGAGTTCTAAAGAAGCGAAATCACAGCTAGTTAGTGATAGATCTGGACTTGAATTCAAGAATGTTAAGAGGTGGATAGGACTTTTAACGTTGTTTAGACCTTCCAATTAATGTCTATTTCTCAATCTTTTCCCATTTTAAACCTTTCCTTTTCTTAATTCCAGCCAATAAACTTGTCTTTATTTTTTTTTTTTTTTACTGTTTCAGATAATAACTCAGTAACTTCATAGCAGAAAAACCAATTTATTCCACTACAATGATAACTTCTTCATTAAAAAGGCTTTTTAGATGGGGAAAGTAAAAAAAGTAGAATGCTAGAATCTCAAAGCTGGAAAGGAACTCGTGAAACCATGTGATTCAACAGGTGAATGTTTAATAAGGGATTAGCTACAGCAAAGGGGATGATTTTGAAGGACATGCACCCTTGTTAGTCCAATCAACCATAAAAAGCCACATAAAGCAGTATGACAGCAAAGAGGACGCTGAACCTGAAGTCAGAAAACTTGAATATGAATTCCATTTCTGCCATTTTATAGCTTTGTGACTTTATGCCTCAGTTCCCTCTTTAATAAAAGGAAGAGTTCATTAGATGAGCTCCAGACTCCTTTTCAACTAACAATCTATTTCTCCAAGAACAGTAGCCACACTCTGGGAGAGATTAAAATTGAAGGCTTAAGGAATAACAAAACAACCACAGGAACAAATCTTGTAGGATATAAAGAAAGAGAAGAGTTTTCTTAGCTGTTTCCCAGCTTCCCAAAGGTCTCAAGAATTGAAAAAAAAAAAATCAGTTCTCCAACAAAGACTAAAAACTTTCATTTCCAGTTCACATGAAAGTCAGAGAGAATTGTACTGTGACCTACATAATTTGCAACATTTGTATTTCTGTCACAGCCAAGCTCTAAGTGCAGGCTGTTCTCCACCAAGAAGAAAGGTAAAGGAGCGTGAAAACACTGCTCCACTTCTCATCTGGCAAAAAGAACAAAAATTTTCTTAAAAAATGGAAGGACTTCAATGTGGGGGAAAAAAAGCAGACCCCGACTTATGTGAGAAAGTAGAAACATAAAACAATATTACAGAAAGAAAGGGAAGCAGGAGAACATAACATTTAGAACCAAGAAACAGACAATGGTTTTCAGAAAGAACAGGGAGCTTAGAAGAAGTAGTTATCTGTTATCCAATGAAATAACCTATATCTATAGGTGCTATCAAGTGAAAAAACATCCAGGAACAGTAAGAAGTACACAAAAGCAATGGGGTAAAAATGGCACCTTGCTAGGGGATAAACAGAATCAGGTATTCATTGACCTGATAACAGAGAGAGCTACTTTTGAGAGGAGCATATATCCAATATTTGACAGAGAAAATCCTAAAAATTGTCAAACTGGATGACTGATCCAGTGCTGGTAATTTTCATTAGCAGAAATCACAATCCCAAGAGAAACCTCAAAAATACTGCTAATGATTATAAAACCCTTGAACAATGAAAGGGAACAAATGATATTTTCATCACTATTGTCCATAGAAGGCAAGGAAATCAGAAGAGAAAGATACATTTGGAAGATGAAGAACTACTTAAGAAAATGGTGTTGGGGAAAGGCATTTGGTTTTCTGGACCATATCTTAAAATAAGAGCCATGTGAAGCTTGTGGCTAGGATAGAGATATCTCCAAGTTCATAGAAGACAAAATTAAAACCAGGAGCAAGTAAAGTCATAACATCAGTTGTCTGTAACAAATAGAACAAGTATGGATAAGAAAGATGATGAAATAACAATCCTGCTGTGGAGGAAAATTTTATATAATAATTACTAGTTAGACCTAGTTGAGTGGGATCCAGAACTATGCTAAGGTGTAATTAAAAAAAAGAAAAAAAAACAATAGGAAAGAGGTGTGTGTGCATAGTGGATTAGCACTATCATGCATTAAGAAGTTTCTTCATGTGAAGAAACTAAGAAACTGGAATAGGAAAGCATGGGAAAAAATATCTGGATGAAGATAAAAGTCTAGCAGAAACAGAAGCAACACTCTCAATGGAGAACACTATAGATTACTTGGACCGAAGGAAAAAATATGAATTATGTGCAAATGGGTTACAAGTTTGTCAGAGGCATGATGTCATAGTGTTGGCGGGGGTAGTTGGGGTTAAATTATCCAGAAATCTGCTGAGGTTTTTTTCTAACAAAAATAGAGAGGTAATAATTTCCTGTCTTGCTTTATTGCTAATTTCATCCTTCAAAAGGTAGGGAGGAAATTCTATTCCAAATCTGAGTTTTACCAACTATTTGCTGAGATTAGAAATAAAAAAGAACCCTGGGAGATAGTGATCACCCTATCTTAGAGTTTGAGACATTATACCTATTGTTACAGGGACTGAAAAACAGGAAAAATCATTTCAGGAAAAATGTGAAATTCTCAAGAATGAGATTCTGAAGACAGACAGAAACAATCCATGAAGAAAAAGATGAAAAGAAACAAAAATGAAATCACAGATAATTCACCATCAACTTAAATTTTTAGAAGAATATGTTTAGAAGATGGAGGCAAGAGCAGGCGAAAGAAAATGAATATAAAAACCATAGCATGGTAATGTAAGTATAATGTAAGGAGTGACTGGGTGATAAAAGATGACAACAATTTCTTAATGTTTATCTTGTTTGAGTTTCTCTGCCTCTCCCACCCTCCAAGGAGAATGAACTTCATACTGGGAAGTATTAAATACCAATAGCTAAAAGAGAATTAATTAGTATACAAGATAACTAAGGATAGCACCAAGCTGAAGTTGATGAGTTTAAACCCACAGGTCCAGAGAAACTGCTTTCTTAGGTACTGAAAGAATTGAAATATGTGACTGATGAACTACTGTCAGTAACTTCTGAAAAACTGTGGAGAATTGGGAAGGGTACTTAAAATGTTAGAGAAGAATACATGTTTTGATTTTCAAAAAAAGATAAGAAAATAGTGTTGAAAATAGTGAATATAAGTGAACTTCATTTAAGATTTCTAGCAATGTTCTAGAGTATTTTATTAAATATATGACTGGTAAACATTTAAAAAGAGAAACAATTATCACAAAGAACTATCATAGTTTCTTCATAAGATCATGGCAGACTAATCTTATTTCAACACTTTAGATATAATTTACTTAAGTTTTTAGCAAAGTATTTGATAAAGTCTGTCATGCCATTTTAATAGAAAAGACAGAGATATAGAGGCTAAATAATAGTACAAACACATTTATTATGTATGGGATTGCCCGTCATCTAGGGGAGGAAGTAGAGGGAGGGAGGGAGGGGAAAATTTGGAAAAGTGAATACAAGGGATACTGTTGTAAAAAAAAAAAAAAAAATTACCCATGCATATGTACTGTCAAAAAAAATTATAATTATAAAATTAATTTTAAAAATGATAGTACAATTAGGAGGAGCTGGTTGAATTGTGCACTCCAAATATAAAAATTAATGGTGTGATATACTATTTTAAGGCAGGTTTTAGTGGAGTGCAAAAAAGATCTGTGTTTGACCTTCTGTTGCTATCAATGAATCAGATAAAGGTAAAGATGCAGAGTTCATATTTTCATATAGCACAAAATTAAAAGGGATAGTTACCACAGTGGATACCATGGACAGATTCAAAAACATTTTGATAGCTTATAACATGGATATACATCTAATGAGATAATGTTTAATCAAGGATCTGTTAAAATCCTATACACAGTTAAAAAGATCAATTCATAAATATAAAATAGGAGATTGAAGGATGGCTAGATCACAGACAGAAAATGCAACGTGAGTCTACAACCAAGAAAGTTAAAGTGATTCTAGGAAAGGAACAAGGTTGAGATTTGAGATTTTATTAGAATAAGGAAACTCCTGGATGATAAAAAATAATAATAATAATAATCTTACTACCAACATAGACAGCACCTACTCTGGACCTTACAAAGTCTTAGAGATGCCTAACACAGTGAGAGGTTAGTTTACTTGCCCAGGGTTGCAGAGGCTACTACTTCAGATTAGAACACACTTTGAAAGGAACAATAGAACCCAAAATATAATGTGCAAGGTCCAATAAAGGTAAACTAAATAAATTCCCTCATTTTACCTATAGGAAAACTGAAGCACCATTTTAAAAAATAACTTTTCAATTTATTCCTAAACTTCTGAATCTCATGTTTTCTAAAAATGAAACGTTTTTTAGTTTTTTTTTTCTTTTTAACAATCCTCCCCTTTTTTTTGTCCAGAATTTCCATCTACCAGGGTGACTCAGAAATTAGCAAGTTCATTTTCTAAGCCTCTTTTCTTTTGACAAATATTAGCATATTTCAAGACTATCGCTAAACAGTATATCCCTAATCTACTTTAGACACATTTAATCACATATACTTCAAACTGTAGTTATATGTACATGCAGGGGACTGAAAATCCACAATGTTTATGTATACAAAGAATGGTATACTTTATACTTCTAATGTGAATGTAGATGAAGATGGGGAGAGAAAATAACTCTGCCCTAAATTAAGCTGTGGCTCTTCAATCCTGGTCTAAATCAGTCACTTGTTTTCCTAACTCCCTTGGCTCACTATTTCATAGCAGAATCATGCAGTAAATTCACCTTTTGTTTAATATTTAGCCTAACATAAATCATAAGAACTAAATAAAGTCAGAGCCACGAGGTGTTCTGTCCCATTGCCATTCCAAAAGAAATTATTGCAAGATAAGCGCTCTTCCACTATTACCTGTTGAAACTCTATCTGTCCTTGAGGACCCAGATCTCATGACACTTCTTCCAGGAAGCCTTCTCTGATTCCCCCAGCTGAAAATGCTCTCCTTTTCCTAAGAATGCTTTATAGTACTTTCTTCATTTCTTTTATGTGGCACTTGATAAAGATGTGTCACAGTTATCTGTACACATGACTTATTTCCCTTTCTTGATGTTGAATTTCCTGAAGGCAGGGATAGTATCTTATTTATTTTTCTATGTTCTCCACTCTTTTCACTTAATAAATGTTTGTAGAAAAAGTAATATACACATCATTTATTCATTCAAAAATCACTAATTAAGCATCCATAATGCACTATTAGGCATTTATATAAAATAATTAGTAAATAATTATGGTTAATGTTTATGTCATACTTTTGTGACTTACACCCATCCACACACACTGCAGCAAGAAGACAAAGGATGTCAAGGTAGTAAAAAGCTGAACAATGAAGATGACATAGAGACAGGATAGTATTACACATCCAGACAATATGAAGAGGGATGAGGCAGGTCCAGATAAGCTTTTTTTTTTTTTTTTTTTTTTTAGCTTGACACATCATAGCTCTTGGACATCTTAGTGAGCTTGTGGGCCTGACAAGGAAAACATCCAGACTATTTTACCATAATATACTTTACCTTCGTTGAACGGGTTTTGCTAAAAACATTCCAAAATCTCAGAGTCTCATCTCCAGCACCTGTAACTATGGCCTCTCCATCGGGAGACATTGCCTGAGGAAAGGAATGGAAAACACATTGGTATCAATTTATTCTTAACAGTTCTACTCCTGTCAACTGTTAAATATGGGTATAAATTCCACTCAAACAAATCTCTTTCTTGGGGCTAGGTACAGGCTTAAATCCTGAGATATGAAGGGGGAATTAAATCATAATACTACAGTTATAATTTTCCCTTCCTATATTTTAATACTGAAATCTCAAGGAAAAATTATAGCTCAGTCTACAATTATATTTAAATTTCTGTTAGGAAAAAAATGGAAAAAATCTTTGAAACTCAGCTGCAGAAAATCTCATAAGGTCAGATAAGTTCAGTTACCTGCCTTCAAGCAGGTGAACTTTTAAATTAGGGATGAAAGATTGCTGATAAAAAAAATTGTTATTTCAAGTGATACTCAAGGCAGGAGTTTAATTTTGAGACTGTTCAATGTGAAGGTAAAAAAGAAGCATAGCCTTGTTTCCCAATCTTCACAGAATGCCGGGAATCAGAGGATCTGAGTTCAAACCCAACCTCTGACACTAGTGGATATGGAGGAGGAAATTAATACACCCCTAAAACAAAACCTATTCTTTGCATGTTTGCATAAAATTTGTATATATGAAATCAATTAAAAAGAAAAAAACCTTAAAGAGACACCATGGTATAGTGGATAGAGAGCTGGGCTTGAAACTAATATTCCCTAGGATTTAAATTGTGCCTATGCCACTGGACAAATTATTAACTTTTCCTTTCTTTAGGAAACAGTGAAAATCACTATTAGCTGCAAAGAAAGATTAGATGCAAAGAAAACAATCTATATATAAGACTGTTGTTGCCCTTAATTCTAGAAAAGAACCATGACATCAGGGAGGGGATGCCATGACATGCAAGTGAATTGGACTTAATGAGGGAGGGATGGACAAGGTCACCAGCCTCACTTTCCCTTTGAAGCCATCTGGGTCTAGTGGCCAGATACAGATCAGGAGGACTGATGGGCCTGGATGCAGGGGGAGACCCTGGTCTTTTTAAGTTAAGGTCTTCGACTGAAGCCATACTCACTCATCCAGTGATTAAGGTTAGACAGTAATTCAGGCAAACAATCTCTTTCATTTAGTCCCCCAAAACCCCAAATAAATAAATGATGTCAGAAGACTAGAAATGTAAGAAGGGGCCAAGCTGGTAAAGAGCTTTGAACAACAGAGGATTTCTATTTGATCTTGAAGGGGACTGGGAGCCACTAGAATTGAATGAATAGGGAAGTGAGATGGTCAGATCAGAACTTTAGAAAAATCACTGACAACTGATTGGAGAATGGACTGGAGTGGGAAAAAAATTATGGCCCAGAGATCAATCAAAGTAGCTATAAGTCCAGGTATCAGGTGATGAGGGGCCTGTACCAGGAGAGTAATAGCATTAGAAGAGAGAAGGGAGCATTTATGAGAACATTAAATAAAATCAATAAACTTTGAAAAAATATTGGGATTTGTGTGGGTTGTCAGGAAGAGGGTAAGTCTTGGTAGGGAGAGACAGTTCAGCTTTAGACATACAAAGAACTCCCTAGGAGCTCCCCACGTTAAATCCCAAGTACAGTTCCTATCCTTGCCCCTATTCCAAAAAAGTTAATGTGAGGGAGATTTTTTTTTCCCTACTATGAAAAAGACCTTACTTAATTAATTTTGTGTCAAGATTTCCCTGGCCCTCATTTATCAAAGATAAGTCAGAGAATCATAAGCTTTTTGGAGTCGCAAGACACATAAAAAGGTCACTTAATATAACATGTCTGAAACATGAAAAATGCTTTTATTGCAATGTTTCATAAAACAGCTGATCTGCAGAACCTGCCAAATATCTCTATCTATGTGTTTTTTCTTTTTTCCCACTAGACTCGGCCTGGATGTGGTGATTGAATAGTCAGGAAAAAGGGAATCAGAGTGAGAGGAGTGGGGCTATCAATTTTCTAAAAAGTAATATCCCTTTCGTCTTGTGCAGCAAGATAATTGTATAAACAGGTATGGCAATATTGGATTTACATATATATTTTTTACCATGTTTAATATATATTGGATTACTTACTATCTAGGAGATGGGGTGGAGGCAAGAGGGGGAAATCAGAACACAAGGTTTTGCAAGGATCAATGGTGAAAAATTATCCTTGCATATGACTTGAAAATAAAAAAGCTTCAATTAAAAAAAAAAAGGAATATCTTTTGGGAGTCAAAATTATAAAGCCCAGGAATAATTTGCCGTAAAATGGTAAGTAAATGGAAAAGACCTCAACATATCAACAACAAGTGGTCATCTTTTTTTTTGTTCATTAGCATAGTTATAATAGAGATAATTCATTATCACCCAAGGTGGCCTATTCCATTGTTGGAGGGGGAGGAAAAAAGGAAAACAGTTTTTAATAAGTGCCTGCTCATGTGCCAGTCATTGTAGTAAATGCTTTATAAACATTATTTTACAATAATATTCCCATTTTACTTGTAAGGAAACTGAGGGAGCTAGAACTGAAGTGACTTGTCTGGGGTCACAGAATTTATGTAAGAACATATTTGATTTTAGATCTTCTTGACTTCAGACCCAATGTTCTAATCACCTTACTGCCTCTAATACTTTTCTTCATATTGCTTCCATCTAGATTCCCTTTTTGGTCTGAGTTTTGCCATCTGGGACTAAGCAAAGGTAGTCTAGTCCTTCAAGACAGCAATTCAGAAATTTAAGTATACCATCATATCATCTGTAAAGAATGATAATTTGGTTTCCTCATTACCTACTCTAATTCCTTTAATCTCTTTTTCTTCTCCTATTGCCAAAGCTAGCATTTCTAATACAATTTTGAATAGTAATGGTGATAGTGGGCAACCTTGTTTCACTCCTGATCTTATTGGGATTGGTTTTAATTTGTTCCCATTACATATGATGCTTACTGCTGGTTTTAAATAGATGCTAGTGATCATTTTAAGGAAAAGTTCATTTATTCCTATACTCTTCTAGTGTTTTTAATAGGAATAGGTGTTGGATTTTATCAAATACTTTTTCTGCATCTATTGAGATAATCATATGATTTTGTTAGTTTGGTTACTGATATAGTTGATTTATGCTACAAATTTTCCTAATATTGAACCAGCCCTGCATTTCTGGTATAAATCCTACTTGGTCACAGTGTATTATCCTAGAGATGACTTTCTGTAATCTCATCACTATTCTTTTATTTAAGATTTTTGCATCAATATTCATTAAGGAAATTGGTCTATAATTTTCTTTCTGTTTTCACCCTACCTGATTTAGCTATCAGCACCATACCTGTGTCATAAAAGGAAAGCAATTCAGAAATCTAAAGACAAGCTCTCCACTCCTATCTGTGGAATAGCTTCCCAGCTGGTTTCTCATCCTCCGATTTTTTCCCTTTTAATCTGTTCAGACCAGGTTCCACACCCTTGCTCAAAAACCTTCAATAACTATCTCCCTATATCCTTGCCTTTAGAATAAAGCAAATGAGAGGATAGGGTGCTGGACCTGGATTCAGGAAGATCTGAGTTCAAATTCTGCCACAGAAACTTATTTCTTGTTTATATACATTTAGTTAAGTGACTGGCTGCCTCATCTGTAAAATGGAGATAATAATAGTATCTATCTCCCAGGGTTGTTATGAACATCAAATGAGATATTTGCAAAGCATTTTGAAAATCGTAATATACTTTATGAATGTTAATTACTCTTACTATAATTAAAATGAAAATTCCTTGGTCTGAAATTCTTTAAGTTAAATTCAAGAACTTTCACAATTAGCTTCATCTTACCTTTTCCTGGACCTTATTTCACTTTCTCCCTTTTCAAATACTCCAGCAAAATTTGTCCCCTGAATTCATCATCTTGCCATCTCTATGCACTCACACAAATCACTCTCTCCACCTGCTATGACTAGAACATATTAACTAACTTCTTACTTCTGTCTTCTGGAATCTTTATATTTTTCTTCAGTTATTGTTAGTATTCTTTCTCTCTTCAAATTTTCCTTCAGTATCATGTCTTATGTCTCCCTTACTCCCCCCCCCCCCCCTTACTTCCTACCTTGTATTATCCTTACTTATATTCAAGTTCTAACTACCCACTACCTTCCTTGTAAGCTCCTTGACTAGAGGGACTGTTCTTTTTATATAATCAATACCTAGTACACATTTTTTTTTTTTTCCAACAGAAACAAATCTATTTCAAGCCCCAAAGCACAGTGTGGCCACCAAATGAGTTTGGAAAACAAAACAAAACAAAAACCTTCTGTTGTTCAGTGACTTACCAGATATAAAACTCGGTATGAATGCCCTGTTAGTTTGGCTACTTGTGTCAGGGAAGGGTATTTCCAGACAAGGATCTGATTTTGTGAGTATCCATGTGTGCTCACCTGAGAGGGAGAAGGAACACAAGAAATTTCAAAACAAGGGCAGCGGGCCCAAGGATGACTGCTCTCCTGGAGAATGAATAGCACATAGTTCTTGGACATCTCAAGTATGGGAAGTGCTGTTCTGGGTGGAATATAAAGTCTACCATCTAATTTAATATTTCAACGAACAGTTTAATTATTCATATCTATTACTGACTTAAAGGCAATGACCATGAATTACAGTTCTTTGCTATCTTTCCTAGTGCTTAGCACATTACAAGCCAGAGGATGACAATCCTCAAGTGGCATGAAAGATCGCATTGATTTATTCCCTTGAGAGCAAATGATAGAAAAAGAAACTATGTTCTGGAACACATGTACTCAGAAGCCCAGAGACAGGTCCTTAGTGGGACAGATGCAAAGAAATAAAGAGCCAGACAGACATCTCAGAGAGAACCTGGTCCAACCTGTACTTTAATAGGAAAACTCTGATAACATTCCAAACAAATGGATGGCCAGTCTCTGCCAGTCTTTCTTGCCATCTCTGTGCCCCATTTTTGGAGAGTTCCAACTGATAGGGAGCTTTTGCTTACATCAAGGCCCAATCTCTTTCTGCAACTTCTACTCCAAGACTTCGAAGTGCTGTCTCAAACTACACCCTCCAACACTTCAATAACCTCCACACTACCCCCACCCCCCAAAAAAAGTCAGGATGTAATGACACATGCTCAGGAGGAGGGTAAGGGCAAGAGAGGTTCTCCCCTTCTCCTCATCCCTTTCCCACCAAGTGGACCCCCATTTTCCTGCAACCAATGCTGATGCACCAATAAGAAATGTCACGTGTCAATCTTTGGCACATACCCTACAGACTGACAAACCATGGGACATTTGTTTGACAAACACTACAAGGCTGTCTGGCACTTACTAGTTCATTGGCGTGTTTAGACCAGGCCAGGTTGCACACTTGGGAACCAGTGTCAATACATTGCAGGGGCTGTCCTGTGAGTGTGTTCCAGAAGCGGATGCAGCGGTCAGCCGTTCCACCACCTGACGCCAATAAACCATGCTGGTGGGGAGACCAGGCAATTGCTTTCACAGCTGCCAGATGCTCAGTGTACTGCTGAACAGGACTTAAACTGGAGTGGTTCCAGACCAGAAGCTGGGGAAAAAAGAAGAGATGAAATCCATTATCAATCTGAGTTTTCAAAACAGTAACATGAATGATTTTTGAACTCCCACAGCTAGACTGATCTTTGTAGGTTCAACAGGGGAAATGGCTTCCTTAAGGTCAGAAGGGAGTTATTTATGGACTGTGACTAGAAGCACAAGTTCAAAGAACTTGAGAGGGAGAAGATCTCACAGATGATCTTATCTCACCATCTCATCTGACAGATGAGACAACTCAAATTTACAGTGGTTAAGTCACATGCCCATGGGCACACATACAGGATGGAGCAAAGATCTGATTCATCCCAAGGTCCAAATCCATCCAGATCATCTTATCTTCTCACAGATATCTAGTCTCCCTTTCAACAAATGCCTTATAAGCCTATGTGCCCAATTCTGTCAAAGAAATCATTTCACATGTAAAAAAGAAAATATGTAACTCAAAAGAAATAACCATTAACAGTAGACTACAACATAAGCATATAGTTTAGCACCCAAAATATATCAGGGGCTAGGGTTAAAAAAACAAACAAAACAATAATGAAGCTGATCCTATCCTCAAGGAATTTACATTTGTTAAGTAAAATGTATGCATATAAATAGTATATATGAAATAAATATAAGGCTTTAAATGCCAAACAGTAGAGTCTGTAAATGACTCCAAAAGAAAGAACCACCAAAGCTTAGAGCTTACTGATTGGAATATAATTTAAATACCTGTGCTTCTGATTGCTAGTTAAGTGTCAAGAATAGAATGAAGAAGGGAGGCATATAGAAATGCAGGAAGACCTATTAGGAGGCTACCGCAATAGTTCAGTAAAGTGATGATAAGGGCCTGAACTAAGGGGAAGGCTGTATAAGTAGAGAGAAAAGGATGAATGAAGGAGATGCTAGAGAAGGTGTGTATATATAGGGTGTGTGTGTGTGTGTGTGTGTGTGTGTGTGTGTGTGTGTGTGTGTGTGTGTGTACAGAGAGAGAGAGAGAGAGAGAGAGAGAGAGAGAGAGAGAGAGAGAGAGAGACTTAGCATCCTCTTTCTCCTCCTCATAAATAACATTTATATAACATGTATTAAATGTCAGGCACTTTACAATTATTACTTTGTTTCATTCTCACAACTCTTAGTAGATATTATTATTATTCTCATTTTACAGATGAGGAAACATGGTTAAGTAATTTGCTCAAAGTCACTTAGCTAGTAAGTGTTTGAGGCTGGAATTGACTAATTTCAGGCCCAGTACTCTATCCAGTGAACCACTAAGCTACCTAATATGAGAAAGGGTGAAAAATTGAGGATGGCTCTTGAGATGTCAAAGTTAGGTTTACTGGAAGAATGGCAGTGCCCTTAAAAGAAAGGATGACATTTGGAAAAGGGATAGATGGGGGGAGAGAAATTAATTTTGATTTTGACATATGAAAACAGATTACTTATATCATACTTTAATAGTTTTAAAATTTTATTATTCTGTTTTCTCTTTAATTTAACCACAAGATTTTTGAGGGCTACAAGTTATAATAATAATACTGATGAAGATGATGAAAACTCACCTTCATCCATCACTTTAATATTGACAAAGTGCTTTCCTCAGATAATCTGTTAAATAGGCAGACAAATATTCACATTCCCACATTAAAGATGGGGATACCAAAGCTAAATGGGGTAATGTGGTTCACATTACCATAAGTTCATAATCCCATGGGTATTATGTGCCAGAGACAGGATTCAAGCCCCAAGTTGGTTGATTCCCAGTCCTGTGTTTTTCCACTCTATCCCATATCTTGTTGGGCCTGGGACAGTGACAGTGGGAACAGAGCAGAAGTTCAATCACTTCTATACCATGTCAGCTCATATTACCCTTTAAGAGAGGCAGGATTTGGCCTTCCCACACCCTAGAAAGAGAAAGAAAACCTAGCAGCTGATAAATCACACCATGGCACAGCTGAGACTATTTGCAACGACCAAAAGTCCCTATTACACTGCCAGGTGCTTAAGGAAGATTCTGTTGTTTTTCAACTTTGTATTCCTAATGTGGAACAAGAACTTTGTACACTGTAGATGCTTAATAATAAGTGGTTAGTTGAGACACAAGACTTTACCATTGTTAGAAGAGGCCAAGCAATTCTATACCTTATTATCATTTCCACCCGATGCAAGAAGCTGGTGATCAGTGGACCACTTTAGCCCACACACCTCCTGCCGGTGACCTTGCAGCCGTCGTTCAGTCTGCACAGGGGGTGTTCGGATATCTCTCTGGAGAATCATCCTATCCCTGCTCCCAGAAGAAAGTTGGTCTGCATTCCAGGCCAATGCACCTAAGACAGAGAAATAGTAACCTGAGAAAGTATACAAGGATGTTGCCAAGAAGCCAAACAGAGGCAGCCCTGATAGATAAGCAACTGTTCTATGAAATTTTCCTTGGAGAAGACCAGAAACATGCACAGTTTTGCTTGGAAAGTGAAGTGAGTTAAAAATCCCTGCCTGCAAACAGCTAAATTAGAGAAATATTATGACTCTCAGAATTCTAGGGCTAGAAAGGACACTGGAGTTTCACCAAACTTGTGTGCCTGTCTGATGTTTGAATTCTTGTTACAAATTCTCAATAAATGGCATCCAGTCAAGCTGGTGGCCAACAAGTATTTATTAAGTGATTGTTATGTGTCAAGTACTATGTTAGGTAATAGAGACACAAATACAATGAAACGTCCCTGCCCTCAAGGAACTCAAAGTCTATAACCAAAGGAGATGTCATATATGTAACAAACATAGGTTCATGCAAAGCTTGAACTGAGCAGTTGAACCCATTCTTCATATTATGGAGAATTCACTTAAAATATATATATTTTAGGTTTTTTAATTTCTTCTCTCCCCTCCACACCTTCAAATGTGCTTGAAGGAAAAACAAAATCTTTGTTAAAAACATGTAGAGTCAAGCAAAACAAATTTTCATTTTTGCCAGGTCCAAGAAAAAAAAAAGTTTCATTCTGGGCTCAAACCTCTCTATCCTCTATCAAATGATAGCATATATCGTCATGAATCTTCTGTAACTGTGGGTAATCATCATAATGATCAGAATTCCTAATTCATCCAAAATTGTTTGTCTTTATTACACAGTTGTGTTTTCATAAATTGTTTTCCTGGTTCCGCTCACCTTATGCTGTGTTGTTTATATAAGTCTTCCCAAATTTCTCTGTAACCATCCACTTTGTCATTTCTTTATATAGCACAATAGAATTTCATTTTATATACCATTACCATATTGTTCAGCCATTCTCCAATTTATGAATACCTCTTTAGATCCCTATACTTTTTTTTTTTTTTTTTTTTTGAGGCTGGGGTTAAGTAACTTGCCCAGGGTCACACAGCTAGGAAGTATTAAGTGTCTAAGACCAGATTTGAACTCGGGTCCTCCTGAATTCAAGGCTGGTGCTCTATCCACTGCGCCATCTAGCTGCCCCTATACTTTACTTTAAAAAAAAAAAAAAAAAAAAAAGTTTCTTCTCTCTCTGAATTTTCATTGAGCTTTAGGGTGTGTTCTGCTTATGATGAATCTCTCCTCTCTATTTCCCAGTGGGGTGAAATGTATTTTAGTACCCAAATCTGTGTGTGATAACAGTAAATTTCAAATGTTAGCCATTCTCCCCAAAGCTCTTTTCCTTATGTACCCTAATTATATGGGGAAAATTTTCCTAATTTTTTCCTCCACCTATACTCCTTTTTTCCTTCCTTTTCATTCTTCTTTTAAGATCTTCATGACATGACAGAATCATTCCTTGGACTTGTCTAGGAATATTGCTTCTGAGATCTGATGATGACAGGGTTTAGAAGAGACAGATCTGCCAACTTTCCAACTTAGAATATAAATTTTATCTAAAATTGATTAACCAATCCTTCCTTCTCATGAAAATGAACTCCTTTGTTCCTTCCTTCAGAAAATTGTTCCTTCCTTCTTTGTTATCTTCTTCATTGCTATTCCTTATCACTATATTCATTCATGTTTACCTTGTTATGTTTGTATTAATTCATGTGTTTGAATTTCAAAATTCTATACAGTTAAGATCTTTGTCACATGGAACTATTTTCAATATGGTCCATTTAATTTTCAGAGTTTGTTGTTTGGTTAAGGTTTTGTACCTAAATTGTTCATTCTCTTTTCAACATTTTTCTTCCAGAGCTCTTATTTCTTTTCCAAAAAATTTTCCCCTCGATAATTCTTATTTCATCAACAAAAACTTTTTTTAAAGTTTTTTTTTAAAAGCACTTGCTTCTTATCTTCCAGGAATTTTAGTTGCATTTGTCTCCAAGATGTATTACTCCTTGAGCCTCCTGCTAGATGTTTAATACTCATTTTCTTCTTTTGGATTTGTGTCTTGAGCATCTCTGACAGAGAAACAACTCTTTACGATAGAGTGTTTTATTTTGGTTTTTTTTTGGTTTTGCTCTTTCTTCTGATTGAATTTGTGACTTTGAATTTGACCCTATTAAGAGCTGGACTTACGGTACTTCTGTAGGGAAAATGTGGTCCTGCTGCTTTCTTTGGTTATTGAGTACTGTGGTTTTCTAAGATCTCAGGGTTGGCTCAAGCATTGAAATGTTCCCAAAGTGGTCTGACCCAAGGTGCAGTCTGAACATTGCAAATTCCTGACCTGGGTATGGGTTTGAACAAGAGTAGATTATTTCTTAACCTGGCCACTATCAGCAATCTAGGAAACCCAGCTGATTCAGAGTTACAAGAGCGTAGGTTCCCCTTTAGTCTGTGTTTGCACCAATGTTATTCCTCTGCAGACTTCAAACTGGGGTGGAACCTGGAAATGATACTCTATTCTGCTCCTGGTAACTGAGCCACACTTTCTTTTATTTTTTGATTCTGAACTTGTTCTTGACTCTACATAGTGCCCAAAACCTAGGGGAGGTGGAGGAAAAAGCTCCTTTTATCAATGCCCCTTGGATCTGACTTAGAACTGAATACTGGGCAACAACAAAGCTGCCTCTTTGCACTTGTTCCACTTGCACTTGTCTGGTACCAGTAATACATAGATTCTCCCTGGGTGCTGGAATGCTTCACACACCAGTATCCTTTGCTCTAAGGCTCCTTCACAGTGAATTTTGTGTCCCCCCTATGCCAACCCAGCCTAGAAAAATGATTCACTCATATATATATATATATATATTTTTTTTTTTTTTTTTTTGCTGAGTCAATTAGAGTTAAGTGACTTGACCAGGGTCACACAGCTAGGAAATATTAAGTGTCTGAGACTGCATTTGAACTCAGGTCCTCCTGACTTCAGGGCTGGTGCTCTATCCACTGCACCCACATTTTTTTCTTAGCTACTCCTATCTAGGTTCAGTTTGGTGCACTTTCTAGAGCTAGATGTTTGGAGGTTTGTTGTTTTTTTATTTTTCCTGGGGAAGAAGGGGATGGCAACGAGTTCCTCACTGAACTGTTTCTTCCTATTTTGACATCTTGGCTCACCTGGGAACTTGCTTTCTTGAGAAGGATGGTGAAGTACAAAGAATGTTGTTTGGGAAATTTAAACTAGGCTCAAGCTGCTAGATAATAACATGATCTTCAATCTATGGAGTGAAATCCCAGATTAGTTATTTAGATAATCTCCTCCTACCCTCTTATTTTTGTTGCTGTTTCTTACCAACTCTGGCTGTGTGACCTTCTAGCATGGACAGTTTCTTCCCTGCAGCTGCATCCCAGATCTGTACAAAGCCTTTATGTGTGCCAACTGCTACCAAGTTTCCCTAAATCAGCAAAAGACATACACAAAGAATGAACTGAGAGGGATGAGAAAAGAAAACATGCAGAAAAGGGAGAGAACTCCAAACAGATTTAGTGTTCTCCAACTTTCATAAATGCTTTTCCAGATTAAAAAAACAAAAAAAAAAAAAAAAAAAAGCAAAAAAACCAAAAATTTATAGTCATAGCCTAACAATAGAAGAAGATATCTTCTTTTTTCAACACAATTCTTGTTCCTTTCCATTATCATGATTGCCTGTTCTGGCATTAACAAATTTGATCCAAGAATAAGCTACATCATGAATTCTTTAGGGGGAGAAGGAAAGAGGAAGGAACCGCCTTCCAATGGTGGAATGCCAAAACTCTTGCTGACAAGCTGAAGAAAGGAAGAGCGGTGCTCTTATAAAGGCATAGAGTGCTTGGAAGGAATAATTCCTAATTTTCACAAGTGTAGGGGGCACCAAAAATGTTCCTGTTTGTTGTCTTTGGCACATATGCAACAGGCTGTTAATCTTAATATAGGATTTCATGTCATTACTAATAATAATGAGTCTTAGTAAAATATGCTAAACAAATTCAAGGAAAACAATTACAAATAATTGTAACATATAAACAGAAGTATTATGTCAGCAACAGATTCACTTAGAAAGCAATTTTATCATGTTTTAAGTATTTTACATATGAGAAAACTGAAGCCCAGAAAGGGTAAATGACTAGTCCAAGATCATATAAGTAGCCAATGGCAGAGCTGGGATTCAAATTCATGTCGTCTTGATTTCAAATTCAATGCTCTTTCAACATTTTACTGATGTCACAAGATTATCATGTGGAAAATGTTTTTATAAACGTTAAAGAGCTTGTAGGAATTTCCCCCCCACTCTACCATACTCTCCCAGAGACTTTCTCTGTTAAAGAAGACAATTCTAGTTGCTGCTATTCAAGAAAGAACAACAAATTTTTAAAAAATCCTAAGCATGGAACAGATGTTGGTGACTGTTGTCCAGTGGGACAATCGTGTCCAACTTTTTGTGACCCCATTGGAGATTTTCTCAGCAAAAATATCAGAGCGATTTGCCTTTTCCTTCTCTAGCTCATTTTACAGATGAGAAATTGAGATGAACATGGTGAAATGACTTGTTCAGGGTCATACAGCTAATAAGAGTCTTGAGGTCAGATTTGAATTCAGGAAGAGGAGTCTTTCTGACTTTAAGCCCAGGACTCTACACACTGTGTCACCTGGATATCTTATTGGGACAAAGTCATTAATTTTTAAGAATCTTGATAACTCTTTTTAAGTTTTTAGTATCAGTTGAGTACTGGTGAAACAATTTCAGCACTAAACCACCCTATAGTGCCCATAAAAAACACTTTGTACTGACCCGTTCAGACCAGCCCACAGAAGTCACAGAATCTCCTTCCACAGACAGGTCACATAGCCTGGTTACCTAGAAAAAAGCAAACATTCACAATATTGAGGTACACAACTACTCACACTCCATATAGATGCTAACTCTACCTATCTCTATTTAGCTTTCTCTCCTCCCCAGGGGTGCCAGTAGGTTCCAACTGGGTGGTTTCCTCACAATCAACTGCACTGAAGGTCATTTTTGCTTCCAAAGCTTTTTTAAATTCCATTTCCCCCCAAATAGAATGTCTTTAGTCTTCTCTCCTATCTGAATCTGATCCAGCTGTCAAAAGTCACCTCAAGTTTGTTTGAATTCTCCATTCCTCTGTTGCCTATGCCTGAAATTCCTATTGTATTGCCAACATCACACAAGTTAGCGCTTAATGATACCTGACATTTAAGATTTACAAAGCACTTTATATACATTATCTCATTTGATCCTCCACCTTGAGAAGCAGGCACTAACAAATTATTCTTCTCATTTTACAGATGAAGGAAATGAAATATTGAGAGATTAAATGATGTGTTCCAGATAATTCTGCAACAGTTAGGATTTACTGACTCCAAGTTCTGTGTTCTTTCTGTTACAATATAATACAGTTCCTACAACTATAATATGAATATAATAGAGATTCAATAAAAGTAGAATTGATTGATGGAGAAAGCAAGAAAGGATTATGACCACTAATTAGACTTCATCTGTTCTCATGAACAATGCGATAAGGCCTCATAATTACAGGGCAGTCAGAACTACTAGGATTCTAAAAGCCTTCCACATTTCTTAGGTCTTTACTTACAAACAAGTATTTAAACAGTGTGGTACTGAACCTAGAACTATTAGGAGTATGTTGCACAAACCTTAAAATGATATAAAGATGTAAGCTATTGACTTGCTTATATTATATGTCATCAACTCTGACAGTCTATGTTCTCAGATCTCTGATAGTTTAATAAGTTCTATGAGCTAAAGTCCTTTCTAGGTCAAGCTAAGATCGTTTTCAGCATTAAAGTTCTATGTTCTAAAGTGTCTTCCATTTCAACTAAGTTGTGTGTTCTATAGTCTCTTCTAGCACTAATAATCTACATTCTATAAATGTTTATTTTTGCTATTATGTCTCTCTCAGTTCTAATAATTTTAAAGTATTTTTCTAAATTTTTTTTTTTTTACTTTATGACCTAAGGTCTTATCTAGCTGTAACATCTGATGTACCAAAGTTAACAGAGAACAGAAAAACCACATTCATTTATTTGCTTTTTTAAAAAATACACGAAACCACTTGAGAATCTCTTGTGGTAACTTAAGATAGAACAGAACCAATCCAGCAGACTCCCTCTTGTCCATTGCTTCTACTCTTCTACTTTTATTCCAAAAGGCCTATCATCCATACCTGGCTGGTACATGCACTCCATAGGTAAACACAAGTGCCCAGGCCAACACTTAAGACGTTGAGGGAAGACCAGTCTACTAGATTCAGGTAGAAGTCATCTTGGAGCTCAGGGGCATCAAGAACTTTGAAAGGGATTTTAGAAATTTTTCTGGTGGGTTTCCGTGGAGATCTTAATAACTTCTGGCTATTTACCAAAAAAAAAGAAAAAAATTATATGGATAGATAGATATATATGGATGTGTGTGTGTCTCAACATAAGAGAAAAATTTCATATTATACTTTTGCCACTAGAAACAGTACTTTTCAATGGTAATAATAAAAATTGATGATGAAGAAAATACAAATTTTCTTTCAGTCTTTTCATGTACACAGGGAGGCAGGTCATTAATTCAAACACTTTAGTGACTACTATTAAATTCAAGTTAAGGATTGAAAAAATTCATTAAAAATCATTCACTCCAAATTCATTGAAACATGAGAAGATTGGTATAAAATGATAAAGCTTGAAGAATGCAGAACCAATCAATTAATAAACATGATATGATCAATTTTTTGTTTAGATTTTCAATCATACTTTTCTTTTTTATTATTATAAAGAAACATTCAACTGAGAAGGCAGAATTTTTTTTTAAAAAAAGGCATAAACAGAAAAAAGAAAATCATGACGACAATTGTGATTATTACAGAGAAAAAGTAAAGAAATTCTATAAAAACCTCAGTTTTTCAAATGAAATCAGCATAGACACTCACTATTCAACATGTAGCTGAATGCTTCTATTAGTCAGTTGATAAATTTTTATTAAATGTCTCCTTTGTTCCAGACACTGTTGCTAGGTACTAGGGATATAATAAAGGCAAAAAAGGCAGTTCTTGCTCTCAAGAAGGTCTACATAAAGCAAGATAAATCAGAAAATCAAGAGAAGAAAGGCGCTAGGTATGAAGGGGAATCAGCAAAGGCTTCCAGAAGAAAATAAGTTTTAGACAGGATTTGAAGGAAGCCAGGGGAAGAAGTTGTGGAGGGAAAGTATTCCAAACATAAAGAATAGTCAAAAGGCATGCCTCCAGTTGGGATAAGGAATATCTTGTTTGAGAAACAACAAGGAAGTCATTGTCACTGTACAATAGAGTATATGATGGCAGAGTAAGATGTAAGATGATTGTTGTTTGTCCTTTGTTGTAGACAAAGATTATGACATTATGATGTTAGAGGGATGATGCTGTGACATGCAAATGAAGCTGGGCTGGGCAAGGTCACCAGCCTCACTTTCCCCTCCAGTAGCCTAGATATAGAGCAGGATAACTGGAGACGGCCCTGAATGCAGTAGAAGAACTTGGTTTTTTAAAACTAAGTTATTCAATAGGTCTTGGTTTGACTAAGGCCATACCCATTCAGTGATTAAGGCTAGGAAGCAATCTAGGCAAAGAATTTCCTTTCATCTAGTCAAGAAAAATCTAAATAAATAAATAAATGATATAAGACGACTAGGAATGTAGGAAGGGGCCGAGCTGGTAAAGACCTTGGAATGGCAGGGGATTTGGGGGATTGGAGGGGACTAGAAGCCACTGGAATTGAATGAATAGGGGAGTGAGGTGGTCAGACCAGAACTTTAGTAAAATCACTGCCAGCTGAGAGGAGAATGGACTGGACTGGGAAGAAATTTGTGACCCAGACATCAATAAGCAAGCTACAGTTTGCTGTCCAGGTATGAGGTGATGATAAAGGACCTGTACCACGACAGTAGCAGCATTTATGAGAATATTAAATAAATAAAATCAATAAACTCTGAAAAAATATTGGGGGGGGGGGCTGCAGTTAAAAACTGTACATAAGTTACAAGTCTAGGTGATTAGAAGGGTAGTATCCTTCTAATCTTATCATAGGGAAAGTCAAGAAAAGAGGAAGTCTTGATAGGGAGAGATAGTTGAGCTTTAGATAATGCTGAGTTTAAAATATAGAAGGAACAACCAGTTCAAGACAGCTAGTGAGATGTTAAGTGGAGGTCAGTAGAAGTTCTGGGTAAGCAGATTTGACAATCCTCAGCATAGAGATAATTCAATCCACAGGGGCTGCTGAGATCATCAAGTGAAGACGTATGGAAGAATAGAAGGCCCAGGACAGTGCTTTAGAGCAAAGGGTCTTAAACTGTGAGTGAGGATACCATATGAAGACATGAACTGAATGTGGGGATTGCATAATTATGACTTATTATCAGTAAATGTTTGATTTTTATACACCTCTCTGTTTATATGCCACAAGCAACAGAGCAAAGTGTTCTTTTAGGAGATGTAAAAGTAATGTATGGAATTTATCATATACTTTAAAGCAGATGAAACAGAGATTCAGTTTCATATCATTGCTGAGGATCTTTTAATGGCTTTCTCTTTTGCCTACTGTTCATGTCTAAATAATTTAGCCTGGCATTTAAGGCTCTTTGTTATGTAGTTCAGCTATCAGCAAATCAATCAGTGAAATCTGGCCCCTCTGCCTAGAACTCAGGTATCTACCACTCAAGAATTGCCCATGGAGTGACTGATAACCTTATTCTTTGGATGCAGAATCTGACTGTACCTTTTGTTGCTGACTGGGGACAAAGAATATGGAGAAACTTCGTTACCATCATCAGGACTTGAGCGCTTTGTGCTGAGGGAGTACTGAAAAAGGAAATTTGAAATTAGAGAAGGAAAACATGCAACAAAAAACTCCCAAGTCTTACAGATCTAGAAGATGATCTACACAAACAAAATTACAAAAGAGAAACAAAGCAAAAAAGAAACTTGAAATTCATTTCATAGAAACTATGCTAGAGCTGACACACTCACACCAATTATTGTCAATTACTGTCAATGTAATGTATTTGAAAGTAAGCATCTTGAGATTATACTCTATACAACCTACAAAATACAATATTAAATGACAATATTATAACAAGCCTTTAAAACTACTTAGAAAGGAGATTTGTATAGCCCTTTCCCTATATTTTAACTAACCCTGTAATTTTGCAAAGGACATCAATTAGCACCAAGTCAAAAGGGCAGAGAAAATCCCAGAGAGGTGTAACATGACTGGAATACCAAGTCTCCTATGCTGAGAGATGTGATATAGTAAAAAGGGAATTGGCTTGACAGGCTGGGTGCTAGTCCTGGCTATGCCACTAAACTCATCATGTCACCATTTACAAGTCACTATGTAACTAAATTGGATGATTTCAAAACTTTCTCCTCTTAACTCAACATCCTACATTCTATGACTGCAAGCAATTCTCATGCAGGAAAAAATATATTGACTGAAGAAGAGTTGGAAGAGATGCCTTTTTATTTGCCTAAATCTGCTTTATTCCCCAGGAGATGATGTTGTCTCTTAATGAGACACAGCTACAAATATAATGAAATGGGGTAGAAAAGCAAGGAATGAGGCTTACTGTGTCCTTCTAAGACTCAAGAAACTTCAGTGATTTCCCACTAGCCTCAAGGAGAACCCTAAATTCTTCACCTAGGCATTAATTCCCACTCCCTAAATCTAATTTCAAAGTGCCTTTTTTTTTAATTAAAATTTTTTTATTAAAGCTTTTTATTTTCAAAACATATGCAAGGATAATTTTTCAACATTAACCCTTGCAAAATCTTGTGTTCCAATTGTTCCCTTTTCCCCCACCCCCTCCCCTAGACAGCAAGTAATTCAATATATGTTAAACATAGTAAAAATATGTTAAATCCAATATATGCATACACATTTATACAATTATCTTGCTGCACAAGAAAAATCAAAACAAAAAGGAAAAAAATGAGAAAAAAAATGCAAGCAAAAATGACAAAAAGAGTAAAAATGCTATATTATGATCCACATTGAGTTTCCACAGTTCTCTCTCTGGATGTAGATGGCTTTCTTCATGACAAGATCATTGGAACTGGTATGAATCATCTCATTGTTGAAAAGAACCACATCCATTAGAATTGATCATCATAAAATCTTGTTGTTGCTGTGTACAATGATCTCCTGATTCTGCTCATTTCACTTAGCATCAGTTCATGTTAAGTCTCTCCAGGCCTCTCTAAAATCATCCTGCTGGTCATTTCTTAAAGAACAATAATATTATATAAACTTCACATACCATAACTTATTCAGCCATTCTCCAACTGTTGGGCATTCACTCAGTTTCCAGTTTCCTTCCACTACAAAAAGGGCTGCCACAAATGTTTTTGCACATGTCCCTTTCCCTCAGTGTGCCTTTTCAAAGGACTTAGTTCAAATTTGACATTTGAGGGAAACTGCAATCCTAGCCTCTTTGAACCTGACAATCTATCTCCCATCTCTTTGTATTTGCAGAAGTTATCTGTCTAGAATCTGATTCCTCAACTCTGCCTTTCAGAATCCATCTTCCTTCAAGGTCTTATGAACATAAGATGCCATTTTTGCAAAGTTTTCTCTCTCTTTCTCTTCCATCCCTGCAAATCCCTCTCCTCAAAATATTTTGCATTTCCTTTTTGTATGCATACAGCACCACTCTTACAGAATGCAAGCACCTTGTAGGCAGGGATTATGTTGAACTGAATTGAACTGAGCCCTCTAACCTAAGACTTCCATCTACAAGGCAAAATGTAACCTGCCAACAATTCCATTCAGAAGAGTACAGATAAATTCCCTTTGGCTAAGCTGTCTAGATTGGTATATAAATGAATACAAACTCACCTAATCCACTCTATCTAAAATCTCCCTGTCTGTGCTTCACATCCTATTTAACTATCCACCAGGATGCCAGAGCCTATCTAGCAGAGACATCTTGACATCTACCATTCTGCCATGGAAATTTCCACATTCTTCCCCTCCCTACCTGTCAATACCATCTCTCTACTCTTGTTCTGGGAATAATAATCAAATCATATGTCATCATTTCTACAGGAAAGGGCATAACATTACACTATACTTTGGTTCCATTCAAAAGTCCTGAGACTACTCAGATCAAACCTGATCATTATTTACCCACATGGTTTTTATCTCCCTTTATTAAAACAGATATCCTATAGGACAAATTCAATCATACAACTGTACACATTTATATTCCCAGCACATAGCATAGTGCTTGGCATATGGTGGATATGTAATAAAATGGTCATTCATTCAAACACTCTTCAATGTCTAGCTCCCCTCTTTCTAAAACCCACAGGTAAAGCCATGTGACAAGACTTAAGTCACTGCAGCTGCCTGAACTTACTGTGAAGAGGCTCTTTTTCTCTGGTGTGGAAGGCTGCAGCCTTCGGTCCTCTGTCTGAGGATCCTGGACTTTCTCAATTCCAGCTCCTAGTAGCTCATTCTTTAACAAGGCAGAGTAGGCTAGACCATCTGGATAGATACAGGATAATGTAAGTGCTATGTAAAAAAGTTAAGAGGAAAGAAAACCTCCCACCCAGAGTAAATGCCAAAAAATGGAAAAAGTTTCAAGCTGTTTCCACTGGTGGCACATCAGCTAAAAGCATTTCCTGGTACATGATAAGAACCAAAGAGTGAGGACTAAGTTTCCAACCTTTGCCATTATCCGAAGTGGCATCTTTTGCTTTCCGATTCTGACTGGGTGATTTCTCATTTTCCTGAGGTAGAAAAGAGGAAAAGATTTGTGAATTTATCTTCCTTTCTCCACTTAATTCATTTAGGTATGGGGGCTTCTGGCTATTATTTCAGCTAATTTCTCTTTTTTGGATGAGGCAATTAGAGTTGAGTAACTTGTCCACATTCACACAGCTATGAAGCGGTTAAGACTGCGGCCAGATTGAATTCAGCTCCTTCTGACTTCAGGACTGGTATTCTAACCCACTGCACCACCTAGCTAGCTGCCCCTATCCTTCACTCTTAATAAATTAGCTGAAATGGGGCTGTTAGGTAATGGAATGAACAGAATACCAGCCCTGGGCTGGAGTTGAAATCTGGCCTCAGACACTTACCACTTCCTTGCTGTGTGACCTTGGGCAAGTCACTTAACCCCAATTGCCTCAGCAAAAAAATTAAAAAGAGTGAAGGATAATAGTCCCAGTGACTGACTATCCAAAGGCAATCCATTGCTGAAAATCACAACAAGGAGCACAATTATAAAACTGTTCTGTTACAGATTTCTTTTTTTCTCCTAATCTAGCTTCTATCTCTCCTATTCTAGGCTACATAGTTTATACTACAACATAGCAAATATATACAGAAAAGCAAATGCACATAAAAATCAATCTTCTTTTATCCTGATTCAATTCTTGCTTAGTACTGCCTCCAGGCATATAATAGTCAATAATATTGTAGTTATGTCTTCCACTTACAACTTTCCCACAGCTCCTGTATCACTCACATTTATTCTATGGAAATTAATGCTCCAGTTGGCTCCAGCTCTAGAAGGTATAAAGCGGTCTCCATGTTTGCTGGGAGAAGACATGGGAGAATTGGAAGGTGTCAAAGTTCGTCTCATCTCAGCAACCTGGAATTATATAAAATCTGAGTCAGTGGATAGGATAATGACTATCAAAAAGTATACTATTTCTAGTTTGCAAAGAGTTTTCCTCACAATCACCCTGGAAAGTTCAAGCCTTGTAAGCATTATCATTCCCATTAACAGATGAAACAACTAAAGCTCAGAAAGGGTAAGGAGGTCATGAGGTCACAAATCACATGATTAGACATCTAGATGATTAACTCAGGGTTGTTTCCTAAGCACCATATTCAGAGATCAATATCCTTGCTTTTGTGCCTTTGTTCATACTATTCCCTATGCCAGGAATGTTGTCCTTCTCAAGTGTCTGATGAATTTTCCTAAAATCAAAAGACCATATACGAGGGCCTTCTGAGTTATTCATTCCAATCCCCTCACTTTGTGGGTGAGGAAACAAGCAGAGAGAAGCTAAGCTTCTCAAGGTTACAGAGGTAATGAGTAACAGAACCATGATTTGAACCCTGATCCTCTGATTCAAGTTAATTCAATAAAGATTCACTAAGCAGTTATACTTCCCTAACTTTTCAATGCCCAGTTAAGCAGCTACCTTCTGTATGACGTCTTCTCTGATCATCTAAATGGAAATGATTTCTCCTTACTTTGATTTGGTATAGATTTATTATCCACGATCTACACTTGGTAAATAGGATATATGGAGTTTTGCTATAGTCATCTGTTCATATTTATTCTCTCCTCTATTTGATTATAAACGTTTACAGGGCAAGAACCAATCTCACAAGTATTTTGTACAGTTATTAAAAAAATTTTTATTGAGGACTAAATGAAAAAAATCTGTAAACTTATGAGAAGCAAGAATATAATTTTAGATACTTGAGTCTTTCATTATGACTTCTAGTGACATTCTAGTCACAGTGCCCAAATTCACTTTGTTTTCTGACCAGAATTACATGGCTAGCTTTTAGTCTGAGAGTAAGTACATAGCTGCTGCAGTTGACTATTTAACTTAAGCAATACCATTTAACTGCATAGGCTGTTTTTGCAAAAGAAGCAACTTTTGAAATCCAAAAGGAAGTCTGAGACACTACTTAGGCAGGATTGTTGTGTTCCCCTCCTCCCACCCATTGCTATTATCAGGTTAAAAAATTTGTGTTGAAGATGCTATGTGGAGCAAAAATAAATAGTTGACCTAAAACCACAAAGTAATGCTCTTTTATAGTACATACTCATAGCATGTCAAGTGCTAGAACAAAAAAGTCCCTGTAGGAGAAAGTAATTTTTTAAAGAATATCAAAACATATTAAAACAACTATCCCTATACAAACCCTGATGACAGAATTTTATCACATCCCCCTTTCCTCATTAGAATACAAACATTTCATACTTAAGAAGTTCCCCCCAAAATTGCTCACTTATATTCACTTTCTTAATGTTTCTCTTTATTTCTAGTATTTACATTTCAAAGTTTCTTTTCAGCATTATGAAGGCTTGAAGTTCTCTAATTCATTAAGAAATCATTTCCCCCATCCTCCATTCCCAACCACAGATTATACTTAGGTTTTGTTGAATACATTTTTATTGGCTGTTAAGTCTTTGTTTTTTGAATTCTAAAAATTTTATGCTTTCCATTTTTCTACAGTGATGGGTGCTAAATCTTGTATGAACCTGACTAAGCCTTAGCAACTTGGTACTTGAATTCTTAGATACTTGTTAATAATTTTGTTTGACCAGTAAGTTCTGGATTTTGGCAAAAATATTCCTGGGAGTTTTCATTCCAATTTGAAGGTTTTTATTAACAAGTACCCATATTAAGAGATCTGAAAAGGTTTTTTTTTTTCATAATTTCTTAATATATGATAACAAAGTTTTTTTTGGTTTTGGGTTTTTTTTTTTTTGGTTATGGCTTTCACATAGTTTAATGAGTCTTAAAATCTCTATTATTAATTTGTTTTCAAGGTCAATTTTCTTTTATATCAGGTACCTGATTTTTTTTTCTATTTTTTCCCAATTTTTTGACTTTGTTTTAATATTTCTAGTTGTCTGATGAAAGTTATCTTTTGTTTGGCTCACTCTAATTTTCAGGGATTCTGTTTTTGAATCTCTTGTGCTAAGCAATAAATTTTCTTTTAAAAAATCTTTCCTCCTTCACTCTCATGTCTTTCCCCATTCTTTCCTGTCATTCATTTTATTTACAATTAATTTTGAAAAGTTCTTGCATCATTTCTTCAGCGTTCTAATTTATCTTGTGGATAAACTATGTTTTTCTTTGAGGTTTTGCCTGCAAGTATTTTGGAGTTGTTCTTTTGTTAATTCATACCTTAGACATCTGATATAACTGCTTTATTTTTCTGTTTACTCGTTGCTCCAGACCTCTGCTCTGGACAAACTCAGGTAGTTGCTGGCCTACCTGAGAGCTCTGACGGCTAAGACCACAATCTCAGATCCTTTGGGAGAACACTATCCCATGCTGAAGGCTCTGGACGTTGATTCCTTGCTCCACATTCTCAGAGAGGATTGCTGTCCCAGGGCTAGGAGACCAATTCTGTGATCAGAACTGTGCCTATACTGATGTCCTAGTTCAAAACTCTGGGTGTCAAATCCATATGCCTACACCTTTGAAAAGATCCCCTATTGATGACTTAAGCCTGGAACTGAGCCTGTGATCATGCTGTGATAAAGCTACAACTCATACTATTTTCCTAGATAGTAGCTCTAGGCACTGAGCCTGTAATCCTGGCCTAATGCTTCAGTTTCTACCCTAGTCAATTGCTTATGGTTTGAATTTGTTATCTTGGGCTGGAAAGATGATCCACTGTACTTGTCCTTTGAGTTCCCAATTATTACTAACTGGTCCGGTGTGGTGGCCTTCACAGCTGTATTAACAATACCCCGATATGACTAGTCCCATATTTGGTCATCTCTGTCAATTTGCAATGTGTGAGATGGAATTAGCCATCTTTTTCAATAGAGAGCTGGGCCTGGAGTCTGGAAAACCTGAGTTCAAACCTGTCTTGAGATACTGTGTGTGACTGAAGACATAAGTCACTTCTCTTCTGCTTGCCTCAGCTTCCCCAACTGCAAAATAGGGATAATAATCGCACCCACTACATAAGGTTGTATTGGGGATCAAAGGAAAGTACTTAAGACAGTGATTGGCACATAGTAAGTGCTTTATAAATGCTTGTTTTTTCCCCTTTCTCTTTTATTATTCTGCCATCTAGGCTTAGGCTCTCATTTTCCAAATCTTTCCTTTAATGCTCGTTTCTTTTATACAATCATTTTACACTCCCTTAAAAAAAAAAAAAAAACAAACTTTTGTTTAATTTCTCCCAGGAATTCTGCTCTTTGTGGTGGGAATCTTTTTGGTTTATTTATTCATTCTTCTAGCCTTACTTCTTAAATTGAAAATTTGTGTTGGGGCCAGAATATCCTCTTGGAAAGACTATCTGAACCCTGCTTGGTTCTGGCTTGTATTCTTTTGAGTCCTGCTGCCTTCTCCACAAATTGAATTCTGTGTGATTCAGAGAGTCATTGTGACTGGCCACCAAGCTTTTAATGATCTCAAAGATATCTGATCTAAGGCAAAATGTTAAAGCTGCCTTTCTAGTCTAAGCTTTGCAAGCTTCTGAAGCCATTTTGGATCTGGGCAACACAACTGTGGGTTATCTCAGTTTGAATCCAGTAGACTACTGCTGGCCTCAGGCACCATCAGGAAGCTAGAAGTCTTTTAAGTTTGGAGCAAATGAACTTCAGGAATCTTTCTCGATCTGAGGTATCTTTCTTGGTTACTAAGATATAGAATTCAGATTGGGCTGGGAACTGGATTCAAGGCCCAGTTCCAGGAACAGTCACACATTTGCCACATGCTTCTATGTGTGCTCCTTACTCAGTACAAAGCTTCAGGCTCATAAATGTTCCATCTGTCATCTCAAGGTGTAAATCTCCTCTTCAGACCATGCTGTTCTGTGACCCAGATCAGGGGCATGAGTAACAAACAGGGCTGGGACATGGTACCTGTTTCTGCTTCCTACACAGTGTCAGGTCTGTGCTTGATCTGGGATCTCTTCTTCTCCTAAAGCATAGTCAAAGCCATAACATAAAAGTTTGGACACACAGTATCTGAATGGCTTGCTAAAGAATTAAATTTATTATATATGAATCTTTGGCTTGGAACTAAGTCTGTGACTATAGTTTTTGAAATTACTGTTGCCTTTTAGTCTCAGATTTAAAAGCTAGGTAAATAAATTGGTTCTCTTGGAAAACAATCTGGAACTATGCCCAAAAAGTTATCAAACTGTGCATACCCTCTGATCCAGCAGTGCTACTACTGGGCTTATATCCCAAAGAAATACTAAAGAGGGGAAAGGGACCTGTGTGTGCCAAGATGTTTGTAGCAGCTCTTTTCGTACTGGCTAGAAACTAGAAGATGAATGGATGTCCATTAATTGGAGAATGGTTGGGTAAATTATGGTATATGAAGGCTATGGAATATTATTGCTCTGTAAGAAATGACCAGCAGGATGAATTCAGAAAGGCTTGGAGAGACTTAAATCAACTGTTGCTGAATGAAATGAACAGAACCAGAAGATCGCTGTACACTTCAACAACAATGCTGTATGAAGATGTATTCTGATGGAAGTGGATATCTTCAACATAAAGAAGATCCAACTCACTTCCAGATGATCAGTGATGGACAGAAACAACTACACCCAGAGAAGGAACACTGGGAATTGAATGTAAAATATTAGCACTACTGTCTATCTACCCGGGTTACTTATACCTTCGGAATCCAATTCTTAATGTGCAACAAGAAAATTGGATTTACACACATATATTATATCTAGGTTATACTGTAACACATGTAAAATGTATGAGATTGCCTGTCATCTAGGGGAGGGAGTAGAGGAAAGGAGGGGAAAATCTGGAAAAATGAATACAAGGGATAATGTTATAAAAAAAAATTACTCATGCATATATATTATCAAAAAAATGTATAATTATAAAATTAATTAAAAAGAGAAAAAAAGAATAATAAATAAATAAATAAATAAATAGGTTCTCTAAAAGAGAACCAATATTTATATGATTAAAACCAGGATAAGATCCTCTCAGGTATAAAGACAAATGCCCTTACTACCTAGGTTAAGGAAATAACACACACATACACACACACACACACACACACACACACACACACACACACACACACCTGCTTGTGTCTCTTTTCATTCATAAGAAAATAATTTCTGATTTATTTCTTTTCTCAACTCCAAAATTAAGTATGACTATTAAAGTCATCTTTTCTTTAGTTTCTCAAATTTTATATTAGAACCCTATTTTGAAAAATGGCTTTATGTATTGGCTCTGTCATGTATAGTCCATGTTAGGGTTAGGGGATAGGGTTAGAGGATATCAATTTCTTCATGTTAAGTGTGAGTAAAATCAGGAGATGTTAGTGGTTAGAAAATAAATAAAGAGAAGAAACTACCTTGGGGCAGAGTAAATTTCTCAGCAGAAGCTGGATCACATGACAGGGACACCAGAAAAGGAATTTGTGTTTCATGGAAAAGCTGTATTAGATGAATTATGAGACATACTATAATAGAAAATCTATGATTCTATGAGCTACCACAAAACAAAGAAAACAATGATGATCTGACAAGATCCTGGAAGACAGCCTTTTTCAATCTTCTAAGATGCTTCTAGGATGCAATATATATATCCTGCCTTTATGAAAAAGTAATGCTATTTGTGAGCTTGGAATAGATCTAATTAATTTGAGTCAAAGCAAAGAAAATTGACCTCTAAAATTCGTTTAAGTCACAGTATGCTGCTGTGAAAATTGGTAAGAATGTTAGGGGCCTAAAAATGTAAGACCACCAAAGAAACAAAATAAAGGAGTAAGTTTAGGAATAAAATTTTAAAGGGGCTCTCCAAATGTAGTTGGTCACCTAAAAGTTTCCTTGAATAATTTTTTTTAACAAAATATTATTTCCAGTTCAATTTAAAAACATTTACAAAGTACCTACTGTTTAAAGACCTCTATCCTAGTTGAGCACAAAATATAGATAAAACTTCTCAGATTAAAAAAAAAAAACAAGTCTAACTTTCTACAGTATAATTCTTCAAATATTTGAAGATAGTTATCATGACCTGCTCTTCTCTCCTACCCAGTTCCTCAAGCCTTTTCTTCCTTAGACTAAGCATCCCTAATTTGTTCAATTAATGCTAATTAAACACACTCTCTCTCTCTGTATAGATATATAAACTATACTCTAATTCTTTCATCATTTTAGGCATCTTCATTTAGACATGCTCCAGCTCATTAATGTCCTTTCTAAAATGAGGTTCCCATAACTATACACAGAAATTCAGATGGATTAGAAGGTAGAGACATAGTTATTAATAGCTTAATGTAAGGGAAAATTTTCTACCCATTAGCTACTGGGTTGCCTCAGTGGGTAGTGGGTTTCTCCCTCACTAGTTCTTCAAGGTAAGAGCAAATGACTTATTTGTCAGGTATACTATAGACAGGATTTATATGTCAGGCAAAGGCAATTACAAATAATCTGCCTGGCTACTTGACCTTTGAAGTCTCTTCTAAATCTAGGATACTAAGAAATCTTGGAAAGGTGACATATCTTACTCTGCTTTCATATACCTCACTCCCACAGTACTAAACATAGCTGAAAGTGTTTCAAGCCTTATGTTCAAAGTAGTAAGTGGATGACTGGGTTTCTGCCTATTTCTCTACTTTTGGGAGCTATGCCAAAATCTTCAGTAACTCATAGAAAAATTTTACATGCTTACTGTGGGAATCAACATTCCCACAAAACTTTCTCATCAATTTATTTGCTTTTAAGAAATATTTTCATTGTTCATTTCCCCTTTTTATTAGCTCTTCTGGATTTACTTTGTGGTCTTCATGGTTTTTAATTTCTTTAGCCCAGGACTAGGTGAGTGTGCAGACATTTGATAAAATCAGCTCAGGGAACAAAATTGGCAAAAGAAGGTTGTAGGATGGCAGCAGGCAGCTGCCCCCTAAGCTGAAAAGGGTGTGGAAAGATAGAGGGATAACTTACACAAGGCATTGTGTTTTCATTCTGGATGTTGATCTGTCGAAGGAGACGCCTTTCATAATCTTGGTCCATGGTGAAAAGGTGGGAGCTGTGGCAGCCTTCAGACTCAGGGCCTTTGATTCATGAGGTCCAATTGCTAAAGTCAGTCTACAGCACCATGGAAGGAAAGAAAAGAAAAATAAAAAGCATGTTAACTTCACCAACTCAGGAAGTTTAGGACAGAGAATCTTCCTATAGGAAATTCAGATAATAAAAATGCTTTTTGACTAATTCATAGGTCAGTGTCATCCCTATCCTGTAGCCTAATAAAACAATCAATAGCACTCATTAAAGGCCTATTATGTGCCAGGCACTGTGCTAAGTGCCAGGGATACAAAAACAAAAACAAAAAAATGACACAATCTCTGCTCTCAAGGAGCTTGTTCTCTTTGGGGAGAGAAAACACACACAGAATAAATAGGGCATAAAGCATTTGGGTGAATCAAGAAAGGTTTCACATAGAAAGTGGTACTTAATCTGAATCCTGAAATAGTCTCTAAAGCAGTGGTAAAAAGGGGATAGATTCCTAAAACAGGAGATAGCTAGTACAAAGATAAGATAGGAGATAAAATGTTATGGATACGAACAAAAAGAAAGTTTGACTAGATCATAGTGTGTGGGAAAGGGAACAACTTATAACAAGATTGCAAAGATAGTATGTGAACAGTTTATCAAAAACTTTAAAAGTCAACAGAGGAATTCATTTTTCATAAATCCAAAGCACCATATGGGGCTACCATTGTCAAGAATTCAACAATAGCTGTTTATACTATTTTGGCTGAGGTTAGTAAATTGAGCTTTCTTCACTATGCTAAAACCTAGGTGACTATTTTAATTTTTAATCATAATTACCATCTGGCATTTTAAGTATCCACATTTATGCTAGGTGTTCTATCAAGTGTAGGGGGGAAATGTCATTCCTATTTTTATCCAACACTCTAACAAGCATTTATTAAGTACCTATTCTGTGTAAGGTATTGTGTACTACACTACTGGGGATTCAAAGACAAAATGAAAAGTCTTTGTCCTTGGGACACATTCTATGAGAGAACTACCACATGTAAACTGATACATAACTTTGAGAGGGAGTAAGCCCCAACAACTAAGGAGAACAAGAAAAACTTCACACAGGGAAAGGTACAAGTTAAGCTTTAAAGAAAGCTAGGAGTTCTAAGAGCTAAAGCAGATTCTAGTAACAAAGACAGCCTGTGCAAATTCACAAAAACAGCAAAGATGAAATGCTGAGTGTGGGGGATAGCAAGTAGGGTCAGAACAGAGAAAGCTTTATAGGGAAAAATATGCAATAAACCTGGAAGCACTTTAAGGGCAAAGCTGAGAAGGAACTTAAGTATGCTTGAAAAAGAGGGTCAAGGTGGGATATAATCAAAGTTGTATCATTACTATGTCCTTATGGATTTTCTACGTACATGTGCTTTTGTTCTCCTCTGACTTTTCTTTTCCCAATTTTGCCAACCCAATTCCTAGTTAAATCTTCAAAGTTCAACCCAGAAGCAAGTCACTCCATTGAGCTTTCCTAAATTTTCCTGGAAAATCTAGAAAAGTTATTATCTTCCTTGGATCTAAGTATATCAGTTTCTTAAACTGCAAAATAAAAGAGACTGGACAAGAATATCTCCAAAGTCCCTTTCTGGTTATAAATCCCATAATCCATTAACTTATATTTTGGCTCCTCATGTCTATTTCCCATCTTCCCTCCAAAGTTTGGACATAGAATAAAGATCCTATTTATCACTTTATTGTCCTTCTTAACCAAACAATATCAAGAATGGTCCCTAGCACATATTATCTAATACAATCCAGTTATTTGTCACTCAGTAAATATTTGCTGAACTAGACCTGTGTACACAAACACATTTTCAGGAATCTGACCATCAGTTTCAACTAATAAATAAATATTTGAGATATTCATCAACCTATATTGGATGAGGTTATTTTTAGGTTTCTTGAAATAGCCTTTTTTTTTTTAACCCATACCTTGTACATTCCTATTTTTTCCATCTTATCAGACTAAGAGAATAAGAACTTGAAGAAAAACTATGATTCTCAATTATTTTCCTTCTATAAATCTCTCAGAGAATTTCTGTGAGTTCCATTTACTTCATTAACCTTCTCCCCAAAATAAATATAAGCCTACTGATCATCTGAGCATTTTAGAGAATGTAGGAGAAAGCAATAAAGATAAACTCACTTCAAAAATTATTGCTTTTGCTCAGAGTACTTCTCTCAATCAATCCACTTGATGCATAAATTGCTATTTTTTCCTAAGTGCTTTGAGAGGGGCTTAACTGTTTAAGGGGAAGGAGGATAAAGGATAGAAAGTTTTTCTACAAAGGCAGAGTAGTTTAGAATAAGGAAACAAAGTTAGAATGGCTCTCTCTGAGTTGGGAGGGGGACAGAGGTGGGATTTAGGATTGTGGAGGGCTGAGATATAACTGCAATTTGAAAGATGAGATGACGTGGGCTTGGAGGGGACTGAGTTAGAACATCTCAGCTTAGGGGGTAGAGGAATCAAAGTTCAGAATATTTGTTAAATGTCATTATAGCAAATGCTAGGAGACTACAAATACTATTGTGACCAAACTAGGCCATGAACACTAATGCTTAAATTAATTGAGTAGGATATCAGCCAAGGCTTAGACAATCTTTTCTCTTATACTAAGATTTCCAGTGTAATGACATTTCCATTAGCACTTGCTTAAGGTATGTAATATTCTTGGAGTCATAAAACTTGACTTTGAGAGTCAGCTGGCTTGCCATTTGGCTTTTTGGCAAGAACAGGTAAGTCACTGCACCCCCAGCTCAGATTCTTCATCTGTGAAATGAAGATATTATCTGTACTTTTTTCTCTAAAAAAGTTGTGAGGAAAGTATTCTATAGCTCATAAAGTGCTCCACAATCCTAAATGTGTTATAAGTATATATATATATATATATATATATATATATATATATATATATATATACTAATGCATATAAAGAACTTCAAAATCGATTGCTGGACATAACTGCTCTCTCTCTGGGCCTTGGTCCCTTCTTCTAAACACTGGACTTCCTCACATTTCCCTGTCCAATAACAAAGGTATATTATTATAACCGAGCAAAATAAACTCTTAAGTTTTTCTAAAAAGATTCTATATTTAAAGTGCCAGATATGGTACTCTCCATGCCTATCTATCAGGAGCCAATTTTGTGTAAATGAAAGAATTCTAGCCTGGGATTCAGGTAACCTGACTTCAATTCACTGACTATTTTATACTATTCATTATTATGGTATCAAAAAGCTGTATGATCTTAGAGTAAGTCACTTAAACTTCCATCTATAAAAGGAAGTTAGGTTGTACTACCTCTAAAATCCCTTCTAGTTTAATAATCCTGCTTGTAGAACAGAGGATGAACTATTAGACATCTCTACTTATTTACAATCCTAAATTAAAGAGCACAGTTAGACTTTAGAAGAGAAAAGGTTAGGGAAGAGTTCTGTAGTCCATGTTAAAGGTGCACTAGCGGAACACTCCAATATGTAACGTGTATAGCTACATACGCCTTAGTCTGACAGAAAATGTTGGATTTTAAATCAGGATCTTAGGGTTGTAATTCTGTCTTGTCTATGTAACTTTGGGCAAATCATTTCACAGGGCCTCAGTTTCTTTTCTATACAACCAGGATATAACACTTCTTTCTCAAGGACCTTGTGAAGAAAACAGTAAATTTAAAAATATTATCTAACTGTGAACTATCAAAAGTAGTAGCCTATAATTTCATTTATTCATAGAGTAGAAAGAGAACATTTTAGTCCTTAGTGGTCATCTAGCTTAACCCCTTCATTTTACAAGGCCCAGATTGGTTTAATAACTTGCTTAAAGTAACATAATTTAGTTTGGCAGAACCAAGACTTGAACTCAGGTCTCCTGATTCTCAATATAGAATTGTTTCCATGGCACCAAATTGCCTCAAAGGATCAAGTCCAATTTCTTTGATTTAATTTTCAATACCTGCTATGTTGGAGTACATATCTATCCTTCCAACTTTATATCCTACTATTATAAACATAAAATATTTAACTCAGGTTAATTCCTTAAATATATGCTCATTCTTGATTTCTTGCCTTTATGAATTTTAAGATCTGGCTCATGGAAATAAATCAATATGATTAAAGGCCAAGTGTTCTTAGGTATAAAATATTTTCCTTTTAAAAATGCTTTCCTCTTTATGTGTAACACATGTGTAACTAGCTATCTAGGTATGAAATTCCATACTTTTTCTTTATGCTGAGAAACCTACCTACCTTTTACAGGTAGCCTTTTTCAGTTTTCAATCTTAGTACCTTCCCTCTAAGACTATTTCATTCTATGTACATAGTGGTTTACATGCTGATTTTTACTGAGCTGCTTGAGTATAAGGGCTATTTTTTTTTTTTTTTTGCCTGCCTTTATATCCCAGGGCTTGGCACATAGTAGACCCTTAACAAATACTAAATGCCTTAATTGAAAGAATTATTAGAAACTGAGTGAATGCTTTCGTTTCAGGCAAGATGATCTTATACTCTAAGGTCTAACATGAATAACACCCCAGATAGAGATTTAAAGTCAATTCAAATAAGAATGTACTACACATGGGAACTCTGGGCTAATGCTACACCCTATAATTTCCTGGCAGTGTCAACTGACCTACTTACATAAACTAAGAAAAAACAAACATTGGATTTTGTCATTTCACCTCCCTTCCTGCTTTTCTTCCCCATGACTTCTTCCCAAGTACCAATGGCTGCAACTTTAGGACTTCTGAGCCTTTTCATTTGCCCTGCAACTGAAGTTATTTGTGTTCTTTCCCTATTCGTGTGAACTGGAACAGAAATTTTCCTTCCATTTCTATTTGATCCTTAGTACAAAGCATGTCAGTACTTTCTCATTTACATTTATAAGAGGTTAAAGATTAAAGACATGGTTCCTGCCCTCATGAAGCTCAGAGTTTGGTAATGAAATACATGTCAAGTGAATTAGAGAAGTGCCTGGAACTGGGAGTGCACTATGCTGGCATCTTTATAGACCTTTCAGGAATAGGTAGGTGTTAAATAGGCAAACCAAAGAAGGAAGAATATTTTAGGCAAAGATATTTTAGGACATAAGAACACAGAAAGACAGAACAATTCAGTTTGGCTGGAATGTATTATAAAAAGAGAAACATGAGATTCAATTACTTAATCATTTTTTAAATCCTTAGTACCACACTGATCCTGGGGAAACAAAGACAAAAGCAGTCTTGCTCTCAAAGAGCTAAAATTCTACTGAAGGAAATATAGTGACCCAGGAGAAATACAAGCAAATAAAAAATAATCTGAAGGAAAAGCAGCATAATTGAAAGCACTTGTAGGAGGTGACATTTGAGCTAAGCTTTGGAAGGAGTGAAGGATTCTAAGAGAAAGAAGTGAGGAAGATGTCCAGGCATTTTAAGACCATTTTTGCAAAGGCATGGAGGCAGGAGATAAAATGTCATGTGGAAGAAAAAAAAGTAATGAAGTTTGCCTGGAACATGGGTGAAAAAAATCTAGAAAAATAGGTTGTAGTCAGATTGTAAAGGTTTGAAATGCCAAGAAGAAGCGTTTATCATAAAGACAACAAGGAGTCACTGACAACCAGATAAATAAATGACTTGGAATATCAAACAAAAGTACCAATTCATACCTCAGACTTCCAAAACTGTATTTGCTTATGCCTCTCCTCTCCCTGCCAAATTAAATTATGAGCTCAATGAGGATAGTAAATCTATCCAACCTAAAATCTATATGTCTAATCTTTCCCTGGATGTAGCAAATAGAAAACAAGCTGAGTTTAGAACTGAGGAAGATTTGATGCTATGTGGCTGCAGATTATGGAACAGCATGATCATAAACAATTCCTCAAAATTCACAAGCTAAAGAGATTTTTTTCCCCTAGTAAATTCTTAAGTTAATTAAATTATTACATTTTCCTTAACCAAAGATCATATTACTCTATAGGTTAGTTTAAAAAAATATATATTTACTTGGCTTTGAAATATGCTCCTTTCCCATCCCCCACCCATACTGCATATTCCATTTATTCAAAATTTAAAGAACTTTGAATATTGGCAACAAAATAAATAGCACAAAAACCTAAATTGTAGCAATAGTTTAAGACAGTCCAGAGTTGTCACAAAGAAGTAAAGGATTAATTGCCAGATGAGGAAAACAAGCAATCTGTGCTAGAGAAATAGGGGAGGGAAATTAGTGAGGGAAGTGGGCACTGTTTTTGAGATTCTATAGCACTAATTCTAATATTTTGTCTTTTTTTTTTTTTTTTTTTTTAAAGGCAGCATGATATAGTGGAAAAAATGTAGGATTTAGTGTCACAGGACTGGAAGTTTAAACCTCAGTCCTACCATGTATGCATGTATAACAAGCTTTCTAAGACTATTTCCATATCTGTAAAATGAACAAGTTAGACTAGATGGCTGTGGAGTAAGTTCTTAGTTCAAGTATTATCCATGGGGATTGGGGAATCAAAAAAGGAATCTTAAAGGGATCTCAACCCCCAATCACTCCCACTTTACAAATGAGTAAAAACTGAGGATCGGGAGAGAAAGCTTGCATGCTAGTACAATCAAAGAAGGCTTCACAAACACCTCTCAAATCAAGTTATGGTCTATCAGAATTTTTTGATTTGTTTTTTCTTTGTTACGGTAGCATGATATCAGAAAAAATACCAGATATGTTGCTATGGAAGAACCTGATTTTGAGTAAATGTAACAGATGGGATCAATCTTTTTTCATTGCAATAATAACTGCTTCCTGGAGGGAGGAAGATACAATGCAAAAATAATTAAAATGTGGTCTCTGCCTTCGTGAAACTTACAATCTAAGGGACAGCAGGAAGGAGACAGTTGTGGTGTAGTGGCTTCACAATACATACACGAATAGATTGTAGCAGCCAATAATTATTGTGTAAAACAAGGAGACCATGAGAAAAGTACAAAGTACTTCTTCCAAGTTCAAGGGAAGTTTGTTTTTTGACTGGGATGTTAGGGAAGGCGGAGGTAGAACTGTAGAGCTGAGTTGAAGTAATCTAGGTAAGATTTTTTTAAAAGAAAAGTGCAGGAATAAAGGAAGAGAGCACATTCTAGGCATAAAATAATGGTTTCACCAAAGGCACAGAAATAGTAATGAACTAGATATGTACCGAAAATAAAGGCAGTTTGCTTTTAGAGCACAGCACAATACATAACACAGTAAAGTAATAAGAAAAGTCCAAAAAGGCAAGCCATTATGAAAGTAACGAGGATCCTAAATGACAGACTAATTTTATTCATTTGGACAAGTAGTCATTTAGCCTTTAGCTGAATAGCCAAAATGAAGCTGATCTTACAAAAGGTACTTTGCTCACAACAATGGCTCCTCACACATACATCATCTCCTGTTTTCAATGTCTGTGTATTATCTGACCCCATGCTCTATTTGCTCAACCTCCTCCCTTCTGCCTCTTAAAATCCCTAGTTTTCTTTAAGGTTGAGCTTAGTCATTTATCTTCCACATAAAACCCTTTCTGATACCCTCAGCTACCAGTGTCTTCCCACAAGAACAATAACACAATTGTGTTTCATTCATATTTAACTTCTATCTTTTGTATCTACCAATGCCTAGCTTCCCTAGCACATTGAAGACTCTTTTTTAAAAAGTTTGTTGACTAATTAAATGAAGGAGCCCATTTCATTACAGAAGCGCTTTTACTCACTTAAAAAACAAGGACCTGAAGTCAGAAGGCTTATATTTGAAACCTAACTCTATTAGCTGTATGACCATGGCAAAGTCATTTATTCTGACAAGATTTCATGTTCATCATCTGTCAAATGATGGGGATGGACTAGATCAGCAATTCTCAAAGTATAGCTCAGTGCTTTAGAGGGTTCTCAAGATCAAAATGTTTTATCCTAAGGCATTTTAATTTAAAATACAGTAAATATATGTAAAATCCACATAAACACCCTTTGAGGGCCACAATAATTTTTAAGAGTGTAAAGGGGTCCTGAGACCAAAAAACTTAAAAATGCTAGACTAGAAAATGTCCCTTCCAGCTCTAAATTGTTCCTTATATTGTGCTGAAATATGTCTCTTTAAGGCTCATTCTTCAGTTCTCGTCAGGCTCCAAGCAGAACTAGCACCTCTCTATAATGTATCTAGAGTACACATAGTCATTGTAAAACAGTCCACCTAGGAAAGGAACTAGAACAGAGCTCCCTGGGGCTAAATTCACACTTGTGTGTGATCAAGCAAAGAAACCATACAGCACAGCTAGTACATCAGTTCTTTTCCGTTCAGGAGCAGGTTCCTTGGGTAAACGACAAGAAAGCTAAGGAGCTTCAAGAATATAATGCTGATGTGGTAATGATTACCATTCAGTACATCAAATTGAAGGAAGCTGGTGAGGGGAAAACAAAAACAAAAAAACATTCAGTTGCTGTAGAAGCATTCTGGGCTGGAGCTGGAAATAATTTTTAAAAGACCTTGATAAGAGGTGGAAACATTCATCGAAATGTATGCCTCAGTATCCTTTTGTTCCCAGCTTTAACCCGTCTATGCCAGTGGTTGCCACTGATGGAAAAGGAACAGTGTTCTGAGAACCTTAAAGAACTATATAATGTGCACTAATACTCTTCTTTTCTGAAAAACACATTAAATGGCAACTCTGCCAGCTATGGGAACAGTAACACGAGCTTGGAGGCAAAAGGGGAATGGCCTTTAAAGACCCACTGATGGACCACAACCTACCATTCAGGGACCCCTGCCAATAGAACACAAGGCAGCTCTGCTTTTTTTCTGAATGATGCATTTATTTAGCACCTTCAGGGTAAAGGTAAAGTAAGGAGGGAATACATTCCACATATGGGAAGCAGCTTGTGAAAAAGCATGGAAAAAGGAGATGAAATGCCATATGTAAGGTACAGAAAGAGGGCCAATTTGGCTGGACCTTAAAGTGCACGAAGTGAAAAAAATGTGCAATAAATATGGAAATGTAGGCTTGGAGCCAGATTATGAAGAACTTTAAAGGAGAAACAGAGGAATCTGTATTTTAGTCTAAAGGCAATACAGGGAGGCAGTAAAAGTTTTTGAGAAAGAGGGTGAAATTCTGAGATGTGTGCTTTAGGAATGAATATCACCTTTGGCAATTTTGTGGAGAACTTAAGGCAAAAACGTTAAAAGAATAGGAAGTGTCCAATGGCCAGAATCGGGGTAGTCTATGTGATTAAAGAAAAATGAAAGAAATGTTATAGAGGTTGAATCACTAACACTTGTTTGTAGCTGCAGAGTGAAGAACTAAGGATGATTCTGAAGTTGTGAACCTGGGTGATGGGTCAAAAACAAGGAAGTTAGAGAAGTGGGGATTGGGGTGAAAAATGATGAGGGTTTTTGGTTTTTTTTGGGGGGGACATCTTGATCTAGGATGTCTATGGAATGCCCAGTTGGAAATATCCAAAAAACCATTTGGAGATATAGCACTGAAGCTCTGGACAGGATACAGGGTTGATATAAAAAGATCTGGAAGTTACTTTCATGAAGAAAAGAACCCTTGAGCACAGAAAGAAGGGGCAAACAATATACACCATTGAATATTGAACTAAAATATTCAACTTGCATATTTTATAGCCCTCAAATCACCTCTCTACCTCAAGAGGTTGAACACACGAATCAACAACAGATACCAGTAGTTAAGTTTGGTTTTAACACTCCAGATTCCTTCTATATACAAAACTCTTAAACTAGAGAAAACATGGCAGCATGCCCTGAAAAAAAATCTGGTCTTCCAATCTAAAAGAATGAAAATGGCAGTTCCAGCATCCCTCTTTGTACAAGGAAACTCTTAACTTGTTTTTGAGAACTAGGATATTTAGATATGGATACCCCAAATCTATCAATTACTTTATTTCGCTCCCCAAGAAACAACCTTTTCTTTCTATTTTTTTTGTTTGTTTCCTTAAATACTTAAATAACTTCAAGTAATTGAAGTTCTTAAAGGTACTTAAAGTTAAGGCATCTTTTTAAAATTTTGATTAATTTGAATTATATAGATTTTTCGTACAAAAAGGTGATCTTCTGATGCAAAATAGGAGGGAACTGAGGTCCAGTTAAGGTGGAATATCAATGACAGAGCTGAGTAAGAACCAGGGTCTCATCTCCCAAGATGTTATTTTCACAATACAATGTGGCTTTGTCTTAAGAAGGGACCTTGTCCTGAAAGAGTGGTGATATTATGGAATCAAAGGAGCACTGAGCACTAAAAGATTAGTTTCCTTGACTTTACAGTTCATGTAAAGAATGAGGAAACTAGTAATAATCTTTGTAATACCTTCCAATACCTTCCAACTCTAAATATATTAACTTTATAATCTAATAATATTCTCATTTTATAGAGAAAATAAAAGTTTTGTAGAAACTTTCCTTAAGTGGATTAGTAGCAGAACTAGAATGTTGGGTTTCCTAATTCCTTGATCCAATTCTCCTTCTCTTTCTATTGTATTATACCTGGTTTTCAAGGACTTTATGTACTTAAGAATCTATGATCTTTCAATCCTACTGCACAAGAAAGTATATACTAAGATGGAAAAAGTGTTTTAACCGTAACAAACTATGAAATAAGAAACTGCACATTGAAATAAATATGTGACATAAGGAAAAGAACTGGATTGAGGGTCATGGAATTTAGGTTCAAATCTTGTATGTATGTATCTGTCAAATGAGTCAACTAGACTAAAAAAGTGACATAGATTGCTGTGACTAGTTAGTAAAGCCTATGGACATATTTTCAGAATATTATTTTTTTATCACAATACATATAGGGTTACAAAATAAACCAACTATACTGAAAATGAAATTATCATATTTAAAAAAAACAAATTCATGAACCCAAGTTAAAAAACCCTGGAGATATTTCTAATGTCACTTTTATCCTAACTCCAATGATCCTACTATTTTTCAATTTACAGCTATTCTTTTTAAACAAGAAATATGTGACTATCAGTTTTCTCCTATCCTTTTAAAATAAAATGCCAGTCATTAAGGATCCAAGGGCCCTAAATATCCATTCTTTTTGAAGAGCTGTTTGTCAGGTAAATTAGCACAAAAATCTAAAGTGATAGGCATTAAGAATTAATCATTCCTATTAATTTTGAATGTGAGGTAGCATGAGATCTTTCTGCATTTCCACCATTTGAATAACTCTGCTTAAGCTCCAAAGTTGAAAGCAACTTCTTCCTGAAATGGCTGTACTAGATGTAGATCCTAGGCTAGTTTATCTACTGCCTTTATAAAAATATGATTCACTTGGGAGAAAACTTATCTCCGCATTGAAGCCACAATGAAGTTTTACAAAGATAAGTATTCTGGGTTGTCTCTAGTACAATTAAATCAGTATATTAACAACACATGTGTGCTTCTGTCTAATGTCATCTTAGGAAAAACATCAACAGGCTAACTAACCAAGAACAAAATCCAAGGAAAAAATGGATGGTTAAATTATTCTTTAATCAGTAATAATAACTGAAAAAATTTGCTGGAATCCCAGAATGTACTCAAGATTGGCAACCCATTTCTATCTTTCAACATATTTCACAACAATTTTATAACACATTTAAGAGGCAAATAATTTTCCCAAAGTAAGCTAGAAAACTTTTCCTAAGATTTAAAACTGCAAGTAACTTTGTATATGTTTAATTTATTTATAATTCCAAGAGTCTCAAAATTTAGAGAAGGATTTCCAAATAAAGCCAACCCTCCTCCATTATATAATTATTTCTCTTAATATTTCTTGGACTTTCTCCATCTCATAATTGGTAGAAATGAGAACCAAAGGATCAGAGGGACAGCATGGAATAGCTATAGTAAGTTATAAGGTTTAAAAAGAGATTAAGTAGTAGAAAAATTACTGTCTTTAATTAAAAGTCAAAGAATATTCATGTCTCTGAGCTTCAGTTTGCTCCTCTACAAATTGGGAATAATATGTATACAACTTATGTCACAGGATTGCTATCAAAATCAAACAAAACAGTAGGTGCAAGTCCTTTTTTTTTTTTTTTTTTTTTTTTTCTGAGGCAATTGGGGTTAAGTGACTTGACAAGGGTCTCACAGCTAGGAAGTGTTAAGTATCTGAGACCAAATTTGAACTGGAATCCTGCTGACTTCAGGGCTGGTACTCTATCTACTGCGCCACCTACCTGTCCCTATGGTGGAAGTACTTTTGCAGTGAGATGCAGAGAGGTTAAGTGAATTATTAATCTTGGAAATCCAATTATCTTTCCCTCAAAAGCCTTATTTTCTCACTCAACATACTATGACTTGAGAGGAGGTGCCTCAAATATCACCAAACTGTACATATTTTTTTGACTCAATACCATCACCCCAAAGAGGTAAAAATAGAAGGGAAAAATTAGGTATTAAAATGTTTATAACATAGTTTTTTGTTGGAGCTAACAAGTAGAAACAAAGGAAATGACTGAATTATTTTTTTTATGAACATAATGGCATGTTACTGCACCATAAGAAACAATAAATTTATAGAAAATTGGAAAGATTTATGTGTACTTATACGGACTGAAATGAGGAAAAAACAAGAGTACAATTTACATAATGGCCTCTATAATGTAAGAGAAATAGCTCTCAAATTTAAGGGCTCTAATCAACACAGTAACAAATTGTGACTTCAAAAGACTTAAGAAAATATACCTCTCCTTCCATTTTTTTTTTTTTTTTTAAAGATAGTACCTGGTTTATGTCAATGTGTTTTCCAGTTTCCCCATCAATTTTTGTCAAATGGTGAGCTTTTGATCCAAGAGTTTGGATCTTTAGATTGCTCAAACACTAGATTACTATAGTCATTAATAGTATATATTATGTACCTAATCTATTACACTGTTCTATTTTTTTTTAACCAATACTAGATTTCCATGATTGCTGTTCTTACTAGGTAGAGTAGGGGATAAAGTGCAAGGCCTAAGAATCAGGAAAACTGAATCCAAATGTGGCCCTCAGACATTAGCTGTGTGACCCTGGGCAAGTCACTTAACTATTTGCTTCACTTTCCTGCATTGTAAAATGATCTGGAGAAGGAACTGGCAAACCACTCCAGTATTGCCAAGAAAATCCCAAATGGAGTCATTACAGAGTTAGACACAATTTAAATGACACAACTGCTGGACCTTTCACATTTTTAAAGACTTCCTTGATGTATGTGACCTTTTGTCTTCTAGATGAATTACTATTTTTTCTAGCTTTATGAAGTAATTCTTTGGTGATTTGGTATAGAACTAAATAAATGATTTAAGTAGATCTGTCATTTTTATTATATTGTTTTGCCTACCCATGAGCAATTTTTATTTCTCCAATTGTTTGGATGTAAAAGTCTTCCATGACTGTGTGCATATAGTTCGTGGGTTTTTCTTGGCAAGGTGTTTTTTTGCTGTCTGTAGTGATAGAAATGCTGATGATTTATGTGGCTATGTATTTATAAATCATTTAAGTTGCAGGATTTATATTTCATCTTATGTACTGAAATTTTGCTCATTATTAGCAATTGTTAATTGTTTCTACTAGGTTTTTATTTGATTTTCTAAGTATACTATTATATCAGCAAAGAGCTACTGTTTTGTTTCCTTTCCTCTGTCAATTTCTTTTTCTTACACTGCTATAGCTAACATTTCTAGTACAATAATGAATACTAGTGGACATCTTTGCTTCATAAAGGAATACTTTTAGTTCATCCCTAACACAATTAATACTTGCACTAAAATTTAGATACTACTTATTGTTTTAAGACTACATTAATTTTAACGATGAATGTTGGAGGGGCTGTGGGAAAACTGGGACACTGATGCATTGTTGGTGGAGTTGTGAAAGAATCCAACCATTCTGGAGAGCAATCTGGAATTATGCCCAAAAAGTTATCAAAATGTGCATACCCTTTGACCCAGCCATACTACTACTGGGCTTATACCCCAAGGAACTACTAAAGAAGGGAAAGGGACCTGTATGTGCCAAAATGTTTGTGGCAGCCCTTTTCATAGTGGCTAGAAGCTGGAAGATGAATGGATGTCCATCAATTGGAGAATGGTTGGGTAAACTATGGTATATGAATGTTATGGAATATTATTGTTCTATAAGAAATGACCAACAGGAGAAATACAGAGAGGCTTGGAGAAACTTACATCAACTGATGCTGAGTGAAACGAGCAGAACCAGAAGATCATTATACACTTCAACAATGATACTGTATGAGGATGTATGCTGATGGAAGTGGATTTCTTCAACACAGAGAAGAGCTAATCCAATTCCAATTGATTAATGATGGACAGAACCAGCTACATCCAGAAAAGAAACACTGGGAAATGAATGTAAACTTATTATTTTTACCTTCTGAATCCAATTCTTCCTGTGTAACAAAAAATTCGGTTCTACACACATATATTGTATCCAGAATATACTGTAATATATTTAACATATATAAGACTGCTTGCCATCTGGGGGAGGGGGTTGGGGGAGGAAGGGAAAAAATCTGAATAGAAGTAAGTGCAAGGGATAATGTTGTAAAAAATTACCCATGCATATGTACTGTCAAAAAAATGTTATAATTATAAAATAAAATAAAAATTAAAAAAAAAAAGACTACATTAATTTTTATACTAAGTGTTTTTAATAGGAACAGGTATTTTGTCAGAAAGCCTTTTCTGCATCTACTGATATAATCGAGATTTTTGTTGCTTTTGTAATTGACATGGTCAATTATTCATCTGATTGTCTCCTTAATTCAAACCAACTCTGCATTGCTAATTTAAAATCTGCCCCACACCATAGTATATGATCTTTGTGACAAATCATTGCAATTTCTTTGCTACCACTTAAAACTTTCACATCGATATTCATTAAATTGGTTTTGGTTTTCTTTCTCCACTTTTATATTTGTATCATAGAATGAATTTGGAAGAATGCCTTTACCTAGTTTTTCAAATAGTTTATATAGTATTAGGATTAATTTTTCCATAACTGTTTAGTGGAATTCACTTATACAGTCACACAGTCCTAGGGATATTTTTCTTAGAAAGTTCATTTACACAACTTGTTCAATTTTTTGCTGGGCAATTTTTTTTTAATTTATAAATATTAATCCATTTCACTTAGGTTAGTTTTGCTAGGGGGAAAGAGTTTCTAATAATTGCTTTAATATTCACATGTGCTGCATTCATTGTTTTTATTTTTGATACTGGTAATTTAAAAAATTTAACCAATGGTTGACCCAATTTATTGGGTCTTTTCTTTCTATAAAACCAGCTCCTGGGATTTATTCATTTTTTTGTTTTACTTTCAATTTTATTATTAATCTCTCCATTTTCAAGATTTCCATTTTGGTGTTTAATTGTAGATTTTAATTTGTTCTTTTTTTTTTTTAAGCTGCATGCCCAACTTACTGATTTGCTCTTTCTTTCACTGATGAATGCATTTAGATATATAAAATCTCCCCTAAGTACTTTGAACTGAATCCCACAAATTCTAGAATGTTTCATGTTTTCATTCTTTTTAATCAAATAGCTTTTCCCTATTTGTTGTTCTTTGATCATTTTTTGACATGGACCCTTATTAAATGTAATTTTTACTGCATTATGATCTGAAAAGGATGCATTTCATATTTCTGCTTTTCTGTTATTTGGTTGTAAGGGTTTTATGCTCTAAAACATGATCAATTTTTGTGAAGGTTTAATCCTTTCTATTCCCATTCAGTTTTCTCCAGATGTCTAGACTAACTTTTCTAAGATTCTAGTCATCATCTCATCATTAAGATTTAATTCTAAGAGGAGAAAACTGAAGTCCCACTAATACAGTTTTACTGTTCATTTTTCCTTTAAGAATTTGGATGCTTACATAATTTTTGATGCATGCATATTTATAGATATACTGTCTACTGTTCCTTAGCAAGATGGAATTTCCCTAATTAAATCTTTTGATTAATCCTATTTTTTTTTGCTTTTGCTTTGTCGGAGATCCTGATTGCTATCCCTAACTTCACTTCAGCTGAAGCAGTAAGATTCTGCTTCAGCCCCTTAATTTAAATGTCTCTCTCATTTTCAAGCATGTTTTCTGTAAACAACATACTGTTGGGATTAGGATTTCTAGTACTTCTGCTATTTGCTTCTACTTTATGAATGAGTTTATTCACAATTACAATTAGGATTATAATGTGCATTTCCCTCCATCCTATTTTCCTGTTTATCTTTTTATTTGGTTCCTCTGCTAAATTCTGTTTTGCTTCTTACTACTGCCTCCCTTTATCTGCTCTCCCTTTTTATTATTCTCAAACCCTCTTCCTTTCCTATCTATTAGGCAAAGTAAATTTCTATTACCAAATGAGTAAATTTTCCCTTCCACTATAAAAGCTCCTCCTTGCTTTCATGTTTTCCTTCTCCCTTCCCCCTTCTCCCAGGGCATCCTTCTTTCTCCCCTTAGATTTTTTTTTTTTAAACATCAACTCACTCGTATATCCTCTGTGGAATCTTCCTAACTGCCTTAATAATGATTCAGTTCTTAGAAGATACATATATCATCTTACCATAATGAAAAGTAAGAGCTTAACTTATTAAGTTACTTATTTCTTTTTCATTTTTACATTTTTATGCTTCTTTTGTTTTATATTTGGAAGTCAAACTTTTTTTTTTTCCCCCCTGAGGCCGGGGTTAAGTGACTTGCTCAGGGTCACGCAGCTAGGAAGTGTTAAGTGTCTGAGACCAGATTTGAACTCAGGTCCTCCTGAATTCAGGGCTGGTGCTCTACCCACTGTGCCACCTAGCTGCTCCCGAAGTCAAACTTTCTATGTCACTTTTCATCAAGAATACTTTGAAATTATTTCATTAACTATCAATTCTTTCCCTTGAAAGAAAAATTTCTTTCCTTATAAGAAAAACACCAGTTTTGCTGGGTAGGTTATTATTGGTTGTAATCTCAGCTCTTTTGTCTTCTGGGATATCATATTCTAATTCTTCCACCCCTTTCATTGGCTACTGTTACATTTTGTGTGAACCTGATCGTGGCTCCCCAATATTTGAATGGTTTCTTTCTTGCTGCTTGCAGCATTTTCTTTTTTTGTGGAAGCTCTGGAATTTGGTTATAATATTCCTGAGAGTGTTCCTTTTAGGTTCTTTCTCAGGGGGTGATTGGTTGATTCTATTTCTATTTTATCCTTTGATTCTAGGATACCGGTTCAGTTTTGCTTGATAATTTCTTGAAAGATGATTGTCTAGGATTGATTTTTGATCATACCTTTCAGGAAATCCAGTAATTTTAAAATCATCTCTCCTTGATCTACTTTCCAGGTCAGTTGTTTTTCCAATGAGATATTTCATATGTCCTATTTGTTTCATTCTTTTAATTTTTTTTTGATGTATCATGGAATCATTAATTCCTACTTAGCCAATTCCACTTTTTAAAGAACTATATCTTCAGCGAACTTTTATATTACTTTTTTCCATTTGGCCAATTCTGTTTTTTAAGGTATCATTTTCTTCAAGTATTATTAAGATATTAATTTGTGCCTATTACCAAATTATAATTTTGTTCCTTTGCTTTCCATTTCTTTACTCAATTTTTCTTCTAACTCTGATTTTTTCAATAAATTTTTAACAATTCCAGAAGTTCTTATTGGAGTTATATAAAATTCATATTTTTTTCCCTTTTTAGGCTTTGCTTGTAGCTATTCTAACTTGTCTTCTTCAGAATCTGTATCTTGATCTTCCTTGTCACCATAGCAGCTTTTTATGGTCAAGTTCTGTCTTTTGTTGTGTGCTCATTTTTCTATCTTATTTCTTGATTTGAAACTTTAAAAGTTAAGACTCTATTTGGCCTTGGGAGAAGGGGAGCGGGAATGACAGAACTCTCTCTCAAGGTTCAGGATTTTTCTACATTGCTCTTTTCACAACTAGTTCTATTAAGCTGGAACTTTTCGGTGATTTTAAGATGAGATCTGGGGAGATATGATCACTGCTCTCTTGTCTGTACTCTGGTTCTTACCCAGGAAGGACTTCTGATCTCTTGGGATAGCAATCAATACTGTTCTTCAGGCCCTTTCCTTCCTTGGAATAGGAGTCCTTTCCTTCTTGGCAGAGAGGTAATAAAATAAGGGTACAGAATGAGATATATACTTACTGACATAGTCAATGTGTTTTACATGAGTATATAATATAACATAATATATACTTGATTTTACTCAGCTATATTGTATAAGAGAGGGCTTTTATTTATAGATAAGCTACTAGGTAATGAAAAGATTTTTGAAAAGGAAAAAAGAAATCAATAGCCTATTAAAAATACATGGAGAAAAAAAAAAGTCAGAAGGGGACACAAAAGAATTCCTTAAGTATTCTCATCTATAGGCTAAATATCTCAAGCTTCCTCAGCCAACCCACATGTGGCATGATCTCTTAACTTTGTAATTTTAAGCTCAAGTTCTTTTCCTCTATACATTGTGATTTCACAATTTTAGGGCCAAAATTGAAATGTAAAATTCCAACATCACCAATCTACTATTTGCCAATGTTGTCTGGATAGAGTATTTATCATTCCCTTTTATTTAACTGCTTTAATAGTAAGTATTTATTAAGTGATTATTATGTGATAGGCATCATGTTTCTGGGGGGAAAAAAGCAAAAAGCAGTTACTGCTCTCAAGGAGGCCACATTACAATGGAAGAGATAATGTGCAAATAAAGATATGTATAATGTAAGGTGGAGATAATAGAGTTTTCATCAGCATTAATAAAGTTCAGGAGAAGCTTTCCTGAAGAAGATGGGATATTAGCAGTGACTTCAATCCAGGTGACAAGGAAAGAGAAAAATCCAGGTGCTAGCGAACAAAAATTCATTGAGTCGGGAGACGAAGTATCTTATTTGAGCAACAGCAAGGAAGCCAAAATCACTGAACTACAGTGTATCTGGGGAGAAACTGGCAAAGTGTAGGGGGAGGAACAAGTCATGCAGAAAATGTTATATTGGATGCTGGGGCTTACTGTAGAAGAGGTGACATAGACTTGGCAACTATAGGAAGACAAATCTGACAGCTAAATGGACAATGTACTGCATCGGAGAGAGACCTACAAAAAGGTCCAAAATGAGGTGATGAAGGCCTGAAGCAGGGTGGAGCAGAGTCAGAGGAGAGAAAGAGACACAAACAAGAGATGTTGTGAAGGCAGAACTAATAGAATGTGGAAATAGAAGGAGGGAGAGGGCAAGGGAGAGGGCAAGGGTGAGGGTGAGAGGAGGATACCCAGGTTGAACTAGGTGAGTGGAAGGAGTGTGGTGTCTTCTACAGTCCCAGAAAAGTTAGGAGAGGAGAACTGGAGGTGAGGGGCAGGGAGGGGAAAGCTTTGTTTTGGACGTGATTGAGTTTATTATATCTGTTGGACATTCAAGTATAGAGATGTAAGTTCAGAGTTATGAAGAAAGAGGAAGGAGTAAAGACAGTGTTCACAAAGATTTTAGACATAAAAAGGGAGGAGGCTTTATGAGATGATTGCTAAAAGAAATGGAGAGATGGAAGGACTTTTAAGGTTGGAGGAAATCTAGATGTGTTATACGAAGTAGGGGATCAATCAGCAAGCAGGAAGAGATTGAAGTTAATTGAGAAAATAGAAATGGTGGAGGGAACAATCTGTTGGAGAAAATGGGATGGAATGGGGATCACTTGAGGGTTTTGTCTAGATGAAAACAGCCATCCCTTCATATGACAAGTGAAGTAGATAGTTACAGATGGCACCTAAGTGATATCAGGTCAAGAGGGAGAAAGAAGAGGTCTCTGTAAATAGTTTCAGTTTTTTTCAGTAAAATATGAAGGTTCTTGACTGAGAAGATGCAGCCATGGAAGTCTCTGAGGAAGGGTGAAGAAGTTTGGATCCAGGCTGCTACAGTAAGTGAAACAGTGTTGTCAATTGGTGAAGTAAAAGAAGATTGCTTTGCAGTTGTAAGGGCCCAGTTGAAATTATGTAATATATCACAGAGACATCAGATAAATGGGACAGCAGATGTTTCAATATTCTAGAAATGGAACTAATGGATGAATCCCTTGGGAGAAAAATCCTACCCTTATTCTACTGACTCTAAAAGAAGGTAATTTAAAAGCAATTACACAGAGAAATTTAGATGTGATATAAGAAAGACCCCTTACAATTAGAGATGCCCAAAGTAGACTGCACTGCTTCAGAAACTAGTGGGTTCCCTGTCTCATGACACGTCCTCAAGGATGGGCTTGATGAGAAGGATTACTGATCAGGTACAGGTTAGTCTAAATGATAAAAATGATGATGATAATGGTAATGATAATAATTGGTATTTACTTACTGGCTACTATATGCTAGATACTGCTAAGCCCTTTACAAGTATTATCCTCAAAACAACTCTGCAAGTGCTATAATTAACCATCTTAAATTTGAGGAAACTGAGGCAAACAGAGATTAAGTAACTTACAAGACCACATAGCCTGTAAGTGTCTTAGGCCACATTTGAACTTTGGTTGTCCTGACTCTAAGTATAGCACTCTATCTACTACATTACTTAGTTACCTCTAATGAGGATATCTTCCGTCCCTAACTCTTAAATTTTGTGACATCTTGGGCAAAAAGCTCTATCTTTGGGATCATGCTATAAGTAGAACTAGATAAATTATACTAGTGCCAAAATAAGTTACTATCAGCTGATTTGGGACTACCTGTAAAAATATCCATTAATATGGTGGATATAGAAAACTACTTAGCTTAAAAACTTCTAAAACTGATGCTTCCCTGCCTTAAGAATCTTGAAACTTTTATAATATAAAGAGTAATTCTTATTTAAACAAAGAGATACCATTAGGGCAAAGCCAACAATTTTCTTGTAGGCTTCATTAGCACTAATGATAACATTTTATTAAAAGCAAGCTATAAAAATGGCACTGCATTAAGGCATTGTAGTGTACTGAAAAAAGCACCACATTAAGACTCAGGCAATCTGGGTTCTGGGTCAATCTCTCATCAAAAATTTATTGTGTGGCCCTAAGCAAGTTGTTACTTTGGGGACTTGTTTTCTTTTCCTACAAAATGATAGTGTCAAACTAGATGACCTTTTAGTTTCTCTTGTATTTTAAAATTCTATAAAACATTCTATCTTTGCTCTCAAGAAATTTAGATTCCAATCAGGAAAAATAGGGCACAGGCATTTAAGAAGCAATTAATTTGTAATGTTAATTGCTGTTTACTACATAAATAATATAAATGACAAATACTAAGAATATCATGAGTTATATCTAATATATATATGTATATATATACATATATACATATATATATATCCACATGGAAAAGAAGTCAGAAATTATTCTTATTATTAATATAATTAATAGTATCTGTACCACAGCTTTAATTTACTTTACCTTAAACACTGGTGTCCAATCTGAAGTCAAAATCCAAATTAGGGATTTGCCCTACAAAGAAAAACTAGAACCAATGATAAGATACCCAAGACAGGAAGATATGGATTCAACACAAAACAGAATTTCTTAACAATCAGAGAGTTCTAACCATGGAAGAAGATTCTGCCATTAAAGGCATTCAAGCAGACACTGAACAACTTGCCATGGATAATAGATTTAGAAGCTGGAAGGAATCTCAGAAGACATTTAATCTAGCCTCCACATTTTCCAGATGAGAGAAGGGGGATATTTGCTTCAGGTGGTGTTTGGACCAGATGGCTTTTGAGGTCTCACCCAGTTCTCAGAGTTTGACTCAAAGTGGGGAAAAGAATGATGTTAAGAAAAAGGTATATTCTTCAACTTCCCAGTCAAATATAAAAAGGGAAGCAGGAAAAAAAAAAAAAAAATTTGACTGAAGATCAAGTCCAGCCCCACATTCAAGCACAAACAGGCTGTAAGAACTGATACAGTCTACATTACCACTTATAGGCCTCACTCTTCCTATGTGCAATATCAGTTTTTAGATTGGAGGGCCTTTGACATCCTGTGATTTCATTAGTTTGAAGGGAAAGATGGAGACAGAGAGAGACAAAGATAGAGCTCGAGGGAGAGGGTGTGTGTGTGAGAGAGAGAAATACAGAGAAGTGATTTCATTGGTATGCTCCTGAGAATGAAAAATCTTTCCAACAGTAAAAAAAGACAAATTCTCTATAATTTAGCATCTAAGAGAACTTCTTGGAGTTCTCAGGGGTCAGCTGAATTGCACATAATCACCAACAGAGGCAAGATCTGAACACAGATCTTCCTGAATCCAAGGTCTACCCTCTAACCACTACAAGATATTGATTCTAATTTTATGTTTAACCTTCCTTAACTATCCTGGAAATATAGATCTGGATCTGCCACTAGAAATACATTTGTACATTCCAGACAAGAAAAGAAAGTTGCATTCCTTCAAAGAATTAGAAACCAATCAATAGATAAGATTGTGGTATATGACTGTTATGAAATACTAATAGTCTTAAGAAATAATGAATATGAATACAAAATAATGGAAAAACTTTAAGAACCATTGCAAAATGATGTAAAAGCACAACTCAGGAATACAATACACATGTTGACTATAACAATTTAAATGGTAAAACAACAAAATTAAACTCAAATGCTTTTACACTTGGTATATAGTACTTAGCACATAGTAAGTACTTCAAAAATGCTGATTAACTGACAGACTATTCAAATCTTGCCCAAAGATAAAATATGAGAACATATTCCCTACTCCTTTCTTGGCAAAACTGAGGAATTATGGGTATGGAACATACCCACACTTGACTGATGTGTTGGTTGGTTTGGCTGAGCTCTTTTTCTTTTTAAAAGTTCTTGTATAAAAGGGAGTAAATGTGTAAGAAAATGAAGGAGATGTAAAAACAAAAGATATTATTGGTTTAAGTTTTTTTTTTAATTCAATTCCCTGTTTTTCTATAGAAGTGTCTTGACATCACAAAATAATATCACAGAAAGCAGAATTTTCTGAAATTCAAAATGTGTACATTTATTCCAAGTCATATGACAAAAAATCCCCACCCCCACCCCTCCCCTGTCTTCTAATCACTATCTCCCCTCTAGGGAGCTGCCTTCCTTAAGTACCAGCTTTGATCAGTAATTAATTTTTTTAAAAAAGTAGTTGTCCCCCATTTTCTCAAGTAGGACCAAGGAGGTTTGAATTAAATTCTATTTTATTAAGTAGAATGTGGAAGGCCCTATACTCAGTGCTGGAAAGAAAGTTAAATAGAAGCCTCTGCTCTTAAGGATTTTACAATCTGGGCTTCTCTTTATCCCAGTATACTCTTCATTAAACAATTACTTTATTGGTATCATTTTGAACAGATGAAGCATCAATTTGGTAACTGATTCCCTGATGTTTGAATTATTTAACGTATTGCAACTCTTGACCATTTCTTTTTAGAAAATGACAAAGCCATGTATCTTCAAAGGCAACATCCTATGCCATCTAACTTCATATTACTATTGCTAATTATTTTCATTTGAGAAGACATAGTCATGGTGGAAATATTCCTTTCAGGAATGACTCCATCTGAACACCAATTCTGCATGAGGTTTATTAAATCTACTTAGAAATCTTAAAAGTTTTAAAGAAATATAATTAAGTAAATCAAGTAAAAAGCATTCTAGCATTTCAGTAAGGGATTTTGATTTCTCTAAAATGATACATAGGTTTCAATAAGTTTTATCTACCATGAGAGGAATACTAAATTTCCTATATCCTGCCCTGGTCAGGAATGAAGGTTCAGCTATTTAGTTCATCACCATCTAGATTTCAACTTAATAACAGCACACAAAAGTATGTGCCAGGTACTAACTGTTCTAACCACTTTATAGTCATTATTCACATCTGATCCTTGAAACAATCCTGGGAGGCAAGTACTATTATTATCCTCATTTTACAGATGAGGAAATCAAGGCAAAGATCATGTGATGGATTTCCAATCCATTCTCCACACAATAATATTGCCAAATGCACTATTTCTGATGGCTCTTCAACTAACAACTACTTTAGTAGCTTCCCAATGTCAACTCAAATATATGTTCTCTCCACTCTTAACTAGGTGCCTAAATTTAAGAACTGATTTTAAGAGATCTTAAAAAAAATCAAAATTCAGATTAGTACTTTCTTCTTAAAGAGAATAACTGAATCAATGCAGAGATAATTTAAAAATTTTTGTATTATTTCTTCTTGCTACCACCAACTATCCAATCACAATTGAAACCTTAATCATCTTTTAGACAGCTAGATAATGCAGTGGACAGTATATTGGGCCTCAAGTCAAGAAGGCCCAAGTTCATTCACATCAATCCTCAGATAATTATTAACATTGTGACCCTGGACAAATCATTTCACCTAATTACCTCAGTTTCCTGAAATGTAAAATGGGAATAACAACAATACTCATCTTATAAGAAGAGGGATTTACTGGAAAAGACCCTGATGTTGAGAAAGACTGAAGGAAAAAGGAGAAGAGGGCAGTAGAGAATGAGATGAATAGTCATGAAAGCAACAACCATGAACTTGGGTAACTTTGGGAGATGGTGAAGGAATAGAAGGGCCTGGCCCCCTTTCATCCATGAGGTTATGAATAATCCCAAATAACTGAACAACAAAACCCTGGAGGATTGTTTTAAGAATCAACAATATATTTGTAAAGCATTTAAGTACAGTACCAGGCAAATCAAAGAGCCTAACAAATTCTTACTCCTTTCCTTCTTTGACTTTTACTAGTCATCTCCCCAACCACAATATCCAATCAGTTGTTAACAGCTCTAGAATCTCCTCACTTCTACTTTAGCTATCTTAGTTTAGATTCTTCATGTCTCCTACCTAAGACAATGTCTAAAGTCTCCTAATTGGTTTCACTGCTAACATGTCCTCTTTCCAATCCATCCTCCACACAATAATAATGCCAAATGACGGTTAGTCACTTCCAGTATCTACTCACTTCCAGTATCTACTCACATAAAACACAAGATCAAAGCCTTCCACAATCTACCTTCATACTATTATCTTTAATTTTCATCCCCTCTTACATTTAGGAATGGGACCCCACTTCTTCCCTTCTAAGATCTTTAGGGCCCCTACCTTAGGATTCGACATTTCCTCCATAAAGCCTACTTTGATTCTCCTCCAATGGAAGTAATCCTCTTTCTTTAAATTTCTCATAGTACTTTGAAGAACTCCTTAGCACTACTGTCAGATTTATATTACACAATCAATTTGTGTTATCTCTCTTCTTTTGATGCTTCCTTTAAGAGCAAGAATTATATTTTATTTCATCCCTGGAACCAGGCACAAAATCTTGCACAGAAGTCACTTATTTATCAGAGTTATTCAGATAGAGAACTTTATAAGCAGGGTTCACTGAGACTCAATTGAGAAGTATTTAAAATATATATATATATGTATATATATATATATATAGACACATAAGATATTCTAACTCCTTATTTTACAGGAAAAAACTAAGGTCATTAACTAAGAGATTTAAATGACTTATTCAAGGTCAAATAGTTACTATATATGCAAAGCCCAAACAGGAAATCAGGCACTCAGACAACAAATCCAGTGCTCTTTTCACCTAATAATATCCATTTCAGAAGAGCCTCCAGTGAGAAGTTTCAGTATTTGTACCTTTCCCAAAAATTTCTGTTTCAGACCACTGCACTAAGACTTGAGATACAAAAAGTAATACTACAATGAAGCTGAAGAAAGAGGATTAAACTGGAAATTGATTTTTAGCAGATTTGGCAAGACTATCTAAAACATTCACATTTCAAGGGAGGCAGGCCAACATTAATAAACCTTGAACGAGTTTATATTATTTGCTTCTATTATGGGTATCATTTAACCCATAACATTCTTCCTTTCAACATCTATGAAAATTATTTTAGCCATCATTGAAGAAGGATACAGTATAAAAAGTAGCAGATACCTTTCTAGTCTAGGTTGGGCCATTAATTAAATGTGTTACTTTAGGCAGATCAATTTCCCTTCTCTGGGACTCAAGTTTTCTCCTCTATGATAAAAGAATTAGATGACTTCTAAAATTCTTCCAGCTGTAAAACTATATGAATTTAAATGACAGCAATGGAGAAGTTACTTCTTTGTATTCACATATAATTTCATATTTATATTTACATATGAAATTTTAATAGGCAAGATAAAGTGCACTGTATTGTCCACATTAGGCAAGGAGAGGTACTGAGAGTGGAGTGGCTGGGATTACTGACCTCTTTGGTGACCAAATATATTTAAAGACAATTTATCAAGCGTCTCCTGAGAAGCAATGGTACAGTGGAAAAGAGCAGTAGCTCTCTGTAATGAGGTCTGGACTCAAATCCCACCTGAGTTTTCAGCACTTCAATTGTGGTCTTAGGTTAAGTCACAGGCTCCCTGGCTTCAATTTATGCTCTTTGAAGCCCCTTTCAACTCTAGATCTATGATCCTGTGTAAAGAAACTGGGAAGGAAAAAAACACAATAGTCTCATATCATCAAGGGAAATAAGGATATGCATACACATCAAGATAACAGAAAATCAGTCATAAAAACCAGAGAGCTAGGATAATCATAGATAGCTTGTAGTTCAACTCATTTTTCTGATGATACTGGCAGAGTTAGAACTAGACAGAGGTTCATTGCTACTAGTTCAGTTTTTTTCCTTATACAAAGTTATCCTTAAATGCAGAAGCAAGAACAACATGTTTATTATTAAAGTTCACATTTGGAGAGAGATCACACATCTGATAAAGCAGGTGCCCTCTGAGTAGCAGGCCCTTGAAGAAGAGTATAGAGCTTTGACAAGAGTTAACTGAAGGCAGATGGGATGGATTCCAGGCATGAGAACAAACTGTGAAAACAAATGATAGCACCCCAGGTGAATGTAGAATAGAGGCAGGAAGTGATGAAGAAGGAAAGTTCAAGTTTGGAAGAGTCTATAAAAAGAAACAAGTAGTTTATCCTAGGATGGTTTCTCAGCCTCATTTGTACTATATTCTGATTAAATTCAGATAACAGAAACAAATGAAAATGGAATGTACTACTTTCAGCCCTGGCCACTTCTTCTTTCCAGAGGCAACAATCTGATGTCAGTAACAAAATTCAAATTAAATAGGTTAAGGTACTTGATAGAAGGACATTCTTGAGGGCAATAATGTGAAAAGCTTACTTGAATCCTGATTCTGCCACTTACTACTTCTATGACCTTGAACATTTAAGTCACTTTCTCTTTAGGGAAGATAGAAGCTTCTCTATATGGTCCTTCTCAGGTCTAATGATCTATGAATTTATATGATTTTTAACTTCAAGCACTACAGATAAAATACTATAGAGATGACATTTCCTTACCAATCTCCTAGGCAGTCATTAAAATGGTAATGACTTTTTATTATAATCCATACCTGTAAATACAGAGGCAAAGGTTTTCATAACCAAATTCTTGTCAATCTTCAGAACCACCTTATTGTAGAAGTCTCTTTTGTATAAAATGTAACAATTTATTTGTTCAAAATATAAATGTGAATACAAGAAAATAATTTTTTTTTAAATCAATGTATAAAAAACCTTCCCCACTATAGTTCAAACAACTCTTTAAAACAACCATTTCAAGATGTGAAAGACTTTTCAATATGTTGTTAAGATAGATCAACTAGATAAACCTAACTCCATGAAAAAACAATCTCTTGGGTAAAAAGCTGTTCAAAGACAGGAAGATAGATTAAAACATTCTCCTTAAAATCTATTAGAACTATATTCTTAACTAAAGTCTTATGAGTCACTGGAGTGCCATACACCTGTGTTTAACCTCTTTGCCTCTGCTCTCTTCTAGTTTCTCAAAGAATTCTGAAGTTCTTGGGGTAAAGAAATGAAAACTTCTGCAGCAAGATATGGTCATTCAGGGCACAATGCATTCTGTAACTAAGCCATAACCCTCACCAGACATATTTCCTCACCCTCATAGCATCCATGATCAACAGGAAGATGGGAAAAAAGGAATCTCATCAGGTTTCAAACTTGTACAACTGTCTCCCCACGCTGTCTCTCCATGCTCAAAGCAGACTTTTTTTTTTTTTCACATTTTCCAGTCATTCTAAGGTCCCTAAAGCCATATTTTTGGGCACACTGTCCTTATCTGGATCAAAGTTTTCACCCATACCTTGGGGCAGATATGGTGGGGAGGCACTGACCATCAGGGGATGGGAGGGATTGACTGAAGCTGCTCCTCAACAAGTCAGTAAGGCATTTTATCCTAATAAATAATCCAGAGAATAAATAAGCCACAGTCTGTGGTAATAGCCCTCGGAGCCCTGCCCTGGTATACCCTGAAATTCTTGGGTATTGAAGAATCCTTAATTTTTCAACTCTCAAGTGAGGAGGGGAGGAGGAAAGATAGACAGGGGAGAGCCATCAATAAGATCTGATGCGGAGAGAAGGGTCTCCAGGAAAGGGGTTCAAAAGAAAAAGCAAAAAGGGCCGAGATGGCTTCGGGGACCGAGTGGGGCGAGGATAAGGCAGTCGGGGTCACGAGAATGCCCGGGAGCGGGGAAGAGGGCCCGCGGGGTTTAGGGGCTGACGAGGGCCAGGGGCAGAGGGGGGCATGGCTCACAGCAGGGAAGCCTGTGTGGAGAGAGCTAAGAGGGGCTGGGGGAGGCGAGACGGCCGCCGCAGTCTGAATGGGACCCGAGCCGGGGCCGGGGGAGCACAAGTGCTTTGAGAAGGGCCCGGGGCAGTGGTGGTAGATCGGCAGCGGCGAGAGCCCAGAACGAAGGTGAGTTTGGGAACCCGGAGGAAAAGGGGTGTACAAGCGAGTCTCCGAGACAAGGATAGACCACGGAAGCAGGAGGAGAGGGACCAGGGCAGTGCGCGGAGGCGCAGGTGAATGTCGGGGTGCACTTACAGAGGCGGGGGGAGGGCCGCAGAGGCACAGGTGGGGGGATGGGTGTGGAGGGGGGGCAGGCAAGGGACAGCTGAGAACACGGATCTAGGCAGCAGGCCCTAGATGGGGGAGAGGAGCAAGGGCTTCCCGGAGCGGCGGGCAAGGGTCAGCAAGGGATGCGAGTCCGGGAGAGGGGGCAGCAGCAGACGTGGGGGGAGGGGAGCCGGGGGGCGGTAGGCCTGAGAGGGCAGCAGACACTGCGGGTAGTGGCCAGCCCGGACTAGGGATGACCTGGCGCTGCTGACAGGACGGGGCTCTGGGTGTCCCCGTCCCGGGCCCGGGCCCTCCCCGGGCCGTCTCACCTGGCTCCGCCTGCGCCCGGCCGCTCCCTCGGCCGCTGGGTCTCGTTCGTCTGTCGGGCCTCACCGGGGAGGGCAGGGCAGCAGCGCCGCCAGCTGCACTGCACAGCCAGGCCCCGGCCGCTGTCAGGCTCCCGGCCTCAGCGCTCCCTCAATATGGCGGCGGCCACTCCTCCGCGGCCTCCCCTCCGCCGCCGCCGCCGCCGGCCCCCTCCCTCCCGCCCTCCCGCCCTCCAGCCCGGCCCCCGCCCGGCCCCCTCCCGCGCTCGCGCGCAGGCGCGCTCCCGAGCCCAGTCGCGCCGCGCCGAATCCCCCTTCCTCCGGCCCGAGAAGCTCGCGCTGGACTCCGGGCCTCGCGCCAACCTCGCTCCGGGCGCGCGCTTGACCACGCCTTCTTCTCCTCCTCCTCCCCGCCCAATTTCTCCTTAAACACCACCCCCTCCACCTAGGTCCCCGCAGCGGAACTGGGTGCGCCGGCGCGCGAAGGGCATCTCGGGAGGGAATGACGTCCCTGACTATTCGAATCAATACAGGAAGCGGCGAGCCACGCGTTGCTAAGGGCAACGGGGGGGAAGCCCAAGGTAATCCTGGGAGACAGCCTTGGGCTCCTAGGACTGTACCAGGTTCGCAGGACTGTGCATTGCTTAGGGCCGAGAACTGCCGGTTCTCCGAGGGGCCCAGGAGGCGCCCTTCAAACCCGGTCCCGTCCTCATTGCTAGTTAGGAGATGAGGAATGAGTCTCTCGCCCCCCAGTTACATCTTATTACAGAGGATCGGACCAGGCACGGAGAAGGGCTCATGCACATTTTTTCAAGAAAAATAATCTCTCCATAGATAACTATTTCAGTATTAATTGGTTCTGTCTGGGACCCTCTGTATTTTATTTTAGGATTTAAAAACATTCTGAGAACTAGGTCCAGAGTTTTCATCAGACTGCCAAAGACCACAAGCAAGGAATCCCTGCGAGCAGCGCGTTATCTGTGTTCCCCTGCGATTTTATGGGTTCTGTTAGATATTTCCAAATTATTTTTTATTTTGCTTCCGGCCACAAAGAGCCCCGAAGATTCCAGACACCTGGCCAAGCCTTGCCCTAAAGGACCTCTAAGGACTCTCCCTGCTCTGAACCTGCGATCTGAGGACCTCTGAGTTCCCCTCCAGCTCTAGCACTCAGCGAGGACACATCACCGCCTAGCCTGAACTCATCCCTGTTCAGGTCGGCTTCCCAACACAGGATGTCCCAGAAGCCTTAGTGAAGTTTTAAGCTATTAGTTCATTAAAAGCTTTAATCATTAATAAAGGCTCGGGGACAGTCTGTAGGACTAGGGCTGGTCTTGGAGGCAGGAAGATCTTGGTTGAAAATAGCACTTCTGTATTAGCTAGGTGACCAAATACCGATCACTTCTCTCTAAATCTGGTAGTATTGTTCAGCTGTTTCACTTGTGTCTGACTCTTTCATCTCAACATTTGGGGTTTTCTTGGCAAAGATCCTGGAGATCATGCAATTTCCTTGGCTAGCTCATTTTACAGCTGAGAAAACTGAGGCAAACAAGGGATAAGTGACTTTTCTAGAGTCACAGAACCAGGAAGTGTCTGAGGCTGGATATGAACTTGGGTCCTCCTGAGTCCAGGCCTGAGGTTCTATCCATTACACCAGTTGCTCATTCTAAATTTAGAGTCCACCTCATTTATAAAATTGAGATTAAAAAAAAAAAAAAGTAGATGTTCTTTACATGCTATGCAAATCGAAATTAAACGCATTTTATAAATGGGACAGTGATACTTTGTTGGTGGAATTTTGAAAACATCCAGCTGCTCTGGAGAGCGATTTGGAACTATGCTCAAAAACTGTGCATACCCTTTGACCCAGCAGTGCTACTACTGGGCTTATATCCCAAAGAAATAATAAAGAGGGGAAAGGGACCTGTATGTGCCAAAATGTTTGTGGCAGCTCTTTTTGTAGTGGCTAGAAACTGGAAAATGAATGGATGTCCATCAATTGGAGAATGGTTAGTAAATTATGGTATATGAATATTATGGAATATTATTGTTCTGTAAGAAATGACCAGCAGGAGGAATACAGAGAGGCTTGGAGAGACTTACATCAACTGATGCTGAGTGAAATGAGCAGGACCAGGAAATCATTGTACACTTCAACAACAATACTGTATGATGATCAATTCTGATGGGCGTGGCCCTCTTCAACAATGAGATTCTGAACCAAATCAGTTTCAATAGAGCAGTAATGAACTGAGCCAGCTACACCCAGCGAAAGAATCTGGGAGATGACTATGAACTGCTACATAGAATTCCCAATCCCTCTATTTTTGTCCACCTGCATTTTTGGTTTCCTTCACAGGCTAATTGTACTCTATTTCAAAGTCTGATTCTTTTTGTACAGCAAAATAACTGTATGGACATGTATACATATATTGGATTTAATTTATACTTTAACATATTTAATATGTATTGGGCAATCTGCCATCTGGGGGAAGGGGTGGAGGGAAGGATGGGGAAAAATTGGAATAAAAGCTTTTGCAATTGTCAATGCTAAAAAATTACCCATGCATATATCTGGTAAATAAAAACTATAATAAAAAAAATTTTTAAGCATATTATAAAGTGATAGACTTAGGGCTGGGCAAGGTCATCCAGCACCTTTATTTTATAGATAAGCAAAGCCTGGAGAAATTAAGGACTTCTCCAGTGTAGTAAGGAGTCAAGATTTAAACACAGGGGCTCTGACACTTCCACCTCTCTGTATTCCACCTGCACAAAAGCATGTGCATGTGCACGCGTGCACACAAAACAGCAATGCTAAAGCTTTTCCTGTTCAAAATTATCTTACAGTTACACAAAAGCAAACACTGAGAGTGATTTTGACCTAACAATCAGTAAATATGTATTATGCCACTTGATATATCTACAAAAGAACTCATCTTTTTCTCCCAAACCTTTTTTTTTCTAATTTCTCTGTATATTGAGATACCACCAGTGTATTCCAGATTCACAACCTCGGGGTCATCCTTGGCTTAATTCTATCATTTCTACCAGTAGCACATCTCTAGAGTTTGTCTTGGAAGCCCTGGCCTTCAGGCACTTGCACCCTCTCACCTGGAGGATTCCAACAGTCATAGCTAGCTCTCACTATCTAATGTCTCTCCTTATTGCAATTCATCCTCCCCACATCTGTCAAAGCGATCTTCCTAAAGCAAAAGTCTGACTGCCACATTCCTTTAAGCTCTGGGAGCTCTCTATTGCCTCTAGGATCAAAGATAATCTCCTCTGATTGGATCTTGGAGTCCTTCACAACTTTGTCTCATCTCACTGTAATTCCTTCTCCCCAGCCAAGCCTGGGGTGGCCCCTGTGATAGGAATGCTTGAGCAGAGACAGCTGATTTCTGACTGAGTCACTTCTGAGCCAGGATGAGCAGGGTAATGAAACTTTGGAGGACAGAAAAGCAGACTTTGAGACAGATTGGGCAAAAGAGGAAAGAAGTGAATTTTAAAATGGTGAATGGGGATTCTCTGGAGCGACAGACATGCCCCTTGACTTCTACTATCTACAACCTTAGAAGCTTTAAGAACACTGTCTACCTCAGTGAGATCATTGATCTCGATAGAACTGATTTTTTTTTTTTTCTAAAAGAAAAAGCTGATTCTGGCCTTTTCTCAATCTTCATTCTTCATGAACTCTGGGTAGGCTTTGACACTATTGATCACTCTAGTTCTCCTCCTACCTAACTGCCTGCTCCTTCTCAGTATCTTCCTTTGCTGGATCACCCCCTGGAATCATAAGAATCCTTTCTATCCTTCTCTTATGCCTCTATATTTCTTCACTTGGTGGTCTCATCGGTTCCCATGGATTTAATTTCCATCTCTATGCTAGTGTTTTCCAAATCTACATCTCTGCCTCAAACTCTCTGCTGACTTTCCAGTCTTGCACCTCCCACTGCTTTTCAGATGTCTTAAATTCAACACATCCAAAATTGAGCTCATTATCTTTTCCCCTATACTTCCTCCCCCTTAAAAATCTTTTCCTATTTCTCTATAGACAGAGGTCAACACCATCTGCTAGTTGCCTAGACTCATAACATAGGAGCTATACAAGATTCCTCATCTCACACCCTTCATTATCCAGCTGTTGCCAGGCTTGTCAATTCACCTGCAAAACATCTGGAATACCCCCTTCTCTCTTCTGATATGGTCACCTTTCTGAGCTCATCTCACTACTAGACTATGGCAGTACCTACTGGTGGGTCTGCGTGCCTCAAAGCTTTTCTCCCTCCTATTATCATCCTCTAATTACCAAAGTGATCTTCCTAAGACAAAGATCTAATTGTCATCCCCCAGATCCAACAAACTTCAGTGATTACCTATTACCTCCAGGATCAAATCCCCTGTTCAAAGCTCTATAATCTAGCCCTTTGGAAACTTTCCAGCCTTCCTAGATCTTATTCCCCACTCTTTGATCTGGGGCAACTAACTGGCTAAGTCTGCAGGACGCCCAGTTTTTTTTTTTTTTTTGGTTTTTTTTTTGGGGCCCTGATATATATAGTCTTCTCAATTTCTGTTAACTCCAAGTATGGAGAGAGTGGAAAGCTAAGCTGGTGAAAGCTGTTACTCACTGGAATGCCCAAGGAAAACACTTTCTTTTGAATCTATAAAAGAGAGCACCATGTACCTGGACCACCTATTTGAAGTATGGTAGATAGTTCTAATTTTTACCTGCTAACTTTGTGAGGGGAAAAAGTGGATAAAGGAGTAAGGGCCTCCCTACTTCAGGCCTTTCTCTTGTTGCCCACAAAGGCAGAAATCTCTGAGGGCCTTTGAGACTCTGTGAGCAGATCTCAGAGCAGATACTTGTACAAGGCACACAGGTGGCCAGCTGTTCTGTAGCAGTCAGCCTCCAACCTCCAGCATACACTCTACCTCTCCAGCTCTATTACCTGGAACTTCTCTTTCTCTCTCATTCTAGCCAGAATGACCTCCTGACTGCTCCTTACACAGAACCCCACCACTTCTCCCACCTCTGTGCCGTGGCAGCCAACATACAAACAGCTATATATGTAAGATATATTCAAGAGAGCAAACTGGAGTTAATCTTCAAGGGAGAGAACTAGAGGGAATGATTGGGAAGGCCCTCTGCAGAAGGCCGGGTTTATATTTATTCTGCACAGATATAAATGGATGTCTGTCCTTCAAGAAAAGGTTCTTTGTACACTCAGGATCTACTATCGTGTGTGCTTTTAATAAATAAAATTATTAAATAATAAATAAAGACAAATCAAAGTGACTCAAGGTTTCACCTCATATATAGTGCAATTTGGCAAAAATGACCAAAAAATGGCAACAGTCAATGTTGGAAAAATGTAAAATGATAGCACATTAATACATTGTTGATGGAGCTGTGAAGTAGTACAACCATTTGGGAGAGTAAATTTTGGACCAAAGACTCTATTATTCGTCTTTTACCCTAAGGAGGTCATCAATAAGAAAAATTTCCCCTATATGCCAAAATATTTATAACAGTACTTTTTGTTATAGCTGAGAATTGGAAAACAAAGCAGATACCCATCAATTGGAATGGCTAAAGAAACTGTGGTACATGAATGTGATGGAATCAAACTGCTGTCAGAAATGGTGTATGATGAATACAGAGAAGTATGGAAAGATCTACATGAACTGATACAGAATGAAGTAAGCAAATCCAAGAAAAGAATATACACAGTAATTACCACCAATAATTTGAAAGAACAACACACACACACACACACAAATCAAAAGTAAATGTAAAATAAAAAATCAAAATTATAAATCTCAAATGAAAAGATATATGAACATCCCCAATCTATCCCTTTTCTTTTAAGTGAGAAATCCACAGATGATATCCATTGTATATGGTTTTAGTTTTTTTTTTTTTTTTCCAATACATCAATCAGTTGTGCTGATCTTTTCCTTCTCCTCAAATAAATACTTTTTATCATATGGAATGGTTTTTTGAGAAGGGAAGGAGAAGGGATGGGTGGGATACTATGGTAATGTAAGAAACAGAAAATATCAACAAAAACTTATTTTAAAATTTGAGAACTCTTTTGACATAATTGGCTCCTTTCACAATTCTATGTATTTTATTTTATGTACTTAAAAAAATTCTGGGGAAGTGTCCATAGATTTCTCTGGACTTCCAAAGGGATCCATGATACAAAATAAGGGTTGAGAAACCTTGCACTATATAATCTATAAGACTCTTTCCAGATCTAAATTCTGTGAGAGGGATCCAAGCTAATGATACTGGGATGCTTTCAAGATATGCTCAAATAGTGGTAATACCTCACTTTCAAACCTGTGTTGTTATATAGGGAAAAGTTTGAAAGAATTTCTAGTATCAGTCAAAAAAAATAGATCCCAACGCCAGTTTCTGGAATGTTGTAACATAGAGTGGTCAAATGTGATCTTCACTGTATAACAAAGAAAATAATTCTTTCTCTGTGTTAGTTTCAGATGATTTTATAACATGCTATCCAAGAGGAGGAGAGACTGTATCTTTAATTATCTTGATCTGTTTTTGTAGCATTTTAAGGATTTAGAAATTTTAGTGATGGTTATTCTTAAAACTGCCATGCCATCCTTTAAATGAGCATCACAATAAAGCAAAGAGAAATAGAAAAAAAAAAGATATGCTCTGATAATTATGGAATATGTATAGACTAACTGTACACATTTAACATATATTGATTACTTGTTTAAAGGGAAAGATTGGGAGAAGAGAGGGAGAAAAAAATTGGAACACAAGGTTTTGCAAGGGTGAATATTGAAAACTATGCATATATTTTGAAAATAAACTTTTTAAAAAAATATGCTCATGTAAATTCCCTTTTGACCCCTCAAAATTATAATTTTCTTAGTTGGGAAAGGAGATAAGAAAATGTTCTCCTCTACACATATACACACAGAGGAGCAAAGTATGTGTGTGTGTATTCCCAAACTAGTTCCAGCCCTGCCACTGGTTTGCTGTGTCATACCTGGAAAAATCATTTCCTGTCTGAGTCTCTTCATCAGCAAAATATAGGTAGGAGAGTTGGGAGACCTCAAAGAATCTCAAAAGGGCTTCTGTAGGTTTACTCATCTAATTGTACTCTGTATCATGCTATGACTTCCACCTATATAGAAAGGGGCAGGTAGATGGTTGTGAGAAAAGTGTTTTGTAAAAATTTTACAGTACCATAGAAACCTGATCATTACTATTATTAATAGTACAACTCCCCATTTTCCTCTTTCCTGGGAAGCTTCCAATATGGCCAAAATGCCCTCATGAGTTTAACCATCACTTAGAGCTAGTACCTGCATAGTAGCCACTCTCTGGTTTCTCTTGAACACCCCCCCTCCTCTTTTGGGAAGCTCCAAAAGACTAAAAAGGAATAGATGGGAGAAAAGATAGGAGAAAATGTTTGCTCATTAATAGAACTACTGCTAAATTCAAAGACTCAGATTAATATTTTTATTTTCTATGAATTATATTTCTTCAGCTTCAGACCTACCGATTGCTTCTGAGTGCTTTGGACCCATTAATCTATAGCAGTCATCAGAGCTTCTACAGAAGGAGACAAAGGGGTTAGCTGGGGCAAAGAATATTCATGATTTCCATTCAATAAATGGTTTTTAATTTCTTCTTACATACAATCCTACCAAATTATAGTAAAATTACATTTTACTGGGAAGTTGTAGCATCAATTCTACAGAAAAGTTCCTTGAAGCAAGAGGCTAATGTTTGTGTCTTTGCATTTCTAGCCAAGAGAACCTAAGGTAGGAGGACGATGCGAACAGCTGGGGAGATCCTGAGCATGGGGAGCAGCTGGAACCTGAGCTAAAACCTGAAGAAACTTAAAGATTCTAAAGGCCACCAAACTTTGTACTGGACTCTTCAGTCATTTTCAGTCGTGACTGGCTCTTTGTGACCCCATCTGGGGTTTTCTGGACACAGATTCTAAAGTAGTTTGCCATTTCCTTCTCCAGCTCATTTTATAGATGAGGAAACCAAGGTAGATAGATTTAAGGGACTTAATTACTTTTCACTCTGCTCCTAAGGATGTGAAGCTGGGTTTGAACTTGAGTTTTCCGGATGACAGGCCCCATGCTCTATCCCTTGAGTCACGTTTGCGTTTTACTACTGGAAAAATTGAGGGTCAGAGCAGGGAATTAATTCACCAACTACCATCAGGAGTCCAATGAATACTCTGGCCTCTGTGCGCATGAGCTCCTAGCTAAGTTCAGAATTTCCTGTTCTGCTCTATCTTTCTGTCTCAGGTCTGCTGGCTCTGGCCCATAACCTCCTTTCTGTAAACACCGGAGCATATCTCAGGGCTTACATTCCTCCACTGTGGCAGCCTCTAAACATATATCTGCCTCCTCCACACGCCGCCTATCTTGTGAGCCTCTTATTAGTGGACAAAGATTGAAGGAAGGTCCAAATTCTCAGCCTCCACCCCAAGAAGAGCTCTTGCCCAAGTCTGTGGAGAATGAATCACATGCAAGTCATTGAGTCAAACAGACCCAAACTTGCAGATGAGACACATAGATAGGCGTAGTGGCTAAAACACTGGATGTGAAGAGTCAGAATTCCAAAAAATCTGGTTGGCCAGAGGATACTGTGAAAGGGAAGAAGGTGTAAGTAAAAAGGATAGCTAAAATAGCTTACATTTGGGTTAAAAAAAAAAAAAGGAATCATCAGAGCTATCCACAAATGGGAGAGAGTTTGGCTTAGGCAGCCATGGATATCTCCCTCATTTAACATCTTTAGGGAAAAATTGAATGGCTCCAAAGCTAGAATATTCAAGATTACTGACTTATTGTTAAAACAGAAGCCCCTCAAGGTCAGGGGATCACAAAATCATATTACTACAATTCAATGGGGGATATGTTGTACAGTCCAATATGCTCATTTAGGTACAGATTGAATAAAGCAGTCACTGAAGTCCTTTCCAACTCCAAAATTTTGTGATTCTGCCTGCAGATAGGACACCTCCAGCCAATGTTCAAATGCAAAACATTCTCTTCCTACTCAAATTTTCCCACTGCTTTTTGGTTCTATTTTGTGTCCATTATGGCCTAATTTAGATTTTTCTATACTCAGAAGGATCTATCTCATTAACTTGACAGAGATTCCAATCCCACCCCTTTAGTAAGTCTAATCCCTGATAAACTTTGATAAACTTTGCTCTTTTTGGCAATACAGTGATCTAAGACAATTCCAAAAGATTCATATCCCATACTTATCCATACTCAGAGAAAGAACTATGGAATCTGAATGCAGCTCTCTCATGAGTTTTCTCTTTTGTTTTGATTTTTCTTTTACAACATGACCAATGTGGAAATCTGCTTAATATGATTTTACATATAAAACATATCAGATTTGATTGCCATCTTAGGAAGGGAGAGGGGAGGAAAAAATAGAAACCAAAATATTATAAAAGTGAATGTTAAAAACTAATAAATAAATTGAAATAAAGCAGGAAAAAAAGACTCTTATCCATGTCCTCCCAAATGTTTGCCATGCGGAACTATCCAATACACTAGGTACTTTCCCTGTAAGATACTGGATGCCTTATGGGAATCCATCCCCTTGTCATGTGACTGGATGATCCTCTTTTGTAACATGGTTCTTTGATGACATTCATTACTCCTGTTCAAAACTTCTGTTATTCCACATTAGTTATAGGTGGCAGCCTGTTCATACCCATGCCCTCAGAAATGTAATTCCTTAGGGTCAAGTAGTCTTTCAGGTCCCATTGCCAAAAGGAGTACCAGGAAAATATTTGCATTAAAAAAGACTGACCCTAGTTCTTATAGGAAGCATGGTGACCTGGTCAGTAACACTACTTTGCAATTTTCAAAAAATAAACCAGTTCACATTACTTTTCAACTATGTGTTCAGCTCACTGTCTGTCTGTATTGCCTGTCCCAGATACAATGTCATAGTGTGTCCATTCTGATATATGCTGAAATATGAGCAAAAAACACTCTTTTTCCTGTGTAGATGATCAAGCTTGGTCTTCTTTTGATTCCTACAGCACTCTATTCAAAACCTCTTCTAAGAGTCATGAAATGGATTTCTCTTTGAGTCGGGCCATTCAACCAGCCTGACTGGTTTTTGTTAATTTTATACAAATAAATTATGTTTCTTTTTAAAAAGAAAAAATCTAAGTTAACTCTATCCACAGCATTTCCTTGATTCCCCTGTACTAAGTCTGCGAAAATAGGAGACAAATTAATCTGGCATAACCTGTTTTGATGAAGCCCCCACTAGCTACTTGTGAGCTTTGTACCCTTTTGAAGCTGATAACCATTCTTGAATCATCTATTCTAGTGTGTCAGGGGCCCAGGGGCCTGAGGAACAAGATCATCTAGTTGAGTCCATGCTTCATGTAGTAGTTAGAAGGTGAGAGGAAAGAGCACCACCCCTAAACAGAATGTGCTAGTTGGGTATAAATTGGAAATAATATCTTCTTTTTTACCTAACACAGCAGCCTGGATCTCCCTCCCTCCCCCAAGTAAGTGCTGACATGGGGCAAAGGGAGGACATCAGGGAGTGTCCAAGGTTTTTTCCCTCCATCATATCAAAATACCAGTACTTTTATCACTGAATCACTAACACATGGAGTTGGGTCATTTTAAAAGGGAGCACTCATCCAAGTACTGAAATGGTGAGCTAGAACTAAAAAGGGCCACTAAGCATCCTCCATGGGGTAGCCCTTACTTCCATGAAATGGTCCTCACTGCTGTAAAAAATAAATAACAATAAAATTTTAAATCTTTTATATCTATTTACCAACCTCAGCTCACTTTGCACATTTGCACTCCTGACCCCGTTTTTATTCTTCCTCCATTATCTGCCCATCGTTCTAGCTTTTATTTATGTCTTTTTAAGATTGAAGTGGGTTAGAAGTATATACACGTTAATCTTTTAGATAACTTTTTTTTGTCATCAAAATTTTCCTCCTTTTGTTACAACCTGTGGTAACTTCACCACCTTTGTCCATTTAAATCATCCGAAGCCCAAGTAACTAAGAAAGGGAGCAGATTGTGGACCTTTGTACTTTGAAGGGTCTGTCCTTGGTTCATTTTAATCTCCTATGTTGCAACAAGACCAGAGCTTTCTGAGGACAGGTTCAGGACTAGGAGCCTTGCTTAGCAAGTTATACTGGGTGAACCAGGGAAAGTCGATTTCATCACCAAGGGGCTCTGGGAGTGTCTCCTCTTCCCCATTCTCTATGAACTGCTTTAGCCCATGGAGACTTTCCCCAGGGTCAGAACAAGCAGGAGGAAGCCAGAAAATATTGCCTAATTATATCAGGGGTACTAGGAGATTTTCTCTTTTATTTTTACTTTAATTGCATATACACTAAAACTGCAGTGATCCATGTTTTGTGTGTCTAATTCACTGGCTACTGAGGGGAGGGAAATCTGGGGAGTAGCTATTCTAAACAGGAGTGGAGTTGCTTTAAAATATTTTCTTCCACTAGATTAGAAATGGGAAAGTAGCAGCTACGTGGAGTTGGTAGCCGCTCTGTGTGGGAATGTGCTAAGTCACTAAGAGAAACAGTTGGGTTGTGAGTGGCTACTAGTGGCCAGAGGAGAGAGTGCAGCCTGCTTTAAGATGGAAGGGCTGACACAGCGGATGTGTCTGGCTCTTTGTGACCCCATTGGGGGGGTTCTTGACAAAGATCCTGCAGCCATTTCCTTTTCCGTCTCATTTTACAGATGAGGAAACTGAGGCAAACAGGGAACGTGACTTGCACATGATCACCCAGCTATCTGAGGCCGTATCTGAATCTCCCACTTCATCAATATGTGGGCTATTTTATGTGACAAGTTATGTGACTTTAAAGGTGACCACAGTAACCCAGACAAAAGTGCCCCATTCTTTTAGATGGGCTATGCCAGGAGTCCGAGGGCCGTGGCCCGATCAGGGGAATGGTGGGTGAGAGCCAGGGCCACTGGGCAGTGCTGGGGGGGGATCGGGAGCGGAAGACCAGAGCCCCCTGGGCTATGGCCAGTGGGCCCGATTTTTGCCCCGTGCAGATCATGATGACTCCTGAGAGAGAGAGACTAAGGGCTGTATGCACCAGCTCGTGGGACAGTCAAGCCGTCCCCGTCTGAGGAGGATGACCCCCTTGCAAAAAGGGTGCGATTTTGAATCTAGGCACCACGTGCAAACTTTGAGGAGCCTCCTTCTGACTGTGGGGGGATCCCTGACAAAGGCTTCCGCAGCAAGATGGAGAGGAGGCCCCCTACTAGCAAGGAAAGGGACTAGCTGATGATTCCGGGGTGCCCAGAAGCCCATTCCCTTCCTTTTCCCTTCCTTTTCTGGCCACTGATCCAGACAAGACTGTTATGATCTGCTTCTTGAGAACGGGGTGCATAAGGCTATGGCATCTAAAGCAAAGCTTTCACAAATGGTAAAATTATATGTATGCCAAAATAAATTTTAATTTTAAAGTTAAATTTCTTTATGTTTTATTATCAGTAAATGTTTGATTTGTATACCTATTTTGCATACTTATACACTCGGGGTCACTGGTGGAAAAAGGTGGACTGCTCTAAAGAATGTGCCCTGACCAGGGAAGCCTAGACCTGGATGTGGATCGCCTTTTCTGAGCCTGGATGAATCACATCCTGAGATGGAAGTGTCCAGGGAGGGAGAAGATTTGGAAGATCCCAGGTAATGGCAAGGGAGGAACTGCTTTTGGAGAAAAGGACCAATAAAAGGACCACCAGTGTCTGACTGTTCTAACAGTAGCTGTGTGCTGGGAACTGTTTGGAGAGTGCAGACTGGAGGTCAAATTATAAAATGCCAACAGCAATCCTGAAAACTGATCATGTTCTGGGATGGTTTAAGTAGATGGTGAGAGAGGGAGAGCACTGGGTGGGAGTCCAAAAGAGCTGAGTTCAAATCTGCCCTCAGACACTTATTAGCTATAAGTATGGCCTTGAGCATCCAACTGCCTCTTATATCTCTGCTATAAAATGGGGAAAATGAGAGCACCTACATCCTGGAATTGTTATGAGGATTAAATAAGATATTTCTAAAATGTTTAGAACAGTGCTTGGCATATAATAGGTGCATAATAAATGCTTATTTCCTTTGTTATGTTTGGTTTTGCCCCCCCTTCTTTAAGGACACTCCAGGGTTGAGCCTTAAGTAATATCATCTCTGAGAGGCTGCAATTGGAGACTTTTAAAATTTTAGTTTTTTCTCAATTACATGTAAAAACAATTTTTAGCATTCATTTTTAAAAAGTTTGAGTTCCAAATTCTCCCCAGCAGTCCCTGCTCCTTGAGAAGTCAAGCAATTTAATATAATTATACATGTGCAGTCATACAAAAACATATTAACCATGTCAAAGGAAAACACAGACCCCCCCCCCAATTTTTTTTTTTTTAACTTTAAAGAGGTCATCAGAACCATTTGGTACTGGCTAAGAAACAGAGTAGTTGAGAAGTGGAATAGGCTAAGTTCACAAGACATAGTCAATGACTATAGTAATCTAGTTGTGATAAACCCCAAAATCCCAGCTTCTGGGATAAGAATTCACTATTTGACAAAAATTTCTGGGAAAATTGGAAATTGGAATGGAAGAAACTAGGCATTGATTCACACCTAACACTCTGTATCAAGATAAGGTTGAAATGGGTTCATAATTCAGACATAAGGAATGATATAATAAGCAAATTAGAAGAACAAAGAATAGTTTATCTCTCAGATCTGTGGAGAAGGAAGGAATCTGTGGACAAAGAAGAACTAGACTATATTTTAATATTATTTAATATTAAATTATAATAATAATTTATTATATATATTTATTATTATTATAATAAATATTATTTAATATTAAATTTAAAAGTTTTTGTACAAACAAAACTGGAAGCAATAAACTGGAAAAATTTTTTGCATTCAAAGCTTTCGATAAAGGCTTCATTTCTAAAATATATAGAGAGTTAGCTCAAATTTATAAGAATTCAAGCCATTCTCTTAACAGGCAATTTTCAGCCAAAAAAAACTGAAACCATTTCTAGTCATATGAAAAGGTGCTCTAAATAACTATTTATCAGAGAAATGCAAATGAAGACAATCAACTCTGAGGTACCATTACACATCTCTCAGATTGGCTAAAATAACAGGAAAAGATAATGACCAGTTTTGGAGGGGATGTGGGAAAACTGGGACACTAACACATTGTTCTGGAGTTGTGAACTGATTCAACCATTCTGGAGAACAATATGGAACTATGCTCAAAAAGTTATCAAAGTGCATACCCTTTGATCCAGCACTGTTCCTACTGTGCTTATAATTATATCCCAAAGAGATCTTAAAGGAAGAAAAGGGACCTGTATGTGCAAAAATGTTTGTGGCAGTCCCTTTTGCAGTGGCCAGAAACGGGAAACTGAGTGGATGCCCCTCAATTGGGGAATGGCTAAATAAATTATGGTATATGAATGCTATGGAATGTTACTGTTCTATAAGAAACGATCATCAGGATTTCAGAGAGGCCTAGAAAGACTTACAAGAACTGATGCTAAGTAAAGTGAGTAGAACCAAGAGAACATTATATATGGCAATAGCAAGATTATATGATGATAAATTTTGATGGACTTGGCTCTTTTAAACAGTGAGGTGATTCAAGACAGTTTCAATGGTGTTGTGATAGAAAGAGACCTCTGGATCAAATATAGTTTTTTCATGTTCTTTTTGTCGTTTGCTTGCATTTTGTTTTCTTTCTCATTTTTTCCTTTTTGATCTGATTTTTCTTGCGCAGCATGATAACTGTGAAAATATATATAGAAGAATTGCGCATGTTTAACATATTACTTGGTATCTAGGAGTGGAGGTAGGAGGAAGGGAGGGAAAATTTTTGGAACACAAGGTTTTGCAAGGGCGAATGTTGAAAATTATCTATATATATATTTAAAATAAAAAGATTTAATAATAAAAAATATGCTTTCATCTGCATTCAGACTAACTGTTCATTCTCTGGATGTGGATAGCATTTTTCATGATATGTCCTTTAAAATTGTCTTGGATCACTATTGCTGAGTATAGTTGTTATTTACAGTACTATTGTTGCTGTATACAATGTTCTCATGGGTCTGCTCACTTTATTTATCAGTATTAGTTTATATTAAGTTTCCAGGTTTTTCTGAAATCCATCCTGCTTGACATTTTTTTCAGAACAATAGTATTTCACCACAATCACATACCATGATTTGCTCTGCCCAGCTGATGGGTTTCAGTTTCCAATTCTTTGTCACCACAAAAAAGCTGATTAGAGGACATTTAAAAAGCCAAAAAATATGAGAAAAGGGAACATGGCCCCTCTCTCACTAAAGGCAGGCTCAACTAGGATTGAATCCAGTCCAAAGTGCATGGCTCACTATACAACAGTGGTGCAGCAGAGCCTCAGCCTGGGGCCCCCAGCAGCACTTCCTCCTTTAGGGGTGGGGTCTCAGACTTCTCTTAGCTCTCAAAATTCAGCTGTACTTCTGTTCTGTCTTCAATGTGCACCCTTCAGCCTCCTGATACAGAGCTTTTTTTCCCTTTGTTTTCACCTTAAAACCTTTTTTTTTCATTTTACTACTTAGTAGAATAATGGCTCAAAGGTGCTCTTTGGAGAAGTAAGGGTTAACAGAAGTTTGGTAAATTGAATCTTGTGCCCAAAGGCAACAAGAAATATAATTTCACAAGCTATTTAGTCGCTGTCTTGCAACACTCATGATAAACAAGAGCAAAAAATGACTGCCCTCATAATGATAACTACATTTTTATGGAGAACATCTGGTGTAGAGTACAAAAATGTAGAAAATGCTATGACAAACTTGGCAAGATCCTCTAACCCAAATCAACAAATATATTGACATTGGGTGAGTTAAATGCAAATGTAGGCTCTGGGAAAAATGGTGAAAAAAATATTGTAAAGTATTTTCAGGATTAAATGAAAAAGGCCAAAAGCTCAGAAAGATAGCAAGAAAGCCTTTGACATAATGAGCACCAAATGAAAGCACCAAAAATGTAACTGATTTTATCTTAAAGGAACAAGAAATGACTACTCATTTAAGAATCAGTCCCCAATAAGGCATATGTGCATGTAGTTAGATGATCAATTATTTGGAACACAAGTTAAAATCTCTGCCAAATTAGGAGAGATGAGAAGACTCTGTATAATTACTCAAGGTCCATGCTGATCAATTCAAACAACTGACAATTAACAATGGGAAATGGGTAATTATTACACTATTTCCTATTTAAATTTCAACAAAAGCAAATGAATGAACATTAAATTGAATGAACAGGGAAGGTGGTACACTGGAGAGATAAAAGGAAAAAAATAACCCCCCAGTTTCTGATCTCAGGGATTTTATATTCTACTATAATTGATATAAGTCAATCACCACAAAGAAGTTGTGAGGGATAGAAAATCCTATCCAAAAATGACTACTCAGAGACCTCTGGAAGTAAAAAGCAGAAAAGTTATTTATTTAATAAATTCTCATGAGAATGAGCAATTCCACCGTGAGGAGGGCTAAAGAACTAGGAGAAGATATACAGTTTTTATAGCTTTTAATCACAAAGGAATTACATGGATTGGGCAACATTAAGGGATAGGTGCCCCCTCCCCTCCTTAATTGGATGTTATTCATGCCAAAACCAGCAGATTCCCTGTTTCGGGGAGGAACCATACATCAGGCAACTAGTTGTCTAAACATTGATAACTTGAACAGCGATAGATCTCATCATTCTGGGTTAAATACATATATCTAAAATCTGAGTGAATATTGGCTAATACTCAACATACTTATGCAGGTCACAGAGACCTAGAGAAGATAGAATACAGAAAAGGAATTTAACATTCTTGTAAGTTCTTCACCTTATCTTACTCCACACAAAGTCAAACATCTTAGGCAGTACTTTCCTTGCCAATGAAAGAAACATGGAAGCCAGATACAATAGTTTAACGCAGGGGTTCTCAAACTACGGCCCTCGGGCCAGATGCAGCCCGCTGAGGACGTTTTTTTGTGGGCCACTGGGTTATGGCAAATGGGCTGAGGGCTGAGACAGAGTGTGAGCTTTTGTTTTACTATAGTCTGACCCTCCCACAGTTTGAGGGACAGGGAACTGGCCCCTATTTAAAAAGTTTGAGGACCACTGGAAAGTATGACAGAAAGATGGTAAAGATAAGTATGCTCTTAAGAATTGTGTCATAAAAACACAGAGAGGGCAAAACACAATATAGCGCTTGCTTAGCATGACTTGACTAAACCAGATCATCCCAAGTAAACCAAGGTAAACCAGAAAGGAAAAAAAAAAATAGAACATATTTGTCCATGTTTCTGGGGTCAGTGTTCTGGAGAAGGATTAGAAGCAAAAGCAACAAACCAAAGATTAAAAACAAAGAAAATATCCATGTCAGTGTGGCAGGGCCACTGGATTTGTACTTTTAACACCTCTGATACAAATGTTCTTTTTTTTTTTTTCTGAGGCTGGGGTTAAGTGACTTGTCCAGGGTCACACAGCTAGGAAGTATTAAGTGTCTGAGACCAGATTTGAACTCGGGTTCTCCTGAATTCAAGGCTGGTGCTCAATCCACTGCGCCACCTAGCTGCCCCCTGATACAGATGTTCTTATCTGAGGAAACAGAAATGGTCATGGAAAGGATTAAGGCTGGGAGCACTGGCTGACCCAGGCTAAGGGCACACAGAAGAAATCACAGTAGGAGTTAACACAAAGCATTGAGAGGTCATTTTCAAAATAACTGAAAGGAAGGAAAGAGAAAGATAACAAATATTCAGGGAAAAGATCATTGGCAGAATTAAAACCAAAAAAAAGATTAATCGCTAGGACCTTTAGAGCATGCTATTCTCATCTCTTTATATAAAATATATGTGTGAATATCCTTGAATAAAATATTACAAGGCAACAACAGAGGAACTTTCCCAAATAATTTTCTATAGTAGACCACATCTCCAGTCTTTGAAATGTGTATGTGTTAATTATGTGTAAATTATTTAAAATAAACAAAAAAACCTTTTGATTCAGTATGGCAAAAAATATCTTTAAAAGCTATCCTTTCATAAGGTGGTGTTTTTCTTGTAAGTTAATACAAGATCTCTTAATAGATAACAACCATAAAGCTAATGTTCAATGATCCTCTGTTACTACCTTTCAAAGCATTCAAAAAGAAGTATCTGGCCTTGAGAGGGTGGGCCAGCCTTTCAGATACTTTTCTGCATCCTGCATCAAATCTCAGACACTACTCAGGTAGTAACCCTCAGCAGGGTTTCTTAATCTGAGCGGGATGGGGCTCCCTTGAAAATCCCTGAATAGATTTCAGGGAGTCTGTGAACTTGGATAGAGGGAGAATTACACTTTTATTTTCATTAACTTCTAGCATTTAGCCTTTCCCTCTAAGAATGGATTACCAAGGGGGCCAAAGTACAAGAAAAGGTTAAGGATTCCAACTCCAAGGCCTTCTCATTTAGATGCAAAACTGCTTCTCAAACATCAGCCTAACAATACTAAAAGAAAAAAAAAAAAAAAAAAGAAAATAAAACAAATATAAGTAGCAAAGTGTAGAGAGAGCACCTAAGGTGGAACCCTCTAGCTAACTTCTCAGAAACACCAGATGAGCCAGGAGCACCTAGAAGAATGAGATCAGAGATCCCTTGCAGCTTCCTGTATTAGTTACTATGTTGGGGGGAAAATTAAGATAGAGTTCTGAGGGGGCAGCTAGACACGCAGTGAAGTCAGGAGGACCTGAGTTCAAATCTAGCCTCAGACACACTTCCTGGCTGTGTGACCTGGGCAAGCCACTGAACCCCAAATGTCTTGCCAAAAAAAGATATGGTGAGGTTAACTAATCTGACATCTGCATTCCTAAACGAGTAATTTCCAAACTTTAACCATCAGTTAAATGTGTGTGTGTGTGTGTGTGTGTGTATTCCTCAAGGAATATGTCTAAAATTCACTCATTTATAAATTATGTAAATGTCCTACTGTCCTGGTTCTATACATTATAACACTTAACATTCTTTAAAAAGATGAGACAAAGAAGAAATAAGTGGGTGCTTGTGCCAGCCAGGAGCCCCTGCAGTGGGTTCAGCAAGGCTGTGCAGCAGTCAGGAGGGCAGCCATGAGGAAGACAGCGCCCACCAAGTCTGCCAAGAGCGCCCACTATGCCAGCTGGGCCTAAAGGAAGCAGTGGCGCCCCTCTGGGTCCAGAGCCCAGTGCCATTCACCTTGCTGCACTGGCTCTTTAACCCCCAGACAAAAAGTAAGGAAGGAGGATCTTACTCACCAAATCATTGCCCCCAGGCTGGGCCGGCTGTGGTTCCCAAGTGGCCAGGGGGGATCTTCCCAGGGCAGTTAGAGCTGGGAAGAAGGGCCTGCCACTGACTCAGTAGGGGGCAAGTTGCAGGGTGGGAAGGAGAGGAACAGGGAATAAGGGTGGGCACCCAGGTGCAGATGGGCCTCACAATTGGCTCCCGAAGAGGTGGGAGGAGGCTTGTCTTCCTAACTTCCAATTGGCTGTCAGGACCCCTGGGGTAATTCCCTGCTCCTCACCACCCCAGGCCCCTGCTGATCCAAAGGGCCATGCCCTTCCTTAACCTGGCCAGCACCCTCCAGGCCCTGGCCAAGTTCAGGACCTGGGGAATTTCTCCAAGTGTTCATAATCTGCGGCTACTGGGACCCTGCCTCGGGCCCAGCACCCAGGCAGAACACCTGCTCTGTCCCACACGGTGACCTTCTAAACCTTCCACCTCAGTTCTCCCTTCTTCATCCTGGTCCCTGGCTGACCCAGTTCAAGTCTACACTGTCTTTCTCTGGGGCATCCCTCAGTCTCCTACTGTGGCTGCGCTAACTGTCCCACTGCCCGACTCCCACTCACTCCAGTGGTGCTGACTTGGTCCACTGCAAATTTTTGTCACCTCTTCTCCAGGCCATCATCCTTTTCTATCTCCACCTTGGGGCTCTCTTCCACTCATTTGCCCTCAGAATGGCCATAGGCCCCTTCCCCAACCTCTCAGCCGATCTTGCCTCATATTGTACAGAAAGTAAAGTTGTTAACCAGGAGCTCTCCCCTCCTCCGTGGGCTCCTCTTGAAGAGGTGGCCATTATTGCCTTCTATTTGGACAAATCCTCCTATTCCATTCCATTTTTTTTCCAGGGAACCGTCACCTCTGTCACTCTTTTCTCCTTCTCTCTACCAGCTGCCTGTAAACCTGCCCAACCTTAAAGAACTTTCACCGGCTCCTTCCCCTTAATCACCAACTCCTACCTTTTGTGGGTGGCCAAATTTCTTAAGAAGGTACCTCTTAGCATCTCCACTTTCTCTTCTCTTAATCCCTTATGCTCAGGCCTTTGACCTCATCATTCCACAGAAATTGCTCTTTCTAGAGTTGCCAATGACCTCATAATTGCCAGATCCAATGGACCTTTCTCCATCCTCCTTCTTGACTTCTCTGCAGCCTGTGACCCTGCTGATCACTGTCTTTTTGACACTCTCTTACCTCCAGGTCTTTAGGACACTGATCTTTCCTGGTTCTGTCCGATCTGTCTGATTGCTCCTTCTCTGTCTCCTTTACTGGCTCCTCATCCCAGTCTGCCCTCTCACTGGAGGTGTCTGCTAGAGTCCTGGGCTTCCTTCTCTTGTCTCAAAATTTGGCGAGCCCACCATGTCCCATGGACTTAATTATCACCTTGACACTGATGATTCTCAAGTCTATCTGACCTGGCCTAACTGCTCTTCTGCTAACTGCCAGTGTTCACCCCTTCAACTGCCTTTCACATATCTCCAAGAGGATGTCCAGCAGACATCTTAAATGCAACGTAACCCATACTGAACTCATTATCTTTCCCTAGTTTTAATTCCCTAAAGGCCACACCATCTTCCCAGCCTCCCGACCCAAGTGTCATCCTGGATTCCTCACTATTTCTTATTCCAAATAAACAATCTGTCACCAAGGCTGTTGATTTCACCTCTGAACCTCTCTCCAATTGGCCCTTTTCTCTTCTGACAATGACATCACCCTAGCACAGGCTCTCAGCAACTCATACCTGGTCTGTTACAAACAGCTTTTTGGCGGTTCTGCCTATTTATCCATCTTCTATTTGGCAGCCAAAGTAATTTCTATAAAATTCTGAATGACCATGTCACCTCCTAGAAATTTAACAAACTCCAGTGGCTCCCTATCACCTCCAGCATCAAATACAAAATTGTGTTTGGCATTTAAAGTTCTTTGCATTGTAGCCCTACCCTTACTACCTTTGCACAGTTCTTACATCTAAATCCCCATCTTGGACTCTTTGATGCAATGGCATTGGCCTCCTGGCTATTGCATGAAAAAACACTCCATGTTTAAGTTCTGGGCATTTTTCCCAGCTGTCTTCCCATACCTCTTCATCTCTGTCTCCTGACTTCCTTTAAATTGAAATTAAAATCCTATTTTCTATAGGAAGCCTTCCTAATCCCTCCTAATTCTAGCATGTTCCCTCTGTTATTTCCTACTTATCCTGTATATACTTGTCTTCCTCTAGATTATGTTGTTTGAGTATAGCTTGTAAGTACTATAAGCACTTGCTTTTGCCCCTTTTTGTATCCCTAGCACTTAGCACAGTACCTAGCACATAGTAGATACTTAATAAACATTTATTGACCCACTGCCATGTCCTCCCCAATCTCGAAAAACTGTCCCTTGATATGTTCACCCCCTGCTTAGCTATGGCTCTATCTCTCACCTCCTTTTGATGGCTGAATTTCTTGAAAAGACCTTCTACAATCACTTATCCTTCTACTTCCTCTCCTCACTCCTCTTGATTTTCTGCTTCTGACCTTAGATCAAACTGAACCTGCTCTTTACAAAGTAACCAGGAATCTCTCATTGATCAACTCTACCTGCCCTCATTTTGCTTAGCCTCTCTGCAGCCTTTGGCAGGGTCATCTCCCTCTTCGCCTTGATACTTTGTTTAGGTTTTGGTGACATTGTTCTTTTTTGGTTCTCCTAACTGTCTGCCCACACTCCCTTTCCATCTGTCAGATCTTCATTGAGGTCAAGCCTGCTCACTGGGATCGGTCCCTAATGCTTCATCTCGGGCCCTCTTCTCTTCTCCCTTAGTATGATTTCACTTGGTAATCTCATTAGCTCCTAATCTCTAAGCAAAAGGTTCTCAGATCTAGAATCTCTCTAATTTCCAACTTTGTATTCCCAACTGCCTATCTCCATTGAATATCCAATGGACTGTGGGTCCCACGGATACCTCAAACTCAATTATGTCCAAAAGTGAATTCATTTTCCTTTCACCCAAACACTTCTGAACTTCCCTATTATTCTCAAGAATACTACCATCCTCCTAGACCCAGAATCTTAACCTAGAGCTGTGTGCAACCCGCCACCCTTATCCAATTTGTCACATCTTAGTACCATCTCTTATATAAATCCTTGTCTTTCCTCTGCTGGTCTCATCTCACTCCATTCTAATTCCTAAAGTACAAGCCACCCCTCCCCCCAATTCAACCACTTCCAGAAGTTCTTCGCATAAATATAAAATATAAAACCCTCTGTTTGGCTTTTAAAGCTCTTTATGCCTCCTACCTTCAGGCTTCTGACACCTTATTCACCCCCACAAGCTCTGGCTTTCTCGCTTTTCTTAGGACACGCCACTCCTCCTTCCTCCTCACTGACGGTCCTCCATAACTAAAATTCTCTTCCTCCTTCACTCTGCCTCCTGGCTTCCCTAATCCCTGTTACTGTCAGTGCCTTCCCTCTGCTGATTATCTCTAATCTGTTCTGCACAGATAATTTGCTGGTTGTTTACAAATTATCTCCCCTAATACATTCAGCTCCTCAAGATATAGACTGTTTTTGCCCTTCTTTGTATGCCTTGTACACGGTGCCTGGTACACAGTGGTGATTAATAAATGCTTGCTAAATGTTGAGAACCAGGGCTGTGTTTTACTCTCAGTGGGACAATGCTTGGGGGGATGGTATGGTTGACTTATGAATGAATTGGTTTGTCCAGTTAGGGACACAGGTAAAGGAATCCGGGCAGCTGGATGGCACACTGGATGAAGAACCGGCTCTGGCAGTATGGGAGTCACCCCGTTTACCCCAGAGTCCTCATCTGTAAAACGAGCTGGAGAAGTAAAACACAAATCACTCCAGCATCTTCCCCAGGAAAAACTCCACTGGGGCCACCAGGATACAACCAAACAATAACGAATGAGGATCTAAAAAATAATAATTCTATCTTCCAGGAACTTTCTTAGAGAGAGGCAAGAGCGTTGGGAAGGAGGAAGAGGAGAAAGGCAAAGCGGCCTTCATCTGAGGAGGATGTTCTACAGAACGCGTCCCCTAGAGTCTCTTCTGTTAAATGCAGCTGTATTTAAAAACGTAAACGGGACCTTTTATCCTGTATCTCTCGTCTGTACATACGTATTTGCCCCAATCAGAAAATGAGCTCCTGGGGGGGGGCAGGGATTGTTTTTTGCTTTTATCCCAGTAAAGCTCTGGCAAAGTGCCCGGCACTTGGAAGGGAGCTAATAAAATGCTTGGTGACTCAGAGGCAGTACTCTAAGGGATGATTTTTGAGTGAGGAATTTAGGTCTTTTAAGTTTTACAAAGAGTCCTTTTAAACAAAATCTCTTTTGATCCTCAAAATAACTTCAGTAAGCAGTTCAAAAATGGGTGACCCGCTGATTTTTCTTGCACGTGACAAAAAGAGAAATGGGTTTAAAAGGATTGTACATGTTTGAACCTATATCAATCACATTGCTTGCTGCCTTGGAGGGGAGTAAAGGAGAGAGGGGGAGAAAAAATCTGGAACACAAATACTGAAAGCTATATTTACATGTATTTGCAAAAAATAAAATACATGAGCCATGATTTTTCAAACTGTTTAAAAATTAGAAAAAAAAGCTTCACAAAATGAAAAAAGCAAGGGGAAAAAAGGAATTATTCCCCTTTGTACCGCTAGGGGGAACTGAGCTCTGCGGAGGACACGATTTGTCCAAGTTTGGTAAGTTTCACCGCCAGCGCTTGCTTTTCCCACTCCGCCCGGATCCCTCCGGCTTCCTCCAGGGCTGGGAGCGCACCCAGGGAGAGCGGGCCAGCGAGTCCCACCGGGGAGAACAGTGGGGGGCGGAGGGACGCGGTCCGGGGACAAGCCCCGCCTCCGGGACCCAGCCCCGCCTCCGGGACCCAGGAGCGTCTCCCCGGGGACAGTCACTGAATCTCAGCGGGAGTGACAGCTGCAGGGGAGGGAGTCCCCTACGCAGCTGAAATTACAGCTCAGGACCAAACACTCATCGGCGGAGAGGCAGGTCGCCAATAAGTGGAGTTATAAAATGTTTAAAGCCTTTTAGAATTAATTGTACCGGCGCCCGAGGTTCTCAGTCACTCAGGCCAGGGGCAGCTCCGAGCCCCTCCCACCGGGGCCTTCGCCGCGCCAGCCCTACCCAGCATCCTCCACGAGAAGCGTCGCGGGCGGTGGGGCGCACGCGCGTTCTGCCGCACGTCTATTATGCCGGGTTTGAATCGGCATCTGCCACTTCATGCGGAAGGGGAGCCCTTTCTCTAGAGGGACAAAGAGTCCGTCTCTTTTTATCCACTTCTTGTGGCAAGAACTACATAGAGGACATAGTACACTACTTGAAACGTGACGTATAAGTCCCCAAGTCTCACTTCCTTTAGTATTTCCTTCCTTGGTGGACTTGGATACGTATGTTCCCCCCTTCTGTTCAGATGGTACGTTCTGACAAAGTCACGTGACGGGGAAGATGGTTGCCCCCAAAGCGTACTAGGAGTCGTGGGTGCCGCTGCCGCCGTGTGAGCTGCCGGGTGAGCGTTTGGGGGTCTTGGAGATCAAGCGGATCCGCTTGATTCTCTCCCCTGGGTGGAAGATTTGGTAGGGATTAGGCATGGGATCGGATCTTCCTGGGGGGGGGGAATCTAGCCTGTCCGGAGCCGGGGGCTGAGGGAAGTAGCCGGTGCCGAGGGGCCTGCCTGACTCTCCTCCCGTTTCCCCCTGAGCGAGCCCGTCTTTGAGCGAGTTCATCTGCTTGACGTGGGGGAGTCCCCTCCTGACCCTGTTGATGGTTTGCTCTTGAACCTATATAAGAAGTGTTTACTTCCTGAGCACGTACTTGCTGTGTGTACAGCCCAGTGAGTCGTTGAGTGAGTGAATGTCCTGCCCTCGCGGGCTGGAGGGAGAGCTCAGCTGGGGGGGCGGGGGGGACGTCGTGTAGTCCGTGTGGTGAATGCGAGAGCTCTAAGAGACGAGCTGGATTCTCTGGGGCGGGACCCCGAGAGTCAGAATGAAGACTCTAAACCAGTCCTCACACTTTTTAAACAGGGCCCTGTCCCTCAGACTGTTGGAGGCCGGAGTAAAGTACAAACAAAAGCTCACGCTCTGTCTCCGCCCCTCAGCCCGCCCGGGCCGCCTAAACGTCCTCAGCCCCCGTAGTTCGAGAACCCTGCTCTGTGGGAGCCGTGCTTTCCCCTCAGGCTGGGGTGTCTGGCTCAGCTCTGAAGGCCACGTTGGAGGAAGGACCGTGACTCTTAGTTGGGGGCGGATTTCCCTGGTATAGGGAGCTCCCTCCCCTACGGGGCTTTTAAGCACTGGCGCCGGAGTTAGGAAGACCCGAGTTCGAATTCCGCCTCAGATACTAACAGGCTGTTGGGGCCTGGACCAGTGACTCAGCCTCCCTGGGGCAGTTTCTCCATTAGTAAAATTAGAACAATAGACCGAACCAGATAACGTTATCTGCAACTTCTGGTTTTAGAAAGTGCCCTAGACCACTAAGAAGCTGCAGGAGTGGCCCAGGGTCTCAGGGCCTACAAGTTACAAGTGTCAAAGGAGGGACTTGGGCCCGGGTCTGCCTCTGTCCGTTCGGCCTTCTCCAGGGGTCCTGGCTGCCTCAGGCTGAGCGCTGTGCTCCGAGCAGTTCTGCTTAGTCCCACGCTCTCTGCTAATTCAGCAAGAACTGCCGAGAGGATTTAGTGATACTTTAGCCTGGAAAAAAGATTTGGGATGGCTGTGGGGCAGTGACCCCCAGGGCTGTGTGCCCGTGGCTGGTGCCCGCCGTCCCCTCCGTCTGCATCTCTCGTGGGCACCTCCGACCAAGCTTCGGGTCTGAGGCAGAGCTCCTCCTTCTCCCAGATCTGGGCTGCTTCCCCACGGCCCTGGTTCTGCCTAGGCCAGCACATCCTTCTAGGGACCCACATCCCCAGGAGTCATCCCGCGCTCTCCTTGGGCAGATCTTGAGATGCTCCCTCTGTATAGAGCCACCTCCCTCGTGAGGGACCCCATCCTCTCTCGCTTGAACAGTGTTGAGATCCTCATTGATCTTCCACCACTGGCCCTCTCCCCTAAGTCCATACTCCATGTAACTGTCAAAGAGATATCCTGTATTTGTTAGCTTAATAGTACTGGGGTTTTTCCTAATTACATGTAAAGATAGTTTCCAACATCTTTTTTTTGAGGCTGGGGTTGAGTGACTTGCCCAAGGTCACACAGCTAGGAAGTGTTAAGTGTCTGAGGTCAGATTTGAACTCGGGTCCTCCTGAATTCAGGGCTGGTGCTCTATCCATTGCGCCCCCTAGCTGCCTCACCAACATTCATTTTTGTAAAGATTTTGTGCTCCTGATGTTTCCTTCCTCAACACAGCCAGCAATCTGATACAGGTTGTACATGTACAATCATGTTAAACATTTCCATATTAGTCTTTCTGTGAAGGAAGAGTCAGAAAAAAGGGAGAAAACCATGGCGGGCAAACAGATTGAACTAACATACTCCAATACGCATTTAAAGTCCCATGTTCCTTCTCCGGAGCGGGTGGCATTTTCCCTTGCTTGTTTTGGGAATTGTCTGGGATCACTGCATTGCTGAGAAGGGCTGAGCCAATCACAGTCGATCATCACACCGGCTCGCCGGTACTGTGTAATATTCTCCTGGTTCTGCTCCCCTTACTCAGCATCATTTAATGTAAATCCAGGTTTTTCTGAAATCTGCCTGCTCATCATTTCTTAGAACACAATAGCTTCCATTACGTTCGTATACCACAAGTTGTTCAGCCATTCCCCAGTTGACGGGCATCGCCTCAGTTTCCATTTCTGTGACACCACAAAAAGAACTACTATAAATAGCTTGGTACGTGCCCCTTTTTAATGATGTCTTTGCATTGTAGACTAGCAGCAGTATTGTGGACCAAAGGAAATGTTCGGGCCTGTGGCGCCTTGGGCATAGTTCCAGATTGCTCTCTGGAAAAGGAGAGATTTTCGGTGCTGTTCCACTGCCTCTCTCTTGCTCTTTCTTTTTGGAATTTAAAGTTGTCTCCAGTCAGCCTTTCTGGACAAATTGATTACACAGCCTTTCTTTTTATCCTTTATTCTAACCAAACTGATCATCTTGCTTTTTTTTAACCATGCTTTATTGTCTTGTTTTTTTTCACCATGCTAGATTTCATCTCTCATGCCCATACCTTTGTTCAGGCTGTCGCTGTGCCTGGGCTGCGTTCCCTCTTTACCTCTGCCGCCCAGACTCTTCCGACGAAGTTCAACTTGAGCACAGCCTCCCACATGATGGGTCTCCTGATTCTCCCAGCTGCCATTAACAGCAATAATAATCGTAGCTAAGGTTTGCACAGCACTTACTGTGTGCCAGGCACTGTTCTAAGTGCTTTATAATCGTCGTGTGTTTGGCCCTCACAGCAGCCCTGGGAGGAAGGTGCTCTTATTATTACCCCCTTTGTACAGATGGGAAAACTGGAGCAAATGCAAATTAAGTGACAAGCCCCAGTTCACACAGCTACTAAGTATCTGAAACCAGATTTGAACTTGAGTCTTATGACCCCAGGCCTGACACTATCTCCTGCACTCCTTACGCTGTCTCTTGGGGTGTATTGTATTACTCCCAGTGGCTGACAGAAGGAGCCATGGACAGAAGAAGCGAGAAGCAGATTGAGGTTTTATTAAAGAAAACATTTCCCTACAGAGCAGGTTGGGGGAGTTGCAGTCTCTGACGGTGGTGGAAGCTAAACAGCCTTTTTTTGTTCAGGAGTGGATGAACCCAGATTCCCCGAGGGGCCAGACAGAACAAATTGAGCTCCTAGCTGCTGGGATTCTATGTGTAGGAGGCTTTACCTTTATCTTCTCCCGCAGGATCCAAGCCCACAAGTCACCTTGGCCGGCCTGGCAGAAGCCTTGGGACTGCAAGCACCATGGTAACAGAGAAGGAGGTAGAGGCCATTGGGCAGACCCTCGTGGATCCTAAGCAGCCCCTACAGGCTCGTTTCCGGGCCCTGTTCACCCTTCGGGGGCTGGGTGGGCCTGGGGCCATTTCATGGATCAGCCAGGCCTTCGGGGATGAGTCAGCCCTGCTGAAGCATGAGTTGGCCTACTGCCTGGGCCAAATGCAGGACGCTAGAGCCATCCCTGTCTTAGTAGAAGTTCTGAAGGATACAAACCAAGAGCCCATGGTCCGGCATGAGGCAGGTGAGTGAGGCCCTGTGGTCCCGCCCGTTCTGAGGCCTGATAACAGTACTTCTCTTGCTTTGGGGGTGGGATCCAGTGTCAGCAACACGGATCTGTGTGGCTCCTACTGTTGTCAAAGACTGCACTGGGCACTCGTGGGAGGGATTCCCGCCTCAGAGCTGGGTGAGAAGCATGAGTTGAAGGACCCTGGCAGCCGGGGCTGTCAGGGATTGGAGTTTCAGGAACACAGAGGAATTCAGTAGGTAGAAGAGAGGAGAGAGGCATTCCTGGCAGGGATGTGAGCAGAGGCTCACAGGAGGGAAAGACTTGTGGAGGGAAATAATGGGAGAGAAGGCTGGAAAGGGAGAGTGGCACCAGATTGTAGAGGATCTTGGAGACAAAGCAAACAAGTTTAGACCTATATCCAGTAAATGCCAAGAGAAGCTGAGGGATTTCAGGCATAAGGAAAGTGGAAAGGATAGAAGACCCTGGACTGGTCTGAAAATCAGAAGATCTGGTTCCTAATCCTGGTTCTTCCACTAACCTGCTGTAGGGCTTTGGGCAGGCCCCTCTACTTCTCTCCCTCCCTCCTTCCTTCCTTTTCTCCTCCTTTTCTTCCTCCCTCTCTCCTTGCTTCCTTCCCTCTTCTGTAGCATGAAGTGGTAGGCCTGGTTGATTGCTAAGGTCCTTTCTAGTTCTTTCTTTATTCTAAGGTCCATTCTAACCCCAATATTTTGTGTGCAAAGGACTTTATCAACTTTGATATTCTCTGGCTCCTTTTCTCTTTCAGGAGAGGCTCTGGGAGCCATTGGCAACCCAGAAGTGTTGGAACTCCTGAAGGAATATTCTAAGGATCCTGTCATTGAGGTAACAATACCATTTTCTTTTTCTTTTTCTTTTTTCCTCCCAGTGGCTTCCAGGTCTCCTATTACTTAGTTTTTTGTTTGTTTGTTTTTTTAATTTAGTTATTTAGTGAGATCAGATTGGGAGGATATTGTAAAGTGATAGGATTTAGTACTGGAGCAAAGAGTAGAGAGAGAAAGGCAATAGAAAATAGAAATTTAAGCTAGAAAGATTGCATTTTATTAGCTTGTGAAGGGCCTGGCATTGGAAATCCATGGACTAGCCCCTTTCCTCTTTAAAATGCTTCTTTATGTTTTTTTAAGTACTGCTTTTCCTCCCCACCTCCACAATCTTCTCTTGAAACAAGAAATACAGTGAAACAAATCAACTTATTGGCCCTGTCTGTTATCAGATACCCATATCACATCTGCAGAGCCCCTCTGTCAGGACAAAAAGAGGGAGCTGTGTTTCATCGTCAGTCCTCTGGAGGCAGGATTGTTCATGGCATTGGTCTGAGCTTTTTGTGACATTTTTATAGTCATCTTATTATTGTCTTCTTGATACGGTTTGCTTCTGCTTACTTCCTTCTGCATCTGACATCCAAGTTTTATTAAGCTTCTCAGATTTCTCATTTCTTGCAGAGCAATACTGTCCAATTATATTTTTTATGATTATTCATTCAACATTTATTAATCAATCAAGTATTTATTAAGTGCTTACTATGTGCCAGGTACTGTACTAGGTGTTGGGACCCAAGTATAAAGAAAAAACTATCTCAGCTTGTATTCTTTTTTTTTCCTTTCCTTTTTTTTTTTTTTTTTTTTTTAATTAAAACTTTATATTTTCAAAACATATGCATGGATAATTTTTTAACGTAGACTCTCCAAAACCTTGTGTTCTGTCCAATTATATTTCTATACTCCAAGTTGTTCAGCTAGTCCAGTTAATTGATGGGTGCCCATTTTTTAATTTTGGGGTTCCTGCTTCCATAAAAAGTGCTGCTGCGTATATTTGCAACCCTCTCATTTTATAGATGGTTTAGCAATACTGGGAAATCCCCAACAGCCTGTCCCTCCTGAGTCACCAGCTTTCAGATCCCCACTAGATCTTAAAAGTTGGGAGGCACTTTAAATGTCATTTAATCTAGCCCTCCCCCTCTCCCCACAATTTTGAAAGTGAGCAGATGGGACCCTCGGAGAGAGGAAACAGCCTGCCTGATACCATGGAGCAGGGCATCCCAGAGAAGGGATGGGATCCCAGGCCTGTAGCTAGCTCCTCCTAGAGCTCACCTCTTCTTCTTTTAAATGTGTGGTCCCCTCTCTTCCCTGCACAGGATCCAGCAGGAATTCTCAGGAACATCATCTTACTCTCCCAGGTCTAAACTCCTCTGGCATCCAAGGCATTTGTAACTTGACTTCAGATGGATCTGCTCCCATCACACAGCATGCCCATTTTTAATTCAGAGCCTAGAATTTGGATTTTTTTTTCTTTGCTGAGGCAATTGGGGTTAAGTGACTTGCTCAGGGTCACACAGCTAGAATGTGTTAAATGTTTGAGACCAGATTTGAACCCAGATCTTCCTAACTTCAGGGCTGGTACTCTATCTGCATTAACTAGTTGCCCCTGAATTTGGATATTTCTAAACTGCTTTTAGGATTTGTAATGCTTTCCTTGCAATAGCCCTGTGAAGTAAGCATCGCCTCATTGTACAAATGAGGAGACTAGCTCAGAGATATTAAACAGCTCACCCATGGTCATGGGTGCTGACCTTCAGACTCCAGATCTGCTTCCTCTCATTGGTTCAGACCAGAGGTTGGGTCCCTGAAAGGGAGGCTGGGATGGGAGAGCTCCCGGAGACTTCTCAGGGTCCCTCCTTGTCCCCAGGTGGCAGAGACCTGCCAGTTGGCAGTGCAACGGCTAGAGTGGCTCCAGCAGAATGGAGGGGAGCCCACGGGAAGCCCCTATTTGTCTGTGGACCCAGCCCCGCCAGCTGAGGAGAAGGATGTGGGGCGTCTTCGGGCCATGCTGCTGGATGAATCGTGCCCCCTTTTCGACCGCTATCGTGCTATGTTTGCTCTGCGAAACACTGGGGGCAAGGAGGCTGCACTGGCCCTTGCAGACGGTGAGGAGGGTGCCCAGGGTGAGGTGAAGGAGGTTGGGCCCTTACTTTGGAAGGTTCAGAGGATAGCATGAGATATTAGGAGAGAAAATGTTTTGGGAGCAAGGGATAATCTGTCTCATGATGTGCCCTTCCTCCTAGTTCTCTCTCACACCACCTCTGGGAGGCCCAATTTTCCCAGTCTCCCTCCTAGGTGACTCCTACCCCTCCTGTCCCCCTCTTTCCCCCCTCACTCCCTTCCCCCTAGATTGCCCACCCCCACCCCCCCAGGGTCTCTCTACGTCCACCTACCTCTCCTTCAGATGGCTCCCTCACCTGATCAGCTTTCTCTCCTGGTTCTTGCCTCCAGGTCTGGGTTGTGGCAGTGCTCTGTTCCGTCATGAGGTGGGCTACGTCCTGGGCCAGCTGCAGCACGAGGCCTGCATCCCCCAGCTTACAGCTGCCCTGGACAGCCGCGCTGAGAACCCCATGGTACGGCATGAGTGTGCCGAAGCCCTGGGCTCCATTGCCCACCCCGACTGCCTGGCAGCACTGCGGGCCCACGCAGCTGACACGGAGCGCGTGGTGCGGGAGAGCTGCGAGGTGGCCCTGGACATGTACGCCTATGAGAACGGGCCCGAGTTTCAGTACGCCAACGGCCTGAGCCAGCTAGGCCAGCCTTCGCCTGTGCTGGACGGGCTCTCCTGACTCTGTAAAGCTCCTGCTCTCTGACAACTGCCCCCATTCCTGCCTGGGCCTCATCTTTCTGCTCCTGAACTTCCTTGGTACTCTCACAGGACTGGGGATGAGAAGTGATCTGGGTGGGAGGTTAGAAACAACTGGGATCTTCTGGGAAGGGGGATGCAGAACTCACTAGGTGCAGAACCAGTTTTGTGGGTCATCTCTCTTTTGTGGGCAAGAGACCACATTTGCCTCAGGAGGGATGCATCTCTACCGAGTTTGGGCTTTTGGGACAGTTTGGGATCTTTTTTGGGGACAGAAGAGAACCATTAGAATGGGATCACTGTCTTACCAGAAGGTGCTGGAATCTGTATTGAATTTGGAACAGATTGGGGTCTTTGGGGATCTCTGTGGGGTGAGTCTAATGGGATTTAGGTTTATTGGGAAATTGGAATTGTTTATCAATAAAACTAGGTATATTGGGGTCCCTTTGGAGAAGATCTGGAAAAGAATTTAGATTGGTTGGGGGAAAAGGTACATAGCTTCTTTATAATTGGGATTTTCTGGAGGAAGCTCTTTCTGAGTTGCTGCTCTCTACCTGACCATATATCCTAGATATCTGGGCAACTTGGAGAGATAAACCCACCCATATATATCCTCTTTCCTGTCATCTACTGCCTGTCTGGAAGGGAAAAGCATGGATAGTACCTGCTCAGATGATTGGAGTGGGAGTAGGGACCCTTAGTTTTGAGGGAAATGAAACTGGGGTGGATCACAAAGTGGGCAGAGTTCTTAGGTGGATTCTTCCCAGGGAGACGAGAGCTGGGCTAGGCCTGGGGGAGAGCAAGAGGTCAGGCCCATCTGAATTGAGTATTAAATTATTTGTCTGAGAAAATCATGTGAAGTGTCTATGTGGGGTGAGGATGACTAGAAAGAAGAGAAATGCTGAAGGGCTGTATCTCCAGCCTGAGCTAGTTGTCAGAAGTTCTGGCTTCTCAACCCAACCCTTCTGTTCATTACTATATGAATGGAGATCTTGGGATCTCCAATAATTCTAATTCTTATTCCTTGAGAGCTATCTCAATTCAGTCATTTGTTGTAAAGAATTTTTAAAACTAGAAAAAGAAGTTTAAAACCCTCAATGAAATACCAAATTAGAAATTCTGAAAATCAAAGAGATTTATAAAATTGAAAGTAAGAAAAGTATTGAACTAATTAATAAATCTAAGTTGGTTTTATGAAAAACCAACAAAATAGGCAAACCTTTGGTTAATTTGATTAGAAAAAGGAAAGAAAAAACCAATTACCAGCATAAAAAGTGAAAAGGGTGAACTTATCCATCAATGAAGAATAAATTTAAACAAGGAGTTATTTTGCCCAATTGTATGCCAACAAATTTGACAATTTAATTGAAATGGATGAATATTTACAAAAATATAAATTGCCCAGATTAATAGAAGAGGAAATAAATCATTGAAATTTCCCATTTTAGAAAGAGAAATTGAGTAAGCCATCAATTAATTTCCTAAGAAGTCCCCTGTTTGAGGACTACCAACCACCCTATAAGGTCAAAATGAGTACATGATTTAGGCAAAAAGGATGATACATACTATAACCAAATTGGGAGGAGCAAAAGATAGTTTACCTATCAGATCTTTGGAGAAGAGAGGAATTTATGGCCCAAGAACCAAAGTACATTATGGAATGCAAAATGGATAGCTTTGATTACATTAAATTTTTTGTTTTTGCACAAACAAAACCAACATAGCCAAGATTAGAAAGGAAACAAAGCTGGAGAAAATTTTTTCTAGCTGCTGTTTCTAATAAAAACCTCACTTAAAAAAAAAAAAAAAAACTTTTTATTTTTCAAAATACATTGCAAAGTTAATTTTTGACATCCACCCTTGCAAAGCTTGTGTTCCCAATTTTTCTCCCTCCCTCCCCTAGACAGCAAATAATCCAGTACAAGTTAAATATGTGCAGTTTTTCTAAACATATTTCCATACATGTTGCATAAGAAAAAATCAGATCAAAAGGGAGAAAAGGAAAAAAGTAAGCAAACAAGAAAAAAGGTGAAAATATTATGTTGAGATCCATATTCAGGCCCCATGCTCTTTTCTCTGTATGCAGATGGTTCTCTATCGCAAGTCTATTGGAAATGAAAGCCTCATTTCTAAAATATATAAAGAACTGAGTCAAATTTACAAGAATACAAGTCATTCCCCAATTGATAAATGGACAAAGATATGTACAGGCAATTTTCAGATGAAATTAAAACCATCTATAGTCATGAAAAAATGCTTTAAATTACTATTGACCAGAGAAATGTAACTGAGATTACTCATTACTCTCAGATTGGGTAATGATGAGAAAAGATAATATTGGAGGGGATTGAAAGCTGGAACGCTAATATATTATTGGTGGAGTTGTGAACTGATTCAAACCAATCTGTAGAGCAGTCTGGAACTATGCCCAAAGGACTATAAAACTTTGATCCCTTTGAATCCAACATTGTGTCTACTGGGCTTATATCCCAAAGAGATCATAAAAAAGAGAAAAGGACCCACATATACAAAAATGTTTGTAGCAGCCCTTTTGTGGTGGCAAAGAATTGAAAAATGACTAGATGTCCATCAACTGGGGAATGGCTGAATAAGTTAAGCTATATGAAAGTAATGAAATATTAGTGTTTTTATAAAAAATGAACAGGTTGATTTTAGAAAGTCCTGGAAAGATTTGCATGAACTGATGCTGAGCAAAACAAGCAAACTAGGAAAACATTTTACACAGAAACAGCTAGATTGTGCGATGATCAACTATAACAGACTTGCTCATACTCAGTGGTTCAGTGATTCAAGGCAATCCCAATAAACTTTGGATAGAAAATATCCATTTTTTTCCCTCTCGTTTTCCCCTTCTGATTTTTCTCTCCCAATATGATACATAAGTAAATATATTAAATAAATAAAGGAACATGTATAACAAAAAAAGAATCCTAGACTGAAAATCAGGATATCTGGGTTTGGTCCTAGTTGCTATTAGCTTGCTATGAATAAGCATCTTACCCTCATGGGTCTCAGTTTCCTCATTTGTAAAGGGAGAAGTTCAATGAGATAATTTCTAACCTCAATCTCAATGAAGAGTCTGGGCTCCTATTCAGGTCACACCCCTTCCTTGAGGGAACCCAACAGCTTTCACCATTTTTCCCTACCCTAGATCCAAACAGTCTCAAGACCAGGATTCTATAAGGAAATGCTTGACTGGGATGTGGAAGTTCCCCCAGCCAATTTTCATCATACTCTAGGAAGAAAAAGGAGTAATGGTGATTCCTTCTATGAGGTCCTAGTCATGTAGTGGACCAGAGTCCAGGAGATGTGGCTTCAGTCCCAGCCCTGCCAAACTGATCGGGCTGATCCTGTGGTCTCTGGGCCCCACCAAGTCTTGCTGTTCTCCTCCCACCCTCACAATAATCTCCACAATCCTCTTAAGTCCCTAAGACCCTTAATACTTCCGCTGCCACCCTTGGGGGTGAGTCACTCCAGCATTGCCAGTCTCTTGGGCACCATGCCCCATATCCCCCTTTTAGACCCTTTTGCTGAAGGGTCGGGATGGTAGGGGGCTGGGGCTCTCGGCATCTGCTGGAAGAGGAGTTTGAGGACCAAACCAAGGAGCCGCCCATGTTTGAGGACTACCGACCACCTGCCCTAGATTCTGTGCCCCTGCCTAAGTACGTGCTGTACCTGCTGCTTGCTGCCCTCGTGGTCATAGCTGTGGCCTATGCCATTGTTGGGCACCTCATCAAAGACCTCATGCATGACCTGGCTGGTGAGTCCTTGGGGCCTGCCTCCTCCTGGGAGCCCTCCAGAGAGCAAGGTAGAAGCTTCATGTGCCCTCCAGCCTCCTTTCCTGAGATAGGGCTTAGGTGAGGCTCCTCCTTAGGAGCCCTTGGGGAACATAGTGGAGCAGAATGGTATGGTTCTCCCTCCTCTTTCCCCTCATCCAGGGAAGAGTTCATTTATAAATGTGATGGAAGTTACCGGGGGCTTAAAGTATGGTGCTTGTCAGTTTCAAGTATAATTCTTTTCTAAATTTCCTAAAACTCAGAACCCCACATCTTAAGACCTATACTATTGAGAACATATTTGACAAGAAAAAAAAGCCTATTGTTGGGGGCAGCTAGGTGGCCCAGTGGATAGAGCACCAACCTTGAATTCAGGAGGACCCAAGTTCAACTCTCTCTCAGACACTTAACACTTCCTAGCTGTGTGACCCTGGGCAAGTCACTTAACTCTAGCCTCAGGGAAAAAAAAGCCTATTTATGCTATTAAGGGTATTTGCATATTAATACAATATCATTTACAAACATTTGAACAATAGTAATTTGCTTTCAAGTCCAGAGCCCTGAATTTAAATTCTGCTTCCTCAGTTTACTGGCTTTGTGATACCAAGAATTTAGAGTTATGTTTAATGTAACACTGTCTCAGCCTTTGACTCCTTAACTGTAAGATAATCATAATAATCACTCTTAGCCTCACTAAGGTTATTGTGCAGGTCCAACTGAGACAATGTACATAAGACACTTTGTAAACAGGCAAGCACCAAACCAATGGTGTGGGGAGGGAAGAAGAAGTGATGAGGTAGACCTGGAAGGCTTCCTGCCCTGCCCTCCATCCTATGGAGAAATGTGATTTACCCTAACACCCTTTCTAGGAGAGAGAACCTCAGGTAAGAGCCAGGACACCTAGCTTTGTGTCCTGGGCCTGTGTCAGAGCATGGGTATATTCCCTATTTTCTCTCTGCTTTTGTATCTGGAAAATAAAGGGTGCTTCTGACCCTTGCTGATCTTATAGGCCCTTGGTTAAGGTGGGAGGAGAAGCTCAAGAAGAGGAAAAAGGTTGTCCTATCTATATTCTTTGTGCAGATTGGGCCTTTGGGCCGAAGCCAGAGCCGCAAGAGTCAATAAGGGAGTTGCCCAGCAGCCTAGAAGGTGAAGACATGGAGGAGCTGGATCTAGAGTTGGCCCTGACCTGGCAAGGGGAAGAGCTGACTGGTTCCTCGGATGATGCCCTGCCTGGGGACAGGGAGACCTGGAAGTCCCCCTGCTGGTCTCCCCACACTACTCCTAAACGCCCTTCCATCATCACCTTCCAAGAGCCAGGATCCCAGCAAAGCCCAGAGTAGAGAAAGAGCCAGGAATGGATGTCTCCTTGATATCCTGGGGCTCAGCAAAAGCTGCCGCAAGGGCCTTGGATCAGTTAGCACCGATCAGAAGGAAAAAATAAGAGGAAATCTCACTGATACTGGATTGTTGTGAGACCTCCCTTTATATTTCTAACAAGTAGTCTGGGGACTGAGTTTGTGAAAACTGAATTCTGTTCCACCACTGGCCTGACAAAAACTATAATCTCAGCTGGAAGAGACCTCAGAGACCATCTAATTCAAAGCTTCTTAAACTGTGGGTTGCTACCCCAGATGGGGTCTTATAATTGAATGTGGGGGTCACAAAATTATGATTTATTATCAATAAATGTTTGATTTGTATACCTATTTTATATACCTGTATACATGGGGTCACAAAAATTTCTCAAGCAAAAAGGTATCAGTAGTAGAAAAAATTTAAGAAGTCTTGAATTCTAGTCCACCTATCTAAACCAGGAAACTCCCGACAGGCAGCGTAGGACTGCAAAGCAGTCCAGTATCTCAGTTCTCCATGCAAGTAACTCAGTCCTTTGCAGCCTGAATGGTGATGAGGGAGCTTCACCCACAGAGGAGGGAGCAGGCAGGAACCAGCTTAGCACACAGTGGGAAGGGAAGAGAAGGTTGATGTTTTACATGGATGAGTTTTGTGGACTAGGAAAAAATTTTCTAGAGGCAGATACTGATGACTGGGAAACAGTGCCCTAAAACATTCCCAAGGGATCATCACTCTGTCTCTGCTTATGGGGAAAGGAGGCTGTGCTTTCCATTGCTAAACAACTCTAATTTTTTTTTTTTTTTAGTTCAGACCTGTGATTTCATCGATAAGGGGTACACATTGTGGAAATTTTAATGGCAATTGGCAGTGAATTTGCAACTTACAAGTCTTAGATACCCGGGAACACTAAGATAGCATGTATTAGAATTAGGTCTTGATCTCACTACCCAACACACCATCTCTATCCACCACACTGTCGCCTGAAGCTCTGATTATTAAGGAGTTTATCCTCACACTGAACTGAAATCTGCCTCCTCCTTATTTCTCCCAGCTATATTGAGTTCTGTGTTCTACATCCAGGCTTAGAAAATCAATCCTCTTTACATGACAACCCCTCAGAGGTCTGATGACTCATAAATCCCAAAGGAAAAAGCACTGCTGAGGTGGAAAGTCCCATTCCCCAAATCTGAATGTCCTTCAGACCTTTTTCTCTGCTGTTTTTACTCCCCAACACTGTTCCAGCCTGTCTCCAACAGTGATGATCTGAGCAACAAAAGCCTATGCTTTCAGTAGCTGGTAGGTAGGTTGGAAATAGTTGCATTTAGACAAGGGGAGGATGGCAGGACAACTTTCAGCATTCAAGATTTTCTGGACTAGTAATTAGGTGTCCTGAATTCAAATTCTGACTCTGGTATTTGCTCACTTTAGGCAAATTTGTCCCTCAGTTTCTCCTTATACAAAATAGAGTTGGACTCAGTAATTTCTCAGGTTACATTTAGCTCTAATCTTTTTTTTTTCCTCTTTAAATTAATTTTTATAATAATAACATTTTTTTTGACAGTACATATGCATAGGTAATTTTTTTTTTTTTTACAACATTATCTGTTGTACTCCCTTCTGTTCTGAATTTTTCCCCTCCTTCCCTCCACCCCCTCCCCTAGATGGCAGGCATTCCCATACATATTAAATATCTCATAGTATATCCTAGGTACAATATATATGTGCAGAACCGAATTTTGTTGCTGTTGCAAAGAAAGAATTGATAAAAATAATCTGGGAAGAAAAACAAACAAACAAAAATGCTACAGTTTACACTCATTTCCCAGTGTTCCTTCTCTGGGTGTAGCTGATTCTGTCCATCATTGATCAATTGGAATTGTATTAGCTCTTCTCTATGTTGAAGATATCCACTTCCATCAGAATACATGCTCATACAGTATCATTGTTGAAGTGTATAATGACCTCCTAGTTCTGCTCGTTTCACTCAGCATCAGTTGATGTAAGTCTCTCTTGTATTCCTCCTGTTGGTCATTTCTTACAGAACAATAATATTCCATAACATTCATATACCACAATTTACCCAACCATTCTCCAATTGATGGGCATCCATTCATCTTCCAGTTTCTAGCTACAACAAAAAGAGCTGCCAGAAACATTTTGGCACATACAGGTCCCTTTCCCTTCTTTAGTATTTCCTTGGGATGTAAGCCCAGTAGTAGCACTGCTGGGTCAACGGGTATGCACATTTTGATAACTTTTTGGGCAAGCTCTAATCTTTTAAACCTGTTGTCTTCCTGGATCTTAATTATGCTTTCTATTCAGTTCTCTATACTGAATTTTCTTATCATTTTGAAAATGTCATTTTTATTCCCCCTGACAGATCAAGAACTTCTTGAAAAAGTGTCTCCTCTTGTCTCAACTATAGAATAGTCAAGCATAGGGCTCAGGACAGCATAGTCAAGACTCACTAAAATGATGTAGTTCGAGGCCTTTGGACCACTGGGCTGCTAGCCTGAGGACTAGCTACTAGTCCCATCTCTACTACTGTAAGCTTTGTAATTTTTTTTTTTTTTTTTCCTGAGGCTGGGGTAAAGTGACTTGCCCAGGATCACACAGCTAGGAAGTGTTAAGTGTCTGAGACCAAATTTGAACTCGGGTTCTCCTGAATTCAGGGCTGGTGCTCTATCCACTGCACCACCTAGCTGCCCTCAGGTTTTGTAATCTTTAGCAAATCCTTTGCCCTGTCTGGTCCTCAGTTTGTTTTTGACAGGAAAATCAAATGAAATTTCTATGACTCAGGACACAGTATGTTTTTTTCAAAGTGAATTGAATGGACTGAGTTAGAAAATCTTAGGATTGGCTCCTGACTGCGACACCATATAAAAGGAAGCAAATGACTTCACCTCTCTGAGCATGAATTTCTATAAAATGGGGACAGTAATGAACTATCTACCTCAAAATGTGATTGTGGGGAAAAAAATGCATTGTAAAATAGAAATGTGAGTTCTTAGATAAGCTAATGGGTGTGAAGTACTTTGGACTGTATAAAACAGTTCCGATTTGTGTTGTTCTTCCCAATCATCCAGGAAACAGCTGCACTAGTTCTGTCTCTCCATATTCTGTCCACCCCTGGGCCTCAGTGGTTCTCTGCTTTGGAAGGAATGTGTGTGTTAGGGGATGGGCTGGAGGGGGTAAGAGGCCTGTGGATAGGGGAAAGGCAAGAGAAGGAAGATAGAAGTTGATTACTTTGTGCTTTGACCTTCAGACCATGTGCCAAGGCTATGGCTTTTCTCATGGAAACTGGGATAGAGTCCACCTTCACCTAAGGAAGGGCTAGTTAATGGGCTAATGGATGACTCATGTTATAATAGGATTTTGGACTGAAAGACTTTCAAAATCACTTGGTACAATTTCCTCTTCCACAGAACAAAAATGAGATTGGAAGAGGTTAAGTGATTTGCCCTGTGTCATACAGCAAATAACAGAACCTGAATTCAAACCCAAGATTTGCTCTGCCGTTGATTTTCTATGTAGCTATGGGAAATCAAGTTCCCTCCCTGAGTTTCAGATTGTTCTTGATCCCCTGATCTCTTAAGTTCTTTTAATGATCTGTGACTCCAGATCCAGTACTCTTTCCAGCACTGGCTTATCCCTCCTTCCACACAGAGGCGGCATTGTATGGGATCTGGTCCCTGAGGGGACACCTTTTATAAGATTGAGATTATATTCCTTGCTGCTCCAATGGACTCTGCTCCCTATTTTGTTCTTTCTTGGAGCAGGGGCACATTTAACCTAATTCCTCACCTTCCAGCTCACAGGGGGGACTTCTGTGAAGGTACAGTCTCCACAGTGATATCCTAATGTTTGACACGAGTATTTAATAACATTTATGCTCTCTTTTGCTATAGTTGTAGAGGGGAGACTGACGCTCAATTCTTGACTGGAAAAATGGCCTTAGTGAGCAAGGTCTCACTAAAATTTGAGCTTCCCCACGGCTCAGTCTAAGCTGCTGAACTGTTTGCACCCAGAAGGTTCCTAAATCTAAGGATTAGGAGAAGAATCTCTTTTTGAGCATTGGGACTCTCTCAGTACTAGAGACTATAATCTGTTCTGAGCATAGATACTGAGACTTTGTTGATCTCAATTACTCTAAGTTCCTGACAGGGGCTGTCCAAACTGTCCCTCTTTGCCCTGTGGTGAAGCCATCCATGCTTTCTTTAAGGACCAATTGTGCTTAACAGTTGAGTAGGGATAATGGATTCTCACTTCCTGAGAATGGGACCCAGTTAATTGTTACCAAAGTCCAGAGTCTCTCTCCAGTTAACCCTTTGTGTTTGGGTGGAGAATGGCCCTCAAGGACTGGAGCTCGAAGGAATGGCCTGGCAAAGCCCCTTCAATGTGAGAAGGACCAGCAGGATGCTTGGGATGTGGTCAACTGAGAAGGCAGAGTTTCGGTCTTTGGTTATCCTGGAGCCCAATCACCTAAGACCAAGGCCACAGAGGGTTAAAAGGGAAGAAAGGTGTGGTCCCTGAGCAGCTGGTAGTTGTGGAGTTGTGGGGCCTTCAAAGTCCAATAAATAATCATTCTCCTACCAATACTGCACTCCCCACACCCCAAACTCTGCCCCTTCTGCTTTAGCTTATCTGGGTGGGGCCTTTGGAAGCCATCTCTTCAGCTCCCTTCTGCAGCAGTCAGTGAAAAGAGAGACCACACTCCAGGACCCTAGACAGACTGACCAGCCACGGCTGCTTGGCCCCATGTCGCTCCAGGAGACCCTCTTCGTGTTCTCTGTGCTGTTGCTGTCATCAGCGGATGCCCAGAAAGGTGGGAGTTTAGGGATGGGAGGATGGGGAGACCTTGGGCAAGGGGCTTCAGGGAACAGCCCAGGTTCCCTTCTGTGGCTCTGGGTCTCCCAATCTCCCTGTTTTCACATGGAACATTTTGGAAGATGAAAAAGGAAAGGGGGAATTGCTCCCTCACCTTCTCAGAATCCTTTCCTTCATTTTCTCACTAAAGCTTAGCCTGTCTCTCTTTCTCTGATTCTGCAGTGATTGAGAGGAGGCTGCAGCCCTGGCTTATGGGCCTGACAGCTGTTGTGGTTTTCCTCTTCATCGTCTTCATTCTCATGCTGGCCAACCGGCTTTGGTGTTCCAAGAAGAGGTGGGAAATCTTGCTCTCGGGCCCTGGGGCTTCCCTTTCTCTTCTTCATTCCCCTCCTCTTTGGGACCTGGCCAGAGAACCAGGCCACTTGGATTGGAGTCCCAGTCATATCTATCACAAACTCCCTTGGTGTGACCTTGAACAAATAATGTACTTATCTAGTAACTCAGTTCATAATTTATTTACTTATTTTTAAAGCTTTTTATTGTCAAAACATAGGCACAGATAATTTTTCAACATTAACCCTGGCATAGCCTTGTGTTTCAGATTTTCCCCTCCTTCCTCCCCACCTCCTCCCCTAGATGGCAAGCAATCCAATATGTTATATATGTTAAAATATATGTAACTTAGTTTACTAATCTGTGCAATGATGGAATTGGGGCTCATCTTTAAGTTCTAAGTTTGTGGAATACTAGGGATTGAGTCTTAGCCTGAGGAAGTATCCCATGATGTGTGTGAGAGGGAGGTGTAGGGAGGGAGGTCAGGATGAGAAGGGAATCCTGGCCAAGGAGAACCTCCTGATTCTCTTTCCTCCCCAGGAACGATGAGGAGGAGGAATTTGAAGAAATCCAATCAACTCGGAGATTCTATGAAAACATTCAGTTGAGGTAAAGGGTGCATTTATATTATCACATGTGCACACAAATATACGTGTGTATATTTTGTTTTGTTTCCATTTTATATACTTCAGTGAAATAATATAGTGCTCCAGATTTGGAGATAGGACATCTAGGTTCGAATCCCATTTGATGCTCATATAGACTCTGTCTCAGTTTCCCTACCTGTAAAATTCCTATAAGAAAGGATTTGAACGAATGTCTTCAAAGTGGTTGTGAAGAATCAGCTAGAGGCTACAGAGCTGGGGGCTATTACCTTTGTGTGCTCTTGAATGATTGCCTGCATATTTATGTGTCTTTGTCTTTGTTTCTATGTCCAAATGCAGGTGCCCAAGTGGGTACCGAATACTTGTGTGTATGCAGGGACAGATAGGTTCATTAGTTGCATTGTATGCATTATTTTGCAAGGTTGGAATCATTTGTGTAAAAGAGTACAAATCTTCTGGCCAGGAAGGTCTGGATTCAGGTCCAGCTTTCAACACACTTCAACTTCACTCTCAGATACTCACTTAAGTAGGTGAAATAGTGAATAGACCACTGGACCTGGAATCAGGGAGACCTGAATTCAAATTTCACCTTGGAACTGGGCAAGTCAGTTAACCTGTCTGTTTTGGTTTCCTCACCTGTAAATACTAGCTTCTACTCCCAGAATTGTGAGGATCAAAGGATATAATAATTGCAAAGCACTTAGCACAGTGCCTGGCACATAAAAGTACTTTATAAATATTCATCACCATTATCCCTTCAGTGTCTAAAACAACTCAGATTTTTAAATTATAGAGCAGTGATCAGTGGCTTCTGGAGTAAAATAGAGTCAAATTCTTACTCCAGGAGTCCCTGACACTAATGAAATTACCCCTGGGTGCACAGGGCTAAGTCTGCATGTTTTATGTGTATCTGTGAGATGGTTATGGCCCCTGATATGCTTTATTGTACTTTTTAGTGATTTGGACAAGGAGGTAGAGGTAAAGAAGAGAGAAGTGAGCCTGAGAAGAAGCTTTGAAGTGGGGATAAGCTGAGTTGGTGGAGAAAAGAGGGACCAGGAGGGAGGAACTCCATTTAGCTAGGGCAGAGAGGTCCTGTAGAAGCACAAGAATGACAGATTTGGAGAAGGAGCTTGGGGCTAGACCATGGGGTGTTGTCAAATGCCAGGCTAAAGAGTCTGGATTTTTCCCTGAGGTCTCTGGGACCCATGAAGAGTTGTAGCTTCGGATGAGGGTAGCCTCTCCTTTGTCTTTGTTCTCCATCTTGTCCAAAACCTTCTCCTACCTCTTTCCCGACTCTCAGCTCTTTCCAAAAGATACCTGACTTTTTAGGTACTTAAAGCACCAACTAGGACAAAAATATCCTCCCTTGGGCAGTAACTGGCCCAGTCAAGAGCTTCCTGGGTCTCCCTCCCCTCCACTAGGCTGGCATTGAGATCTGGTCATCCTTTCTCTAGGACACCATCTGAATCATCAAAGGAAGATAAAGGCCGCATCAATGAAGCCTTGGAACCAGATGAAGTGGCAGCTGTCAGCAAAGATGCTCAGAAATATACTTCCATGTGAGGAAGGCTCTCCCATCAGGGAATCCATGGGGTGAATCCCCAGATTTCTCTATGCTTGTCTCCCAAACTCCACCTCTGGGGCCCTAGAATGATTCAAACTGGAATAACAGAACCCTGTTATTCTTGGGCCCCATCCTCCTCTTCTCCCTGTATGGGAAACATGGAGGAACCGGGGCTATGATTCCATTTCTGTCCCTCCCCTCCCCACTGAACATTAGCTAACAAATAAAGGATTATTTATGTAAAATCCAGCCCCTTTGCTGCCCAGTGATGGCTGATTCTTCTCTAAATCGTGATTAGAAACACAACATCATAGATATACATACAGAAGGTTCCACCCCTTCATTTTCCAGACAAGGAAACGGAAGTCCAGTGAGGTTAAGGAAAAGGACATCCTGGAATGAGTTTCAGAAGATGTGGGTTTAAGGGCTATTGTTTCTTTTAGGTTTGTTCAGTGGATAGAAATGTCAGGAAGACAAGTTCAAATCCAACCTGGCACTCTTACTTATGCTATGTGACCATATGCAAACTCACTTAATTGCTGCCTGCCTTAGTTTACTTCTCTGTAAAATGGGAATAGCAATAGCACCCACCTCTCCTGGTTATTACGAGGATCAAATGAGATAATTGTAAATTGTAATTTGTAAAGCACTTAACACAAGGCCTGATGGGATGGATAGTAACCACTATAAAAATGTTCTCTATAATTATTACTGACCATTTGCAAGTTACTTTCTTATGTGCTTCAGTTTCCTCATCTGGAAAATGAATGGTTGACCTAGATGATATTTTAAGTCACTTTCTGTGCCCCCTGCCAGCTTCTTCAATAATCACTCCCGCTGCTTACCCCATAATTTCATTTTACCACACACTGGGTTTCTCAATACCTGTTCCCTCTTCCCATTTGCTTAGTGATTCTGTGTCTAGATACACACTAGCTAGGTACGATGCTAAGAGGTCTTTCTCCCCTACCTGGTCCCTGTCCTGAGAGACAAGACTCAGAAAAAGGAAACAACTAACAAGCCTCATTCGTGTGCCTTTTTGTGAGAAAAGGAATAAGTGAAAAATCTGAATTTTAGGTTTTTTTTTTCCTCCGAGGAAGTGCAGCTGTATTGATTTCAGAACCATAGGAAAGCTCTGCCTCTTCTGTGTTGCCAAGTTGTCCCCTCCTTGTGCCTCAGTTTCCTCCCTGTGTGAGGGCACAACTTCTCAGTGCAAGTATGAGGATATAAGAACTCCCCAGGAGAGATTAGAATGCTTTCTTCAAATACAAAGGGATTACCAAACATTGTTTCTATGTCAAAGAGGCTTTGGTGAAGTACCCACCAGTGTTTGATGCTTCCCTTCCCACCCTCCACCCCCATATTCAGTTTATATTATTATTACAACTTTACATTTTCTGGACTTTGAATTGGTTGGGTAGGATAGTAAAGTCATACTCAAATAGAAATAAATCTCTCCAGGTCACATATTGACTGAGAAAACTACAAATTAACATTATCTATGTTACATTGTATTTTAATTTATTTTGTTAAAACACTTCCTAACTGCATTTTAATCTGATTCTGGCCACATTTGGTCTGGGGCAGGTGGTGAGTTGGTATCTCGGTTTGTATCACCTATTTTCATTCAGATTCTAAAGATTTATTTCTAAACATAATTTGGGGAAACCCTCAAATCTACTATTTCTTTAGCGCGTAGTCATCTTGTAGTATAATGGAAAAAACCCTGGGCTAGTATTTAGGAGACTTAGTGGTTCTGATTGATTTAACAATAGAACATTTTTCTAGTTTGTCTTTTTTTCCCCTCTCAGTTGGACACTTTAGTCTCTAAATAAAAAATCAGCCCCTTAAAAATTGAGAAGTGTCAAAAAAAAAAAAAAAAAAAAAAAAAAGGGAAATCACAACTGCTAATGTTACCACTAACTTGGGACAGACCCCTTCCCTCTACGAGCCTCAGTTTGCTTACATGTAAATTAAGCTGGTTGGACTTTATTTTTTAAAGGACCTCCCAATTCTGAATCTACAGCTGAGGACTGTTGAGCTTTTCCTTATTACTATATCCAAGGTTGCTGAGTTTTCTGCTATGACAGATGTCGGGATTTTCCCCCCACTTGGTCTTTGTCAGTCAACAAACATTTATTAAGTACTTATCAAATGCCAGGTACTGTGCTAACTGCTGGGTACAAAGAAAGGCAAAACATAGTTTCTGGCCCCCAAAAGCTCACATTCTAATATAAAGAGCTAAGGATATACAGGCCATTTTACCACACGCTGGTTTCTCAATACCTGTTCCTCTCCCCATTGGGTGGAGTGGTCTACTGGGAAGAACTTCTTACAGAAGACAGGATTTCAGCTGAGGGTGAGAAGTGAGGGGAGCCTTGGTGAAGGGAGGGACAATCAAGAATCTATTGCAGTAGTCCAGGTGTGGAGTGATAGGGGCAGGGTAGTATCAGACAAGAAAGAGGAATGGAAATCATAAACAGGGCCCTCAGGCCTTCTGCTGGTCTCTCTCCCAGCCCCTTCTCCGGCACTGAACTGAGTTGTATCCCCCAATGTTTTAAGAACAGCTTGATGTATCATGAAGAGCCCCTGACCTGGGGGTAAAGAGGCATTTTGGTCCTGCCACTGACCTCCCTTCTCTGGCCACAGTTTCCCCAGGGTATGGACAACTTCTCTATGATATGGGTCCTCAGAAAGTGGTATTTCTCATCCCCGTAGATTTTCAAGAAGAAACTGGAAGATCATTTGTCAAATAAGTGGCAGGGGGCAAGCCTGTTTGAGTTCTTCCTATTGCAAAGATTTAGAGGGTACATTTGTCCCCTTCAGTTTGGAAACTACATAAAGACGGGGGCCGTGTCATCCTGTCATTTCGTTTGGTTCTTATTTCCCGTTTTCCTGGGAATGTGCTTGCTCTCCCACCTCACCCCTCCCCAAAGCAGAGAGATAAGGGACTATATCTCCATGTACTTACCCTTTACCCTTCAATTAGTAAGCGATAGACCTGATTGGGATGGAGATGGGGAGAATATGGGAGGTAGTATGCTGAGAAAGGTTTATGGTTCATTAGCCTGATAATCAGAGCCAGGTGATAATAAGGATGATCCACGAGAATGGACTGAACTCTGAGCCTGGCCCCACACTGGCCCCTTACCTTGACTCCACCCTTGGACGAGGGCCCCAGTCCAAGGATCTCCTGACTTGAGTCAAGGAGTCCAGGACCTCGACATCCAGTGTTGGGCCTGTGGGGAATGGGGGTGAGAAGTCCTGTTGCAGGATCTGGGACGAGGGGCACTCGATGCTCATTGAATTGTGGTGGTTTGTCCTTCGTTCTCCAAGAGGACCATGACTTCAAGGATGTGAGTCCCAACATGCAGGTGGGTTGGGTTTAAGTGAGGGAGGGCTGGCCGAGCAAGGTCACCTGCCTCCCTGTCCCCTCCAGAGCCAGATGGGCTGGAGTTATGAGCAGGGCAGAGGGCTGCAGTGTGGAGGAAAAGAGGGTGGCTACAAAATGTCCAAAATGTCTTTGTCCTAGAATGGCCACCAGAGGGTACCAGAGGTTCACGGCAGAGACTTAACGGGTCCAGATAGGGTTGGAGGAAGAAAGCAACCACAGACTGGGGCTGGGAGACTTGTTCTTAGGCAGATGCTTCTGTTGCCAGAGCATGGGTTTCAAGCTGAAAGGGCCTATACAGGTGATCCAGTCCGATCACCTCGTTGCACAAGTGAGAAAATAGTGGTGCAGTGGTGGATGCAGAGACCCCATTTACCCAGACAGTGGAAAGGCTGGGATTCAGACAGAAATTCTCTGACTCAAAACCCAGTTCTCTCCACTACCAGAGCCCCAGGGTTCATTCCTCTGAGAAAGGGGATCCTTCCGCCAGTCACCATAACTCTCTCCTAGCCTCTTCTGAATTGTGCTCCTCAGTGTTCTGAGGATAGCTTGATGTATCATGAAGAGCCCTGACCTGGAAGTAAAGAGACTTTCTGGCCCTGCCACTGGCCTCCCTTCTCTGGGTATTGGATAATCTCTCTTTGAGTTATGGGTCCTCAGAAGATGGCGTATTTCTCATCCCTGAAGATTTTCAAGAAGAAACTGGAACGTCATTTGTTAAGTATGTTCCAGGGGTTAAGGTACAGTTTGGATGACAAGACTGAGAAGATCCTTCCAGTTCTGCCATCCTGTATCCTCAGGTTCCTGTTGCTTCCAGACTTGGTGTTTTATTGCCTGGAGGGATTTCCAGCTCTGACATTCTAGATTCTAGAATTTCAGGATGAGAAGCCAAGAGTTATTCCATGTTCTCTTAGCCTCCAGTACTCAGGAGTTTGGGGGTAAGGCTATACTCTGCTCAGTAGGAGGAGGCAATTCCCAGAGTCTCTCCCCCATGCCCACCTCCTTGCGGGCAGCCATGTCCATGATGCCTTTTCTTCCTTACCGAATCTCCATCTCCTTTAGTCCCATGATATACTGTGAAATCCCAGGGTTTTCATGGTTGAGTTGATGGAGAGTCTCTTCTAAGCCCGGAAGAAAGGCTGTCCATACCAGCCACTCACAAAATTAGAAAGTAGGCAAAGTACCATTAACTTGTTTCTGGACCATGGGGGCTGTTTGGCGTCTGTGAAATGAAGAGGTTGGACTGAATGGTCTGTAAGGGACTTTTAAACTCTGCTGCCAGAGTCAGCATGGTGGAAGAGGAAGGATTCTGGATTTGAAGTCACAGGTCCTAAGTTCAAATAGTGGGAGTACCTTTTACTAGATATGGGGCTCTGATTCTTTGTGTAATGCAAAGTTTGGTATCGATTGTCTTTAAGGTTTCAACTGTCATGTAAGAGTCTAGCATGGAGCACCAGTCCTGAAGTCAGGAGGACCTGAGTTCAAATCTAGTCGCAGACACTTAACACTTCCAAGCTGTGTGACCTTGGACAAGTCACTTAACCCCAATTGCCACAACAAAAAGAAAAAAAATGATCCTAGCATGATCTAGGAGGAAGAGTTCTGGATTTGGAGTTAGGGGATGTAGGTTCAAATGCTGGTACTGAAACTTACCACTTGTGTGACTTGGAACAGGATACTTAAACTCTTTGGGAACCAGTTTACTCATCTACAAAATGTAGGTTTATTTTCATTTTTTCCCTAAAACTTTTTTATTTTCAAAACATATGCATGGATAATTTTTCAACATTGACCCTTGCATAGCCTAAAATGTAGGTTTAATTTAAATGGCCTTCTAAGTCTTTCATTCTGTTATCTGTGTTCCCTTACTGGTCTAGAATTTGTGATTCTCCAGAGACTTCTTCACCTTTGCAAACATAGAATCTAAGAACTGGAAGAGTTCAAAGGCAATCTAGTTTAACCAATCCATGAAGCTTCTCAGTATTTCCTGACAAGTCCAGACCCTTTGGGACCATAATGGGGGGAGTCTGAGACAGAAACAGAGAAAGTGAGATAGGCGTGGATGCAAATAGAGATAGCCAAGCTGAGACTCACAGATACAGTCACATGGCCACAGACACATGTATGGAGGCCAGCCAGACTCCCTGGCTTTCATGACTTGACTACAAAGCTGAGTTTCAAGTCTTATTTCACATCTAGTTCTCTATGTACCAGCCCCCTGGGGTACCAGATGTTCTCTGACCCTCCTGTAAGGTGTTTATTGCCCACGTCTGATCTATATGTCAACATAGAATGTTTAAACAAGCTACAGGCAGGTGGCTTGATGGGAGAAAGCCATAGCAATCTCTGGAATCTTGCCTGCCCCTCTACAAGACTGATTCCTACATTGAAGAGAATAGAAGGGGGATCACAAGACTAGCTACTCCATTTTTCAGTGCCTAAGAGAGGGATACTAGATTCGTGTTTATTTGTACTCTTACCCCATCCTGGCTGGTTCAGAACAAAAATGGTTTTCTCAGCTGCTCTCTTTTAAGTAGGAAAGATACCCCAAGCTTCCCCCCAAAGGCTTGATTCCTTCCTAACCAATAATAGTTCCACAAAGGCCTTCAGAAAAGGCAATTAAATCTACTTATCCAAGCAAAGGGAACTTGGAGAACCCATACAGATTAGAATACACCAGACAATACATAAAAGTGAATGAGCTCTTTCAATGGGAATCAAATGAGACCCAAAGGTTCCAATCCAAGGGGAGATCGGAAGCCTAGTATCATTAGGGAGGCAAACTGGAAATCAGGGGCACGTTGAGAAGCAAGCTTCGTAAGGTGGTCCTTTTCTTTCTCCTGGAGTCAGCCCTTGAAGGAAGAATAAATAATTCTATTCTTATGCCAACTCTGCACATTACTTAGGTACACACCTTTTTGTAGCGTTCTCTCCACCTATGAGTAGTCTTCCTGAACAATGCTCCAGTTGTGGCTAGAAACCCAGGTTACCTTTGTCTGCTATCTCAGGCCACCATATGGGTGGAATGCTTCTCACCTCCCCCCACTTCTGCCTTTCAGAGACTTCTTCCTTTGAAGGACAACTTTTCCATGAAGTCTTGTAGCTCCTCCTCATCCTCCCATCCCCACCTTGGGATTTTCCTCTATCCCTAGAACACTTGGTGTGATTCTCTCCTTTGCCACACTCAGCCCTGCCTTAGTTATGTGTATAACTAGAGCTCCATCTTTCCTTAACTCTCAGTAGAATGTCAGTTTCTTGAGTCAGTCAGCCAATATGCATTTATTAAGCTCCTATTATTTCCTGGGCACTGTGCTAAGTGAGAGAAGCCAAAAAGTCCCTTCCCTCTAACGGGGAAGACAACAAGAAAATGTATTTGTAAAAAAAAAAAACAACAAAAAAAAAAAACAAAACAAACAAAAAAAAAACCCAAGCTGTATAAGGGATAAATAGGAAATAATTCAGAGAAGGAAGATGTTAGAATTAAAAGGGAGTGAGAAAGGCTTCCTGTGGGAGGGAGGTTTTAGTGGAGGAAGCCAGAAAAGCCAGGAAGTGGAGATGAGGAGGAGGGAGAGCATTTCAAGCATGGGGAGAAGCCTGGAATAGTCTTGTAGGAGGTCACAATCCCTGGATCAAAGGGCATGATGCAGGTGTAGTAAGGAGTAAGAAGACTGGAGGGGACAAGGCTAAATTACGAAGGGTTTTGAAAGGCAGATTTTGCATTTGAAGTTGAAAGCTTGTAGGAAGCCACTGGAATTTATTTATTGGGGTTGGAGGTCATGGGGAGAGGTGATGGTCAGATTGTACTTTAGGAAAATCATTTTAGTGGCTGAATGGAGGATAGATTGGAGTGGGAGAGGCTTGAGGAAGGCAGAACCACCATCAGACTACTGCAAGAGTCTGGGGTGGTTGTATGTGTCAGGTGATGAGGGCCTACAGGGTACAAGGAGAGAAAAGGTCTTATGGGAAAGATGTGGCAAAGGTAGGACAGGAGACGTATTATCTTTCTATTTTCCCCTAACACCTGGAATATAGTTATTACTTCCACATCTCAGGGGTCAGGGACATGAATCCCTGCCACGATCTGGAAAATCCACGTGAAATGTTTTGGTTCTGCCATTGTACCAGAGACAAAGTCCGAATTATTATGGTCCTAAAAGGTAAAATATATTGATCTTATGTCATTCTGAACATATATTTTATGCATTTCTGAGCTTCTAAACTTTTTTGGTCTCATCTCCTGGACTTCCCTTATTCTTTGTGGCTTCCATAAAACTCCCCCCCCAATTCCCATTTAATTTCTTTTGCTGACTATAATATAGTAAAACTTCAATGGGGAAAGCTGAAGTGTGGAAGGAATAATTGTAGTAGGTGCTTAAATCCATTTAGGCAGGTATCCAAGGACACAGATACTTTCTGCTCCATCCACACTGAGACACATAAGAGAGAGTGACAAACAGAAAAGAGACAGCCACACAAAGCCACATGGACGTACATTAGGCAGTAAAGGGTAAGCGAACTCAAGTATGGTCTCCAAACAAAGAGTGGTCTTTACATTTTAAAATCCAGCAAAACTTAGCTCTTAGCTCACAGGCCATTCAAAAACAAGCAGTGAGCCAGATGGGCTGCAGTTTGCTATTCCCTGGTGTAGCAGATGTAGCTCTAGATCTGGAGTCAGGCAGACCAGAGTTTAAATCTTGTTTCAGAGACTTATATGTCTCTTGACAAATCACTTAACCTCTCCGTGTCTTAATTTTACCATCTGTAAAATAGGTATAATAACAGACTCTACCTCCTATGGTTGTCATGATCAAATGAGATTATATATATATATATAAATCTTAAAGTACTATTTAAATATAAATAATAAATACATATGACTACAATATAATAATATAAATAATAAATATAACTAGCTATAAATGCTAGCTTTTACCATGATCATCAACAGTACATTAAATGTCATTAAGGCACAGATATACATACACATACTCTTGACCATGGCCAGCCGTGTCTTCTATGAAGGATTTCTGAATCAGACCATATCTCTGGAACCCAGTGTAGAGAAGAGATTGCTTCCATTGAATAGAATTCAACAAAAAGAACCTTTCTCAAACCTCAAATCCACTTCTAGCATCCCAAATCTAATCCTGGATCCTTTTCCTGGAGAAGCTGTTTTTTAGGTGTTTGAAGAGCTGTCATGAGGAGGACAGATCTGGCCCTAAAGATAGAATGAGTCGCAACAAGTGACAGCTGTAAAGAGGAATGAAAGGGCAGTCATCTGCAATTAGAGCTACTCTGAACGGAGGTCCTCAGTTGGTGGCAGGTTCCCTATGCCTTCAAGGTGAGTCTAGACTACTACCTGGGGATATTACTGGAGATGGTATTCTTGTTCGGGGTACAAGTAGAATTCAATGGTTGAACTCCAGGGTCTGGCAATTCTTATCTTCCTCCTCTTCCTCTTTCTCTGTCTGTCTCTCCTTCCCTCCCTTACACACCACACACACACACACACACACACACACACACACACACACACACACACACACACTTTAGGTACCCTCTTCTTCAGGAAGCCTAAGAGAAATCCAGGACAAAAGTCACTTACTCAAATAGCCCATCCCTTTGGTTCCTCCCTTAACCCCTTTCCCAATTTTGGTTCCCTCGATCCCAGTCGCAGAAAGGAGAGTCTGAAAGACACATGTAGAGTTGGAGCATAGCTTGTTTAATGTTTTATACATTTTTTTCTTTTTTTTGGAATATTTTTTCTTTTTTTTTTGCATAGGGAACAAACCATCGTCACTTTCAATAAATGGTATTTAGGTAGGCGCATCGGCTAGACCGTAAGGGCTGCATCATACAATGTTATAATCAAATAGGGTGTGAGGCGCAGAAGAAGGGGAGGGGAGAGAGGGAAACTGAGGCAGGAGGCGAGGGGACAGGTAGGAGGGAAGGGGAAGGAGGAAGGGCAGAGTTCGATCCCATCCCCCATCCCAGTCCCAATATTGTGCCCTTGGAACTGGGCAGTCTGTGTATGTATTTGTTGATGGGTCGGCCAAGGATAAGAAAGCTTAGTCCTGGGCCTTTGGTGGTTTCCAATCGATGATGCATGGGATGTGTGTGTGTGTGTGTGTGTGTGTGTGTGTGTGTGTGTGCGAGGGCATTGTGGGATAGGTGCAGTAAGCAAGAAGCAAGAAACAGATTAACTAGTCCCATAATATTGATAAAATATAAAATGGAAAAAGAAATCTTGGAGAAAACAAAGCAAACAAAACAAAATACGCACACAAAAAACAACAACTGAAGAGGACACCAGTAAAGCAAATTCTTTTTCTCTCTCCATTATATCATGTTCCCAGAGAGAAATCTCTGGTACTTGATCTCACTCTACGTAGCATCTCCTCTCCTCCCTCTCTCCCCACCCCTCTTTCACCTGTATTTTGTCCTTGAGCGATCAACATTTGATCTACGGAAACTGTAACAGAAAAGTCTGGGGTTGGGGGACTGTCCCTCCTGCCTCTTGCCAACTCCTGTCCAAAGCATTGAATAAGAGTCTGAGAGCCTGGGAATCAGGAGCTGGGAAAGGGTGAGTGTGGGGTTGGGACCAAGGGTGTCCTTTGGTTTGTTTTGTTGTTGTTTTTGTTGTTGGATGGTGGTAGGAGTTGGGAGGGGTCATTGGGGTCCAAGTATTTGATGTGAACCCAAAGATCTGGTGATCCTTGGAAGGGGGAATGCCTGGGCAGGGGACCAAGGGAGTTACAGACTGGGTTTTCTTTAGGGATCACATAGAAGGGTGTGGCTGGGATGGGTTACCTACTCCCCTGTCCAGGGTGCTGATGGAAAGCCACCCCAGCTTATTTCCTCACATTCCTGCTTCAATCCAATAAACTCATGGACTCACTGGTAAAGCAGAATCTTATGTGGAGGATGGAGTAGATGGTCTCTGGTGGCCTGTGACTCTGAGCATTGCTTTGGGTGAGGGAGGAAATCTTTGATGGACTCAATGCTTCCCGTAATCCCCAAGACCATCTCATTTTTGCTCCAGAGTTTCCCCATCCCCCTCCAGACTTGGAATGCGAGTTCCACAAGGAAGAATAGATATGGACTCCCATTCTAGCTCCCAGCAAGGGCTAGGATTCTTCTGTTTTTACCACCCTTACATTCCTAGGTACTGGAAAATATGGAATCTACAGCCTTAAAGACTTCCAGACTGGGGAGCAATAACTTTAGATCACCCTAGAACCCTCACCTGAATCGCAACACAGTCTTATTCTTTCAGGGTTGTGATATACCCTCTTAAGGACGTAGATCACCCTCCTTCCCTACAGCTTCCTAAGCAAGGACTGAAATGGCCAGATGAGAAACACCCCTCAAAGCCAGGCCAGCAGGAACTTGCGAGGCACTGCTTGGGAACAAATGATTTTTGGTTTGGATGTCAACAGTCCTGCTGCTTTGACTTTTGGTTGGTTTTCCCTCCTTCTTCCTTGTTCCAAAACCTTGTCCCAATCCCTCTCTTAAAAAGAAACAGAGGCCTTCTTATTGTGTGGCTAACTTTAATCATGGATAATGATGAAGCACCAGAGGGATCTTAATCCAGCCATAATGGAAGGTAGAGAGAAGACTTGAGGGATGGGAGGCACATTTTTTGGGGGGACATCACAACCAGGACTGAAGCTGATCAGAGTTCTAGCAGTTGATCTACTGCTTCCCAGATGCCCAATGGACAGGAGAAGAAAGTAGCAGGGCAAGGTGTGAGAGGATATAGTTAGGAAGAGATGTAGGTGGGGGAAGATGTTCATTCCCTCAAAAATTAAGAGCAAAATCCAAGTTCTTGGATGATGTGTCAGTTAGAAAAACTGACCCCTCAAAGAGCAGCAATTAATAGTCCATATCACAAAAAATTGTGAGTGGATGGATAATAAAGTTTAAAGTACCATCGATGAGGTCTGATATGGGGATGCTCAGATGGGGAAGAAGGCAGCTTCAATTTAGCCCAATTGAGATGTTTCCCAATGAAGTCTATTAGAGGACTCTGGAATTTCTTGATCTAGGTAACAGGTGTCTGTAGAGCTAATCTCTCTCACTGTACTCCCCCCCACCCAAACTACAGCTCTATTTTACCAGATTTGATATTGTGGTCACTAAGAGAGCCACTATAGTGCGTGAATGATGGCCCAAGAAAAGTCAAGTTTGAAGACCAAAGCCATCTGGATTTTGAGGGTCTCTGAGAGGGGGGAAATCTGGGGCCTGAACTCTGGTGCTCGAAACTGGGTGCTTAGGAAAAGGGTCATCTCAGAACTCCGACTCAGAACCTTAAGGAAGAGATTATATTTTACTTTTGGTGATGCCCATTGTTTGGATGCTTGGATTTCCCCCTTCCTTTTGTACCCAGTTTTTACTTCTGTGTCTGAATGATGTGAAGTTCAAGGAAGTGAATGAAGATTAATAATACTATTATCCCCTGGAAAGTGCGGCCCCCTCATCCTCTGATGCCCCTCTAAGAAAACCATATTGAGGAGGGAGGGATGTCCCTTTCTTTCTGTACTCTTTATAGCTAAGGAAGAAGAAAGGCTAGCCGGAGAGTCCCTCTGACCTCTGCCTCCAGATTCCTGTGCCCCTTTCCTAGCCTCATTTAATCAAATAGAGCTTGCGCTTCTCTTCTTTTATCTTTCCCCTGAAGTTTATTTCCTTCCTGGGGGGGAGAGGTTGGGGAGATGGAAGGGGACCCAGACTAAACTGCTAAGGAAATGAGGATATATCTATATCTACATATAGATATAGATATAGGCAGTGAGGGGGGTACAATTGGGGGAATGTGAGCTATCTCAAGAGATGGAGTTAGGCTGAAGACTTGATTGTCACACTTTCCTCATCCAGAAGGAGACCCTAAATTTCGGCTAGTGCAGGGCCAACCCCTTCAGGGCCTGGTTTCCTGAATTTTATCCAGATTGGACCTTTGGGGTGGTATCTGTGGGGGTCCCTTTGAAAATCTCATAAATATTGTCACTGAGTGTGTGTGTGTGTGTGATGAGCTTCTGGGAACCAATATAACAGATGAAAAAAAAAACTACCTGATGGCGAATAGGTTAGTGCAATGAGAGCCCTTAAATTCTGAACCAGGAAGAGATGAGCCATTTAGTCAGCCAAAGCCATATACCAGGCAGAAGTGGCAGCCAGAGTTTCATATCTTGGCGAGTGAAGGAAGGGTATAGCCACTATTAGGCAGAGTGATAGATGCCCTGAAGGCAAATGGATAATTGGTGACCAATGAGATATCTTAAGTGGAGGGGGAGTGGATGGGAGCCGGAATTACTCTGTCTATGGGACATGTAGGAGTGGGGACATGGCCAATGGTAAACAAACTCCCAGGTCCCTTTAAGCCTCTGGATGGTAGGAGGTAGTGAGAAGGCTAGAATTAGGAAGATGTGGTCCTTTGACCAAAATCTCCTTTGTTTGGGAAGAGTCTGTTGGTCTTCCAAATTCTCTACCGACACAAAAACATTTCTTTTTCCCACTCCTAACTCAAGATGTACGCAGCTTGAGGAGTGAAATACACTGACTGAGCATTTACTACCAGGGTTCTTACACTTTGGGAGGGGGGAAAGAATGGTCAAGGCAGTTCCTAGAAGGGGGCTAGATTGCTTTCACTCCCAGCAACTTCAGTGCTACTCCAGCCTGGGCCCTCTATGTTTTATGTCCATTATGTCTCAAGGCCAATGTTTTGCATGAGTTTTCCACACAGATGATGATTTCCAATCTCTTTCCCTTTCTACAGAATTCTAATCAAAAGATTGATATTGGCAGGACAAAGTTCTCTACAACTGAGAAGAGAATGGGACAAAAAGGGAGAGAGGAGAAGGGGATAGGTTTTTGAATACCCAAAGGTCTCCTGGCAGGAATCCTGACTTGTGTTTAAGAGAACTGGAAAGACCACCCATCTGAGTCTTGAATAGCCCCTAGCTCTGAGCAACTATTTGTGGAACAAGTGAACAGGACAGGAAGTGTATGGCTGAGGGAGCTTCTGACTTGGAGGAAACCTATATACTGTTCTTGAGTTAGGGAATGAGATCCAGGCCAGGATGGAGGTAGGGAGATGGACAAAATGACCTGAGGACTTTCTGACTTGACCACTAGTGTCTCTCCAGGAACCCTCTAGGCTACTTTCTCTGCTTTAGCTAACACAAAGGGGCTTTCTTGTTTAAATCAGTCACATACAACCCAACTCTCAGACACAAACTCCCACAGCTTTTAGATTCAGGAAACAAGATAGAATGGAGTTGTCATACTCTTCACACATTCCCCCCCACTCCTGCTCTGGTTTTTAGTGGCACTTTTGAAAGAAGATGGATGGTATGGAAGAGGAATAACTAAAATCTAGGATGAACTGGCAGGTCTTATTGGGCAGAAATGGGAGCCCATGCCCTAGCCTTGCTCAAAAGCCAAAAGTAGGTGTCAAGGGAAGCCCAGGAAGATGATAGCTTGGAAAGAGGGGTATTGTGGTAGTGATGATGAGGAAGGAACGATGGAGCCATAATGACCAAGACAGAGCCTCAAACTTTTCTGAACTCCCCAAGATCTGCCGGGTGAGCTACAGGTACATGGTGATCCCTTGTTCTCATTCCTAGGTTCTGCCATCACCTTACTCCCCAAGAAGCAAAAAGACAGGAATATGTGGGTGGGATGATGACCGTCCCTGACCCAGTGATGAAATAGATGATGGAAGGACCCTAGAGAAGAGAGGGCCAGAGGCTGGAAGGCGGTTCTTTCCCTTAATTTCACAGCTTGGGTCACTGAATTCAACCCTTCACCCTAAACCCTGGCCCCTAGAACCAGGGGGAGGGGGAGGGAAAGTATCTAGGGAGGAGAAACACAGCACATGCTTTGCTTTGGTCAATTAGGAAAAATAAAACAAACACAAAACTGCCCAGGAAAATGAAACGGGACCATCAGCTTCCATCCCAACCCACTCCCAGATCAAAGCAGCTTCTCTAAAGCCCTCCTCCTGTCTCTCCCCATGAAGTCACTGAGAGTGGTTAGCCAGCTGAGGAGCAGAGACTAAACAGGTATTGCATATAGAGAGATAGATAGATAAATATATACTTTTGCCATACTAGATGCATTCGTATTCACAACTGGAAGACATGGAGCAAGGGAGAAGCTGTCAGGGCAGGAGCAAAATCTGTCCCCATATGGCCCACCAAGTGGGGAGTGAGGGGGAGGGAAAGAAAGGGCTTTGGCAAAACTTATATGGGTGGGTGGGGGAGGTGTCAGGTGGAAGAGACACAAGAATGACCATCTCTCTTAGGGTAAATGATTGTGGAAGCCTGAGCCCTCACTGGGGCTGCTGAGGAGACAGTCAGAACTAGAGAATTTTAGAGGTGGAGGGGGGATCTGTCATCTGCGCTAGGGTGACCCCCTGGGACAGAATGGTCCCTGATGGAGTGCCACGCTAGGAGGCAGTCATACATGCTAGGGTGACATGCTGGAGGACAGAAGTTTCCATCAGGGTGACTGAATCTAGGGAGGTAATCATCCCAGTTAGTGCTCCCTTAGGAGACTCCCCCCTCCCACCCAGTTAGGGTGATATCTAAGATGATAGTCGTCCAGCTGGGATGAGATGCTAAGGGACAAATTTTCAGGTCGCCACCCTGGGAGGCAGTTATTCCAGTTAGGGTGACATCCTAGAGGACAGGTTCCCAGTCAGAGTGCTGCTCTGGGGGGGGGAGGTGTCTCTTTTAGGGTCTTAACTCTAGGAGTCGGTCACCTCAGAGTAACACCCTGGGAGGTGGTCATCCAGGACGGTAGGAATGCAGCCCTCCTCTTCCAGGGACAATCCCTTTAGGGTCTGGATGTTAACATTTCCAAATTAAAAACAAACAGCCTCCTGGACCCTTCAAGCTTAGCTTTGGGCAGATAGCTGAGAAAGGGGCAAGAGCTAGGAAGGCTTTGGGATGGCCATTACATGAGGAACCCCTCTTTAGGCCCAAGAAATATGAACAGAGATGGACGGAGGTGAGGCCCAAAGAAGGAGCTGAGGAGGGCTGGACGCTGGATGGGCTTGAGTTTTTTTGTTGGTGATTTTTTTGTTTTGTTTTGTTTTGTTTTGTTTTTTTTACAAATAGAAGTACATCCCCCTTTTCCATTTTTATTTTTTATTTGATTTTATTTTAACTACACGAGCAGAGCATGCAGCTATCTCTGTGCGGTGATACCGTTGAAAGTTAATACTTATTCTTGGAAGGCAAGGCACATCATGTGATAGAAAATTTCGTGCAAATTAGGAAACATGGAATTTTTTTTCACTTTTTTATATAATTTTTTTTTTTTTTTAAAGAGGACGGGGCAGGGGAAGGTGGAGAGGGGGAAAGGTAGAGCCAGTTATAGTCTGCCATGCATTTATCAGCTCCGAGCTGACAGCTTGAGCTAGGTCACACGAGTTCCTGGTTAAGCACCATGCAGTTTTATTAGCTTTGAGTTCTCCCCTTGAACGCCAACTTGCTAGCCCAGCTTGGTTCCGCAAGGTCCCGCCTGGAATGCGGTCCTTCCCCACCCCCACCCCTAAGACCCTAGGGAGCTAGGGCTGCCTGTACCGAAGGTTCCAATGCCCACCCACCCCCACACAGACACGCACACACACAGACACGCACTCTCGCACTCACACGCTCTTCACCCATCCGCCCCCAAGAGAGGCTCACTTCGGGTCCCGAAGGCCAACCCCGCCCAGTGGCTTGGGGACCTCTTGGGGGTGGGGAGGACAACAGGGTTAAGTGCACGAGGATCGCACCCTCTGCCACTGGGCGACAAGGCTGCCATCAGGGAAGCTCCAGAGGATGAGAAGGATGGCACAGGGTAGGAAGAGGAACTGAGGAGGGAGCTTAGGAGACTCTGGTCTTTCTCTTTTGGATCCACTGGGTTTGCCACGCCTTTGTGCCAGTTTGAGAGGAAAGGATGGTCTCTGGAGGAGGTGGCAGTGGGTGGGTGAGAAGAGAGAAAGAAGGAAGGTGGGACCTGGGGCCAAGAGCGAGATTCCCACGGTGGGGAGGAGCCCCTTCGGCTCAGTGCCCCATAGATGGCTCAGACCCCCTCCAGGGAAAGGGGCCCTCCGAGACCAGTGGGAAGGAGGTCTAGAAAGGTCAGACGTGGGTCTCACAGGGCCCAAGGGCACCCCAGAAGTGGTAGTCCCAGGCATCTCCTCCCTCCCCTGGTGACGGGGGGAGGTAGGGTCAGAGGTGAGAACAGGAGGGAGGCCTAGGGCTGGCTCCCTGAGCTTAGTGTTATCAGAGCGGCTCAACGGAAATGCTTAACAGATTGCCCACCCCAGGCCCGAGCTACTTCTCACTCTGCTGGGGCGTACGTGTTTGGGGGAGCGAATGGCAGGGGTGCACAACGGCAGCAGGGAGGGCCGAGGTGGGGCCAGGGCACTGCCTCCTTGCCAGCTGTGGTGTGGCAGTCTCTCCCTCTCCGCCAGATCTTTCCCCCCCTGCCTCCCCTACCGAGGTTCACCCCCCCCCCTCGCGGGGATCAGTCACGGAGCAGGGGACTGGACCAAGTACCTCTCCCTTTCCAACCTATCTCACACACTCCCAGAAGCCAACAGGGAAGACAAAAGTGCAATGGGGCAGTTCCCCTTGGCCCGGCCTGGGCTGAGCTGGGGAGGGGAGCAGGCATAGGCATGGGGGGGACATGGATATGGGAAGGGCGTCACTCTTGGTTTTAAGGCACTGGCAGAGGGGACAGTAGAGAACCGGGGGAGGGGGCAGCTTCCCTGACCCCCTTGGGCCCCGATCTCCACTGTCCCAGACGGGCGGTTGGCTGGCAGGGGCAAATGCCCACTCTGTCTTTCACTCTCCCATCTCTCTGGCTTGGGGGAGGTAAGGAGATGAGGGTGTCTGAGACCCAAAGAGATACCTTGTTGAATGGGGAGAAAGGGCCGCTGGGGAAGGAGGTGTCCCCTTCCTCCCTCCCTAGGGAGGGGCCTGAGGTCCAGACACCAATGGGTAGAAATCAGGGACCCCAGTGTCTCCGGGTGGCCCTTGGTGAGGTATCTCAATGATGATGCGCAGGGAGCCAGCGGGGCCCAGGAAGGGGGAGGGTCTGCGGAGTTGGCAAAGGGAGGTGGAGGTGCCTTGAGCGGGCATGGAGGGCAAAGGGCCACCCAGGTCTTGGCTCTGGCCATCCATGATCACTCGGCCCTGTGGTGGGGGGGAGGGCAGTAGCTGAGGGCAGCGATCCAGGATTCAGGCACTTAAATCGCGTACACTCCACAGCCCAGCTAGCCGGGGTGAGGAAGGGGAGCGGGAGAGCATTTTTGTCAGGGGGGACTGTCTTTCCTATCCCCACCCACACCTCTCCAATCCGGGAGGCCTGTCAAGATCCTTAAGAGTCAGACTAAAGCCTTGGGAACAGCAGGCAAGTGAGGGGCAGGTCTTTCGGTGGCTTCCCCTTCCCTTTCTGTCCTCCAAAAGTGCATCTTTTGCAGCGTGTACATCATCCCCAGGGCCCCAGGCTTTGGGGCACAGGTTTTGGTGGGCCACCTCCTTCCTCCGTCCTTTCGGTTCCCAGGTCCCAGGCTCCAGGCCCCGCACTACGGGAGGAGTGGGACTGATTGCATAGACCTTTTCTCCCAAATGGGGTAGGCATGAAGAAGGAACAAGTCCCAGTCAGATAGAAATACAGAAGCGAGAGGGGCTCCAGGACCAAGTTCAGGCCAGATTAGATGTCTCCATAAATGGTGCAGAAAATGGGATGTTTTCAATGAGTCCTTTGGGGCAAACGAATTTGGTTGGGGCTCCGGCTTTTTTTTAGCTCAGATCGTGCTGAATCCTCTCACCAAGGGGCCCTGTGCCACCAAGCCCTGCCCCTGCTGTGCCACGCTAACCAACCTTCTGACCCTCTCGGTGGCCTCCACCCTGACCGCGGTGCCCCAAACCCGAGAGCCACTGTCTCCCCTGCCACCATCGCCACCCTCAGAGGCCCCGTGGGGCCCATCTCCGCTCCTCACCCTGTCCACAGCACCCCTAGAGCAGTAGGCCCGTGGCGTATCTGCCACTTGGGACGGGTACCCTGGCCCCCAGGAGGCTGCTGTCTGAGCTCCTCGGCAAATAGCATCACGGGCACTGGTCTTTTTGGAATGCTGCCATCCGGCCCCAGAACGGGAGTCCAGGTCAGGGCAGACGGGGAGGAGAGGATGCACATGGTCTGGTTCCTTTACTGCTAGGGGCCCGTCTGTGGTGGGCCTTAGGGACACGCTCACCTCTCTCTGGTTAAGGAGTCTGGACAGTGGGTCTGGGAGCTAACCCAAAGCACGCTGTCTGTTTGGTTTTTTTAAATCTGCTCATCCCTGGGCAGAGGGATGGCCGCTGGTGCCAATGGGAACTGCCCTCAGCCTGCCCGGTGCCAACAGGGGCAAGCAGCCGCGTGTCCTGGGAGAAGGCATGGAAGCAGGGGTCAGGGGTCGGGGGACAGGCTGGGCATCCGGTCCTTTCTTCAGTCGTGGCAGGCGGAGAGGAGATGAATAAATTAGAAAGACACCGTGTTGCATAGGCTGCCCCCCGGGGCCCCTCGGCCGGGGTGTCTGTCGCTGGGGGACGGGGCGACCGTGTTCCTGACTGCCAGGCGCGGAACCTCACTCGCTCTTCGGAGAGAGTCTCTGACTTTTCTGTCTTACCTCTGGTTTTCGTCTTTGTTTTTTGTTTGTCTCTTTTTGTTGTGTTTTTGTTTGTTTGTTTTTTTTGTCGGGTTGGATGTTGGCGGGGATGGCTGGGAGGACGTCCTCACTCGCACTAGCTCTCCACCGAAAACGTGGGCCGGGGGGCTGCCTTTCTCCCCCCGGGATAGCCCCGAGACACAGGAGAAGGGACGTGTGGGGAGAACCTTGTTTATCCCAGATACCAGGACTGGAAGAGAAAGAAAAAAGAGAGAGAGTGATGAAGTATGGTTATCTGGAGGGCCAATGATGACCTTCCTTAATACTCAGCTTCATCTTTTCCATCTTCCTCCCCCGTCTTCTCACAGCCCCACTCACTTTCCACTTTTAGCCCCAATTTTGTCACTAGTTCATTGTATGACTTGAGTAAGCCATTTCTTTTTGAGTCCAAGTTTACTATCCACCAAATAAGGAGTTAGATTTGATGACTTCAGAGACTCCTTTCAGTTCTAACGTTTGATTTTTCCAAAGTCACTTCCAGTTAAGACATTCTACGTTCTATGTTGGAAAGGTCCATTTCCCTTGGACATCCTAGGGCTCTGTAGAAGATCTAACAAAAAGCTAGTCAGTCTTGGGGGTGGGAGGGAAGGCAAGGCAGCTGGAGAGTGGCAAGAAAGTTGGACAGCTGGGAAGGGTAGGGAGGGGGAGCTACAAGAATGCACTCACAACCTTGCTTCTGAGGATCTCATAAGTCAGTCCGGCCCCTTTTCTTGGTTCTCCAATCCCACCAATAATTGTCAGGTCTAGGGCATAGTTTGCTATGTTCTTCTGGGCCTGGAGTTTGGAATACACACCTGTACTCAACCTTGAGAGGCCCCCACCCCAATACATGAGAGGGTGTGCAGTTCTGACTTGGGAAGACTATGATTTCTGTAGGACAGCTTCACTAAGTAAGGAAAGCCTGTGGCTGGCCAACACAAGAATGCTTTGCTTCTAGCAACTGGCAGAAACCAAGAAAAAGTCAGAAGGGTTCCCATTCCTGAACAGCCCCCTACTTCTATATCAAGGGCATCAGAGTGTGGAAGAGAAAGCTAAGAATTCTCAACTCCTCCCACGTACTCAGCCCAGAAACTGAATCCATCACCAGAATCTTATTTCTGCTTTATCTCTTCTCATGTCTGTGCCCTTCCCTCCACTCACTTGTGTGAGGGCCCTCAGCCCTTCTCAGCTGGACTGCTGTAACAGTCTTGTAATCGGTCTTCCTGTCCCTGCCCACTGCTAAAGTGGTTTTCCTAAAGTGCAGTTTTGCCCATGTCACCTTGTCCAATCGATAAACTCCAACGTCTTCCCATGACTCCCAGGACCTAACAAAGTCCTCTGGCATCTAAAGATCTTGGCAAGCTGGTCCTTTCCTTCTTTCCCAGATTTCTTTATTTTACTGTCCTCCATGCATTCTAAGACCTGCTGACACCTGCCCCACCCCTGCTGTTCCTCTCACAAAACAAACCATCTCCTATCTCCATGCTTTTGCAATAGCTTTCTCCCATCCCAGGACTGCCCTTCTCCTTTACTTCTTGATATCTCTAGCTTCATCCAAGATTCAGCTCAAAGGCTGCTGTATGCAAGAGGCTTTTTCTAATTTCCTCCCTCCCCTTTCACCCCTAGTCCTCTACTTCTAAGGTGACTTTCTATTCTGTTGTCTTTGTTGTTTAATTGTTTCAGTGGAATCCAATTCTTCAGTAACCCCATTTAGGTTAGTTGTTTGGTTTGTTTTTGCAGTCTCCTGCTCATTTTACAGATGAGAAAATAGAGCTAAATAACTGGCCCAGGATTACCCTGCTAGAAAGTTCTGAGGCTGGGTTTGAACTCAGGAAATCAAGCCTTCCTGGTCCAGAGTTCTATCCACTGGGCTACTACCCTACTGCCCCAAATTCTGCATGTGACTTGTATATACAAGGTTTGTATATACAAACCTTCAAATGGAGGCACAAAGAGTCAGACACAACTTAAACAGCTCAACAACACAAGCCTAACTGCTGATATGTTGTTTCCTCTATTAGTTTTCCTGAGGCCAGGGACTGGTTTTTGTGTTTTTGCCTTTTTCTATATCCCCAATTCTTGGCACAGTGCCATAAGTAAGTAAGTATTTAATAAATGCTTGTTAATTATCTATAAATATTAACAATTATTGATTTAATCTAAACATGAGATCCTCATCCAGTGATCCACAATGAGAGAACATATAACTGGAGGGAATGTGCCATATCCATCTCGACATTCTCACTAAAAATGAGATCATAAGACAAAGGGAAGACGGAATAAACCCATGAGTTTTCTTTGGAGAAGCAAATAAACTACTGGCAGAGTTGATTTTATCACTTGTATGAAGTCAACAAGAAACATACATAAGGGCACATTTGGTCATCTTTTATTGTGGGGCTCATGATCAGCAATTGCCACAATGAAGAAGAGCTGCCTCAGTGCCCACATTTGTTTCAGAGAGTGAGGAAGTGCAGAAATTCTAGGACAAATTCCATTGCCTCCAATTAAATTGTGAATTGTAACACTGGATAACTGTATAATGAGAATTGCCACTAGGTGGCACAGGGGATGGATGGAGTGCTGGGCCTGGAGTCTGGAAGGCTCATCTTCTGAGTTCAAATCTTACTAGCTATGTGTTCCTGGACAAGTCACTTTACTTTGTCTGCCTCAGTTTCCTCAACTGTAGAATGGGGATAATAACAGCACCTCTGCCCTAGGGTTGTTGCAAGGACCAAATGAGAAAGCACATGGCACATGCTTATTCCCTATCCTTTGGTCGCCTATCTCTGCACTTGGCAAGGAGTGCCACCTAGTGGTCTACAACATTGCCAATAAACACTGATTTCAAGTATAAATTCATCTGCAAGATCTTAGAGAAGGATGTTAGGAGATTATGAGCAACATTATCTCATCAAACAGTAGGAAATGGAAAGGGGAAAAAAAGCATAAAGAAAGCTCAGTAAGAGATCCAATTAATAATTCTGAGGAATTTAAGGATGAACTTGAAGGAAGAACAAAGAAAAGGAAATTCAAAAGAGTGTAGTAGAGAGTCTTATAACAAGTTTTCCCCACCATTTTTTCACATCAGTGTGAAAACATTTGGATTGGATCTCCTCGTCCCTGGGGTGATACATGAGGATGTATCAGTGGCACTACAGCAAACAAAATCAGAATGAACAGACAGGTAAGCCCAAATTTATACAAAGGACATCAATAGTGGAGAGGATATAATTTGGATAGCTCTGAGAAATTCTCTTTTTGAGAGGACAGAGAGATAATGCTAAAGAATTGGAAGGGAGAAAAATATCTCAGATTTGATAGTTACCAAAAAAAGATGGCCAAGAGAACATGAATAGCCAAGGCCAATCAGCACTTTGCTATTTATATCAAATCAGGAGAACAGTCTACATACATATTGAGGGAATCTCTGATTTGAGTGTAAGAAGGGAACAGGCAAGGTTTTGCAAATAATAATAGCAAATCTCCTGCCACATCAGTCACACATCTGACTGAAAGGTGTAACAAATTATAAGATGCTACAGCTTATCGACTATAAAATAACATTTGATTTGATGTATTAAAATGTAGCCTTTAAGGTTCTCCTCCAACAAAGTATCTCTCATACAATGGTCAAAAATCATTGCCTTCAAAAAAGTAACAATAATAGCTACTCATTTATATAATGCTTCATGCACAAACTGCTGTACATGGGCACTTATTCTCACACTAACTCCCTAAGGGAGGTGCTGTTATTACTCTCGTTTTGCAGATGAGGAAACTGGGATTTGAACTCTTCCTCCTGACTCCAAGACCACCCACTAGACCACCTAGCCACCTCAGCAGAGATAATTTTACTAAATGACTCTCTGATTATTAATATGAAGTAAGGGATAAAACAAGAGACACATATGCTAGCCAAAGTCTCTTGTCATGGCAGATGTCCAGCACAGAGTCCATATTGGAGAAGGGTTCCCTACAGATTGGGAGGTCCTCCAGATCTTGCTGTTTGCTGATGGCATCAAGCTCTGGAACTATGTACAGCCTCCAAAAGGAGACCTAAAGTCATTTTAAAAGAGTTGAGCCTTAACTACCCATAAAGTAAAATCCAATTGAACTTGAACTAGCAAGACAACCAAATCTAGTTATATGGGTTGTGAGGACTGTGCCATCAGCCCCTATAGCTGATGGCCGAAGCAATGAGACTAGAATGGAGGAGTAGATGACCTTGGGAAATTGATCCCAGCTTCTCCCTGAAACAAAGGCCCATCTTCATAACTCTAAGATCCTTCTGGTGAGGTTGCATGACTGGGAGCCACGGAACTAAGACTACAGGTCACCAGAAGGGCAAGGGAGAGAGCAGAATTAGCAAAGAGCAGGTTGCAGCATGCTACCCATGGCCATGGCAAAAGGAATGCCACCAGACAAATGAAAAAGTGAAAAAGGAGGTGGATTCCTCAAGGGGGCAAAATGTACCTGATTGCCTGCACGCTCCACTGGTATCCCTGAAAGTCGAGGAGATTGGAAAGACGGCCCCCAGCATGCTAGGTGGATGCCCTGTGGAGGATTTACGGGAGGGCATGGACAAAAGAGAATGGATTGATTTAACGTAGCAAAATGTGGCCTTTAAGGCTCTCCTCCAATAAAGTGTCACATGCATTGGTCAAAGATCATAGCCTTCAAAAAAGGTACAGTAATAGCTTCTAACATTTATATGGTGCTTCAAGGTATAGAAAATGCACTTTTTCCTGACAAGAACTCTGTGAGTTCTGTGATCCCACCTCAATTTAATCCCAGATCATAAGATCAGTGATATTCTTATATTGTGGGAGGACAGGCAAACCTATGGACGCACTCTTTGGGTGGCCAGCGGAATAAATTCTAGAAACCGTGTCACAGCAGCAATGGTCCTTTGGACACAGAATACAAAACAGAAAATTCAATAAGTGAGAGGGGCCTCAGAACATAGGATGTTCTAGCTACAAGAGGAACTTAAGAAACTGCTTAGTTCAACCCTCTCATTTTATACATGGGGAAGCTGAAGTCCATCAAGGTGAAGTGTTTGCCCAGGATCACAAAGGGGAGACTGTCAGCACCAGACCAGGACTTTTCCCACTATCCCACACTGCCTTTGATTTCTAAAGTGTCTTTGAGCTCTTTAAATGTGAGCAAAACCAACATCAAATACATGCCCACTTGGTACATACGCCCACGCCCTATAATAATTTCTCCTATTTGTGTTAACACTTTTCACTTTTCTAGAGTGCTTTTTCCCATGATTTCACCTTGTTCTCTTTGGAGGTCAGTCTAAGTAGCAATGATACCAAGTAGCATTTATAGAATGCTTTAAGATTTCTAAAGCTAGCAAGTGGTCTAAGACTGAATTTGAACTCGGGCTCTTCTGATCCCAGAGATGGAGTTCTATCCACTGAGCCACCTAGCTGCCTTTAAGATTCATAAAGTGCTGAAGTCAGGAGGTCCTGAGTTCAAATGTGACCTCAGACACTTAGTACGTCTTACCTGTGTGACCCTGGGCAAGTCACTTAACCCCAAGCGCCTCAGGAAAAAAAAGAATCATAAAGTGCTTTACCAATATCATCTCGTTTGATCCTCCCAACAACCCTGGGAAGTAGGTGCTATTCCTCACTGTACAGATAAAGGTAAATTAAGTGAGTTGCCCAGTTATACAACCCCTTAAGTATGGAAGGCAGGATTGGTCTTGACTTTAGGGCCAGCACTCTGTTCGCTGTGCCATCTCGCTGCTACTAGGGAGGCAGGGCAAGTACCATCATGTCCATTTTACAGATGGGGACACTGAGACCAAGGGAGGGGGAACTGGCTTGCCTTACTGGACAGCTGCCCGGCTTCAGCACTGAAGCTCTAAGCCTCTCGGCTCTTTGTATCCCACAACGCATACACGTACCATACTTCCCAAACCCTGAATTGTATCACCTCCGGGGGCTGGAAGAGAACGCGATTTCATGGGCCTGGGGGACTTCAGGTGAGAAAACTCCCGTTTCCCCACGCAGCTGCTCCAAGGCAGTCTTCCAGAGCAGCTTGGGGCTCGGGTGCTCCAGCCAGCTCGGATCAGAGGCGCGGTAACGGGCTTGCTAAGCACAAATAACAAGCCGAGCTGATGTTTCGGGGAGTTTCGAAGTTTACTAAGCGCGATGAATAACATGTGTTGCACAAAGCATGACGCTCTAGCACCACGCAGGACCCTAAGCGTGCCCGCTGTTAGCACGACAAGCTCGGCACAGAACGCTGTCTGTCTCTACGCTAGTACCACATTGTAGAGCAATACATGGCAGCATCAGCGTCCGCCTATGGGCACAATTCAGCGGACTGGGGATCCACTGGATTCTGCCAACCGCCAGTTACACAGAGCAGGGCACCCTGCAAGGCCCAGGGCTCCTTAGGCTTCCGGGATCGCGACCCGCCCCTCCCTGTGCTGAGCCTGGCAGTCCGCAGGAAGGCGGAGGCTGCCCGGCCGGTTCGGCCCCGGGATCCCTGCGGTTTGTCCGGTCTCAGCGTTCCCCCGCTTCCCAACTTCCTGCCCCGCTCTGGAGAGCATTTCGCCCTCGGGGTTCCCAGCGGGAGATGTAGCAGCTGCTCGGGAGCAGGGACCCCTGCACGTGGTGGGAGTCCGGGCTGCAAAGTGGACCCGATTCCTTTAAAAGGAACCTCCCGCCTCCCCTACCTCTGGCCCTGTCCGCACAGTCACGGAAGCCAGCCATCCGGGAAGCCGGGACGACCAATGAGGTCGGCGGCAGGAGCAAGCCTGCTTCTGTGTCCCGCCCCTCACTTTGTTGCTAGGGTAGGGGGGCAAGGCTCGGGGGAGGGAAGGGTGTGAATGCGGAGCCCGGAGCCTCAAAGCCCAGTTTCTAGTTATAATAGGGGGTGGACTCCCTGAGTCAACTGGGGAACAGAAATCCGAGCCCTCTTCTCAGCTCCTACACCGAGCCCCCCACCCTTCCACTCCCACTGAAAGGAATCTTGATTTCTTCCAAACCGCCTTTACCTAGCTAGAGAATCAGCTCAGCCATTGATCCTCCCGCACTATTGTTCCCTGAGCCTGCTCTCCGGCCCCTCCCCCACCTCAAGTTCAAGTTCATCTCGCCATTACCTCATGTCTGGTTTCCGTTGGCAACCAGACAGGCTTTAGGTGTGACCCTCCCTCCTCTTGTGAGCAGTTCCCCAGCCTTTGATGTTCGGTCCTTTTCCTTCCTTCCTTCCTTCTTTCATTCCTCTTTCTCCCGCCCTTCCTCCTTCTTCCCTTCTTTCGCTCCTTCCCTCCCTCCTAACTTCCCCCTCTCTCCCTCTCTTCATTCTTTCCTTCCTTCTTTCTTCTTTCCCTCCTTACCTCCCCCTTCCTTTCCTATCCTCCTTCCCTCCTTCTCCTTCCTTCCTTCCTTCCTTCCTTCCTTCCTTCCTTCCTTCCTTCCTTCCTTCCTTCCTTCCTTCCTTCCTTCCTTCCTTCCTTCCTTCCTTCCTTCCTTCCTTCCTTCCTTCCTTCCTTCCTTCTCTCCCTCTCCTCTCCTTTCTGTTCTTGGTAGGATCCCTCTCCTTTCAGGGCCTTCTCCCCTTCTCAGTCCCTAGTAACAAGGGCTTTCACTTCTCTTCCTCAACATCATCCAGCAAAGAACTGGGTCTTGTAGCTTCCTTCCTAAAGAGCCTTGTCCAGAGTTGGATACTGTGGGGAGGACCTGGGCTGGGAAACTGCTTTTATGAAGTTTGTGGAACACCTGAAAAACTTCTTTAGACCTCACAACAGCCCAGTTGGCTCAACAGTGTAGGCATTAGTATCCTCATATAATAGAGCCTGAAGATCAGAAAGCTCAGGATTTGAACCCAGGTTCATCAGCCTCTGCGAAGAGCACTCTTACTACTCCCTTCCAATGGCTTTTTCCTTCTAGTCTCTGATCCTCTAATAACTCCCTGTGTGACCATAGCCAAGTCACTTCCTTTTCCTAGGTCCTGTTTCTGCACCTGTGAATTGAAGATGGAAGACAAGATGGGCCCTTCTAATTGTGATATTTAACTGTTTAAGGTCCTTTTCAAAAACTAACACTTAAGAAACTTATCATTTCAGATAAATAAGGCATTAGGGTCTAAACCTAGGCCAGAGGGATGGCAGGGTGGACCCCTGGACATACTGGGATGGAGAGACTTTATCAAAGGAAGCAGCAGCAGCAGTGCCCTCTATTCCTTCTATGGCCCAAAAATGGATTCTTAAGGTTTCTTGGGAAAGTCTCAGGACTGAGATGGGTAAAGTCTATTCCTATTATCACTAACACATACATCAGGCACTGGTTTTTGATGGCTCATATTTTCCAGAAAACTTTCCCAGACTATTTTGAACCATATTGTTCTTCAAATTCTTTACTATGTGTGTCACACTCTTTAGTAGCTAATTATTATTCTGTTTCCTTTTGTTTTATAATTGTTTCATGAGTGTGGGTTTAGACTGTGAACCCCCAAAGGCTGGGACAGTGTCTCCTTCCTTGTTCTACTTCTCCAGGGCTGAGTGCTCAGTCAATATTTGTTGATTGGGACCATGAAAGCTTCTGCTTAGCAAGTTGTTTTTTCTGCTTTGACCATTGGAGTGAAATCAATTATGAGTGAGGGGGTAGATAGTGGTGGAAGGTCCTGAGGACCTTCGAGTCAGCCAAAACCTCCTTGTCCCATAACATTTGCTGAAATGATCATTAAGATATAGAATGGCAGAGCTGGAACACCCTTTAGGACAAAGAATGGCAGTGACAGAAAGGGCCCTTAGAATATAGACTGTTTTAAAGATGAGAGAGTATTATAATAATCTAAAGCTTCAATCATTGGCTGATATTGACTACAAAGAAAACCTCCTATCTCTGTAACTTCTTTCATCTCCACTTGTATTACAGACCATATTTTGTCTCCATTGGGGACTTCTTTGAAGATCATTATTTAGTTTTTATGACTATCGGCAATCCGTAAAATCCTCATGGGAAAGAAAGATTTGAAAAGTAACACAAGCATTCTAATGACAGAAAAAACAAAGCTGAGATTTCACAATCTGTATGGAATTTAGCCAGCATTGCTCATATCCTTGAGCAGTCCATCTTCCACCCTTATAAATGCACAGGATATGCCCCCCATCTAAAATGCATTCCTCCTCTCACATCCGCCTCTTAGAATGTTTAGTTTCCTTCAAGTTTTAGCTCAAGGGCCACCTTCTACAAGAAGCCTTTCTGAATCACCCCGCGTTGTTGGTTCTCTCTATTCAGATGACATTCTATTTATTTATCTGGGTAGATGTTGTGTTCTGCCCTTTCCTTTCCCAGCATAGTATAATGCAACTTCCTTAAGGCTAGAGACTGTTTTCAATTTTATCTTTGTATTTCCTGACACAGCATTTTAAACATAATAGATATCTAATCAATGTTCATTTAGTTGAACTGACAGTTAAAGCTTCAGAATAGACAACGTCAGAATTAGAATGGACTTTAGAACACAGAATGGAAGCTATCAGATGAACCTTACAACACAGAACACTGAATATCGGAGCTGGAAGGAGCCTAAGTGATCCTTTAATCCAATCCCCATGATTTCACAAATGGAAAAACTGAAGCCAAGACATGGGAAGTGTCAAAGATGAGCAATGAGCAACAGAGCCAAGTCTAGACACAATGCTACATTCAGGGTTTCATCCATTGCATCGGACTGCCTTGTGGTAACTTTGTTTTCCTTTTAAGATGACCCATAAAATTCATTAGAATCTGGTTTCGCTTGGATATATATTTGGTGGTAGGACTCGCAGGAATGGATGGAACCGTTTAATTTCTCTGGATCCAACACCCTGCTGCGTTCTATATACAGCCTAAGACTGTATGTACTATGTACTCGAGGGAAGCCTGGGCCCTGGCCATAACCTTAGCCACCACCTAGGGGAAGAGAAGTAGAGACTCAAAAACCTGGAAGGATTTGTAGGTCCAAGGACATCTATGGGAGGAAGGCAGATAACACAATTATTCTGGCCATTGGAAAATCTAAAGAGAAATTGTTTAGATGCTTGGGTTGACTAAGAAAGTGCTATTTGGACTGCACAGGAACTGTCCTCCCTTTTTATTTTTGATTTCTAAAACAATTAGAACATGTTCAGTCTCCAGCTCTAGAGGGTGCCTGAGATGCTAGGATTCAAGGAGGCAGTCTACAGCCACATCCAAGGGGAGGCCAGATGATGGTGGGGAGAGACACTGTCAACACAATTACACAGGCAGACACCTTCTCCCAGTGAGACACAGACATACATACTATAAGAACACATCTATGGTAATACTCAGGTATCCTCCATTCTCCAATCTTCATTGAACCTACTACCTACTACCTACCTACCTAAAGTATCTTTCATTTTATGTTCCTTTCTCTCCTCTGACATTGCCTGTGGTACTTAATTGGCTCTCATCTATTCATATCTGGACTATTCCAATAGCCTGCTAAGTCTCTCCTCATTCCAGAACATCCTCTACTCAACTGTCAAAGTGATCTTCCTAAAGCCCATGTCTGATAACTGGGTCTTCTTCCTCCATGCAATAATCTCCAGCACTTCCCAATCACCACCTTTTAAAAAGCCTGTTTGTAGTCCAGCCCCTTCCTACTTTTCCAATCTTTTTTTTTTCTTGTTGTGAGATTGGACCATTTAATGACTCCAATCTCATTGCTTATTGATGAGGAAACTAAATTTCTTGGTCTCTGATCAGGACCCCACTTTAGGCAGCCTACGGGCTCCTTGCTCCAGGGGCTCAACCTAAAATGGATTGTAATTTTGAAATCCAATCAACTTGGCCCCTCGTGCTGCTCAGGACTTCTGAAGGCACCAGCCTCAACCTCCCAGAAGCAGGGATGGTGTGTGTGCGACCATGCTTAGCCTCCTTCCCCACCTTTTCATGTATTCTGTGACCTAGCTACATCAGCCTTCCCCCCAATTCTCAAACAGGACTCTGCCTTTTTTTTCCCCTATTTTTTCAGTAGCTCTTTCTACAGCTCTTTCTCAACCTTCTCCACTGGGTCCTCCTGCATGGATTGCCCACTTGGGTAGGGTATCCTCCAAAGCTCTATCCCAGGCCCTCTTTCTCTCAACAATCATCCTCTTGGTCACCATCTGCTCCCATGGGTTCAATTATCTTCTCTAACTTGATGATTCCCAGATCTAGAGATATATCCCTCCTTTTTCTTCTGACTGCCTCTCTAGGTGCACAGGTATATATTCTTGATTACTCACAGTCCCTGACCCCACCACATATCAATCAATGGTCAAGTCTTGCTGATTCTATCTTTATCTTATTTTTACTATGTTCCTTTCACTCCACTGACACCACAACCATCCTAGTTCAAGTTCTTACCAGTTTTCACTGGGACTATTATAATAGCTTGTTAATCAGTCTCCCTGACTAAATATTCTCCTTTCTCCAGTCTCTCCAAACATTCTAAAAATGCACATCTAACCATGTCATTCCCTTGCTCAATAAATTCCTATGACTCCTATTACCCTAGGATGAAATGCACATTCCTTCATAAGCTGCCCCCAGACTACCTTTCTAGGTTTATCACTATTACTTCCCCTCATACCTTGCACAGTTCAGCCAAACTGATTGCCTCCTTTCCCCTCCCACATACCAGATATTCTATTTTGCATTACCATGTGTTTGCACAGGCGGATCTCCCCATACCTAGAATGCACTCATTCCTCACCTCTGTCTTGTAGCATCTTTAATTCTTTTCAAAGCTCAGTTCAAATACCATCTCTTAGATGAGGACTTTCCTAATTTCTTCTGAAGGGCATGTCTTTCAATGTCTTTCTCCTCCAATTACCTTCTATTTATATTGCATATACCCATATGTACATATTGTTTTCCACTTAAGGATAGAGACTGTTAATTTTTCTCTTTGTATATCTAGTATCTAAGACAGTGTCTGGTACTCAGTAAGTGCTTAATAAATCTTGACTGATTAACTTTAGTGACCATCCATCCTCTACTACCAGGTCCTGAGGCAGCCTATATCACAATAAAATAGGGTACACTAAACATTTATTAAGTACTGATTAGGTACCAAAAACTGTTCTAAGTAATAAAAAGGAAGTCCCTGTCCTCCTGAAGCTTAAAGGAGGAAGACAATACACAAAAGGAAGCGGAGGAAAGAGGTGTCAAGAGTTCTTCTATTCATTAGGAAGTTTTCCTTGTATCAGCTTGTGCACATGCTATAAGAAAAACAGGGGGCAGGTAGGTGGTGCAGTGGATAGAGCACCAGCTCTGAATTCAGGAGGACCAGAGTTCAAATCTGACTTCAGACACTTAACACTTCCTAGCTGTGTGACCCTGGGCAAGTCACTTAACCCCAGCCTCAGAAAAAACCAAACAAAACAAACAAGAACAGGAAGGTACATGCTGCTCAAATTCTGGGTGGAAATAATAATAGTACCTATCTCCCAAGGTGGTTGTGAGAATAAGATAAAATATTTGTAAAGTACTTTGAAAAGCTTCAAGTACTATACAGATGCTAGTCATCATCACCACTTTCAAATTAAGTAATAATGGTTGTTATTTAAATTTAAATTAATTAATCACATAATTTATTTTGAAGTCAGAGGCCCTAAGTTCAGATTCCAAATCTGCTACTTACTCTGCCTATGAGTAAGCTTTAGCAAGTGTCTTAACCTCTCTAAGTCTGGGTTTCCTCATCTGTAAAATGACACTTTTAGGCTAAATGACCAAGGTCTCCTCCAGCTTTATATTTATGATCTTATATTAAATCCTTCCCTGCAATTCTCACCCATTACTGCTTCTCCTGACCTTTGGAGTCAAGCAAAACAAAATAAAACAAAATCTAAAAAACCCTAATTCTCTATCTGCCTAATACTCTTTCAAATACTTCTTTCCTTCAAGCTAAACACCCCCAATTCATTCAACCATTCTTCACCTTGCCTACATTCATTGAATGAAATGCTAAAATTTCTTTTATGCCATCCAAGTTCACAGATGGGTTGGAGGTCCACAGACCCCAGGTTAAGAACGTCTGGTTTAGACATTCTTCCTGTATTAACACAGCTGAAGAGAGATCTTATCTAGGTCTTGAAGTTCCCTAGAACATTGGATTTTAAGTACTCTCTTCTCTTCTGCTTCATACTTTTTCTCCCCTGCCCCAAGCTCCTTTGTTGGAAGCCATTTTTACCCTGGACAGTGGCACGCCCCTGTAAGTGAGAGAGAAAAGAGCTGCACCAATCTTTGAAGACCAAAAAGAGGGAGATTCACAAATACAGGTCCAAGTTGAGCCCTGAGAGTCATTTCTGTCCTTTTTGAACTTGTACAGGATGGAGAGCATGAGTATCATGTGAAATGGGACAACTCAGAAACCTCAGAATTGACACTGGGAGGGAATTTGGGGAGCAAATGCAATTCCCTCAATTTTTTAACATGAGAAAAGCTGGGGAACCCAAACAAAGAGCCTTGAGCAAGATCATCAGCAGCTGGCGGAGAGGGACAGGGAGAGGACAGAGACTGGGTTTAGGTGTCTCCGTTAATGCTATTGACTATTATTGGATGTTCTACGGGGCTCAGGAGATATACATCCCCTCTCCTCCCTTTGTCCCTCCCTGTCCTTAGAAGCCCATGGAAACATTTGTTTTCTCTCATTTCTCTGAGGGACAACACAGGCTGGTGGAGAGAGATCTGACAGTGGTGCCAGAAGATGGGCTCACCATGGGAATCTGGGCCAGTCACTCTCAGCACTCCAGGTATTGGTAGAGGGAATTTCCTCAGCCAATGAAATGACTGGTTCATTCCTGGTCTCTATCCCTGAGTTTCAGCCAGCTGCCCTTCTTGCTTAGTTTGCAAAACTCCACTTCCCTAGACCACTGAGGCAGCAAATCACTCACCCAGTGGGCCTCTGGCTCAATCCTCCCACAGGTGTCTGTTATTTTGGGAGTGGGGTAGGGGAAGGTTCAGGTTTTGGATCAAAACATTGAGTCATTATAGTCAGCTGAGGGAGGGTTTCTGATTGCTCACTTGATTCTTTCAGTGGCAGGAAAAGCCCTGGTCTCTGCTGAGGAACAGCCAAGCTGGTGCTATTCATTCTGTCACTTCTGGGAGAAGGGTCTCAGAGTGTGAATAGTGTCCATGGGGCGTGGGAAGGAGTTTGGCTGAGCAAAGGAAGCTCCCAAGGTTTCCTAGGAGTGCCCCTTCATTAACATATGTGCAGAAAGCTCCAGGAAAGTCCTCATGGCAGCAAAGGTACCCGACATCATCACACTTCTCTGAGGTGGCCCTCATCTCTCTGGAGACCCAGGCAGACAGGTGTAGACAGCTACTGCCTCTGAAGCTGGTGATCTGGCTCTCACCACTTGGCACAGCCCTTGTCTCCTTGATTCTGATTTCCCCATTAGAATTATTGCCATATGGGCTGTCTGGTTTCTGGCACACCGGGCTTTGGGAACCCCCGTGGGCTGGCCCAAAGCTCTTATTAATGGAGTTCCTTTGAGAATTTTGGGGGAGGGCCTAAACCAGAAGATACAAAAGCCCTTTGGTCCAAATGTTGGGACTGGTAGGGAAAACTGGTACTTCCAACTCATGTCCCTAATGATCCAAAAAATGTAAAACTGGATCCCCACTAGCTGCCAGTTGGTTGGTCTTTTGCCTTTAAGATATCTATGAAAGCAGAAATCTGTCAATTTTTGTGGAAGGGGGCTCAGTTTTAGAATATGGGATTTTCCCTTTGGGGACCTGGAGTTTGGGGGACAGACTCAGTGTGTCTAGTACAAAAACATCTTTTCAGGAGCTCCTAACCCTTTTTTTATATATATATGTATATAAACCCCTACACAATGTACTGATGCCATAACCCTTTCCACTGCCCCCCATTCATATCCACCAGGGTGTAGATAAGTAAATCATGTCAATTCACTCACTAATAAATGTACCATACTCCTTGTCCCCTCAAATTTTTGCCCAACAAATACAAGTTTTCAAGCTATACTCAAAGACTTAGAATCTTAGAACATATTATTTCAGAGCTAAGAGAGCCCTTTGAACACAGAATATCAGAGCTAAGAGGAACCTTAAAAGACAGAATGTGAATAGTTGGAGGGACCTTAAAACATAAAATGTTATAGCTGAAAATTACCTTAGAACACAAAATATCAGCACTAGAAGTGATCTTAGAACCCAGAATGTCAGATGTGGGAGGGCCCACAGAAGACAGAATATGAGAGCTTAGGCAGGGGAGGGATTGGAGGCTTTATTACACAGGAAGTCAGAGCTGGGAGGGCTCTTAGAACAATGAATGTCAGAGCTGGGAGAGTCCTTAGAACCCAGAAGGTCAGAGCTGGGAGAGACTTTAGAACACAGAATGTCAGCACTGGAAGTCTAATGACTTTTGATCTGAGAATATCTTTAGAACATAGAACCTAATAAACCCGCCCATTTCTCTAGTTCTTTATGAGTTGCAAAGCCCTCTCCTTCCCTGTGAGATAGGGAGTACAAGCATTCCTTTCCCAGTTTTTTAGGTAAGTTAAGGTTCAGGGAAGTAAGTAATTTGCCTAGATTCTTACAGCTAGTAAGCAAGCTGGTATCAGATTCAGAAATCACTCTCCTGCTTACAAGAGTGATGCTCTTCCTATTACATCATGCTAGAGCTGGAACACAGCAAAATACATTAAATTTGTCACTGGGTGGAGGGACCTTCCATACCCTCTGCTCCAAAATCCTTATTTAACAGATGAGGACAGAGGAACTTACCGGGGTCACTGGGAGCCCCAGGCAGAGCTACAAACAGAAGCTGCTCCTCTTGGCTCTGACCCAGGGTTCTTTCCACTATTCCATTCTGCCCTCCAGACTCAAGAAAAGCTCTCCATGTCCCCACTCCCCCTCCCACACCCCCTCCTCTGCTTCAGGCAAACACTCTGACCCTTTCTTGCCCACCCAGCTTCACTCCTTTCTTCCCTTATTCCTAGGATAATTCGTCATCCCCGCTGGAAGGGAAACTGAGGCATGCTGTTCACGAACTACCAAAAAAAAAAAAAAAATAATAATCCCAAACCAGGCTCTTGGCCATTTCATTCACAACTGGCTCTATTTTTAACAACCCCTTCATAACACAGCACTTTCCCTGCTGTTCTTCAGGGGAACCCTTCTTGGTTATTGGTGGAGTGGAAGGCACAATGGGTCTGTAGTCCAAGAATAAGGACGAGGGTTCAAATTCTGACTCTTAATATTTATTAAGTTGTATAATCTTGGACAAGTCACTTTCCTTTGCTGGATACCAGTTTCTATTTCTATTAAATCAAGAGGCTGGACTAAACGAGCTTTCACTGCCTTCTAACTCTAAATGCCACAGTCTTAGGATCTCACAGTTCCATATGCCCTACAGGGCCATCTGGTCAAGGGTGGGGATATGGGGCTGAGAGCTACAACCTCTGGCTCATGCCATGTTCCTCTTCATGTCTCAGGCTGGCATGGGATAAGGGACACCCACAGTGTGGCTGGGTTGGCCTGGGTTCCTTCTCCTGGAATTAAGACTACTAATAGCTAATTTTGAAGTAGTCCATAAAGCCTTCCAAAAAACTTTCCTCATAATAACCTGTGAGGTAAGTATTGAGAGTGGTCCCTTTTCCGTCTTATTGGTAAGGAAACTGAGGCTCAGCTGTGACTCACCCATGGTCACACAGCTGGGGAGGGTTGGGACCAGGATTCAAAGCCAGGTCTCCTGACTCAAATTCAGCGTTTTTCCTGTTCTGTCCTGTTGCCAGTAGGTACTAGATGGACAAGGGCTCTCCAGAATGGGAGGTGATGGCCCCCATCTACAGGCTCTTCCTTTCTAATACACCAGCATCTTCCCTCTCAGATGCAACTGTTTGCCCCCCAAGTCTGGATGGAGCTGGGCAGAGTTCTCAGAAGGAGCTGGGCATTTTGATCCCTGCCACGGTGATACACTGACTCTACACCTGACCCACAGACGGAGGCAATAAATGGTATCAATGGTGATTATGATGAAAATAAAAGCTTCTAACCCTCCAGCCCTTGAAGGCTGACCACGCTCTGTGTTCACTGTACTGGAAACAGTTTTGCCCTTTTTCACACAGGAGGAAACTCCTCAGAGTCTGTGGCTGTCTTTCTCCAGCTCACCCCATAGCTAGTGAATGGCAAAGGCTCTAATGGGAATCTTCCTGGCAATTAGGCTAGTCCCTTGTCTACTTTTGGCCAGCTGTTCCCCCAACCTCCAAAGCCCAGAGAGACCTGGAACATAGAAACTGGGGAGTGGGTGGCCGATGAGCCCCGGAGGGGAGACAAAAGGGAGCTGACACGCATTTTCCACCCCAGACCAGGTTCTCCACTCCCCTGCTCCCGGCTCCCTCCCAGGCCCTCTCAACTCTTACCTGTGCCTGATAAATCCCCCCTGGATCCCTTGGTCCTAATCCCACAAAGGGACGGTTTGCAGGGGGCGTGCTGGGCGCAGAGTAGGCTGCGGGAAGGAGAGAGACCAAGAGCCCATTAGTGGGGGTGGGAGGCTGGGAGCCCCTCTCAAGGCCATTGAAGCCCAGCTCTCTCTCTCTCCTGCTGCTGGGGAATCAGCTGTCCACCCTAGCAGTGCCTAGGACCTCAGTCTCCCCGGGCTCAGAGCCTAAATTTGGACCATCTTATCTGGTGGCCTAGTGAAATCCCAAGATTTGACACAGAACTTAGTCAAAGGGATACCTCCCCCACAGCCCAAAAATCCCTCAACGTGTTCCCAGGGGATGTATGTTGGGGGGAGGGGCGGAATAAAAGAGAAGGGGGAAAGCCCCACTTTCCACAGCGCCACCCCGTGGGGCATGCTGGTATAGCAATCACTTCCCTCTAGCTCCCCATCCATCTAGGGGACCTCCAGGGTCAGTGAATGAGAGGAGGGAGGGAGAGGATGAAAATTTCATAATTCATAGCTACTTGTGAATTATTCAGCCGCTTCCCTTGCCCACCCATCTCCCTTACCCCTCCCCTTCTGATGCCTGGACCTGCATCCCTCTCCGGGCTCTATGAATAATTGAATACATTTTATTTATTAATTTTCCTCTATGCAAGTGCATAGGGATGGGTGTGTGTTTGCATCCACACATATATTTTAATATAGGCGATTAAATTTCATCGGTGAGTAAATAATTCACTGCTGGACGCTGCCTGGGGAGGCCGGCTCAGACAGGCTGGGACCAGAGGTTGGTGGGACAGATTGTGGGGGTCACGGTATTGGGAGAGAATGTCTGAGAGCCGGGGGGGGGAGGGCTCTTGTTAAGTCCAAGCAGAGCCAGTAGGGGCTCAGTAAGGAAGAGGAAGAGGCAGCCTGGCAGAGAGGAAGAAGGATGGACTGGGAGGCAGGAGACGGAGGGTCTAGTCCCCCTTCTGCCATGAGATCACTCATCATCTTGGGCAAGCCACACTCCTTCTCTGGACCTCAGTTCCTCCTTCAGAGGTGAATGAGAGAGAAGGTCTCTAAGCTCCAGCTCTCCCATGCTGTGTTCTGAGGCCCAGAGTCCCTTCCTGCCGGTTCTGCCCTAGGGTCCCTCTGGGTTCTGTGTTCTGAGGTTCCTGCTAGCTCTGACACTTGGGGGTCCTTTCCAGGGCCAAGACGCTCTGTCAGCTTCTGTCTGCATCTAAGGGGAAGCAGTACTGGACGGGAGGCAGGAGACCAGGATTGTGTTCTGGTTTTGGCTCTAAAATTCAAGTGACTTCTCTGGGCTCTACTGAATCCCGAGCAGATCTGATGAGTCCAATCCCCTGGAAATCCCCAGCTGGAAAAGGAAGGCTCCTCTCCTTGGGGGAGGGATGGGAAGCTTCCTCAGGGTTGGTCACTGGACAACAGAAGCTCATCGCTCTGCGCGTGAGCGGCACAGGCCACTTGGCTCTGCCTGGCCTTTATTTCATTAGCTCTTGGGTGAAAGGGTGACAAGCAGCTCCCAGGGAAGTTTTGGGGAGAGAAGTGGGGCCTGTGAAAGGGGGTTGGACGCAAGTGAAGAAGGGGATGGAGGGCCTGTGTGGAAGAAAGAGGCGACTAAGCGGTCCTGAATAAGAAGACTGGAGAGGTACGGGGTGGCGTAGTGGATTCAGAGCTGGAAGGCACCAGAGGACACAGAACATGAGACAGCACCATGAACATGGGAGCCTTTAAGATCCAGAGCAGATGGTCAGAGCTCGAAGGGAACACAAAACACAGAACGTGGGCTGAGAAGACCTTCGGACACAGACCACAGAATGTCAGAGACAGAACAGAGGCCTTCCCATGGAGAACTGGAAGGGTCCTGAGGAAGTGCTGAGCCCAAGCCCCTGATCTTACAGCAGGACAGAGGCCCAGAGAAGGGGAGCCTCAGGTTTGCCCAAGCGCAGTGCGCATGCTGGCGGCAGAGTGGGGACCAGGCCCGGCTCCTGACGCCCGGCCAGTGCTGTCCCTCACGCACTCGCCTCCTCTGGCCTCGGCCTTCCCTCTCAGAGGAGCCAGGGCTCTCTTCCCTGCTGACCTCAGCCCTGGGATTCTGGGGAAAGGATTGTGCAGTGGTGTTTGTGACGGAGACGCCCGGCACAATGGGGCTGAGACCCACCAAGCTCATCCTGCCCGAGGGCCTGGCCATGGGGACGGTCTGCGACCAGCGGCCTCCACGCCCTGCCTCTGCCGGCTGCTACCTGGGGCCCTCAGGGCATCAAGAGCCCCTTGGTAGGACCGTGACCAAGGGCAGAGGGGCGGGGAAGGAGGGCCGAGTGGTGAGGGAGAAGGGGGGGCGCCCGGCTGCGCTGCGCTGCCCACCCCGCCCCGGGCACCGCTTCCCTCACGCTTACTGGGCGAAGTCGGCGATGTGGTTCCTCCCTCGGAAGTTGTGGTGGTAGATTTGGTGTCAGGGGAGATAGCCAGCCGGGGCATGCCTGGGGGCGGTGGCGGTGCCAGCATCTGGGTGGAAAGGTAGTGACTGGGCATTTTGACTTGACCACTTCCATTTAACTGGGGGGAACAGAGAGACAAAGTGGTTAGGGGGGGAGGCAGGGGAGCCCGGGGGGAAGGGCGGCAGGAGTCACACGGGCCTTGGCCCGCCTCCCCCCAGGTGCCCAGGGCTGTCCCCCTCCACCTCCTGCTGCTGGCACAGACCATCTCAGGCATTGCCCTGGTTTGGTGTCCTGGGCCTTCGCTTCACGGCCCACCTGGGTGTCCGAGGCCCTGTGTTCTCTCGGGAGGTGCCCAGGGCCAGTGGGACAGGGCAGGGAACTCGGGCATTATGAGTTTAGTGGGTCTCAGGAGGAATTCCCTCTCAACGTCACAGAGACACTGCTTCATGGGGGGTTCACAAGGAATTAAAGCTGAGGGCAAGGCTGAGAGTCCAGGGCAAGGAGAAGGCTGAACCCCTGGCGGCAGCTCCCTCTCTCCCTAAGCCACAGCTCTGAAATACAATGGCTCACACCTCTCTCTGGTACCCAACGTCACCACCTGATTGACCCTACAATAGCCCTGAGAGGTGGGCAGGTGGGCAACTATCACCTCCACACGGCACAGAAGAGACGGCTGACTTTCAGAGACGCTAAGTGACTTGTCCAATGCCACACAATCAGTGTCAGAATGGGATGGAACGAACCCAGGCCTTCCACTCGAGACCAGTGCTTTTGCTGCTGTACCAGGCTGGGGGGGCCCAGACGGCGGCCGGGGTTCCGGGCTTCCTCCATGCCTTTCAGTCCCGCCCTCCCCTCCACTCTCACCCAGCTGCTCCTTACCGGTCCTGGCTGCTGATTGGATGGGTCACAGGCCAAGGAGACGAGATCTTTGAGGGGGTCCTGGGGATTGAGATGAGGCGGGTATCGGATGGCAGTGTGGGGGAAGTAGGTGGAGGCCGTCTGGGGGATAATGGAGGTGGTTGGGAAATGCAGCGTGGAGGAGGGGTGAGGGCTCCGGGCGATACCTGTGGAGAGAGGGATGGACCCTCAGTGCTGGCTCCTGGGAGGCAGGAGCCAACCTCTCGAGCACACACTCAGAGCATTTCAGACTCAGAAAAGACCTCCACCCCAACCTGAAGTGGAAACTTCCTCCATCAAGGCCCAGCCTCTGCTTAAACACTCCAAGCTATGAGGAGTTGCTCACTGACTTTAAGGCGGCTGCTGGGCAGCCTGGAGAGCTCACACTGAAAAGAATTTGGCTTTGATGGAGCTGCTACCCACTGGTCCGAATCTTCCCTGAGGTCAAGCAGGGCAAGAATAACTCCATTCGCCAGGTGGGTTGTGTGTGATGTGTACCTTAGGGACAAAGCTGTGAGCAGCGGAGCACAGGACTAGGTGGTCCTGGGTTTCAGAAAGCCCTTGAAGGGCAGGAACATGCTGAGATCCAGGGGAGTGACTGCCCCAGTCATACACACACACACACACACACACACACAGAGGTGCTCAGTGAGAGAACCCGGACTTGGATGCAGCCCCTTGGACCCCAGATAGCACTCCTTCCACCATATCCCACTGCCTTTCACGAGGCAGGGGTTTCCAGGCTGGGGAGAGGTGGAGTGGGCAGAGACAGAAGAGATGCCAGCCCCTTTTTTGACATATAAAGAAAGTTCCCCAGTTGTCCCAGGGACTACAGCCTGGCTGTAAGCTCATTCCCAGCCTAGCTCGGCTTGAAGCCTGGGGAGCTGTAATAGGAGGGATCTGGGTCAGATGACAAGAAGGGCCACCCTCAGGACCCATGAAGGGCTGGAACCCAGGCACTGGTTGGAGGTTCTCACATCTCAGAGTGTAACAGAAATGGAGATGGCCCTAGGACTGGTTTGGGCCCCACAGGGCCTGAGGCAGAAAGCAGATGACCTTTTTAGGGTCAGAGGCTCTGGCCTCTTCCAGGGAGGGGAGAGGCTGGAGGTTAGCCTTTGTTTTAGTTATTTTTAGAGGAATTTTTAAGGTTATTTAAGTACACCGCTGGAGCTGGAGTTTGGTCTTCAAGCCTGGCAGCCCCTGGGTACTTTAGCTGCCCTCTCTGACTCAGGCTCCCACAGGCCCAGGGCTGCATCTTCTTACCGCTGTGCACAGCGATGACAGGCCGGTGATGCTGGGTGTAGCTGGAGAGGCGGGGTGAGTCCTGAGGCGATGGGCTATTGAAGGGAGACTTGTCCATCTCAGTCTTCTTCACTGTGGGTGAGATCCCTGTGAGGGGGAAGTCAGAGGTTGTCACTTTGGCTACGGATGTGGGAGGTGAGGAGGAGGTTCTGTGCACCTGCCTGCTTTCCACCATTTGCCTTCCACAAGCATTAAATGCCAACTATGTGCCAGGTAGTAAGTAGGGCAATGGAGACAAGGGCTGGTCTTGGTGTAAGAGAAGACCTGGCCTTGAGTTCTAGCTGTGTGGTCCCTGGCAAACCATTAAGAAGTCCCCAGACAAATCTCTGACAGATGGTGCGGATGTGTCTTAAGCACACATGTTCCACACTAGGAATTTCCCACCCATGGGATCCCAGGGACAGGCCCTCCCTCCCCCCCAAAACCCAACCCCAAACCATACTAGACAGTCTGTATGCTGAAAGTACAAATCCCGGCCCTCAAGGTTATATCCCATTGGGAGTGGGAAATGGGCAGGAGATCAGCATCTCCTTAGATAATTCAGTCTAATCTGAGGAGAAAGTGACTGACAGTGTCTGGACTCAAGCAAGGCTTCTGCTAGGAAACGATGCCTGAGATGCGTTTAAAAAGAAGCTAAGGCTCCCAAGAGGCAGGAATGATGAGCAAAGAACTTTGGATAAGCAGGGAATTCTGGGGAGTGGTCTCATTTTCACCATTAAGAGAGAAGACCCTGCCAGGACTCAGAGGACAATTAGACTGTAAACTCCTTAAGGGCAGGGACTATCCTTTGCCTCTTTTTGTATCCTTAGCACTTTTGGCACACAGTAGGTGCTTAATAAAGGTTTATTGGTTGATTGATGTTGGACTAGATGATGTCTAATCTGAATTTTGGGATTCTTCCCTTATAGAATTTACAAGTCTAAATTCTGCTCTTACTAAGTTATATGACTTTAATCTCTCCCAGCCTCAGTTTCCTCATCTATAAAGTTCCTCCACTGCTTGCCCAGGCTAGTGTGATACAGACTGAATGAGATAATGGGCATGAAGGTGTTTTGATATAGGATATTAACAACTATAAGAGTCATCATTATAATAATAGCTTATCCTTGCTTTCACCCTCTCCCTAACCTTCCCATCACTGTTTCTGCTAACCAGAGCTTCCCCCCCACCCAACCCCAAGCACAATCCTGGGATGGGGGAGACATAAGAGAGGATAGTGAGTGAAAGAGGGGGGAGGGGAGAACATCCTGGTAGTCCTATGGCTGCCATCACTGCTGCAGGCAGGCTCCTAGGCGCTAAGGTAATAAGGTTAGACTTCACTCAGACATATACTTACAAGGATTTCCTAGAACATCTTGTTCAAGGATTGAAATAGCTATGCCTTAGTGGCTCAGGACCAGACCATAGGGCTGGATGTTGGCTCTCTGCCCCTGCTCGAAACTTATCCTCTGGACAGTAAGCATTAAGAGAAGGATATGGAGCAGGGTTGGGGTTCTGTGGGACATGACTCTGGGAGTGTGTTTGTAGGGGGGAAATTATCTTTTCATTCAACTCAATCAACAAATAATCAGCAAGCAAATAATTCAGTGTCTCCTGTTGGAGGCACATTTGACAGACGGGGAAATTAAGGCCCAAGAAGTATGGTGTGGGAGGAAGAATAGTGAATCCGGGCTTAAATCCCACTCCTCCCACTTACTAATTGTCATTCAAGCTCCCTAGGTCTCACTTTCCTCATCTAGAAGAAAAAGGGACTAGACTAGAAGCCTTTTAAGGTCCTTTTGAGCTATAAAACCATGAATCTAATTGTTCATGTTTTTATGACTCTAAGATTTATGAAATACTTTCTTCACATAAACTATCTCATCTGAGCTTCACAACAATTCTATAAAAAGTGGTTATTATCCATGCTTTATAGATAAGAAACCTGAGGCTTCCAGAGGTCATGATTTGTCGAGGGTCATCCAGTTAATAAAGCAGTATTTACATAGAGTAGGGAAGGATTTGAACTCAGATCTTTTTGCCTTCAAGTCCAATACTCATCTATTGCACCAACCTAAACTCTCTATGAACCTATACAGAGGTAAAAATCAGTGCCTGTTAGAGCTAGAAGACTGCTTAGATGTATCAGAACTAGAAGGGACCTTTGAACCAATCTAGTTTCTTTCTCTTAATTTCCTAGTTTTACAGATGGGGAAACTAAGGCCCTGAGAGAGAGGGCACTGTTGCCCAAAACATTAGGATTAGAATCCAGGTCTCCAAACCCCTCATGCCGGAGACTTTCTACCACACTGGAATCCCAGACTCAGTATCAATTTCCCTCATACGCTTGGAGTGGGGAGGGGACAGTCACAGGAAAAAAAAAAAAAAAAAAGATTCAAAGGAAAGAGCCTGGGGAGGAAAGGAGCTGGGGGAGGGGAAGCTGGACAGATAAAACTCCGAGGCCTGAAATCTTCCCAGGGGAGAGAGGAAATCACAAGCTAGAGACAAGCAAGCACATGAGGGGGGAGGGGAAAGTATCACTTTAATTAACTTAAGCCCCTTCCTCCCCCCTTCTTAATGAACAGCTAGTTGGAGCTGTCTAGACAGGAAGGCTGAAAAGCTCGGCAGAAAGCAATCCAGCCACAATCATCTCAGACACTCCAGAGGGAGCTGATTGGGAGAGGACGGGGAGCTAAGGTTACCAGTCCCTGGGGCTGGGCCGGCAGGGGGAAGAGGAGGATGGATGGGATTTCTATTCCCTCTGCCTGATGGCGACAAATTATTATGGCACTAAGCTTGGGAGGGCCCAGGTTTGAAAGACCGGCAGCATCATCCGTTCAGACCACAGGAGTGTTTGTTTCACTCTCCATGTCAAGCAGACTGTGAAAACAGATTTAAAGGTGATGGGGTCCGCAAAGGACGTCGGGTACATATGGAGCCTCCACTTTTCAGATGAGAAAAATGAAGTTCACAGAGATGATGTGGTTTTTCTCAGGATCTTACTGGTGATTACCCACAGTTAGGCTCTCGGACCAAATGTACCAAACTCTTTACATTATTTTCTCAACATCTGACAGGCACATGAAGGATTTCTCTGTCCTGTTTGCAGATGACATAAAGCTAGGAGGGATGCTAATGTCAAAGATGATGGGATCAAAACCCTAAAACAGTTTCCTCAGTGCCTGGGATTCTGGGCTGAAACCCACAAGCTGAAACTGACCATGATAAATATGAGTCAAAGACTCTAGACTGAAAACAACAAGTTTCTGAAACTGACCAGAGATAAATTTAAGATCCCAGTGTAGTCTAGAGGAAAGAACAGGGTTTGGGGCTGTTTGCATGTTGTGTACCCCATTAGACTATGATATGAGCTCCTTGGGAACAGGACTGTTTGGGGCTGGGTTTCTTTCTTTCTTTCTTTGCCTCCTTTGTATCCCCAGAGGGGATTATTACAGTGCCTGGCATATAATGGGCACTTCATAAATGCTAGTTTAATGACTGAGTCAGAAAACCTTCTAACCCTGGCTCCCTAGGTCCTATGGGTTCTTGGACAAAACAATTAATTTTTTTGAGACTTAATTTCCTCATCAGAAAGATAAGTGAGTTGCACCAGAAGCCCTCTAAAATCCCTTCCAACGCTGATGAAACTAATTTTTAAAAAGGCAACTTCACAAGTGCAGGATGTATCTGGCTTAACCAGTAGTTTATGTAAACACCTTAGAGTGTGTTTGACCACAAATATAATCTGGGCCAACGGCACTAATGAGATTGGTGGCTTTATCCAGAGAATTCTATTGCCCTGGTATCACTGGCACTTCTAGCACCTAACTAGAAGCCCACATCCCTTGTAGGTGTCCAGAGAAGACTGACCAGAATGGGGAGGGGGCTAACCACCATCAAATGCAAAAGTCACTTGGATGGACCAGGAATGTTTATCTTGGAAAAAAAGCACCTCGGGGAAGATATCATCACTGCCTACAAATAACTGAAGGGCTATCATGGGAAAGAAGGAAAAGATTTATTCTGCTTGGCAAACAACAGAATTAGGAGGAGGGAGGATGGGAAGGATCAGATTTCAGTTCTCAAATTGATGAAGAAAATATTAATAATGCAGATTAAATTTAAAAGGGGGGGGGAAAGGCTCCAATTCTCAACTGAAATCCCCTGAGTGGGTCCAAGGTTGTACAACATAAGCAAGAACTTCCCAATTGCCTGAGGAGGTGATGAACTTGTTCCTGGAGGATGAGGGAATGACCTCACCAAATTAGAGCCACAGGGTCTGAACTGGAAAGGAGTGAGGAGGTCATCTAGACCAACTTCTAAATGGTTGGAGAACTGTCTTCTGGAGGGTCATAAAGGGAATTCTTCCCCAGGGGAGAGGCTGGACAGGATGACCACTGTAGGAAGACTACTGAGGGAACACACTACCCAAGACTCTAGAGGCTGGGAATCCTGGGAAATCTAAAGGAGTAGCAGAGATGAAAAGTCAATGAGACCCCCAGGTATGGAACACTACAGAGATGAGACGTACAGAAACAGACATCATTAATGATGCTATGTGGGAGACAACAGAAATGGCAGAGAGCCTGAGTGGAAAAGATTCTACAGATTCACAGAAATGGCTCCAACAAAGGTGGGGATATACAGAAGTGGGGAAACCGTTGAAGGCCCAAGGGATGAGACCCTACAGAGAGACAGAGATAAAATCTCAGAGTTACAGCTCTGAGCCTTATAGATGTGGTGGTATAGAGAAATGGGAACTCAGAGATGGGGCAAACAGGGAGAGGGAGCTTAGAAGTGGCAGCAACCTATAAATGCAGCTCCGTGGGCCCTGCAGAGAACGAGGCAGGATGGATTGAATTTGTGAAACATTTTAAAGTTCCTATTATGTAATAGGTTTCCCTTCAGGGATGATACAAAGACAAAGTAAAATTAGTTCCTGCTGTCTTAAAGGGTGAAAGACAAAATATATACAGGTAGGCAAATATAAGGAGGGAGAGGAAGACTTGAAAAGGAAAGAAAATAGAAGGGAGGCAGAAGGGAGGGAGGGAGGGAGGGAAGGAGGGAAGGAGGGAGGAAGACAGAAGGGAGGGAGGGAGGGAGAGAGAGAACAAAGTTGTGGAAATCATGGAAGACTAGAGGAAGGATTCCAGTCTAGGGAAATGCTCAATTTGCAAGACGGGAAAATCGAAGAATTGAAAAGGGGAATGAGGGCTAATAACTGCGTGAAGGGTTGGGGGGATAGGAGGGCGTAAATGAAGGCGGGCTTAGACTTGCACTTTCATAACTCGGCATGCCTAAAACTACAATGCCCAGAAGTAAGTGCTCTCCAAAACCCCGCCCCCATATGCCTTCTCCCGCGACTACCAATCCCAGGAGGCTTAGCGCTCTCTCCCTGCCTCTTCCTAAGCCGCGGCGCTCGCAGCCTATCGGGATACGTAGTCCGGCGTGCCGGGAAGCTCTGGAAGGCTCCGCTAGTCCGCGACTCACTGCCCCACCTACCCCCTTCCATGTCCTCCGTCCAGTTGCGGCTGCTACTCGTCGGGGAGTTGGGTGACGTGTAGTAATCCCCGCCGGGGCTCGTGTCCACGTCTTCCTCCAGGGAGCCTGATTTGTGTCGTTTGCTCCTTTGAAGGAAAAAAAAAGTCGTTACCCCCCTGACCTGGAAAATTGCGGGGGCTTCGGAGATGGGGGTGGGGTGGGGGTGAAAGGCAAGGCTAGTTTAATTGAGATCCGGACTTCCGGTTCTGACAAGGGCATCATGGGAACCCTGGAATGTTAGCCTAGGATGGCTGAGCTGGGGACGGGGGGGGGGATCCCAGAACTACATCGATGAGGAAACTGAGGCCCGGAAAGATGAAAAGAGTCTTATTCCTCTCCCCCACCCATATTTTACATATGGAGAAACACGTTCAAGTAGAGGAAGAAATCTTCCTCTTTCTCCCCCTCCCCGTATTTTACATATGAGGAAATAGACTCAGGGATAGAAAAAGATGGGTCTCCCCTACATCTTATATCTGGGAAAGCTAAAGGTGAAGTGCCTCCTTTTCATTTTATCTTTGAGGAAAGAGAGGCTACGGAAGGAAAAGACCTGCCTCTCCCACATTTACATATGGGGAAACTGAGGCCAGGGAAGGAAAAGATCTGCCTCTCCCGCATTTTACATATGGGGAAACTGAGGCCAGGGAAGGAAAGGACCTGCCTCTCCTGCATTTTACATATGGGGAAACTGAGGCCAGGGAAGGAAAAGATCTGCCTCTCCCACATTTACATATGGGGAAACTGAGGCCAGGGAGGAAAAGATCTGCCTCTCCCACATTTACATATGGGGAAACTGAGGCCAGGGAAGGAAAAGACCTGCCTCTCCCACATTTACATATGGGGAAACTGAGGCCAGGGAAGGAAAAGATCTGCCTCTCCCACATTTACATATGGGGAAACTGAGGCCAGGGAGGAAAAGATCTGCCTCTCCCACATTTACATATGGGGAAACTGAGGCCAGGGAAGGAAAAGATCTGCCTCTCCCACATTTACATATGGGGAAACTGAGGCCAGGGAGGAAAAGATCTACCTCTCCCACATTTACATATGGGGAAACTGAGGCCAGGGAAGGAAAAGACCTGCCTCTCCCACATTTACATATGGGGAAACTGAGGCCAGGGAGGAAAAGATCTGCCTCTCCCACATTTACATATGGGGAAACTGAGGCCAGGGAAGGAAAAGATCTGCCTCTCCCACATTTACATATGGGGAAACTGAGGCCAGGGAAGGAAAAGATCTGCCTCTCCCGCATTTTACATATGGGGAAACTGAGGCCAGGGAAGGAAAAGGTCTGCCTCCCCCACATTTACATAAGGGGAAACTGAGGCCAGGGAAGGAAAAGATCTGCCTCTCCCTCATTTTACATAAGGGGAAACTGAGGCCAGGGAAGGAAAGGACCTGCCTCCCCCACATTTACATATGGGGAAACTGAGGCCAGGGAAGGAAAGGACCTGCCTCTCCCACATTTACATATGGGGAAACTGAGGCCAGGGAAGGAAAAGATCTGCCTCTCCCACATTTACATATGGGGAAACTGAGGCCAGGGAAGGAAAAGATCTGCCTCTCCCTCATTTTACATAAGGGGAAACTGAGGCCAGGGAAGGAAAAGATCTGCCTCTCCCGCATTTTACATATGGGGAAACTGAGGCCAGGGAAGGAAAGGATCTGCCTCTCCCGCATTTTACATATGGGGAAACTGAGGCCAGGGAAGGAAAGGACCTGCCTCTCCCGCATTTTACATATGGGGAAACTGAGGCCAGGGAAGGAAAAGATCTGCCTCTCCCTCATTTTACATATGGGGAAACTGAGGCCAGGGAAGGAAAGGACCTGCCTCTCCCGCATTTTACATATGGGGAAACTGAGGCCAGGGAAGGAAAAGATCTGCCTCTCCCTCATTTTACATAAGGGGAAACTGAGGCCAGGGAAGGAAAAGATCTGCCTCCCCCACATTTACATATGGGGAAACTGAGGCCAGGGAAGGAAAGGACCTGCCTCTCCCGCATTTTACATATGGGGAAACTGAGGCCAGGGAAGGAAAAGATCTGCCTCTCCCGCATTTTACATATGGGGAAACTGAGGCCAGGGAAGGAAAGGACCTGCCTCTCCCGCATTTTACATATGGGAAAACTGAGGCCAGGGAAGGAAAGGACCTGCCTCTCCCGCATTTTACATATGGGGAAACTGAGGCCAGGGAAGGAAAGGACCTGCCTCTCCCGCATTTTACATATGGGGAAACTGAGGCCAGGGAAGGAAAGGACCTGCCTCCCCCACATTTATATATGGGGAAACTGAGGCCAGGGAAGGAAAAGATCTGCCTCTCCTGCATTTTACATATGGGGAAACTGAGGCCAGGGAAGGAAAGGACCTGCCTCTCCCGCATTTTACATATGGGGAAACTGAGGCCAGGGAAGGAAAGGACCTGCCTCCCCCACATTTACATATGGGGAAACTGAGGCCAGGGAAGGAAAAGATCTGCCTCCCCCACATTTACATATGGGGAAACTGAGGCCAGGGAAGGAAAAGATCTGCCTCTCCCTCATTTTACATATGGGGAAACTGAGGCCAGGGAAGGAAAAGGTCTGCCTCTCCCTCATTTTACATATGGGGAAGCCTATGAGACTTAGGGAAGGGAAGAGACATGTCTAAGCCCACCCTATGAATCAGCAGTAACAGCTGGGCCTTTCCAAGCAAGGGCTTTTTCAAACCTAGCCCCATGCCTAGGGGTTGGAGCGGAGAGGCAAGACCCCTGGATTGTGCCCAAGCTTTGGAAGGCTCCATTGAATTATAGATGTAGCTGGAAGAAACCTTAGAGGCTGTCTGATCCAACCCTTCATTTTACACATCAGGAAACTGAGGCCCAGAGGTGTCATGTGGCTTTTTGATGGTCACAGAGGCTAAATGTTAGGTGGCAGAGCCAGGATTTTCACACCAATTATCACGTTCTTTCTCCTGCATGACTGTCCCTGGGATTAGCATATGCAGTGGGGAGCCTGTGGATGCTCTGGGATCCTCCTATCGTGTATGTTTTATGGTGTGACTGCAGGTTCAGGAACCCACATAACCTTCCTGTAGGAAGAATAGGGGGACTGGCTGTGGGTTATCCTAGGTTTCAATTTCAATTCTTTTAAGAATGCAACATTTTGTCATTATGGACTTTCCTTCTATGGATACAAAGTATTACAGCCATTTTGCAGGCCTTAGCAAGCAGTTTAATGAGTTTCTATGATTAAAAGACATTAATTAGGAATTGAGGTTCTCTGTTCATGAAATTGGTCCTCATAGAGATAGTCTGTGATTGGGTCCATCCTCGAAGCCTTTCCAGCATGATAGGACTTGTCAGGGGAGTTTATGCTCCACTGACAGTCTTTGAGAGATAGGTGCCATTATGAGACACTAGAGGAGGGGATCGGTGGAAGAATAATAGCAATAAAAACAAGATCTGTAATCACAGACCTTTGAAATCATAATAACTTAACACCTCACATCTGTGCAGTACATAAATCACTCTCCCATCTATTCCCTTATTTGAACCACAGAACAGACCCCTTGAAGGAGGAAGGACAAGAATTACACCCATTTTGTAGAGGAATGTATTCCCAAATTATTCATCTATAAGTTGAGGATCAGAAAGTAAATGGATTTACCCAAAGTTACACATGTACTAAGTGGCAGAGTCAGTACTAAAAGCCAGAATTCCTGATTCTCAGTATCAGGCTCTTTACATAGCATATAGGACACTGGAATTAAGGAATGTCAGAGTGAGGAGGGATGAGGGAGACCCTCTAGTTCAATCTCCTTATTTTACCAAAAAAAAAAAGGAAAAATTAGGCTCTGGAAAGATACTGTCAGAGCCAGGATGATGATAAGAATGTATGCATGACTATATACTGTAGATAAGTGATGGCACACTTATGTACATAGCATTTGTGTACGATACCTTGCTCTGATCTTACAGCGACCCTGTGACATAGGTAGCGCAGGATTATTGCCTTTTCACACAGCAGATAACGTGACTCATGGTGGTTAAGTGAATGTGTGGTGACCCAAATGGCTAAGCTGGGGTTCAAACCCAGGGATCTTGACTGGAAGTAGTGTGCTGCCCCAGCCACCTTCCGTGGCAGAGTTTCTCCCTGGCCTACTGGCTAGGCAGGAATGCTTCTCCCTGACAAAGTGCCCGAAGATGGGAACGTACCCACTGGAAGAGGTGCTGGGCAGTGTTCTTCTCATGCCTGTGCTGGCAGGATTCAGGTCATAGGCCAGGTGCCCTTGTAACTCGCCCAGGGAGAAGTTCGGTCCCGTGCCTGTCACTACAGGTGCTGTAAAACCCAACAAAGAGAGATGGCGTAGGTGAAATAGTGGAGCACAGCGAAACGGCCCTCTTTCCTAGAGAAGCTTCTTGGGAAACAGGAGGCCTCAGATCATATTAATCCAAATAAGGAAACTGAAGTTTAAATGAACTGTCCCAAATTCCAAAATGGGAGAGTTGAGTGGAAACATTGCGTCTTTCAAGTTGGAAGGGATCTTTGAGACCATTTGGTCAAATCTCCCCATTTTACAGATGAGGAAATGAACTGAGAAAAGGGAAGTAAGTGACTGCCAGTGGTCTCACAGAAAATTAGGAGCAGAGGCAGGGTTAAAAATCCAGAACTCTTGCTCCTTAGAGTACTGCTGTCTCTGTTCCATGTTGTGGCCTCCCCATTGCCTATAGAGACATCAGTTTAGGGGATACTTTGTTCTCTGAAAATATTTCTATTTCGGGGTTAGTAGACAGAACTTGTTGGAGCAAGACTCTTTCGAGAGGGACAGTGGGACAGGCTGACAATTGCCATTGGGAAAGGGAAGTGGGCAGTGGTCACATTCAAAGCAGGATTACCCCCAACATCAATAGGATTTGAAACAGGGAAGCCCTGGGCTGTGGGAGGAGGGGAAGCCTCTACATAATAGAAAGGGAAGACCAGCCAGAAGGAGCTTCCCAAGGCCAGTGCAGAGGGAAACAGCTGACAGGAAAGACTTGGCATCTTTGGGGAAGTGGCCAAGTGGGCAGAGTAGTGAAAGCAGTGACATGGGGAAGGAAGGATTTTTGTTGTCAGTGTAAGTTTTATTTTAGTTCAGCTACTTAAGATGCTCCCTGGCCCTTGTGGGTGAGGCTGTGACCCAAAGGGACCTAGATGTGCCTCTGATTCCATTCTCAACAAGGGCTAAACTCACAGCTCAATGAAGAGGGTTCAGGCTCCTCTCTTTTAACTTATCTGAGAGGGAATGGGAGTCAAGCAATGAACAGACCAAATGTGCCACCCTCTCCCATCATCTCCAGACTTTTCTTCCAATCACTAGCTGAGTTTCCAATAACCCCTATCTCCACAGTAAGCCCAACATAGCCTTCACTGAACCTCTATCCTGCCCTCCCTCTCACTGAGACCTTATCTTCTTATCCAATCAACCAGAACTCTCCCTGAACCCCTGTTCTCTCTATTAAACCTTCTGTCCCTCTCACCGATCCAAGTACCCCCATCCCTTCCCTGAGAATATTCAGCCCCCATCCCCTACTAAACTTGCTTCAGTGAGCCCTCCATCGTTCTCACTAAAAAGTCCTTTCCCAAACCATCTCCTTCCTGACGCCCCACCCTTCACGAAGTCCCATGGGTTAGATTAGAGCCAAGGCACAAATGGATCCTGGGGGACCAGGCAATGACTTACTCCGGGAGACTTGGATGAGCTCGGTGACACTGAAGACTCCAGAGGTAACAAAGCTTTCCTGGAAGTCTGTGGTGTCTGTGAAAAAAGAGAGACAATGAGAAGTCAGAAGGAAGAAGGTATTATATGGGCTGGGGTGGGATGAGAAGCTTTCTGTTCCAGCATCTATCCTGTTCACCCTTTTGTTCATCTTTCAAAGAATCCCAGGAGTGAAATAGACTTACCCACTGCTTGCAGCAGGAAGGGCCTAATACCTTGGCCAGAAAGGAGCTGGGAAGGACCTTAAAACATAGAATGTCACAGCAAGAAGGCACCTTAGAGACAATCTTTCTGACTCTTCTCATTATGTACATTTGGGAACAGGCTCAGAAAAGATTCAAGATTGTTCATAGTCACACAGAGAATCGGTAGTGGACCTGGGATTAAAACTGGGATCCCCTATTCCTTGTCATCTGCCATTCCCTCTGGATTAAAGCTGTCTCTTTTGAACACTGGGTTAAGATCTTGGGTCCTATTTCATGTGTCACTTCCAGAACAGTATCACCCCTCACAAGATTCAGTCTCACCCATTCTTACAGGCTGGAAATGAGGTCCTAAAAATGAAGGACTTGATCCAGATTACTGAACTAGACTCATCATATAGCCTGCCAAGTTAAATCAGTTTTGAGCCCTCCTTTTTTTCTCTTTTTACTGATTCCCCTTTCAATGCCACCCTATCCCTCATGGTCAGTAGAGAACTTGACTTTTCCAGGGACATTGAGGGTATATAGAACAATTCCTCTAAATTCCCTTGGGGGAACAGTAGGGGTGGTACAACACATCATAACAATTATCTGTGGTTGAGCCTAAGGCAGAAGTGCCATCGATAGTCAGGGAAGATGGTGGGAGTTTCGTGTGTGTGTGTGTGTGTGTGTGTGTGTGTGTGTGTGTGTGTGTGTGTGTGTGTGTGTGTGTGTTTTGTGTGTGTGTGGCCTGCCCCTCAATTTTCCCCACCAGGGGGCAGTAGTTGCCTGAGTCCCTAAATCTATGTTTTGTCCCAGCATCCCTTAGATAGCATCCTAGGCACCGCCATAACCACCTGTGGATGGTGCTCCTGCTAGTCTGTTCTCAGTCCTCCCAGATTGAGCCTGGCTCCTTCCCCCTGCCACATTTCCACTCCTAGACTGTCCCAGAGGCTTCTTAAGAATGTTCTACGGCCTGCTTCCTCAGCTCCTTAGGAATGGTCAGTCTTGCCCCCTATTCCCAGGCTCCTTTCCCTGAGACTTTCTCCACTCTCCTCTTCAGCTTCCTCCTCTTTGCATTAACCTCCATACTCTATCTCTGGTCTTGTTGTTTCTCTTAAGGCCTGGGCCCACGTTTGAACATTTCTGCAGGACTGTTTCCTGTATATATGCCACATCATTATCCTCTCTGACAGTACAATCTTCTCATTTCCTCCATCATTGCCAGTGAACACATCCTTCTTCCAGGGTTGAGAGGCTGAAAATCCCTGAGCCATGGCTAGTGTACATACATGTTTGTGTACGTTATTGTTTGCTGGTGCTCTCCCCATTCTGAGATTGAGGTCCTTATGGGCAGAGCCCATGATAATTCCTGAGCCATGGCTACTATACACACATTTTTGTGTACATGATTGTTTGCTGGTGCTCGCCCTGTTCTGATGCTGAACTCCTTCTAGTCAGGGCCCATGATACTCCCTGAGCCATGGCTAATGTACACACATTTTTGTGTATATCATTATTTTCAGGTAGTCTCCCTGTTCCAATACTGAGCTCCTTATTGGCAGGGCCCGTGTTTTGGCCCTTTTTTGGATTCCCAACACTTTGCACATGATACATACTAAGCACCTGATATACTGACCCACTGAGTCTGACCTTTCTTCTTTTTCCTTGATCCTCTTCATTTCCTTTATTCAGATGTTATTTTGGAATTCTATCTCCTCATTTCTTCCTTCAGAATGTCTCAAAAAGTTCTTTTTCCTCCTCACCATTCCTGTGGTTCCCTCCTACCTCAGGATGCATGACCCAGAGCCAAGGACTTCCGCCTCCAATCAGATCCACCCAGAAGACTAAGAAGGCTTAGTCCGACTTCCAAAAGTACTCCCTGATCTAAATCTTGGAATGCCCTATTCCTTTCCATCTTCCTCAATTGCATCCATACCTCAGAAGTCCCACTTCCATCTCTCTGACTGCCCTACGCCCAACAGAGGTCTTTTCCTTCTCTGAACTCCCCCCCCCCTTTTTTTTTTAACCAATCAGGTTAAATAACTTGCCTAGAATTATTTAGTTAGTATCTGAGGTTGGATTTGAACTCAAGTCCTCTTGTCTCTAGGGCTGATGCTCTATTCACTTCACCACCTAGCTGTCCTTCTGGGCTCCTCTTGTAATAATAGTGTTCATATCATACTTAAGGGCTTGCAGAGTACTTCACTTATATCTCATTTACTCTTCACAACAATTTGGGAGATGGGTAACTATACTTTTTTGTTGGCTTGTTTGCTTTATTTATTGATTTTTTTTGTAGCTTTTTATTTTTCAAAATGCATGCAAAGATCGTTTTCAACATTCAGTGGCTATGATTCTTATTCCCGTTTCCCAGGTGGGGAAAGTGAGGAAAGCCTTCCTGACTGCAAGTCCATCTGCCATACTGCCTGGATGCTGCTTGTCCCACTCGGTCGAACATCCAGGCCTTAGAAGATCTCTCCGGCTATTCAGCTGAGTGCTGAGGTCTCCTGCCTCTTGCCCAGAGCAGATCTCTGAGCTACTTGGGTAAATCCTTATTAACTAAGGCAGGACTTGAGGGTGTTAGAATGTTCTCTTCTCTCAATACATTCACTCAGAGTCAGAAGGGGCCTTAGGGACCATCTCGTCCAGCCCATAAACCTGACCAGGAATCCCTTCGGCAATTCCCTCCCAGCCTTAAAGTGGTCAGCCAGCTCTGCTGGAAGACCTACAATAGTGATGGGGGGGGGGGGTGGATGGAATTCGTGGTTTCTTCTTAAGGCAGTCTGTTCTACCGCTGGATCACTCAAATTGTTAGCAAGTTTGGTTTTCTTTTCCTCTAGAAAGCCTAAGTCTGTCTCCAACTTCCCTTCATTGCTCCTCCCCTCTGGGCCAAGCAGAACTAATATAATTCTTCTTCCACACAACAGCCCTCGGATATGTTAAAGCAGCATCCTTCCTTCAGTCTTCTCCTGTCTAGGCTAAACATCCCCAGTTTCTTCAACACGATCCCAAATGGCCTGGTTTCCAGTTCCCTCTTGGGACTAAGGGGATCCTTCACTCTTGCTCAGGGCCAGTATGACTGGGATGTCCTCCCTCTGCAAGGGGTCAAGTGGGGACATAGGCTAGGGGTGTGTGAGAAGCACTGGGTCTGGAACTGGCTGAGGGAGAAGTGACTACCGGCCCTCTCCTCCCCCCCAGGCCTGCCAGCAGTTTTCTCTTGGCAGCCTGTCCCCAGCTGTCCCACTGCAACCAAAGCACTTCCCCTCTTGCTGCCTCCGCCTCCCTCCCTCCTTCCTTTGCTTCGGCCTCTCCCTGGCCCAGGATTTCCTGTTTCTGCAGTGGACAGGCTCTCTCTGGGGGACTCCCTGGCTGGGGAGGGAGGGGCTGGGACTTGACTTCCTCTGCCTTCCAGGCCGAGTCCAAGGGGAGTTTCTTTGTGGACTGGACAAAATGGGAGTAGAGAAATCTGCACTGGCCTTGGAAGTCAGGATCCCGGCCCAGCCAGCCACATACCTACCTGTGCCACTTTGGCCATCTCACTTCCTTTCTGTGGGGCCGTTTCCTCTCCTGTCAAACGAGGGCGGTTGTACTAAGTGATTTTTAAGGTTCCTTCCAGCTCGAATATTTATGAACCAGAAGTGCAGTGGTTTGGGATTTGTGGGCTCTTGCTGGCAGAAGATATGGTGGGTGATTGGGGGGACAGTGGAGGACTGGGGCCCTGGCAGCTCCAACCACAAGGCTTCCGCCAAGCTCCTTGCTAACCACTGGGTCATATGGCCACCTAGAGTTGTAGCCAGTGCCTGGAAAGCTTAACACTAATGAACCTGCCACTCAACTTCCCACCTTTACTTGAGCAATCTTCATCTTACCTTTGATCATATACTGTATTGTATAATAATTCCTGTCTACGTCCTGAAGGCAGGGGTAAAGGTCTAATAAATGACTCTCTAAATAGCAAGACAGAAAGACGCAGACTTCATCACTAACCTGAGGATGGAAGGTTGGGGCTAGCCAGGTTCAGACCCCTGAGATTCAGAAGGAAGGATACAATGAACCGGGCCTCTTAGAGTATTTTTATCATTACAGGATCATAGAGATAGAACTAGAGGGTATCCTAAAGATTTTTACAGAGGAAACTGAGGCATCAAGAAGTACAGTGGTTTGCCCAAGGTCACACAGGCAGTAAACAAAACAGCAAAACTAGGCATTTAAATCCAGGTCCTCTGATTCCCAGTGCTATGCTTTTCTAATACATTCTAGGTTAAAAGGGTCCTTAAAAATTACCTAGGAAGTTGAGGCTCAGAGTTAGCAAATGCCATGCCTAAGGTTACATACAGCAGGAGGCTCACCCTCTCCCTGTCTCTAAAGTCCTATTTTCTCCACTTACCCAGTGTGATGGGCTTGCTGTCTTCTTGGTCAGAGCCCATTCCTGCCCGAGGGCTGCCGCTCTGCTCTGAGTCTGAAATGAGAGAAGAAAGACATGGCATTGAATACTCCTTTTCTTCCATGTTTGCTACAAGGAATAATAATAATAAAGCCCCATTTTTAGCACTTAAATTTTGAAAGCACTTTCATACACAATATCTTGTTTGACCCACCAATAACCTTTCAAACTAGGTATTTCAAATAAGTCAATGAAATTTAGATCTCTATTTTATAGATGAAGAAAAAAGAGGCATTAATGGACAGAATTCTGGATTTAGAATTAGGAAGACCTGCATTCAAATCTTAACTTTCAGTGGCTTGTATGATCCCAGGCAAATCACTGAACCACTATGATTCAGACAACTTTCCAAACTGATTTATGAAATCATTTACTGGTTTTGATTTGCTTTGGTGCAGGGACCTTTCATTCTAAGAGTTTCCACTCACTGCTAAAATCACAGATCTTTCATTTATTTGTATGTAGATGAAGAAACTGAGGTTTGGATCAAGTGACTCCCCACAGTCACGCATAGAGTAGATGAGAGAACAGAAAGTGAAACCCTGATTTCCTGACTTCCAGTCTACAGCCTTTCTAGCAGATCTTTTCCAGCTGCTGCCCCCAAAGCTGCCCACATACCTGCCCCTGTTGCCCTAGAGTAGCTGAAGTGCCAGCCTCCCAGGTTCCAATCCTAGATGATCATAGATTTAGAGCTGCAGAGCACCCTAGAGCCCCAAGAGTCCCAACCTCTTCTTTTACAGATGAGGAAACTCAATCAGAGAGACTCTAGGAGGCTTGGCCAGGTTAGGAAGGGGCTGAGGCGGGAGTTGTCTTCCTGATTCCAAGTTCAGTGCCCTCTGCTCCCAGCTGGGCATCCTGTGGGCATTCCCAGCTTGCCTCTCCTGCTCTGGCCTCTCTCTTCCCCCTGGGAGGATGTCCTAATAGCCAGTCTGGTCTCTTGGCTTCTGGAGGGGATCCTGCCCATTCCAGATGCCAGAAAGGAGCAGGTGGGAAGGTGGAGTGCCTGGCCCCCATCTGGGACAGACTTGGCACAGCGGCCCTGTACGTGGGGGGTTGGTGATGGAGAAAGGCCATCCCCTACCACAGATGGTTAAAAAGTTAATAGCTGGTGACCGGGCAGGGTCGGAGTGCTGGGCCCGTTGCCATGGTGACAGCCTTACACTAATGGCTCCCTGACGTAATCTGATTTGCTGAGTTAATGGACAGTCTCGGCGGCCTCTGCCCACCCGCCAGAGCTCCCTCTCCCGCCCAGACGGTGATAAATGGGCTCCTTCGCCTCCCCAGCACCCGCCTGCCGGCTGCCCGGAATCAAGGAAGCTCCCGACCTCCGGCCCAGTGGCGCCTTTAACCAGGCCTGGCTTAGACTGAGCCTCCTCCCTTTTCTGCCATCCTCCTCCGGCTTTCTTCCACCCAGAGGGTTCCTGGGCTCTGAAGGACGCCAGGAATCCTAAGAACTCCATCTTTTTGAGTGATGGAAACTTTACAGAGAGCGTTTCTTCCAGTCACCTTTCGAGGTGGTTTTTGGCAAGTACTCAGTCCCCATTTTACAGATTTGGAAACTGAGGCCCAGAGAAATGAAGGAGCTTGCCTAAGTTCACACAACTAGAGAGTGGCAGAGCATGCATTTAAACCCAGGTGTTTTGACTACAAATCTGGCACTCATTCCACCATACCACATGACCCCAAATTAAGCCTGCTCCCCCAAAATGCCTGACCTTTGCTAGTATAAAGGGGGGAAAAAGGTGGTGATTGATCAATCAGCCAGACAATAAGCCCTTATTAAGAACCTACACTGCACTGAGAATACAAAAGCAAAAATTATTACTAATCATATTGAAGAAAACTACAGGCCATACATACGGGGCATCTCAAAAGTCTTAGTTCCGTCACAAGCTTTCATTTAAAGCTTCCTTTTAATTCAAGCTTAAAACAGCACTAAGACTTTTGGGACACCTTCTAAAAGTATATTCAAAATATGCCAAATAAATACAAGGTAAGTTCAGCAGGGAAGGCCAGCAGCTGGGGCAAGAGGGGAGGGATGGAGCGTACACATGTACACATGGGCAGGAAGGAAGCTCTGAGTCATTCTCCTCTCCCCTGGCTCTCTGGTCCAAGCACCGACTGTGTGTTTCTCAGGGTAATAACAATAACTGATGAAATGCTGCAAAGTTTGCACAGCATTTTATATAAATGATCTCACTTGTTCTTCACAACAACCCTGTGAGGTTAAATGCTGCAGAATTTGTTATTATTCCCATTTTACAGATAAACAAACTGGAGCTAAGAGATTAAGAAATCCACCTATTTGGCTGATCTGTTAGCGGCTTGGGGGAACATATTTGGGAGCATGCCTGCCCCCACATTTAGTACATAGAACATATGTAAATTCACATGCACACAGAACACACTTGGGCCAGGACACAGATGCATGTGCACATGTGACGTGATCAGGTCGGACAAGACAAGAGGATAAAGAAGGTCAAAAGTGGAAGGGACTTTGGAGGACATCTAGTTAAATTTCCATGTTTTATATTTGAGGAAACTGAGACCCAGAAATATGCCAAGAATTACTGGCAGAATTGGAACCCAGGTTTCCTTACACTTTCTAAGGAACTGAATAGTGTATAATTGTAGGAAGAATCAAAAGCAGTCGCTAAAGTCCCTTCCAGGTCCATGGGAAAGAGAATGAAAAGAGCACTGAATAAGTATCCAGAAGATCGAGGATTTAGACCCAGCTCAGCTATTAACTCTTTTAGACAAGTTACTTCCCCACTTGAACCTCAGATGCTAAAATGAGAGGGTTGGACTAGATAACAGCCAGCAAGTCTTTCAATTAAGAAATTCCATTATTCTAATCCAGCTCTTTACATTCTATATTTTAAGGGCCCTTCTAGCTCCAACCTTCTAGGGGCCTTCAAGCTTGACAGTTCACGAGTCAGTGAGTTAGACAGGTACTTGATCCCTCATAGGGCAAACATCAGCCTTCCCTTGCTCTAACTCTCCACCTATTCGTTGTGCCCTCATCTGCTAGAAAGCTACCCATGAGCCAATGCAAGGGCCCAAGGCCATCTTCTTCATTCCCTCCTCTCCCTAGCCTTGCTCAGCCACAGGGCTCCTTACAAATTCCTTACAAAACCTCCATTCTACCCAAGCAGGGGACAATGGGCACTCCTTAAGCCTCCATCCCACCCTGTCCCCCAAAAGTCAACTCTCTGCATCTGGAGCTAGTCCAGGATGCACACCTTGCAACATGTTCCATGAATGTCCCTTCTCATTTCAGCACAAGGCAGGAGATCCTTGCTGGGGTCTGCCCTCCCCCCTTCAACAACTGCCTGTCTTAGCTCTTCTCAGCAACATACACACACACACACACACACACACAGTGATCCTCTTGCCTTCATCTTATCTAAAAATAATCAGCCTCTTTGGGCCATGAGCAGACGCTGAGCTCAGCATTATTGGTTTCTAGAGCAGCTTGGATTAGAGTCCCAGATCTACTTCCTTTTTCTTAGCCTTCTTCCCTGCTCTAACACCAAGGAATCTAGATGGGGAAAGGGGTCAACATTGTTGGGAGAGAGACCATTCCCTGTTTCCTAGCTGGGCCAGAGGCTACAACCCTATTCTATAAGTTTATGAGGTCTTGGGGACAAAGCACATCATTTTTTGCACACATGTCCATGCAGCACTCCAACCTTATCTCAGGGACCTGTTCTCAAAAGTGTCCAATGCCTTTCCTGCCTCAGGATCTTGGTCCAACTGTTCCCTTCCCCTAGACTTCTTCATCCTCTCTACCACTAGCCCCTTTCTTTACCCTCCAGGGATCTGTGCAGTGATAGAATTAGCATTCCATTTGGAGCGGAAGACTTTGTTTGAATCCAGGCTCTGCCACTTTCTAACTATTTGCTTGGTCAAGTCACTTCCATACTCTGAAACTCAATTTTCTCAACAGTAAAATGAAGGGTTCTATTATTTCTAAAATCTTTGCTAGTTCTCACTTTCTATGAGTCTGATTTCTATTTGTTTTTCTTGTCCTTCAAGATCCAGCTCAAATGGTACCTGCTTCATGAAGCTTGTCCTCAGTCTACATCCTTTCCTCTCTTATGGAAGGTAACTTGGAGGATTGGAGGGGATTAGAGACCATTTCATTACATGATCTAGCAAAAGAATGGGGAATGCTAAGTCAGAAGAAAGACTCAAAGAAGACATAGTTATCTGTCTTCAAATTTGTTGTCCTTCAGTCCTTTCAGCTGTGTCTGACTCTCCATGACCGCATTTGGAATTTTCTTGGCAGAGATACTAGAGTGGTTTTCCATTTCCTTCTCTGGCTCATTTTACAGATGAGGAAACTGAGGCAAACAGGGTTAAATGATATGGCCACCATCACACAACTAAATTTGAGGTCTGATTTGAACTTACAAAGAGGAGTCTTTCTGATTCCAAGCCCAGTGCTCTATTCACTGTACTACCTGGCTGCCCTTCTCTTCTGTATATGAGGGGAAGTCATGAGAAAGAGGGATTAGGGTTATTCTACTTGACCTCTGAGGGCAGAACCAGGAGCAATGGGTGGCAGGTATAGCAAGGCAGACTTCAGTCCTTATAAGGAGGAACTTCCTGAGAATTGTCCAACAGTGGTAAGAAGTGGACTAAGAACATGGTGAGCTTTCACCAGTAGAGGTGTGCAGAGAACTGGAAAAATGACTGGGGTATGTAGCACTCATAATTTGGGGCAGGGTTGGACTGGATGTTCTCCACAAAGCCTTCTCATTCTTGAATTTTTGAATTCCCAAAGAACTGGCTGTCCCTCTGTTATGTACCCATCACATTCTGGCTTGGGTTACAGTTACTGATAAATATGCTTTTTATCCTCCCAACTAGATTTTGAGCTTTTGGCTAATGGCTCAATTTATATATTTAAAGTGAACAAAGCACCTTTCCACACATTCTCTAATTTGATTTTCAAAGCAACTTTGGAAGAAAACAATAATAATACCATCACCAACCACCACCACCATTATTATTTTGTCTATGGTAACCTAAGGTTTGCCAAATGCTTTTCCCACAACAACCTATGTGTGGTAGGTAAAGTATTATTTTCCAGGTAAAATAATTGAGGCATACTAACAAATTGCCCAAAGTCACAAGAGACCAAGATATAGTTCCAATCCAGTTCCCAAGAAGAATGATCTTTGGACTCAGAAGGAAAAAGCACAAACATAGTTAACAGAGATGAAATTCAACAAAGGGAGGAAATGATAAGTGAAACACATAGTTGCCCTCATTGATTTCAAATAATCAGGCATGAATAAACTATATGCTCAAAGAACTGAGAGATAGGATTGCTGACCTGCTGTCAGTGACCTTTAAAATACTATGAAGAATGGAAGGGAAGAAAAAAAGGGGAATAAGTCTATATATTAAGCACCTACTATGTGCTAAGTACTGTGCTAAGTGCTGTACAGATATTATCTCACTTGATTTTCATAACAATCCTATGAGGTAAGTGTTCTTATGATCCCATTTTACAGCTGAGGAAACTTTAGCAGACATTAAGTGATTTATCAAGGGTCACAAAGAGAGCGAGTCTGAAGTTGAATTTGAATTCAGTTCTTTCTGATTCTAGACCCAATATTCTTTCCACATAAGTGAAGGGGAGAAATGAGCAACACTCCTTTCTTTCTTTTTTACAGAACAGTTTTCAAACTATTAGCCAGTGAACTTAACTTCAATATCTAGAAAAACTCTAAAATGTATTAAAGGGATGGTTTATGAGTGTTTAGAAAGGGAAGCAGTCATCATTATAGGAGCTAATGTCTTCAGAGAGACCAGGCCAGGGGTATGTTATACCTAAATTTCAGCAAAGTATTGGATTGGACTGCCAAATGCTGTATACATAGACAAGGAGAGATATGGCCTGAGTAGTAATATAATTAGATTGATTCAGAAGTGATTAAATGGCTGGACTAAAAGAATGGCAATTAAGTGTCGATATCAGCTTGGAGGAAGGCCTGGAAGTAGCATGCCCTAGGGATCTGTCCTTGGTCTTGTGTTGTTTAACAATTTTATCAATGACCTAGAACAAAATATAGATAGTGTGTACAGTGGATGGAACAGTGGACTTTGAATTAGGAAGATCTGATTAGCACCTAAAGGGACAATTATCTCTATGCGGATGATTTTGTTGTTATTGTTCGTTTTCAGTCTTCTGCCTCTTCATTACCTCTTTTAGGATTTTCTTGGCAAAGATACTGGAGTGATTTGTCATTTCCTTCTCTAGTTCATTTTATATATGAAGAAATTGAGGTAAACAGGATTAAGAGATTTGCCCAGAGTCACACAGCTAGTAAATGTTTGAAGCTGGATTTTAATTCAGATTTTCCTAATTCCAGGCTTGAATGCTATCCATTGTTCCATGATGCTGCCCCTACACAGATCATCCCAGATCTATATATATCTAGTCCTAACTTCTCTCCCAATCTCTAGTCTCATATAAACAACTAATTACCTTCTGGACATCTTAAACTGGACATCTTGTAGTCATCTCAAACTCAACATGTGCCAAATAGAATTTGTCACCTTTTCCTTTCAGATCCTACTTCCTCCTTCTGCATTTCTCCATTACTAATGGGGCCACCACCATTTTTCCAGTTTTCCAAACTTCCAAGGAGTCATCTTTGATTCTTCTTTTCCACTTACTTCACATATCCCATCTGTTGCCAAGACTTGTTGTTGATACTTTCACAACATTTTTCATATATGAATCCTTCTCTCCACTCAAAGAGCCACCATCTTAGTGTAGGCTCTCATCATCTTGCACATGGACTATTGCAATATCCTTCTGCACAAAAGAATTTTTCTATAATGTAGTTCTAATCATGTCAGCCTTCTATTTACCAAATTCCTATATCTCCCTATTATTTTAAGACTCAAATAGAATATCCTCTATTTAGCATTCAAAGACTTTTACAACCTGACCCTTTCCTATCTTTTCTTTTTGGTCTTCTTACATCTTACTTTGCTTTACCCACTCTGGGATCCAACATAATTGGACTTGTTATTTTTTGCACAAGACACTCTCTTTCCTAAATCTCTGCCTTTTCACTGTCTATATCCCATGGCTAAGATTCTTCTCTCCCTTCTTGTCTCTACCCCTAGTTTCCCTGGTTTTCATCAACACTCTGCTCAAATCTTAACTTCTTCAGTAGGTCTTTTTCATTAACCTCTTCCATCTCCCCCTTATCCTCTTCCCCTCTCTTCCCCTTGAGATTACATTTCATTTATTCTGACTTACATATATGGAGTGAGGTTTTTTTTATTAGAATGTTCTTTATTGAAAATGGGGACCATTTTTTTTGTTTTTCTTAGTATTCCTAGTGTTTAGTAGAGTGCCTGACATATAGTAAGTGCTTGCTAACTGATAAGCTAACCTGAGTATGGATTCTATGCCAAATACTTATAATCTCTGTGATTCTGAGCAAATCACTTAACATCTCTGAGAATCAATTTTATCATTTGTAAAATAAGGGTGTTGGACTTAGTGACCCTTGAAGTTCATCCCAATTCTATATCTTCCAACTCCTTGATCCCATAGTTCCCTAAAATCCTTTCTAAGTCTAAATCTATTATCCTATGGCATGGTTATCAAATTTGGAGATGAAACAAAATGAAGAGCAACTCGAATGACAGTTTTAAAGTATTTAAACAATCAAGAGTAATGGACTAGTTCCACAAAATAAAACTTTATTAGGATAAATGCAAAGTTCAGCACTTAGGTTCAAAAAACCAACAGCACAAGTGCAGGAGGGAGAAATATAACTATGGTAATTTGGAAGTTTTGGTGGACCACAGGCTCAATGTGAACAGGGATATACTAGAAAATATTTAACAGCTGGGCTTCTTGAGAGAAAATCCTGTAAATTTGATACATTTTAAAGTTTTCTGCATTATGAATATTTTTCTCCATTATTTTCTTTAGTCTATAGTGACAACCAACAAAACAACTCAAACCTGATTTGTTGTATTTGTTGATTTCCAAGGTAAAACTGCTCACAGAACATTTAACAGTTGGCTCTCAAAGCTGATACAGGTTGACTCCAGCACTTCTGATAAATAAGTCAAGAATATGACTAGCTACATGGATAGAAGCATAATCTTTAGAGCAAGGAAACTGATAATCCCACTCTATTATTCCCTGTTCAGATTAAAAAAAAAAAAGTTATACCCCGTTGTCTCTCTTAAGTGTGATAGTCTAAGTAGCAGGTGACCAGAGTTTTGTTGAATGATTGAGTAAGTGAATAAAGGAAAGAGCTGTCTCAATCCCAATTTTAAGATTATATATTTAGATTTCAGAGAGATCTTAGTAGCCATCTAGTCTTTTGGGTTTTTTTTTGGTTATGTCCATTTGGGATTTTCATGGCAGAGATATTGGAGAGTTTGCCATTTCCTTCTCTGGCTTATTTTACAGCTGAGGGGTCAAGTGATTTGCTCAGGATCACCTAGCTAGGAAGTGTCTAAGGCCAGATATCCCCTCCCTAGAGGTCTTGAAGGAAAAGCAGCAACTTGTCAAAAGATATCATGGTGGGAATTTCTGACCCAATCTGGATTGCAGTAACCTTCTGAGACACAGTAACAAAAACTGACGTAGTAGTAGCTACTAGATGCCATGCTTTGTGCTGGAAGCTGAGGGGAGTTAGTTTAAGACAGCTGCCTGACCTTATAGGGCAGAGTCCATCGTAGGCCAGCTCTGATTGGAAGTTTTTCCTAATACTGAATTGAGATCTCAGTTCTCATAACTTCCACCCCTGGGTCTTCATTTTTGCCCTCTAGACTCAAGTGGCCAAAGTTGGCAGTCGATTCCCCAGGACAGCCCTTCAGCTGTATGATCATCATAACCATGTTCCCCTTAACCCTTCTCTTATCATTTTCTTTCCTCTCAAAACTTCTTTTCTTCTGAACTTCCCTTTTATGGTTAAGGACATCACCATCTTCTCAGTGACTCAGATTTCAAAGCTCATCATCAAATCCCTACCCTGGCTCACCCCATATATCTAATCCATTCCCAAATGATACCATTTCTTCTTTTATAACATCTCTTTGTGTGCATTCTATTCTTCCAAACACACAGCTTTGTGGAACAATGGATTGAGCCCTAGTCTTGGAGTCAGTAAGACTAAGTTCAAATCCTAATTTATACATTTACTTTTTAATCTCTTGTATCCTCAGTTTCTTCATCTGAAAAATTAGGATGATATTAGAACCCACTTTCCAGAGTTGTTGTAACAATCAAATGAGTTAACATATGACTTCACAAATCTTAAAGCATTCTATTAATGCTAGCAAATAATATTATTATTAATTCAGGCCCCAATTACCTCTCCCCTAGATTATTGCAATGGTCTCCATATTGTTCTCCCTGCCTCAGTTGTTTCCCCACTCCAATCTACAAGGCTATCAGAGTGAACAAGACTCTGACCATGATATTCCTCTCCCCGTTCAGTAAATTCCTGTGGCTCCCTATTACCTTTGGGATCAAATGTAAAGTTCTCTTTTGTGATACTTAAAGTTCTTTACAACCTGTCTTATTCTTACCTTTCCAGTTTCTACCATCCAACCATATTAACCATATTAATTGATTTTCCTCATATATAACACTCCATTTGCATGCCTTTTTACTATTGGCTGTCTTCCAGGCCCAGAATGTTCTTTCTCACAACCAATTCCTTTTCTTGGCTTTCTTCAAGACAGCTTAAGTCCCACTATTTGTTTTCCCAGTCATCCCCTCCAAGTGCCCTTCTATTTATCTATATATAGTGTACATATCTATTTATTTACATGTTTTCTCTTCCATTAGAATATAAGCCCTTTGAGGGTTGGGACTGATTTTGGCCCTGGTGCTTAGCAGAATGCCTGGCACACAGTGGGTGCTTAATAAACGCTCTTTCATTTATTGATTTTTCATAGTAAGCAACCTTAGTTCCTCCAACAGATGTTCATATGACTGGGTTTCTCCAGTTCCTTCCCCATCCCAATCTTCCTCCTTTTGACATGTTACAGCTTGTCAGGGTCCTTTCTAAAGTGACCCTAATACTTTAGCTGTGGCCCTCTGCTATATTAGAACAATGAATTTGGAGATAGAAGACTTTAGCTTGGGATCCTGACTCCACCACCAGACAGTGTGATCTTGGGAAAGTCACTTAACTGTTCTGAGATTCAGTTTCCTCAGGTATAAAATGAAGATAATGGTCTCTGTACTACCTCCCTTACAGGACTGTGAAGATTGAAGAGATAGTGAATGTGCTTTGTAAAGCACTGTGTAAACTAGAGGATACTATACAAATGTCACCTATTATTATGAAGACAATGGAACCATCCCTTGTTTTGATCACTCAAGCCATTGCCTGTCTTGGCTCCTGAGGTTTTGGATGATTCCTGTGGGACCAAAGCCAATGCCAGTAAAGCTGGCTCATGCCCTTCAGGTGGCAACAGGCAATCAGTAACACCTGGCTGAACTAGAGTGCTTTTCTCGTCTTCAAGAAACACTGACAATCAGCAGCTCTTTGGGAGAATATTCCAATGGTGTCTAGAATGGGATTGACCAAAATATAGGCCAGCTCTAAACAGTTCTGCCCAGAGGTCTCTCCATCTCAGGACCAGCCAAGGGCTGAGAAGTAACCCTTGCCCAAAACCAGCCAGACACGTTCAAAGCTGGGGAGATGCCCAGCCAAGGACTTCCATCCAGTTGGGTTTGAACCAACCTGGGCATGTGGTCTCAGTCCCTCCCTAGCTCTTCCTGCTGCATAAGGTCCTCTGGCCTCTAGTACATGGGCCCAATTCAGGGCAGGGAATGCTCCAGTGGGCACTAGGCCATGTGACTGGAGGCACTTGGGGCATTTTCCCAGAGAGCAGTGGGCTGCAAATACTGCCTAGTGGCTTGGCACTATGGGATCCATCTGGCCTACTTTAGCTTAAGCGCTCTAACTCGGACCATACTTCATCATTCCAGAAATCAGCCTTCCTGCATTGTGACCATCTTGGAATTTGAGTCAGTCAGGACCAGAACAAACCCCCAAACAGAGGTGTTATTCTCCAGCATCCAAGTTCTCCATTGACTTCAGAGAAACTTAGAGCTTGGGAAAAAAATAGAAATGAGAATTTCTCTAGAATGACAGAAAAGCAGACCTGGAAAGTACTTTAGAACAAAGACTGAAGGGAAACTTAGAAAGTAGAATCTATGACATCAGATCTAGGAGGGCCCTTAGAACACAGAAAGTCAGTTCTGGAAGAGACCTGAGCATCATTCAATACAGTATTTTCTAACCTAAGCTATCCTTCAGGCTGAGAATTACCAAATTTTGTATCTTGGATTTACTCAGGCTCTTCAGATCTTGGGCAGCAGGAACTATGACCCTAGAAAAAGGAAGAGGCTTCGGTGGGTGATAAGGAGAAGAGTACAGTAGAGATTTAGGACAGTGAACATTTTTCAATCTAGAAAAAATGTGCTATGAGGTTGGCCCTTTGGAAACAGTGATTATTGACTCTCCTCTCTGGTCTTCTACATCCCCTCTAATAGATATCTATTAGATAGATAGATCCCAGCTTCTGCTTGGGATACTTCCAGAGTTGGAAAGATGGATGTTTTAGGCGGCAGCTCATTTCACAGCTCTGGTCCTTAGAAAATTTTTTTTTTAAAATAACAAACCAAAACTGGCCTCTACGACTGCTTAGCTTCTTTGAAAACTCAGCTCAAAACCTTCCTTCTATAAGAAGCCTTTTCTGGTCTCTGTCCATCTCCTTTTCCCCGAATCTGCTGCTAGGACTTTCTCTTTGACATTGCTTCCAATTATTCATAAATACATGCATCTATAATGTTTAGATACACATACATGTATATATATACACTTAATCTATTATATATGTAAACATAATATATTTATGTAAATTATATAAAAATATTTAAATATATTTTTCTATATAAAAATTTGTTTTATATAGAAAATATATAAAAACATTATTTATATAAAAACTTCCCATATAAAATTTTATAATTTATATATGCACACACATATACACAAACATATATATATATAGTTATTTGAACATTATCTTCCCCATTAGATTGTAAGCTCATTGAGGTCAGGGACTAGTTTTGTTTTTCTTTGTATCTCCAGAGTTTGACTTTTCTACTATTGGAGTCACATCAAATAGTTCTCCTTCTCAAAAGTAATCAAGATAATTATTAGTATAAAGGACATTGGGACTATCTGTCAACCTTCTTCCCTCTGGACATTGTTTCTGTTAATGAAGCCTAAGATTACATGAATTGTTTTGGTCACCACATCACACTGTTGGTTCACAGCAAGCCTGAGGTCAGTGAAAACCCACAAATTTTTTTTTTTTAAACATGAATCCTCTATCCTTCACTTATACATTTGGTATTTTTAATGGATTAAAAAAAAAAAACAACCTCAAGTCATTTATGTCCATGTCACATCTTTCTTACTAAACTGTAAGCTGTGTGAGGGCAAGGACCATGTTTTACTCACGTTTTTATGTCCCTCACAGCAATTCCCTTAAGGCCTCATGAACCGTGTCTCATAATAAAGGTTTGTGAAATTCCTTTGCTTGAATGAATGGATAAGAATTATTACACGTGACAAAACCTGTGCTCCATCAACCCAGAATTTTGGCTGAGAATGTCATAGGATATTTGAAGATGACTGAGTGTTAAATAGTAGAAGAAAAGAGGTTTATTATAAAATCTCAAAATTGGAAGGGACTTCAGATTATCTACTCGCAATAAGAGTCATAATTCTAGAGGCTATACATAGTACCTGTTAAAAATAGGATCTGAGTCTTCTTGATTTGCTGATTCTCTAGTTTATCCCACACAGAGACAGAGACAGAGACAGAGACAGAGACAGAGTTAAGGATTCCTCATAGCAACCCTGTGAGGTAGATGTTACTGCTATTTCCTTTTTATGTACAAGGAAATAGAGCAAAAGTAGTTGTCACACAAGTCTCTCTCTCTCTCTCTCTTCTCTCTCTCTCTCTCTCTCTCTCTCTCTCTCTCTCTCTCTCTCTCTGTCTCTGTCTCTCTCTGTCTCTCTCTCTCTCATTCTCTCTCTCATTCTCTCTCTCTCATTCTCTCTCTCTCTCTCTCTCTCTCTCTCTCTCTCTCTCTCTCTCTCTCTCTCTCTCTCACACACACACACACACACACACACACATGCTCAGAATCATACAGCTAGTATGTGAGATGGGATTTGAACTGAGGCCTTTTTTGCTTCCAGTTTCTGTTCTGTACCCCATAACCCACATGTCTACTTGACAAGATCATTCCTTCAGTAGGTTTTGACTTCCTCTGAGCAAGCAAATATTCCTCCTTCCTCTTCCTCTACATTGCCTCTTTCCCAGAAAGAACATTTTCAGTGTTTTGCGCAAATTGGAACATCTCTGTGTGGTAGACCTGGGTTTGAGGCTAAGAGCTATGTGACCAAATCCACTTTACCTCTTCTAGACTTAATTTTCCTCTCAGTAACACGGATGCATTCATCCTTATTACACTTCTTATCTCAAAGGAAGGTTGTGAGGGAATCACTTTGTAGACATATAGCCCTATAGAAATCTTAAGCTATTATTTTTTAGTACATCAATTTATTTCCTTTCCTGTATGTTAGGGATTTAGAATCAGGGTGGTACGCAAATGAACAAAAATGATCTGTTTGATTTAATCCCCAGAACTCTGGCAATCAGGGTACTACAGTCTGGCCTGGAGTTTGTGATTGGCTGTACAGAACCCCTCATCCAGAGCGTGGCTTGTCCTTCAGCTGAGGGGAAGCTTCTGGGGCCAGGAAATGATGTAGAGGGGAGTGGGTATTTTTAGCAAATAGTTCTTTGCTCCTTCCCTCCCTTAGCCCCAGGACAGCCTGTACTTTGGAAACAGGGAAATGACCCTCCCAGCAGTGGGGGCATTACAGTCCTGGTTGTCATGGCTCTCCTGGGCTTTGCCTGGAATGCCCTGCTTCTATCAGCCTGTCACTCTTCCTTTCCTGAGACATTTCCTGGCTCTTCCACCTTTCCCATGAATCACTCCTACATTAATCATGGCAGCTTTTATTAATCAATCCAAGCAGAGTAGAAAAAGAGCTGGGTTTGAGGTCAGAAGCTCTGAGTTCTAATCTTAGACCTGCCACATATGGCAGAGCCTGATGACCTTGGAAAGTCATTTACCCCCTTTGGGCTAAATTTCTTCATTTGTAAGCTGAGGGAGTTGGGCTGGATAAGCTGTGTGGTCTCTTCCAGCTGTTGACCTATACTGTTGTGCTCCAGAAAGGTAAAAATAGTTATTACATAGCCGAGGATTGCTTTTAGCCCTGCCCCCATTGTCCCATAACTTGAAAACAAGCTTTCCTTTGACCTGTACAGGATGCATGTTATGGCTAATGCTGGAGAGCTGGCTAATGTCCAGCACGGGCTTGTTAATATCCAAGCCACATGCAGACTCACATTCCCACTAGGATTGAGAACACACCTTACATTTTCAAGACCAGATTCTTCGAGGAAGAATCACTGAATCACACAATGTCATGCTGAAGAAGCCTGGGCAGGTCATCCATTGCAAATGCTTTGTTTTGCAGAGGAAGAAATTTAGACCAGGGATGGAAGCAATGTTTCCATTGCACGGAATCAGGACTACATGGTAGTGTTCATGGTAAAAGGAATATCTGTTCTTGCCTGCACTTACTTATTGCTTTTACTAGGTGTGCTGGCTGTTTCCTTTTGCACCTCCTCCCTCCTCTTCTCCTCAGGAACACTGTTTTATGAAGTGCTTTAGGATCTTTGTTGGGTAAGCAGTCTCTGAGGCAAACTCTTAGTCTGGCCTGGCTGCTTTGTCCTTGACACATCTGTCCCTGCTGGGCTACTTCTGGAAAAGCGGCCGGGCTGGGCCCCAGCTCTCTGCCCTACCTCGGCAGGATCCTCTCCTCCCCACGCAGGGTCACCTTCCATGGAGGCAGGATTAATCATGGCGCTAGGGATGCGGCATTCCAGGCCTGCTGACATTGATAAATCACCCACATCTCACTGCACCTCTGCTGCCTACAAAGTCCCATCTTCAAAAAGCCAGTGGGGTGAGTCCAACGTGCCCTGCTCTGTTCACAGAAATAGACCCATTACTACCTTGCCCAGTCCTGATTCCCCTGGGGCTAATATGGCCAAGGGCAGAACTAGTTCTGGGGGAAGCAATTTACTGCAATAGAAAGGGGGCTGGATTTCAATTTAAGATCTTGGGAATCTCAGCTCTGTTCCTTACTAGCTAGGATACAATCCTTTATAAGCCTCAGTTTTCTACTCTTTAAAAGGAGGGCATTGGCTCTAATTAATTAATAATATTAATGGCTAGTATTTATAGGCCTACAAAGTACTTTACATATTATAATTTTATTGTAACAATGAGTTAAGTGACTTTCCAGTCATCATTATGCCCATTCTAAAGATGAGAAAACTGTCTGAGAGGATAAGAAACTTTCTCAGTCACACTAGTAAGGGTTTCTAGGATCTTTCTGACTGTAATTCTGTGATCCCTTGATGTGGACCCTTAAATTGAGTATGGGACCTAGGCAATGTACATGGAGTTTCTTAATTATGGGTTCACTTATTCTTTCCCGGCCTCAGCTTCTGTCTATTCAATGATAATAATAACCCCAACCTTCTCTACCTTATTAGGGAATTACTGGGAACAAAAATAAAAAGGAAAGAGCAGCACTAGAATTCTATAGACCTCAGTTCAAGCTTCACAACTTTGCTGTGTGGCATCCAGAAAATCTCTTAACGTCTCTGGTTAACCCTAACACTGTTTTTCTCTTCCAGCCAACTTCATGTTTTATGTGTTGCCTTCCCCATTAAAATGTGAGCTATTTAAAGATGAGGATTGTCTTCTTTTTGATTACATTTGCATTCTCAGAATTTAACAGGGCTCCAGCCATATAGCAAGTGCTCAATAAATGCTGCTGTGTGTGTGTTTGTATGTGTGTGTCTATTTGTCTCTCTACTTATCTATTAAGTAAGCTTTTTTAAAATGAGAAGGTTGGACCAGATCATCTGTATGGACTAGAAGCTCATTATGAATCAATTGTTAATATAAGTTTTTTTTAACTTTCCCAGGATTTTTGATCTCACTGGTATGGGGAACTCCCAGTGAGGAAATTCCCTCTATGGATCTTTAGAGTTTTAGTTAAGAGTTGCCTACAGCCCTTGCTTAGCGTCAACCTATGTGTTAAAGGTAGGAGTTAACCATATCTTTTCCTGATCCAAGGTTGCCCCTCAATCCACTATATTATGCTGCCTACCCAACAATGTGATGTGGTTGCCAAAAAGCATAGCCTCAGGCTACATTAGGAGAGAATGGATGTCCAGAACAACTGAGATGATAAGCCTCCAGCCCTCAGCCCTGGTCAGAACTCATCTGCAGTAGTGGGTTCAGTTCTGGATACCACATTCTAGGAAGAACAGAGTAGTGAAGGTCCTCAACATTAGGATAGATGAAGGTTGTTTGAAAAAATTAGAACTGTTTAGCCCAGAGAAGAAAAGACCTTGGGAAGCTGCCTTGGAGTATCAGAAGGATCATCATGTGCAAGAGGGATTAGTCTGGTTGTTTGGTTTCAAGAGGGTACAACCAAGTGCTAGGGATGGAAGCTACAAGGGCAGATTTAGATTCAATGTAAGGCAAACCTTCCTGAATATTTCCAAAAGTAGAGTGGGCTGTCTCCACAGGATAGTGGGCTCTTTTATGTTGGAACTTGCAGAGAAGGACCTTAATGAGAGCTCACTTGGAAATGTTTTAGGGGTTCTTAGGTCAGATACAGGTTGAACTAGATCTCTCAGATTGATTCAAACTCTGAGATTCCATAAAACCCAAAGAGAGAGAGTATCTTCATAGGTCCTTCCAACTTGGACATTGCATGTTTTATGTTTTAAGAGCTCTTTCAGTTTTGATATTTTTATGCTCTATGTTCTGAATTTTGTTCTAAGCACCCCCCCCCAGCTCTGACATTCAGTGTTCTAAGAACTCTCCTAGCTCTGACATCTTATGTTCTAAGGGGCCTCCCAGCTCTAACTTCTCTGTTCTAAGGACCTTCCCAGCTCTGATATTCAGTGTTCTAAGGGTCCTTTCAGCTCTGACATTCTGTGATCTAAGCTCTCTCTCAGCTCTGACATTTGATGAACCTGAAATCTAGCCAGTGCTCCTGTACTTCAGTGGAGAAGAATAAAGAACTCCTTGTCTGAAGTCTTACTGGTAAATATATATATGCTTAAAAGACAATTATTTGTTCCCATTAGCAATACCCCATTCCTTGATTATATAAGAGTCTCATATAAAATAGTTAGTTAGTCAGGGTCCTGCCTTGGAGATGCAAACCCTGTGGAATTCAGAGACTTGTGAAATTCCAGGATCTTACTACCTCTCACTGGTAAGTACTAATGACTATTATGACCCAAAGTACCCCTTAGTTCAAACAAGCAAGTGATTACTGTAGACAATAGAAATGTAAACAGGACCCCAGTTACAAAATGTACTTACAGTTCTTCCCTGTTTACAGATATATTAGCCCAAATTTGTTCTATGAGGGACAAAGCTGCTAAGGTAATCTGTGTAACCTGCAGGCAGGTCCTTCTTACCTCAGGAGGTAGATTTCGGATCATGTGTCAAAGCCACACACAGACCTACCCAGTTACAACCCAACTTAACCCGGGAATTTGGACATGTCATGGGTCAAATCAGATTGAAAGTTGAACAAACACACAGAGTAACTTTGAACTTATCAGAATCCACCACTGAGTTACACATTTGCTACCATCCTTCCGTTTGTGCATGGCCCTTCAAAGCTCTCCTCTCATCTTGGACCTTGGATGACTACAACAACAAAATAGTATAGTGAAACTGGTGTCTGAATATTTGGAAATTCCATTTCTGTCAATTAGCTGTGTGTGATCTTGGACAAGCTACAGTAACTCTGAACTTCAGTTTCTTAATCTGCAAAAAGGCTATATTCATTGTGGTACTGAAATTAGTTGTAATATTGTATATAAAGTTGTAACAATAAGTAGCTAAATATTGTGTGTAGATATAGAAAGAAAGAAAGGGGATAATAATATCAGGATTATGAGACTAAAATTAATTGATATTTGTAAAGCATTTTGCAAACCTTAAAACACTATATAAATGCTAGTCACTGTTATTGTTATCATTACATGCAAAAACTCAGAGGATTTGAGATTCTATCAGCTTGAAACCTTCTGGTGAAGTAACTCCCATCTAACCTCAACCAGTTTATGACAAATCTAGAGAAATGTTTGAATTATACAGGGGAAGGAAAACAACTATTTATTAAGCATCTCCTGTATGCCAGGCACTATGCTAGGAATTTTACAAGTATCATTTAATCTGATTGAATAAATATTAATATTAGTTCAATTTTATAGCTGGTGAAACTAAGGTAAACAGAGATTAGGTGACTTGACCAACCTTTAAAGAACTAATAAGTGTCAGAGCTTGGACATGAATTTAAGTATTCTAGGTACCTCATTGCTGGAGTTCATTTCTTAACAATTTTTTTCCAATTGTATGCAAAGACAATTTTAAACATTTATGTTTGTTTTTAAATTTTGAGTTCTAAATTTTCTCCTCCTTCCTTGTCCTCCTCGCTCATTTTAGACGACAAGCAATTTGATAGATTATACATGTGCAGCCGTACTCCTAGAGATAAATGACTTGCCCAGCTAAGTATCAGAGGCAGAAGAGGCAGAATTTGAATCCTTGTCTTTCTCACAGAAAGCTCTTTTCCCTTTATGTCATGTTTCCTCCCTTGGATGCCTCAATTAAAACGTCCTACTTTAGTGGCCCTGAATTTTTAAAAGCTCTAATAGCAGAGGACAAATTCTGGAAGGTCCTAGTAAACTGACTTGTATCCCCCAGGGAGGACTCCATTGTATTATTTGCTTCCCAGAAGCAGTCCAGATGAGTTCAGAGGAGGTTATCACCAGGCTGGTTTCTAGGTTGATGAATGTTTTTGGCCACAACAACCTATGAAAACCACTTATTAAGGAAAAAAGAGGCCTGCAATTTGCATGGATAGAAGGGACATTCCCCTCTGTCCACCCAACTAAATCACAGGTCCTTGGAATTTTGAAATGTGTCACAGCTAATGCCCAACCACTGACTAATTTCCAACATTAACCAGCTAATGTCTTACATTACACATCGCCACTCAATAGAACCAGACTAGTGGAAAACTGACTCCCTATAGAAACACTTTTCACCTCCATTCCTGTCTTCCACACCTTTCCCATGGATCCCTCTGCTCAAAAATAGGTTTTAGAAAACAAGGGGTATTAATACCCACCCAGGAGGAAACAGCAACACAAAGCATTGGTTTTGTTGCTCAAGACCAATCTTACAGAGAGTTTTTGTGACACTGGTAGCTTTCATTTTCTATCTAGTTTTGTATTTTTGTTGTTAGGTCATTACTTTTATGACTAAGTCTTCATGATTCCATTTGGGGTTACCCAAATGCATTTCCTTTCTTTTGTCAGTTCATTTGACAAATGAGGAAACCGAGGCAAACACAATTAAGTGATTTGTCTAGTCAGCTGTAAATGATTTTGCCATTCTCAGCAATACAATGATCTATGACTATTCTGAAGGACTTATGATGAAAAATTCTATCCATACCCGGAGAAGGAAATGATTGTATCTGAATACAGACTGAAGCATACATAAAAATAATAAAATAAATGATTTGTCTAGGAGCCACAGCTAGTATGTGAAGACCAGATTTGAACTCACAAAAAAATGAGTTTTCCTGATTCCAATCACAGTACTCTAGCTGTTCTTTACATCTGCCCCCATATTATCTCCTCAATATTAACTTTCCTCCATGAGTGCTGTGACTCCCTATGCATATTTAAAGCTGAGGAGATGATGTAGTTCAATGGGGGAAACTGGATTTGGAGTTGATGTGCACAGCTTCAGGGCCCACTTCTGCTCCCTTACAATGTGTGTAATCTCTCTAGGTCTCACTATCTTGCTTGTAAAATGACGGGATTGGACTAGATGTGCCCTCCTGGATCCCTTGCACTTCTAAATACTGTGGTTCTAAGAGCCTAATTGAGTTTGAAGGCCTTTGAGGATACAGAAGAGAAATCATACTTTACAGTGAGGCTTCCTTTTGGGAATGGGTTGAACTAGATGGCTGTTGACATCCTTTCCAACCTTCAAATTCTGTTCTTCTGGGATGTAGAGGGAGTTAACCAATTCTCCTCAACCTTCAGTAAAAAGAGTAATGGTGCAAAGACTTTGATTCAGGCAAACATATGAACTCTATAGATAAGAGAAAGATCTTTTTTCTGAGATCTCAAATATGACCCGCCCTTCATCTGCGGGATAGAAGATTCAGGGGAGTTTGTAAGCCCCCAAACTCCTTCACTGCCTCATGCTGGTGCGGGCTGGAGAGCAGGTTATCAAAAGAGATGTCAGTGGACTGGAAGCACTGGCGATAGGTGGCTGCATTTCCACCAGCCTGGCTAAGTTGTCTCACCCTGAGACATTTGGCTCCTTAGCAGTGATGACAGCGGAAGATCTAGAAGGGCTGCAGTGCTCGTCCCTAGAGAAAGCGTGTTTGCTCCGACAGTTTCTGCAGGACAGGAGTGTTGGAAGTTCGTGTTAGGGTTAGTGTCCTCAGGGAGACATTATAGCCAAGTCTAGCTGAAAGAGCCCGGGCTGGGAAGCAGGAGGCCTGGCACATGTTGGACACTCTATGAACGCTGGTTGTTGTGTTGTTGTATTATCTGGAGCTCTCTGGGGAGGTGGCTGCCTTTCTGAGACTTGGCTTTCTCATCTGTAAAATGGAGCTAGCTAATTGAGGTTCCAGTGCCCTCTTGGAGCTAAGCTAACTCTATGTGAGACCTTCCCTCTCTTGGCCTGATTTCCCCATTTGCCAAAGGGGCACGGAGGAGATCGGTGCGAACCTCCCCTCGATGCTTCTCTGAGGACCAAAACTGTGGAAGAAATGTGGATGTGAGTACGTGGTGGAAATCTCAGCATCTGACAGTTCTAATGTGTTAAAGGAGAGGTTTTCAGCAGGCTGCCTCGGCCGGACCGGAGGCAGGGGGATGGACCAGATGACCTGGGGGGCCCTGCCTGATCTGGGAACCCTGCCTTGCCCCAGATCTCTTCCTCTGCTTCCCTCTGCTCCCGCTGACCGGATGAACTCCTCCGAGTCTGGACCATACTTTCCATCTTCCTTTTCTCCGCCTGCAGCCTGGGCCAGAGCCAACCTGAATCGGAATCTCTCTCCAAAGAAAAGTTTCTTTTCTTTCCGCCGCCCTCCTCCTCCCTCGGGCCCCCCTGCCCGTTTGGCCTGCGGGGGTTTCGGCTTCGTGGGGGCGCCGGGTTGGCATTCCCGGCCGGCCCCCCTGCGGGCTCACCCACTGACACGCTCCTCCGGTGCCCGCTCCCCAGGGGAGTGTCCCGTTCCTCCCCCCTTCCCCGCCTCCATCATCCCCGCCCTCTCCTCAAAACCTCGCCCAAAAAAACTGCTAACGGTGCTAAGTCACTGCTATTTTCGGCTTGGCTTGGTGGGGCGAGAGGGAGACACTGGGTTCCCTGCCTCGCGGCCGGCGGCTGTCTCCAAGGGCTGTGCGAGGAGGGGACAAGATGGTGGGCCTGTAGGGGCTGAAGCCTTTATTTCCTTAGCTCCACGTGTTCGGCGGAGCTGGCCCAGAAGCCTGCGAGGATGGGTGGCTGCACGTGGGCAGGGGGAACGTTCCAGGGGGCAGCTCCCCGGACTGCGCACGCTGATGAAGTCATCAGCGAGGGCCGGTCCAGCGTCAGCCATTTTCTCTTCCCTTCCCCCGTTTTCAATGAGCCTAGCCCTCCGGACTGGCGGCCATTTTGTGTTCAGAAGGAGCTGGCATTGGGCACCGGGAGCGGGTCCCCAGGAAGGGGGGGTTAGGGATAGGGGCGGTCCGGAACTCCTGGTGTGTTGCTCAATGGCCTCCTTCCCTCCTGCCTTTTCTGGAAGGAGTTAAGTTCTCCTTGTGCCAGTGGGGTTGGCAGCGTCCGGAACCCGAGTGAGCCCGACTGTGGTCCAGCGCCCACCAGACCCTCATGCCCACGTGTGCCAGCTCTGCCTCCCAATGCATGCCCCCCCAAATAAAAGAAAACATCTCAGATGAGTAAGATGGAGACACTGAGAAACATGAGGTTAAAAGCGCCTCCAGCTCCGTGCCCCCCCTCGCCCCCTCCACGGCCCAGGCACGAACACGCGTGGGCCTGCCAGTGTCCAGTGTGTGAGCAGCCCGGGACAGTCACCCGTGGGGGAATTATTAGAAGCAATCGGAGGAGAGAGTGCGGGAAGACAACACACTTTAAATAACTCGCTGTTTACTTTCGAAACAAATTCTTGGCCGGGAGAACCACTTTCCCCCCCTCGGCCCCCCCTCACTTCCTGGCAGCCATTTCAGGAGCCAAAGGGGAGGAGGCGGCGGGATGGGGAGTCAGGAATGAACCTGGGGTGGGGGGAAACCCACGAGGAAGAGCCCTGCCAAGGAGCCGCGCGTCCGCACACATGTGCATGGCACGCCAGGCGTGCCCGGGCACAGGGATGTGCTCGCTCAGGGATGAAGCCGTTTTCTCCTGGAAGCCATTTTGGTTTTCCTGTGAACCTCCCATTGCCCACCAGAGGAGAAGCGGCGCTCGGGTGCCAGGGGGAGCTCGGTGCCAACCCAAGGCCAGAGGTGGCACTCGGAGAGGGAAGCAGAGACTGCTCCCCCTCCATTCTTCCTCCTCCTTCCCTTTCCCCCTTTTTTCTTTTTGTAAGGAACACGTCACCAACTTTGGCAGGGAGGGCTGCTGACTGGCGAGGGGGAGATGACCGCTGGTCGCTGCCAGGGGGGGGGAGGCTGGGGGGGAGGAGAGCCGAATAAAACCTAAAACTGGCTCAGGGACCAGAGAGCGGAGGAAGGCAGCCCAGAACAGGCGCGCAGGCGCACACACACGCGGTCCCCTCGGCCTGGGGAAGGCGGGAGAACCCAGCCCTGTTCTGGATCTGATACAGGCTCCCTGTGAAACCGGAGACAAGTCAGCTTCGCTCTCTGGGACTCAGTTTTCTCATCTGTAAAATGAGAAGAGAGCTAGAAGTAGCTCCAGCTTCTCACATCTGAAGAAGCGCCTGGAGACGGGGGAGCCGGGCTGGGGGAGCGGTGGGACTTGGGGAAGGAGCGGGCGCCCACGAAGCCCTCACCCGCGGCAGGGGCTTGGGCCGGTTGGAGACTGGGCCCGGATGCGCGCACCGGGCAGACTACACTCTCTTCCCTATCTCCGTGGTGGGGACTCTCCCTCCCCAGGTGTGGCTGGTCAAACTTCAAACAAGGCCAGGTGCTCCTCCTGACGCGGCCGCAGGTGGGGGAGAAACGGTCTCTTCCACCGGGCCTCGGAGGAGTGCCGCCACCGCAGGGACGGGCAGGGCACACGCAGGTACGCTGGGAACAGGAGCCAATGGCTGACCGACTGGCCGGAGGCTTCCCGAAGGCCCAGCCAGCACCGACCCGTGCGGACCGTGTCCGGCTTTCCCAGGAAGGCATTGACTGAGGAGCGAAGCATTTAGTCAGATGATGAGCAATGGCGACTTGAAGGAGTAGAAAAACCAGAGCCGAGGGTGAGAAGTTGAAGGAATGAGGGCGTTTAAGCCTAGACAGTGAGATTCCTAACCTGGGGGGCGGAGAGGAGTCAGAAGAAGGTTGCGCTAGACTGCCCCTGAATCTCTCCCTGCTCCGAGAACATGATCTCTCCCATTTTAAATCTAGGGCCTGTGGTCCTAGGCCTCTTCTGGAAAAGGGAAGAGGGGGCGGTGGGGCCGGGAATGGGCAACAGCTAGCTCTAGGCCCTGACTGAAGGCATTAGAATGGGCACTGTGTCGGGCAACACCACGGCTTCAGACCACGAGGTTTTTTTCCTTCCTCTTTTAACTCAGATCTTTCTTTCCTTTAGACTGACTTCCAGCTAAGAGGATTTCCTCTCTGTCCCACTTCAGAGCTGAAGTTCTCAGTTCTTTTTTTTTAACATCCTGATACTCATGGGTTTTTCTCTGTCTGCCAGTCAACAATCTCTTCCGCAAATATCCGTGGATAAGTGTTTGGGACAGAAGTGGTAGGAGATGAAAGGACTTGAGAAAGTTGGATCTTATCTCCCACTGAAAGTCGAATTCCTGCTCCAGTCTTGTGCTGGGATCTCGAGTTGGGGTGTGGGCTCCCAAAGGCTGTGTCCTATGAGATCATTGCTTCTGATAGGTCTCCTCAAGCTGGAAAGGCTCTTGGAAACATCTTGTCACTGGAGAACATCCATACTGATCCTTGAAGAACTGATGAAGTATTATCTCTTTCCCCCTCTGAGCTTTGTCTTTATCATTCCCTCTGTCTTCTCTTCTCCAAATCTTATTGGTCCTTATAAGCCCAATCAATTCAAATTCTACCTCCTCCTCCCGATCGCTGCAGCCATCACTGATTTCTCCTCTTCTAGACATCCCCAAACACTTCTTCTCTGGACCACAAGTCTGGCCACTTTGTCACTTGCTGCCCCATAGGTTACACCTCTGCCAACTCCAGCTCTCCTGGGATCATAGAGGGGGAAAGGAACTTGGAGGTGATCTAGTTTAAAACTCTCACTTTACAGAGGAAGAGATGAAAGCTGTGGAAATGGGGAGACACTGGCCCAAAGTCACAGTGTGTTCATGCCATGTAACATCAGAGGCTGGATACCCTGGTGAGCTCGCCAGGATCCCACAGAATTGGAAGGAGACCATCATTTAGTCCAAGCTCGTCATTTTGGAGAACACGGAGTCAGTGATTCTCCAAGTCACACAAGTATTTGAGTGGCAGAGTGAAGCCTAAAAGCTTTCTTCTAAACCCAGTGATCCTTTCCTTCCTCAGCTCAGCTGGAATGGTTCAGCTAGAAACTAGCCAAGATGAATGACCGGAGGCTTCTTCCAGCTCGGAGATCTCGTGATTCTAGGGCTTGTAGAATCGTAAAATTCATTCACTCCAAGTCTGGTTTCCCCAACCAGATGGAGATCATAACTTTGAGCCAGCCTGGGGTGGGAGTGGGGGTGGGGGTGGGGTGGATAGAGCACTGGCCCTGGAAGTCTAGAGGACCTGAATTGAAATCTGTCTTTAGACACTTATTGCTAAATGATCCTGGGCAAGTCACTTATTCCCAACATGTGTGAAGACATGCAAAGCTTTCAGTTGACTGAGGAACAAACAGAACCCAGGCTGCTGTTCTTTCCATTTTCCACGATGAAGCTTTTCTACAACCCTTTTCTTATGCTCACAGGAACATAGATTTAAAGCTAGAAGAGACCTTCAAGATCATCTGGTCCAATTCCCTTATTTTACAGACTAAGAAACAAAAGCCAGAGAAATGACTTGCTCAAGATCACACTGATAGTGACAGAATAGAATTTGCATAGAGATCCCCCGACTCCAAATCCATCTCTCCCCATTCCCTGGTAACTTTCACTCGCCATTCCTTGACAAACTCCCTGGAGCAATCTTTAAAGGTATTTGGTTCCTACTTGGAGGTCATAAGCCATTCCCCTTGCCTGCTCCTCAGATCTCCACCTCCATCTGGCACAGTAGATAGAGTGCTGGACCTGAGGTTACGAAAACCCAAGTTCAAATCCTGACACTCAACTAGCTGCATGACCCTTGGTTACCCCTTGGAAGCTTTGTCTTTCTCAGTTTCTTCATTTGTAAGATGGAGATGATAATAGCACCTATCTCCTATGGTTGTTGTTCAAATCAAATAAGGTAAAATATCTTGTAAATCTTAAGTAGCTATAGAAGCGCTATTGTCATTATAGTAATGATAGTTATTATTATTATCATTGTTCTACCTGAAGTTTTGGAATCTCAGATTCTACTGAAGGAGACTAAGAAAGCGACCATTTTTTCCCATCTGCCTCCTGCTAGACTCAGGGGAGAGACAATTTGTAACTTCTGCACTGGGATCTTTCCAGTTTCACCAAACTCCTGTGGATGTCCCCTCTAGCAAGCTAAGAGGGGTAGGTACACTGAGCAGGCTCCATGAAGGAAGAGTCTGTATGAGGAAGATGACCTCAAATAGACCCCACATTACAGCCTTTCTGGGGTCAATATTGTGTACTCTGCCCTCTGCACCTCCTGCTGAGGTCCTTCCCCCCCCCCCCACATACAAACAAAATGGCCATGACCATGCTACTCTATACTAAATGCTCAAAATGAAAGGGGAAAAAAGGAGGAGGAAAGGCACTGTTTTCCTCTGATTGGTATTTCACTGCTAATTGGAATAGACCCTGCCTTCCAAGCTTCCAAGTCTCCTCCCATCCCTGCCCCAGCTGATGAGTTCTTCACCCAAAGGTGCAGGCGTATCAAAAGGGTGGAAGACAGATCTACTGAGAGAGTGAGATATAGTGGAGAGAAAGCTGGCTTTGTAGTCAGGAGATCTGAGTTTGAGTCCTGACTTCTCTTTATTTACTATTATAAAATCCTGGGCAAATCACTTCCTATTTCCCTTGCACCTTGGTCTCCTTATCTGTAAAATGGAAAAAAAAAATACACTATCTGGCTTATAAAGCTCAAACAAAAAGAACCCAGTAAACTTTAAAGCCCTACAAAAACAAAACAAAACAAACAAAAAAAAAAACTGACGTGCTATTACCTTGCCCCTCCCATGAACCTGCACATTGATCTTTCCTCCCCTTTAGAAATCAGTCCTGGGCACAAAAGGACTCTCTGGGAAGGTTTCAACCTTACCTCTGGAGCCCACTGCCCAGGCAGGAATCCAGAGGGGCCCATTGATCTCCTGGCAATCAATTTCACTGCAATGCAGAGCTGAGACAGTGGGGAGAGATGACAAAGGGCCCCACCTTCCACAGATCCCCAAGCATCTGGAACCTCTGGCTTCAGTAGCCATTCTAGGGCTCATTCTAATTCCTCACACACACTAAGCCCCAGGGCCTGCAAAAGGTGACAAGTTCTTGTTCTAGGCTACTGGCCTACCTCCTGAGTCTGGACAGGCTCATCTTTCAGGAAATACCCCCAGCCTATTTTCTGAATAAGACTATCTGCCCAGATCCCCCAACCTAATGTACCCCATCAAGAAGCTCACTAGCCAAAGAGAAAACAGAAGCTTGCTCCTATGATTACTGCAGCAGTTGGAGAGGCTTCTGTAAAACTGGTTTCCTCCCTTATATCCTATCTCTCCCCAGCACTCCTCTGAGCAGTGACTGGGGAGAGAGGGGAAGCAGAGGTGGAGTAGGGAGGGAGAAGACCTAAGTTCTAGACACTGGTTCCCTAAATGATCATTGGCAATCAACAATAATTTAACATTTTTAAGCAGCTACTTCTATATGAAAGGCACTGGACAAAGGGTTGGTCACTGTGTGGCTTTGGACAAGTCACTTTACCCCTCCTCAGGAGTTCAGTTTCTTCAACAGTAAAATTTGAAGACTGGATTAACAAATCTCCAAGGCTGTTTCCAACTTGAAAATCCTATGATTCTATTGATTGAGATTACTCTCTGAGCCTTGGCTTCCTATCCTGAATATTTTAATGGACAATGCCCAACAGCTCCTCCCAACTCTAAGATTCTGAGAGTCAGCTTGGTATAGCAGAGAAATTGCAAAAAGACTTGATTTTTTAAACCCACAGCTGATAATCATTAGCTATTTGACTATGGACAAGTCAGTTAAGATCTTTTAGCCTTGGGTCAGCTAGTTGGTGAGTGCATAGAGCACCAGCCCTGAAGTCAGGAGGACCTGAGCTCAAATCTGGTCTTAGACACTTAACACTTAACTATGTGACCTTGGGCAAGTCACTTAACCCCAATTCCCTCAACAAAATAACAAAACAAAAAAAGATCTTTTAGCCTCAATTTTATCATCTGTAAAATGGGGACAATAAAACCTACCTCACAGGACTGTTGTGGGGCTCAAATTAGATAAGGATTTTGTTAATTTTCAAATGCTGTATAAATGCATGTTGTTATTATGAATAGTCCAGGAGTCTGGTATCTTTGTTGTCTGTCCCACCCTTGGGGAATCTGTTCCTTTAAGAGCCTCCTCCCTGTCTGGGGATGGTCCAGGCTGCCCTTATATAACCCCCGGCCCAGCTGGCCTTGTGTAACCACCTCTTATATAATGATTCCCCAGAAACAGCCTAGTCTATCCTGCCTGTCAATCTCTGACCAACCTGTCCCTGTCTGTCTGACCCAACTGGAGGGGAGGGGGGTTGGAGGGGAAAGGATGGCACTGGGAAAGGCCTGAACCATAGACTGGCTAGGGAAGATGGTGGCAAAGAGGAAGAGAGAGAACGGCAGAGAAGAAGCCTCCAGGGTTCTGTATTGGAATCCATCCCAGCACAAAGGCTGTGAGCTGGGTGTGGCTCTGGCTTTGTGGACGGTTGTCTGAGATTCTTAGTTTGGAGAGGAATGGGGTACAGAAACAGGGGAGCTCAGGCCTCCAAAGAGTTTTCAGGAACAGTCATGGAAACTTTAGTATCACAGAACTACATAATCTTAGAACCACAAAACCTTAGAAACTAAGGCTCAAGGCATCTTAGAGTCATTTTACCCCAGAATTTTAGAATCCTAGAAGCTCAAAATATTAACCTTGTAGAATCACATATTGTTAGAACCTGTGTACTTTACAATCTGAAGATCACAACAAAAAATTAGTACTTTAATTTATAAGAATCCAAGAAATATAGAATCATAGGATCATAAAATCCTAGAATCATATTGTCAAAGAACTCAAGATCCAAGAACCGTGGGATCTCAGAACTATAAGAACTCAAAACTATGAGAATCCAAGATTCAGAGAACTTAGAACCCTTAAAATGATAAAATTGTAGAACCTGAGAATCATACAACTTTAGAATACTAAATCATAAAACTACTATTTCATTTACAATTCCAGAACTTTGTAATACATTAATAGAATTTTAGAATCACATAGCCAAAGATCATGGATATTTAGAATAATTCAAACATGGAATTTTAGTATATAAAACTATAGTCACAGAACCACAGGTGTTTAGAATTGTGCTGTCATAAAATCCTATAGAATTTTAGAAACATATAATCATGGAATCTTAGAACTGAAGACATGTAGAATCTCGAAGCCATGTCTTAGAACCATAGATACTAATTTTAGAATTATAGAATCAAGCAGCCATACAATTGTAGAATCACAGAACCTTGTAATCATGCAATCATAGAATTTTAGACTTGCAGCAACTTAGAATCTCCAGAGTGGAGATTTTAGAAAGAATAAATGCTGAGAACAGGGCAATCATAGGGTCTTATGATGCTAGAACCTTAAAATCTTAAAATCATAGATTATAATCTTGCAGTCATGGAATATTGGATTGCTGAGAAATGTATATGCTATACTCCTATATTAGATTACTTGTCATCCCCCAAATAAATCCCACCTTTGGTGTTTCCTGTGCCAGGACCACCTTCCTATTTTAGCCTTCACTTTTTCATCTTCATTCTAGCCATCTTTCAAGTCCCAAGCAAATACCACCTCCTTTATGAAGCCTTCTCTGACATCTCCCCACCCCAACTGGAAATTATCTCATCATGTGATCTTTTTTTCCTCTCTTTTTTTTTTTTTTTTTTTTACAAAAATTTTATGCATGGGTAATTTTCCAGCATTGACAATTGCAAAACCTTTTGTTTCAACTTTTCCCCTCCTTTCCCCCACCTCTTCCCCCAGATGGCAGGTTGACCAATACATGTTAAATATGTTAAAGTATAAGTTAAATACAATATATGCATACATGTCCATACAGTTGTTTTACTGTACAAAAAGAATTGGACTTTGAAATAGTGCACAATTAGCCTGTGAAGGAAATAAAAAATGCAGGTGGACTAAAATAAAGGGATGGGGAATTCTATGTAGTGGTTCATAGTCATCGCCCAGAGTTTTTTCGCTGGGTGTAACTGGTTCAGTTCACTACTGCTCTATTGGAACTGATTTGGTTCATCTCATTGTTGGAGAGGGCCAGGTCCATCAGAATTGATCATCATATAGTATTGTTGTTGAAGTATATAATGATCTCCTGGTCCTGCTCATTTTACTCAGCACCATCATTTGCTCTTAATAGTAAATTATACTCTTCATTTAATCTAGATGGCTCAGTGGATAGGACCTGAGTCCAAATCCTGCTTTAGCCACTTAGGTGAACCTGGGCAAGTCACTTAACTTGTAGCCTTAGTTTCTTCAATTATAAAATGGTGATAAAAATAGCACTTATCTACTAGGGTTGTGAGAATAAAATGAGATGATATTTGTAAAGTACTTGGTGAAACTTAAAGCCTTACATAAATGCTATTACTATTGTTACTATTATTAGAAGATTTAGTGAGTAATGGTTGCCTCAAACTCCTAAATAGCCTGGTGATTTAAAGAAAAGAAGGGTCATTGAAGAGATGATTAGGGTTAGTGAGGGAAAACTGCATGGAGGAGGTAGCCCTGGAGTTAGCCTGGCTAAGCCCAACAGAGGAGTGGGCTTGGGCTTGTTCATCTAACACACAAGAAGGGGGGAGTACTGTTATTTGAGCCTGAGAATCTCTTCTCCAGGCTTGAGCCTTGAAGAGAGGAGTTATCTGGAACAGGCTGGTAAGGAATGACCAGATCTTGTTACAATACATCTTTCTCCCACCCACAAAGCATGAACATTAATTCCCATAATTCTTTATCCTGAGAGCTCTTCCTGATCTATCAACGCTTTCTTCAATGGTGATAGAGTCATCTTCAGTGATCCCCTCCAAGCGATGACTCCCAAATCCATATCCAGCCCTAGTCTCTCTCCTGAACTCGTTTCATGTTACAAACTGTCTGCCCTTCTCAGTTCTATCAACATAGCCAGAACAGAACTGATTATATTTCCCCCAAAATCTACTGTTACCCATCTAGGGAGAGACATCCAGAGAGGGTTGGAAAAGGAGAACAGAAAAGGGAGGAGACAGGGAGGGAGAGGGATAGACCTAGAGAAGCAGAGAGACCCTAAAGGACAAGGACATGGAGCTAATAAATGCTGACAACCTATTTCTCTTGAAGGTCCCGCTATTTTCCCAATTAAGATGCTCACAACTTTGGAAACATCCCTGACTTTCTCTCTCCCCCATCTCTCATCACCAGTTTCTCAAGTCTCGTGCATCTATTTCCTTTCCCCATTCACCCAAAACTAGTTTGAATTTTCACTATTACCTAATTACAACAGCCTCCCAACTAATGTCCCGTCCCGCAGCTCATCCTCTATTCATCTGCGTAAGTGATACTCCCCAAACCCACATGTAACTATGTCACTCTCCTACTCAAAAATCTTCCGTGGCTCCCTATGACCTCTAAAACAAAATACCCAATCTTCAGCCTGGCGTCTAAAGCCTTCCATGCCTCGGCTGCCCCTCACCTCTTCAGTCATATTTCTTGTTGCTCCTCTTTATATCTCGGACGCCATACCCCGGCCGGGCCGTGACGGTCCGGTCAAACTGGCCGAGGCATGCATTCCTCCCCCACTTCCTAGAATCCCTATTTTTACTCAAAGCAGAGCAGAGGGGAACCTCCTCTGGGCTATTCCCGCTCCTCCTGCTCGGCGCTCTCTTTCCCCGGAGATGACTGTGTGCTTGTGCGTGTACATGACGGATTCCGCAGCCGACTGGCAAACTCTGGCAGGCAGGACCGGCGGGTCCCTTTTTCGCCATTGTATTCTCAGGCCAAGTACATTAGGCGCTTAATGCTTAGCCACTGGGTTGAACAGACTCTCACAGGCCAATGCTTTAAACCAGAATGGGACGCTCCTCTGTCTGGGTCCAATCTCCTCATCTAAATAAAAGACCCCTGGAATTCAGAGTGGCCAGGTCCTCGGGGGCAAATAGGAGGGCTGTTAAAGGTGGGGGATCCCCCGTCCCCCTCCCCTTGGATAGGGGCGCTGGGAAAGGGGGAGGGGATAGGGACACGAAGGATCACAGGGGCCCAAGGGGACTCGGAAAGCCTCCATTTGAGAAGCCTCGGTCGACCGAAGAGGCAGCCGGCTTCCTCTGTAGGTGGCCCCGCCGCCAGGGTGGGGGCTGGGATCGCGGAAAAGCCTCGGTCTCTTTTCCTTAGCCTGGGCCCAGCCCGGAAGGCGACAGCCGGAGGAGGCCCGGGACCCCTCCAGGCTGGTAGAGGGTGGGTGCGGCGGCCCCTTTAAGGGAGGCGGGGCAGGGGCGGGGGCGGTCGCTGTCCTCAGGTGACCCGATGGAAAAGCCTGGAGGGGAGGGAAGGGGAGGAGAGGGAAGAGGACGGGGCGGGGGGAGGGGGGAACTGGCTGGCAGGGGCGGGGGGCGGGGCGGGGCACGGAGCCCGCTCTTCCCCCAATGGATGCGGCTCGGGTGGTGGCAGAAAGAGCCCTTGTTCGCCGCCGCCGCCGCCTTGCTCCTGACCTACATTCCTCCCCATCCCCCAGTGCGCCCAGCCGGGCCGGGCCGGGCCGGGGAGCATGGGAGTCTGCACGAGGTGCCCACCACCTACCCGGAGTTCCCGGGCTCCTGGGGAGAGAGAGAGAGAGAGAAAGAACTACACACGGAGACCGGGAGAAAAGAACACGGACAGGGAGACACGAAGACCCCCAAGGAGAGGGACAGAGACAGAGTAGGGAAGGGACACAATGAGAGACACCCCGAGAGAGACACACACACACAAACATACACACACACACACACACACACACACACACGGAGAGACTGACATGCACAGAGAGACACCGAGACACTCAGAGAGAGGGAGAGAGACAGAGACAGTGCAGAAAGGACATAATGAGAGACAGACAGAGACACAGAGAGAAACAGAGACAAGGAGAAAGAGGGAGACAGAGACACAGAGACACTCAAGGGAAAGGGAGACAGAGACAGAGAGAGACACAGAGAGAGAGAAAGAGATAGACACAGAGACACTCAGGGAAAGGGATAGAGACAGAGTGCAGAAGGAACATGAGAGACAGAGACAGAGAGAAACAGAGAGAGAGAAAGAGAGAGTCACAGAGACACTCAAAGGAAAGGGACAGAGACAGACAGAGAGAGAGACACAGAGAGAAACAGAGACAGGGAGAGAGAGACACAGAGACACTCAAGGGAAAGGGACAGAGACAGAAACAGAGAGAGACACAGAGAAAAAGAGACAGAGACACTCAGGGAAAGGGAGAGAGACAGGGTGCAGAAGGAACATAATGAGACACATACAGAGACAGAGAGAGACAGAGAGAAATAGAGACAGGGAGAGAGAGAGACAGACACAGAGACACTCAGAGAGGGAGAGAGACAGAGACAGAGTGCAGAAGGAACATAATGAAAGACACACAGAGACAGAGACAGAGACACTCAGAGGGAGGGAGAGAGACAGTGCAGAAGGGACATAATAAGAGACAGAGACAGAGAAAGAGACACAGAGAAAAACAGAGAGAGAGAGAGAGAGAGAGAGAGAGAGAGAGAGAGAGAGAGAGAGAGAGAGAGAGAGAGAGAGAGAGAGAGAGGAGAGAGAGAGAGGCAGACAGAGAGACAGAGAGACAGAGAGACAGACAGAGACACCCAAGGGAAAGGGACAGAGAGAGTTGGGAGGTGATACAATGAGAGACACCCTGAGGGAGAGGGAGACACAGAAAGACAGATACAGGGAGGGAAAGAGACATAAGATGCAGAGACAGAGACACGGAAGAACAGGGACATGCTAATGCTTGTTGGCTGGCAATGAGACTGTCTGAGAGACCAAGCTGGAAAAATGGAGTGGAGACATCACAGCAGAAAGAAACACAAAGAGAGATGGGGAAGGGTAGGGAGAAGTAGAAATGAAGTTAAAGAAACGGGGAAAGAGAAGGGCACCAAAAGATACTGAGGCAGACCGACTAGAAGAGAGAAAGTCAACAGACAGGGAGAGAGACATCAAAAGAGAGACTGACAAAAGAAAGTGGGGGAAAACCCAACCAAAACTTAAGGAAGAGAAAGATACAGATAAAGAGACACTGTGAGGTGGAGAGATGGCAGAGAAACTGGAGAGAGAAATTATCCAAGCAGAAAGAGAGAGAAAGGAGAAAGAGATGAAGACAATGAGTGGGGGAGATACTTATGGAACAGGGGTAGTAAGGGATGGAGAAGTAGCAGAGCAGGGGCACTACAAGAGAGACACTGGAGCAGACAAACAGAACTAGGCAAAAAAAAAAAAAAAGACACTGGAGAGAGAGAGAGAGAGAGAGAGAGAGAGAGAGGGAGAGAGAGAGAGAGAGAGAGAGAGAGAGAGAGAGAGAGAGAGAGAGAGAGAGAGAGAGAGAGAGAGAGAGAGAGAGAGAGGAGGAGGTGGGAAAGAATAGGAGGTTGGCCCAGGAACTATTAATAGGATTTAAAGAAGAGGATATGCCAGGTAGGACTAGGATCCAGCTGGTGTGAAATCCCACCTAGGGACTTGGGGGTGAGCAAGCTCCCTGGATCCCCTCCCAATTGGTAGCTCCACTCTCCCATCCCCCCTGGTAATCGGAGGAAAAGGAAATCTAGGTCACCCCCCCCCTGGCAGCAGCCCATAGCAGTCGGGGTGGGGGTGGGGAGGGAGAGTCCCCTCTCGGAGCCCATCCGTCCTCCCCCCTTTTCCACTACATGAGGGAAGAGCCCCCCACCTGTCAGCCTCATGGTTCTAAGTCTGCTTCATAGTACACATGGCACTAGGGGAAAGGGAGTGTAGGTTCCCTGGTGAAGGGAGAGAGGAAAGAGCCAAACCAATACTTTCTTTTCCCTTCTCCTCCCACCCTCTTGCCCCCTCTGCTCTTCTCTTCCCTCCTCTGGTGCTGGGATAGCTATAGCAGTAGCAGAAGACAAGGGACACAGCTTCCATTGCCCTGTGCCAGCCTTCACCAGAGCCAGGGAAGCCCATTTCAAGCAGATTGTACAGGAGCTGAAAGCTAGGACATCCCTAATTGGCCAACCAGACCCTTGGGAGAGCACCAGCTGTTTATTACAGCCAAATGCAGGAGGGCCAGCAGATCAATCAGTACCCATTGTCCTGCAGGATTCCCAAACCCAGATGTATACACACAAACACGTCCAGAACCCCATATAAGTGCACAGGGCTATCCATTCCCAGACAAACATAAAACAGCCGCAAACATACACCCAGATATACCCACCCCAATGCACTGCCTCCCATTCTGACAGACACATCTCCACACAAAAATAAGTACACAGGTGCCTTGTTCTCTGGTTCCCTTGAACCCCATCTTTTCATAGTCTTTGTCTTTCCCCTCCCTGGCTTCAGTTCCTCTTCCTGGGCATGCTTTCCTTGCCACCAGCCATGCCATCTGCCTGCTCTGGCACCAGGCTTTCCTGGCCCCTCCTGCATCCTGCCTCTTTGTAGGCCATTTCAGTTTACTTACTGGACCCAGGCCTGGGGACTTGTCCATCCCTGGGCAAAGCCAGTCTGGACAACTAGGTGCCAGTACTCCCTGGCTCAGCAAGGAAGCAGAAGGACTGGGCTCACCGTCCACTTTAATTGCTTTAATTGGGTCTTTTTAATTGCTTCCAACGGGACCCTGGTTTGGTCCCATAAGGAAATAATATTAGAACCACAGAAGTTCATGCTTAGATTAGAACTGGGAGAAACCTTATAAAATAGAACCTCAGAGCTGAAAGAGCTTAGAGATGGTTAAATCACTCCTTCCCATCCCCATATCCACCTCCTGTCAGCCTTGATCATTTTACAAAGGGTAAAAATGAACCCAAATGGAGAGAGGTGACTTATCCAAGGTCACTCAGTGAGCCACTAAAAGAAGCAAATTCCAAATTCAGGTCTCCTGGCTCCAAGTGCAGCGGGAACTCCGTTCCCTGATGCTTTATCTTGGAACCCTACTCCCCACCCCACCCCCAAGTTCCAATCCCCTAAGGCTCCAGAACATATCCTCGAAATCTGTAAAACTCTATTTCTGAAGCTTGTACCTAGAGGTAGTTATGATAGGGGTGGGGAGTGGGGTGAGGGCTCATTAGACTTGGAATTCTAATCCATACCTGGATAAGGTACTTCTCGTGGTACTCATTTTCCTCATCTATCAAATAGTGGTGATGAAGGGAGAGAGGAGGCTTTAGAACAGATGATCCCTAAGGTCACTCCCAGTTCTTATTCTCTATGATCTGCCATCCATACCTTCTGTTCAGCATTCTAGATCTGGCCCCAAGAACCTACCACAAAAACAATCCCTTAAAACCATACATTATAGGTCAGCTATTATTATTCTGGACCCCCAAATTATCTGTGGATAGATTTCAGGGAATCTGGGAGCTTCTTTTAAAAATTATTTACCAGCTGTATTTCAATATAATTGCTTTCCTTTTTGATCATTTATGTCCATTTACAAACACTATTCTGAGAAGGGTAGATTTCCTCAAACTCCCTACCAAAGGGATCTGGATTCAAACACTCTGCATGAGTAGTTCAGCAGGAACTTGACTTTAGGACCAGTAATTGGAAAAGCTCCAACCTATGAGACCTTCACACTTGCCGTCCTAGACCACATATGCTTTTATTGCTCCTTCCCAATGAAGAAAGGGGACTCACTCTTCTAATATCTGCAGGCAGCCATCATGTCCTCCCTAAGCGTTCTCTGTCCCATGACAAATATTCCCAGCTGTTTTAACTCAACTTTGTAAATTCTACTGTCCAGTTTCCTTCCCCATCTTGGTTGTCCTTGTCTGGGATGGGTTCCATGTCCTTCCTGTCCTGTGCACGTCCTTCCTGAAATGGAGCACCCAAGGTTGTTCACAATCTCCATATGTGGCCTGAGCAGGACCTGGTGAGACAACTGCCTCTCTACATGTGGACCCTATCTATGTGCCTATTAAAGAAAGCCTAAAATTGAATTCAAGCTTTAGGCTGCCATTCCACACTGATGATTCATCTTAAACTTGGGAGCCACAATAAAACCTCAGATCATTTTCCATGTAATCTGCTGCCCAAGCATATTTCCCTCATCCTCCCTTGGGTGGTTGATTTTTTGAACCCAAGTATACGAATTTTACATTTAACTTTTAGATTAGGTAGAGAGATTTTGGACCATTCTTATTAGATTTGGACTGTTGTTCGGGATGCCATATAGCTGGCAAGTGAAAGCAGTAGAACTGAAACCCAAAGTAACAGATTTTAGTCCTTAATTGTACTCTATCTCCAATATGTCTCTGATTTCCCCAACTAGATTTTGCAAACCTAGGGGCTGAGAATAGATATTCATATCTCTACCCATTCCCCATAGTATAGTGAATAGAGTGGCTCTCACATAGTAAGCTCTCTATAAAAGTCTGATTGAAAGGCCAGCAAGGAGGGCACTTCTAGGGAGCATATATGTGGGACTGTGAGGGGTGAAGAAAGGACCAGGAGCTGTCAACTAAGGACGCCTCACAGGTATGTGTCTATGGGGGAGGGTCTCATGAAGCTGGCCCTCTCCTAACTCCCCACTCCTCTCCAGCTGATCTAGGTTTAAAAGTGGAATATAAAGCCAAGAACTCTAGTCCAAGAGACAAGACACCTGACTTAAGGACTACTCATATATTGTGTGACCTTAGACAAGTAATTTCTCTCCTTCAGGCTTTGGTTCCCTTCTCTGTAAAATGTGGGGGTTAGATTAGTTTATGGGAACCTTCCAGTGCTAAGAACCTCAAATCCCTCTCTGTAGTGGGCAATAATCCGATGGAAAGGGAGGGGAATGGGAGGCAAAGGAAAGAATATTCCAGCTGCCCCTCCCCTGCCCAGCCCCCAATCCTTAGTCCTCAATTACCTTGGGCATCAGGTAGATGGCAACTACAAACCCATTATGGGGCAGGGGGCATGCCAAAGGGGGTCGGGGGATAAAGGAGGGAGAGAGCTGGGGAAGTGGGCAGAAAGGGCAGGTGGAAGCTACTGAACCTACTTACCCAGAGCCCATTCTCAGGCTCAAGAGTAGCCCCCTGGAGAAGCTAATGCCAGAGTAACAGTAGGAAGGAAAGGGGTAATATTGAGGAGGCAGGGAATAGGGTCCAGGGTTCCACTGTTGCAAATATGTATATGGATTTATTCACGAACTCTTTTTTTCCTTCTCTCTGTCTCTGTCTCTGTCTCTTTTGTGAAGAAACCATAAGACTCAGCTCAATTTCTTTTAGGCTGAACACTTTGAATGTACACTCACCCTTACATGCACAAGTGTATACACATACATACACATGGCAATATATAAAACACACTTGGAAAGACAATCAGTATCTCAGAAGGTCAGAGCTAGCAAGGGTCGCAGAGATCATAGAATATGATTAGGGTTGTCTGGGTGCATGAGCATGTGCCCACATTCACATGCTCAAAATTAGACATTTTCCCCAGTCCCCACACTGGCTCCAGAGTTCTCATGGGTGTCTACATGGGGGATTCAAGGAGAACTAAGCTCTGGGATTTCTCCTTCTCTGGGCCTCAGCTTCCCTCAGTGGTGAGATGGGTCTGGTCCCCTGGGCTCTACCCAGCTCACGTAGGGGCAACAGGAAGAAAGCTGTTTAGAGCTATAGAAAGCTTGATGATTGATGTCATCATTAATAATCATAACTATTATTCTCAGTGAAACTATCCCATCTCTCCTCATCAGGCACTTCATACATTTCCCCCAGCCAGTCTCTCAGTAGGATCTTGACAGACCTGGGGAGGGAAATTGGATTCTCTGCTTCCAGCTTCTCCTCACTGCAACCCAACTTCCACACCAACACTAAGGCAAACCACAAATCTGACAGTGTAGTCCCTACCTTGCTAAAGGAGCCTCAGTGCTTCCCTATTCCCTCTAGGCTAAAATAAGAACTCCTTGGCTGCAAAATGCATGTTACTGCCTCTCCTTTCACAGTCTCTTCTCCAGACCGTGGAGTTAGCAGTACATCTCCTGCCTCACACCTCTGTCTACTTGGAAATAACTTCATCCTCACCTTCAACTGTTAGAATCCCTACCTTCATTCAAGATTGAGCTCTCACAACCTTGCCTCTGAGGAGCTTTTTCAGATCCCTTCAGTTGGTCTGAAATCTGTCTTCTTGAAAATAATGTAGGTAAACTTATTTGTGACTTACATTACCCATTCCCAGGAGTAAAAATGTGAACTCTTTGAGGGTAACAATTGGTTTTTCATTTTGTCTTTGTATCCCCAGAATCCAAGACAGAGGTCTTGTACACAGCAGACAGTGTGATTGATGCTAGTTATATTGGAGTGAATGAGGAAATTGAAATCTAGACAAGGCAAGGGTCATACCCAAAGTCATATAGTCATGGCTACGACTGGACCTAGAACCCAGGTTCCCAAGGACTCTTTCCTTATATCATTCTGCCACCCAAAAGGTGGTCAGGGCTCTGGGAAAAAAGCAGATGTCCTTGTCTGCTACAGTTAAATATGGCCTGGGGGCCCATCGCATCTGTTCCAACCTCCCAACCTATGCAACCTTCATAGCCTTCTGGCTTAGGAAGAGCTGTACCACACAGCCTTTGCTGGAATATCTTATCTCCTAGGACCATTTGGGACAGCTCTCATTTTAAAAAGGCTCCTCTTTAGATCAGGGTTTGGCCCAAAGTTCAGGCTACCTGATAGAGAATGTATCCAGATTGAAGGAGACCACGATCCCTGTGTGATGGGAGTTCTCTGGTCAGTGTCCATCTCGAGTGCTGTGTTCAGTTCTATCAGAAGGATAACTAAGGTAGGGAGGAGACTGGAAACCAGGCCATTCAAGGACTGGTTGAAGGGACTTAGGAGATTTGTCCTGGAAAAGAGAAGATGAAGGGGGAAACAATGGGCATCTTCAAATATTTAAATGGCTTTAAAAGGAAGAAGGTTTATCCCCGGTGGCTTCTTTCAGGGCTCAGCTCAATCCTCTCTTCTGCAATAAGCCTTTCCTGATATTCCCCTCTGAGACCATCTCCAATTTATTGTGCATAGAGCTTGTTGGTGCATAATTGTTTGCATGTTTTCTCCCCCATTATACTGTGAGCCCCAAGAAAATAGGGATTTACTTTTCTGTGTATTTCTAAAACTTAGCATAATGCCTAGTACACAGCAGGTACTTAATAAATGCTTGTAGATTTCGTCCTAGAAGAGCCAGATGAGAGAGTCAGGGAAGTAAGCATTTTTGACACCAGATATAGTCATTTTTAAAAATCCTAACAATTGTCTAGAAGTAAAACAAACTGTTTTCAGTTCCCCTGAGGGTTCCCAGAGGTCTAGAAGACATGTTAACCTTCATGCTTTTCTCACTTGGGATTCTGTTCTAAGGGGAGGCAGTGTGGTACAGTGGGGAGAGCATTAGCGTTGGAGGAGAAGACTGGTGGCTATGTATTATGCCTTTGAGGGCAAGTTCTTCACCTAGATGGCTTGTGAGGTCCCTTCCAGCTCCAGATCTATGTAAATCTATCATTCACAGTCTCTTGGTAAGCCCCTCTTCCTTAGAGCCTTCCCTACTTAGAAGGGAATCCGTTTATCTTTCCGCTTTAAGGCCAGTCCGCATTCTGTCCCTAGCCAGAAGGGAGCCTGGCCGTCCTTCCCAGCCTTCATTCCATAGCTAGTACTATTCCTTTCTCCCCTCCCAAACAGAGTGGGGGACCTCCCCTCCCAATCCCTCAGTGATGGCTCTCCCAGAGAAAGCCACAGGTCAGCTAATCGGGGATGGAAGGGCTCTCTCTCTCCCATCTCTCTCACTTCCACAGACTCAGTGCCTCCCGCCCCCAACACCCTGCTCTCTATAAATAAGTAATGGCAGCAGTGTCTGAGACAGCCGCTCCGTATAAACAAACCTCACAGAGAAGCAATGTTCCCAGCACAGACAGCAGATCCATTTGTCATAGGGCCCAGCCGGAACGCCAGTTACCCTGGGCCCAGGCTCCAGCCCTTGAATTGCCTGGCGTCTCCGGCCAAAGGGAAGTTCCGCTCCTCCCTACCACTGCTGCTGTCCTGATGGGGCTGGGGGGCTGGGCAGATGGCTCGAGAAGAAGATGGGTCGATGGGGAAGGGGGGAGCTGGGTTTCTTTAAAAGATGGGCAGGCGACACCTCTCTCCTCCCCAATTTTGTTACCTCTGACATTTTAAAATGGGGTCAAATAGCTTGTCTAACCAAATTCACACAGTGAATTCCGGTGATAGGATTTGAATTTTCAGCCCTGGACTCATAGCAACAATAACAACCAACAGGATTATAGCACTTTATAACTGACAATATGTCTTATACCCATTGACCTCTCTCCTAAGCTTGTGGGGTAGAGATCTCATTATTACTCCCATTTTTATAGAAAAGGAAACTGAGGAACAACTACAATGGCCAAAAAATAAAAATAAAGAGGGGGAGATTTAAACCCCGGCCTTTGAGACTCTGGAGGCAGCTAGGTGTTTCAGGAAGATCTGAGTGACACTTTCTAGCTATGTGATCCTAAGCCTTAACCTCCGCCTACCTTAATTTTCTTCCCTGGAATGCCTTCCCTCTCCTTCTCTGTCTATTTGTCTTTTCAAGTCCATTTCAAATGCTCTATGTAGCACAATCTAACCCTATCCCTCCTTTAGGCATGGCTTTCTCCATGTAAAATGAGGATAATAATAGCACCTATCTCTAGGGTTGTTATGAAGAACAAATGAGATAATGTTCTAAAACAGTGCTTAGTACAGTGCCAGGCACACAGGTGGTGTTTAATAAATGCTTATTCCTTTCTTATGTTTCTGGATTTCCACTGGGCTACAGCTGATATTCAGTATTAATAAATGACATTTACATAGTAGTCTATAGTTGTTACAAAGCACTCATTTGAGACTCACAACAATTCTTCAAAATAGAGAATGAGGAATGCGGCTAGTATTATTCTCATTTCACGGAAGAAAATGAAACCCAAACAGGTAAGTAATGGCAAATCTAGGGTAACATGTGGTAGGGTCAGGACTGGAAACCAATGATTATTTCAATCCTCTCCATAAAGAGAAAGAGGGAAAAAACAAAAGGATGAACCCAGGTCTCCTGAACTATGACACGCAGCTTCTTGCTCTCTGCATGGATAAACCACATAAAATAATGGCAAGAGGTTTTGGTTCAAATTCTGGCTCTGCTATGTAATATCTGTCTGACTCCTGAGACTCAGTTTTTAACTCTATAAAATGGGTATAATGTGGCCTTTACTGTCTATTTCATAAAGCCGTTATGAGGACAAAATGAGGTAATGCGTTAATGAGTTATCATCATCATCATTATTATTATTCTGTGAAGATTCCTTGGCTTTCCCACACTTGCTTTCCCCATTCCCAGATAGAACATGGGTCTCAGCTCACCAGAAAGGCCCTATGGGAACCCAGAGATAAAGAGAGCCAGTAGCTATGATGCAGGTAGAGCCCTTTCATCTCCGTCTCTTCCATAACCCCCCCATCTCTTCACCCCACTGGTAGATAAGAGACCAAACAGAGCCTTTGAGGACCCAAACTGAACTGGAGCTAGAAGGTGATGGAGGCTAATAGCTCCAGAGACTAAACACCCCCCATTCATACACTCTTCCCCCCACCCCTGCACACAAAGTCTCATTCATTCAATTGTTCCATGAATAAGCATTAATTAAGCACCTACTATCACACAGAGTCTCTCTGGCAGATACATATTACAGAGGTCCCTGGTTTCTTTTAAGTCATTAGACAAATACATAGATAGCTATAATCAACATTGGCTCTGAAGTCACTAGCTGCATGGCTTTGGGTGAATCTTGGAACCTTCCTAGGTTTTAGTTTTCTAATCTGTAAAATGGGGGAAGAAGCTATAATCCCATGATCTCAAGTGCATTAGAAAGGTCAGAAGAAGATGTTATCAGCTCAAGGGGGAAGGCCATGTCTAAAGGAGGGATAGGGTCAGGTTGTGCTACATGGAGCATTTGAAATGGACTTGAAAAAGACAGGTAGACAAAGAAGGGGAGGGAGGGCATTCCAGGGAAGAACATTGTGAGCCAAGCCACGGAGGCAGGACAGAAAGTCCAGTATATCTAGAACTTATAGTATTTGGAGTGGGAACAGTATGAAATAAGACTGGAAAGATAGTGACATCACATTGTGGAAGCCCTTCAATGTTAGGTAAAGGGGGTTGGTAATTACTTGGGAGCCTCTGAAGATTTTTTGGACAGAGGAATGACACAATCAAGATTTATATGTATGTAAAGTTCCTGTGGTGTCAGTAAGGAAAATAGATCTATGGGAGGAAGGGAGGCAGGAAGACCTCTTCAGAGGCTGTTGCAATAGTCCAGGGAGCAATAGTGAGGGGTCTGTAAAAGGTGGGTAGCCATAGGACTAGAGAAGAGTGGGACAATTGTGAGAAATCTTGTGTATGTGGGAAACTGGCCAGACTCACTACCTGATGCATATGAGGAGATGAAGGTGGTGGAAGGGGACAAAGGGAGAACCCCATGCTTATGGCATGGGAGCTTTGGTGAATGGTGCTGCCACAAGAAGAAATAATGAAATCAGGGGGATAAGCAGGTCTAGTGGAAGGATGATGAGCTGTTTTTGCTTTTTAACCTATTGTCTTTGAGGTGATGAGGAAATGTCCTGTTGGTAGCTGGAGATGAAGGTCAAAAGCTTAAAAGAAAGATTAGGCTTGGAGATAATTTATTTAGAATCAACAGCATAAAGATGGTAAGAGACATTGAGGGAATGAATGAGATTAGAAGTGGAAAAAAGAAGGAAGAGAGCTAAAGACAAGGAATGCTCATTAAGGGATCAAGAAGATGAAGAGGAACTGGCAAGAAGAGACAGAAGTAGTGTTAGAAAAGTAGGAGATGGGACCAAAAGACACTGCAATGTTTCTTGAAGCTATGGGAAGGAAGAGGGAGTAGCCAGCAGTGTTAGAAACTTTAGAGAGGTCAAGATGACAACTGAAAAAAGATGCAGGGAATAAAATTCTGGGTCTGGAGTCAAGAGGACCGGAGTTCAAATCTAGACACTTACTAGCAATGTGACGCTGAAAAGTCACCTAATCCTATTTGCCTCATTTTCTCATCTATAAAATGAGCTGAAGAAGAAGCTGAAGAAGCAAAACCAGTTCAGTATCTTTGCCAACAGAAAATCCCACATGGGAATCACAGAGAGTAGGACAGTGACTGAATAACTAAACAACAATAACAAACATTTGGCATTGAGGTCATTAGAAAGCAGTTTCAGTAGTGGTTGGAGTGAAAGCCAAAATACAGAAAGTAGGAAAAAGCAACTGGTGAGTAAGTGGAAGGCAACAGGTATATTCAATTTTTTCCAAGAAATTCAGCAGTGATAAGGAAAAGAGAGATGGGATAACCAAAGTAAGGGTTTGGTTTTTTCTTTCTTTCTTTCTTTCTTTCTTTCTTTCTTTCTTTCTTTCTTTCTTTCTTTCTTTCTTTCTTTCTTTCTTTCTTTCTTTCTTTCTTTCTTCCTTCCTTCCTTTCTTTTTCTTTCTTCCTTCCTTCCTTCCTTCCTTCCTTCCTTCCTTCCTTCCTTCCTTCCCCTTCC